>NC_138973.1:134251500-134958000 GCF_055761805.1 Camellia sinensis
GGAGGTCGAAAGTCCGCTGCAACATCCCCATCATGGAGGCATTCAGCTCCAAGGACTGCCGGGTATACTCGAAAGAAGCCTGCAAAAGTATCAAATGCATCAGTATTCTGCGGAATATCAAAATAAACTGAAATGAAATGCCAATACAAGATGCATAAAATGTAGTAATGCATACCAGAGGCAAGTCATGGAAACCGACCAACTCATGGTCAGCCGGAGGAGGAGCAAAGGGGATCTGGTACGTCACCCCACCCTGCCCTCGGCATGTCATCATCATGGGTAGCGCTGGCCAGCTAACCCCCCGACCCCTCCGAGCTCCGCTCCTTAACACGAGCTGTCCTCAGCGTCCCTGCCCCAGCTCTAGCTCCAGCTGTTGGCGCCACCGGTCTCCCTCTCTCAGCTTGACGGCCACTACTCAGAGGCCGCATAATGTAGGTCTGGACGTACTCTCTGAAGTCGCCCTCGCCCCTGAAGTCCTCCGCGTCCCAGCCAATCGTGTAATCGGCCATCTGCTGGGCGGTGAACCTCTCGGTGTCCCTCATGTAGGTAGGAGGCGGACCCGGAACTATCTGCCCTGGCAAGCCCAGGGTCTGGCGTAGGAAACGCTCACCCAAGTACAAAGCCCGACAGACCGGGCCCTCCAACAAAAACCGAAAACGTGCAGTCTCCTCTACACCGGCAAACCGATCCCGAGTCACGGCTGGCAGTGGAGCCCAAGGCTACCAGGTGATCTGAAAATGAAATACAGATTGTTATCTACTATTATTGACAATACAGTGTAAAGTGAAGCTTAAATGAACCGCAAGTAAAACAGACCTCTGCGGGGGGTAATAGTGTCAAAGTAGCAACGGAAAAAGATGAATGTCTCCCGCGGCCTCCGCACACACCTCACGTCAAAGTGACGCGAAAATAGGACGACGAGAGGGGTCTCTACGTCTGGCACTGGGGCGAGTCTCGAAAAGTAGGCGTAGACCCACAACTGCAGAGCAAATACCAGAAGGGTTATCAGATAAAGCAGAACACAAAATAAAGCAGAAATTGCAGGACCGTGTATTGTGCAGTGTATTGAGCAGAGTGTACAGTGTGTGCAGTGTACAGTCAGTGTAAAGCAGAGTATATGTGTGTGCCGTGTGTGCAGTATACGATCAGCATGAAACAGAAAGTACAGTTTGTGCAGTGTACAGAGTACAGAAAATGTAAAGCAGAAAAAGGAAATGTACCTCCCAAGCGTGCCAATAGCCTCCGAGCAACTGCCCACTGCCACGGGAAGCTGAGCTCATGTACCCATAGAGAGTGGCCAGAGTGGCGCCGCCCCAGTCGTAGTGCAGGATCTGCCTGACATCCACCAGTGCACTAAGCAGGCAGAGAGGCACAGTGTTCGCCCGGTCGGCGAAAATGGTAGTCCCAAACAGAAACATGAGAAAGCCGCGTGCGTATCTCTCCATAGCCTCCTGAGTCATCGAAGCCTCCTCGGTCAAAGCTGGCTGGACCCTAAACTGGACCTCGAACTAGGAATATCGAACGAAGCCGAGACGCGCAAGAGGCGGCACCTCGCCGAGCAGATGGATCTGAGCAGCTGTCCACTCATCCATATCAGTATCAAAGGGGATCGGATCACCCCCTACCCCGATGCCTGTGAGCATCGAGAAATCGTAGGGAGTCATCGTCATGTCTCCCATGGCAAAAAGGTAGAATGAGTCGGTGGTGTCCCACCACCTCTCTGCTAGAGCAGCAAGGAGAGGCCTGCTCGTCGTCAGTCTGGAAAGCCCTCTGCAGAATGCGCCAAATCCGGCCTGGTCAACAATACGACAGACTGCGTCTGGTAACTGTAGACACCCCATTTTGACCGGCCCTAAGACTTGGGCGCTTTCTTTTGATTACTCAATGATGAAAACAGGAATATGCTATCTCACAAAATTCTCAGTAAAAAGATAGAATATAAACTTTAATCTTAGTCTTACACCTGTTTTTGCCAAATTATTTTAGACTCCTTCTCCATTTTCTTTCCTTTTATTATGTATTATATGTATATATATATATATACTATGTTATATTATTATATAATATTTTATTAAATTTATTCAGTACCCTGGTTTCACCCACGCACCATACTTTTGTATATATATAATATTATATTATATAAGGGTATTATTCCTCCTTTGAAAAAAAATTCATTACACTCCCATCGTGCGTCTTTTTGTTTTCTGTGCCTTTAGACCCGCTTTGGTCAAATTATGTTGCATATTTCGCCTACTAAAATATATTTTATTAGTCCATGTATTTTAATTTTACGTATTTGTGTGTTTTTATATATTTTTCTGGGTATTTGTACATGTATTTATGCTAATAATCTATTTTATATATTATTATATTGTAAAGTGTATAGTAATTTTACTGTGCAATGCACAGTAAAATCACTGTGCATCTTTTGAAATCAACTCCTTCCACCACCGTTTCTTCTTTTGTCCTTTTCTTACAATTATTTTCTATAAAAGGGGGAAGATCAGAGAAGGAAGGAAGAATTTTCTGGGCAGGGGAGAGATTACAAGAGTCAAAAAATTGGGAGAGAGAATAAAAAAAAAGGGAATTGGTGCGAGGGAATATTGAGAGAAAAAGAATCAGAAAGAAGGAACTGTTAAAGTTGTAATTCCAAATTTTAACTGAGAATTGAGAACACATTCCACAGACTTGAGGGTAATCAAAAGAAAGTTTGTGAATCAGAAAATTCATCATGTCCCCGAAAGGTGAGTTTTCGCAAACTTTCATTTAATTTCAAAATGCGATATAATTTGTTTAAGTACTTTATTTATTGTTTTTCATAATTTTTTTTATCGCTTTAAATGGTTGGTTGAACCACCTAATTTTACTACTTTATCTGCTGTAATTTACTGTTGTATATAAACTGTTGTAATTTACATAAAATGTTGTAGTTTACTATTTATAAATTGTTGTAATTTTATCACTTTAAATGGTCGGTTGAACCACCTAATTTTACTACTTTATTTGCTGTAATTTACTGTTGTATATAAACTGTTGTAATTACATAAAATGTTGTAGTTTACTATTTATAAATTGTTGTAATTTTATCACTTTAAATGGTTGGTCGAACCACCTAATTTGTTAAAAGATGTGACCCCGCCAAATGAATAGTGATCGGTGGTGAATAGTAACCTCCGGCGGTAAATAGTAACTTCCGGCGGTGAATAGTAACCCCGACGATGAATAGTAACAGCGGATGAAAAATGCCCGGTAAGATGAATAACGATCAAGAAAGGTGAATAGTAATTGTCATGATGAATAGTAACTTCCGGCAGTGAATAGTATCTCGGGATGAATAGTGCTCCCGCAAAAATAAGTTTCCCCGAACAGATTGGAGCAGTCTTCCTACGTCAAGCAAAATATTTTCCGGCGCACATGAAGTTTCTTTATTTTATTTTATTTTTTTATTTTGAGAGTTTGTGAGGTTTTTTATTTTGTTGTAATATTCCTTTCTCTCTCTCTTATCTGGTTTGTAATAATTTATTCAGAGCGTTGTAATAATTTCCCGCCCCGCTTCTTTCTATCCCGTTCTTTTACTTGCTTTCTTTATTTGTACATAAACATCATATTTATTTTTCATCATAGTTATGCTTTGCATCCATGTTTCATGCATCTTGATTCGGCTAAGTTTGCATTTGTGGATTTAATCAATTCCTATGTGATTATGTGCGCTACCTCATGTTCTTGAGATGATTCACATATCATATTTTAGAGGCTGAATCTTTAGTTGCATCTCATGAGTGAATTGCATTAGGATTTTGTATATAAGATCATGCATGTTTTACTAACTTTGTTTTGTAGCTTGTTCGCGGGTCGTCAAACATGTAAGTTTTTATGCTTTAGCATCCCGTTTGTGTATGTTTTTCTTACTATGTTTAAGCATTCTACCATGTGGCTATTTGCTTATGTGATATAATTGTATGAATGCCAGTGGATGGAGGTTGTGTCGCTTAATTTGGAATGATGTTGATTTTCATGTTTGTAAACTCAATTTATTTGGGTTATACATTTTCGAAACTCTTTCAAAACTACATGAAATCAAGTTGTTCCAAAATGGGTGACATAGTCTATACTTGTATGCCTCACATAATAAATTTTAGGATTTATTAACTAATCAGAACATGAACATATAAATAAAATAAAATTCATATCATGGTTAGTAAAGGCCGATCTTTGATCGGGTGGGCGGGGGTGCTCATTATTGACCTTCCCCTCTCATACCTAAGGTTCCGAGCCAAGCATCCTTGGTTACGACGAACAGTGGCCTTGGCACCGAGTCATGGGTTTCCTAATTTTCCCAAAATAAATATTAGGTGGCGACTCTGA
The DNA here is from genome assembly GCF_055761805.1 of Camellia sinensis. Taxonomy (NCBI): domain Eukaryota; kingdom Viridiplantae; phylum Streptophyta; class Magnoliopsida; order Ericales; family Theaceae; genus Camellia; species Camellia sinensis. The sequence continues at coordinate 134,255,866 of NC_138973.1, forward strand.
GATCTGATGACGCAGTCTATTTTTGACAAAATTGCAACAAAATGAATTTTCAATAAAAGTTGCCAAATCTGGACTCTCATCCACGTTTCACATTGCACTCGTGAGAATAGATCAAAGGGATCTTGGGGGTCCGAACTGTTTAACGCGCGCGGGTACCACCCGAGCATGTTACAGTTTCTGGCGACTCCGCTGGGGATTTTATGAAACCTTGACTCGAACTCCATGATATGACCTTTATTTTCAATTATATGTTCATTGCATTGCCATCATTGGTGCACTTCAAGTCCTTGTGTTACCCAGATACTGGTGGGAGCACAGGTAAGCTTTTTGTGACACTACACCTATTTTTACGATACTTTAGAGGCCTTGTGTTGTAACCTCTTGAGATTTGTCAAAAGGGTAGCTTTGCTATGTAGCCCTGCTATCTAGCTTTGCTATCTAAGGTTCTCAGACTACGAAGAGAGGCTATTTGACTCTTCTGATTTCCTGGGATCTTTATTGGTTATGACCCGAAGGACTCTTTGGTAACGTCACCTTGACTTCAACCCCTAGAGTAGAGCCAACCTTGTGCATATAGTGAGCTACAGTACCTTTCAAATTAGGACAGAATGCTTTCCCATTTCTAGGATGTATGATACCACTTGTGTGAATAGTGAAACCCTAGATCATTCCAAGCTAGGACAGGATAACCCTACCCTCTTTAGGGGTGTTTGTTCTCTTTCCTGCTTTATGTGTAATGTATTGGATCTATACAGGGGTTCTCAAATTCGAATTAGTGGCTCAGGCTGTTCAGTTTAGCACCATTACTTCAAAAACAAAAAAATAACAAAAACATAAAATCAAAAAAAAAAAAAAATTTGTTAAAAAAAAAATGCCGATATCCCACAAAGTCGACCATCTCTGTGCTTGGGGAGTGACCACCTGTTGATTGCATGAGCTTTATTTTGAATGTTGTGGCTGGCCCACACTTTGACTAGCAAAATTGAGAATGGTTTTATTCTGAGTTCTGAATTGAGTATTGAGTGTAAGTTTGACTCCACCAAGTTTGTAGAGTTAGAGTCAGGCTCGAGTCAGCCTAATGAGTCAGAGTCTGTTGATTTCGATAGTGCTAACCTAGACATTTCTGTTCTGTCTAGGTTCTCTTTGTCATTTTCTTTTGAGTATGTTGTCAAAAGTCTGTTGCCATTGTTGAGTCATAGTCTCTTTTCAATAAACAGAAAAACAAAAAAACAAAATGCCATAGAGTCTGCCTACTTCTCTGTGCCTTAATTCATTGCATTGACCAAAGTTTTTCAAAACTTTTTCCAAAACTCTGATGAAAACAAAGAGGAAGAATTTCCTCGGGATTTGCAAATTTTGATCAACTGAGAAGAAGAGAGGTGTGCTAAGCCTTTGATGAATAAAATCATTTTTGTTAATGTGGGTACTGAGAATGATCCTAGCTTGGTCCAAATTGGTTCTATCTTGTCTTCGTAAGAGTACGAGTGATTAGTCACTTTGTGAAAAGATTTCAAAAAACTGTTTTTGCGTGGTCCTACAAAGACATGCCTGGAATTGATTATACAATCCCTCTTGACTCGAGGTCCGACCTCCTTAGCTCCTTAGCTTTCAAACCTGAATTCGAAGTATTCAATGATCATTCAAAGTGTAAGGCTTGCGTAGCCGAATTGGAAATATCCCTTGAATTAGGGGCCATGATGTGATTCAAATGGAGGCAGCCCTTCAACTAGGGGCAAGAAGGTCGAATGTGATTCAGATTTGAAACAGCCCTTGAACTAGGGGCAAAAGTGTGAGGCTTGCATAGCTAAAATGGAGGCAGCCCTTGAACTAGAAGCAATAAGGAACCACCCTTGAGAGGCTCGCTGGGTTGAAAACCCAAAAGGGCGACCTAGGCAAAAGTTAGAGCACAAAAAAAAAATAAATAAAAAAAAAGAAGGAAAAATAAAAAGAAAAATGAAAAGCTCGCAAGGTTGAAAACCCGAAAGGGCGGCTTTGGCAAAAGTTAGAGCGTAAAATGAGAGTGTCAATACCCGAGTGAACCTTAGCCAAAACTATGTAGGGCCTGTGATTCAGATTGGAAACAGCCCTTGAACCAGGGGCAAGAAGGTCGGATGTGATTTAAGATTTGAAGCAGTCCTTGAACTAGGGATAAAAGGTTGGATGTGATCAAAGAGTTAAAACTGAATCGTTTCCCAATGAAGATCACCCATAAAGGCAAAACCCAGAATTTGAGAGAATGAATTTTATTGTTGAAGGACAGTCGAGTTCCTATCCATTACACTAGGGGCAAATTCAGACCCAATTAGCCTAGTCCCTACATCATCATATCTACTGGTCAAGTGTAGCAGTCATTGGCCTAGAGATTTCACACCCAATCAACATGGACAAGTTAAAATAAAAGTACCATCCTTGAGAGGCTCGTTGGGTTGAAAACCTGGAAGGGCGACCCAGGCAACATTTAGAGCAGAAAAAAAAATCAAAAAAAACAAAAATAATGAAAAACAAAAAAAAGAAATGAACAAAATGAAAAAAAATAGAAAAATGAAAAAATGAAAAGCTCGCAAGGTTGAAAACCCGAAAGGGCGGCTTTGGCAAAAGTTAGAGCACAAAAGGAGAGTGCCAATACCCGAGTGACCCTTAACCGGAACTACGATGGCCTGATTCCTATCTTTGGGATACGTAGGTAGCTTCATCTTGAAGTTCGGCCCTAATAATTTTTCAATTCATTCATTTCGTCCATGCTTGATTGGTGTATCTTTAGTCGACTTGGTTGTCCTATCCGTGTTTGATTGGTGTATCTTCGTTCTGCTCAGTTCAATTGGTTTGATTTAACTTGGTTCAGTTCGGTTCGATTCGGTTCGGCGGTTCAGTTTGGTTCGGTCCAGTTCTGCTCGGCTTCATTCGGTTCGGATTGGCTTGGTTTGGTTGGTTTGGTTCGGATATCACCTTTGATTATCTGGTTTGGGACTATGCACCCCAATGGTTGATTCCATGTTAGTTGAGTAGTGGCCATTTGTAAAAATAGGTTTTGATTAATTTGAATGAAGCTGACTAATTTTTCTCAAAAATTGTTCCATTTTTGCAAAACTTGGACCATTCTTTGGATTTGAAAAGGGAAAATTTTTAGTGCTCACAATTTAGCTTACATGATTTGAAACAGAAAAATGAATAAGTATACTAATCTAACTCTCATGTTGATCAAAACATTTTTACAAAAAAAATCAAGAGACAAAAAAAAAAAAAAAAAAAAAAAAAAAAAAAAAAAGAAAAAAAAGAAAAGGGTCAGGGCAATGAACTAGGGGCATAGTCGAGTTAGAGATTCTGTCTTCCCCATCGCTCGAGTCAACTATTCAGTGTATATAAGTGTGTATTCATACCAGTCAAGGTATTCATACCAATCAATGTATATAAGTGTGTATTCATACTAGTCAGTGTATTCATACCAATCAGGGTATTCATACTAGTCAGTGTATATAAGTGTGTTCCTTTCATACCAGTCAATATATTTATACCAATCGGTGTATTTATACTAGTCAGTATATATAAGTGTGTTTGGATCGTTTTGTTTCGTTCTTCTTTCGTTAAGTCATTCTTTGATTCAGGTCAGTATGGAATCAATGTTCAATTCAAAGTTCAAAATTCGATTACTCTCAAATTCAATCAAACAAAAATGTTTTCAAGTTCAAAGTGATATGCTAGTCACGCCATCGATGTGCAAAAACTAAACTGATTTTATTGAAGTCAGAGGAGGACATCCCCGATTACAGAGACTCAAAAAAAAAAAAAACAAAAAAAAAACAAAAAACAAAAAAACAAAAACAAAAACAAAAACAAAAACAAAAACAAAAAAAAAAAAAACAAAAAAACAAAAAAATAAAAACCAAAAAGAGAGAGAGTAGCATTTTCTCAGTTTTTCAGCAGCAGCTCGGCAGAGAAGATTACAAACCGGCTTCATTTGCACACAGCTTCGTTGCCTGACTTTGCCATCAGCTGCCTCACCTCCTTCGAAGCTTTTGAAGACTCTGCCTTGGCCTTGGCAGAGCTTCCAAAGGAGATTATTCCTTGCCGGCCATCAAATTGGTTGTGCGAAGAAACTCCGAATCGAGTCACGGAGGTCGTCAGTCGTTTCAATTCTTTGTTCTGTTTTTTCAGCACACCAATTTCTACCCGAGCGTCTTTGTACATACGTTGAAGGAGAGAGAGTTGTGCATTCAATCGATGTACTTCACATGTCCTGTTCTGCAGTCGACGGGACAAGTTGGAGACCGCTGTCACGGTCTCCACACATGACCTCAGTGTATATGAGTTTGCTTCGATGTCAGACTGTGCCGCCATGATTTGTTCAACTGACATCGCTGGAAAGTTGAAAACAGGGGAAGGAGGAGGAGCTCGTGGTTGAGGTTCAGGAGAGTCAGAATCGGTCATCTCTATCGTGGACTCGTTCAGGTCTGGAAAAAGAGTGAGAGAACCGTGTGAAGAAGCCATGGCAAAGAAGAGTAATGCAAAAGAAAGAGGTTGCAGAGTGGTGACAGAGAAAGTTTGCAGGCTTTTGCTCTGCCTCTCTCTTTCGCAGGCCTCAACTTAAGAAGAGGATGAAGCCAAAGAAGAAGACAAAGAGGGAGGAAGGCTGAGATGATCATTGACAATCGGGGCACGATTGGATAGCCTGTCGGTCAGGCGCCGCGATTGTTGAAATCGCGCGCCAGACACAACGCTCGAAGAAGATGACGGAAGAGAGAGTGAGACAAAAACAGAGAGAGAGGCGGGAGAATTGTATATTTATACATATATGTATACATATTGTATATCTATGTATTATATATATTTGTTTGAACGTTTTGGTCACAAGAGTGGCTTAGGTTTAGTGGTCTAATTCGATGTTTGAAGGATGAAAGGCTGAGCCCGAGGTCAGGGGTTCGAATCCCATAACAAATGTTTCTTTTGTTTTCTTTTGGTTATATATATATATATATGTCTCGTATACCTACATATATATATATATATATATATATATATATTTGTTTGCATATTTTGTCACAAGAGTGGTTTGGTTCAGTGGTTCGGTTCAGTGGTTGAGGACTAGGAAACTAAGCTTAAGATCAGAGGGTCGAACCCCCGTATCCATGCATTTTGTGTTTATCCTTTCTTTTTGTGTGTTTTGCGTACGCACGCTGTCATATAACGTATATATCTATGTATATATCCGTATGTCTTTGTATATGTCTGTACATATCTGTATATTTATATATCTGTATATGTATATATGTATACCGTATGTACATATCTGTGTGTATTTTTGTCTGTATATGAATATATGTATACCGTATATGCATGTCTGTGTATATTGTCGTATTTGTATGTACTTTGTCTATACATGGTATATGTATATGGTATTTGGTTTGAACATACAATTCCTTCTTTCATTCTGTGCATCTATCGCACAATAATCTCACTTCATGCACCTATCACATAAATGCATCAGATTCAATCGCCCTGTTCTGGGCATCGCACTATCTTGTGCATCATCAAATTCAATCGCTCTATCTTGGGCATCGCACTATCTTGTGCATCATCAGATTCAATCGCCCTATCTTGGGCATCGCACTGTCTTGTGCATCAAATTCAATCGCCCTCTCTTGCGCATCGCACTATCTTGTGCATCCCTACATCGCACTATCTTGTGCACCCCCCACTCGCACTGTCTTGTGCACCCGTATTGTGCTATCTTGCGCATTCACCCATATCGCACTGTCTTGTGCACCCGCATTGTGCTTCATTACGCTATTCTGCGCATTCACTCAAATCGGTTAAAAACAGTCAGGTGTGCCTATCTGGTTACACCACCCCGGTTAAAATATAGTCAGGTGAGCCTGTCTGTTAACACCACCCCGGTTAGAATACAGTCAGGTGAGTCTGTCTGTTTATACCACCCCGGTTAGAATATAGTCAGGTGAGCCTGTCTGTTTACACCACCCAAATCGGTTAAAAACAGCAGGTGAGCCTGTCTGTTTACACCAACCATCCTCCTCTCACGTGAGACGCGTTAGGATTGCAAATCGGTTAAAAACAGCAGGTGTGCCTGGTGTTTACACCATCTTTCCTCCTTACATTCTGTGCATCTAACGCATAATAAAGCACCTATCGCACAATTTCGATTCCATCGCACTGTCTCGTGCAATTTCAATTTAATCGCGCTATCTTGCACATCACACCATCTTGTGCACTCCCTAGGTCTAGGAGACCTCAAATCCTATGAAGGTGCAATTCCTTTGGTGTTTGTCGTGCCCGAACGACTTCAGATGGTCTGGTATAGCCACCTGCCTGTGATTGCAATGAGTTCCTAGGAGACCAACTGCGACGGTGGAAACTAGAGTTCGAATGGCGATGCCTAGAATGCAAAAGGTTTGGAATTTCCGAGACTAAAGTCTGGTTTAAATACCCAGGGGTGTATCCCCGGCTTGAAATCTGTATGGCAGCCCCATAGGTTGAGGTAGCGTGTATGTGCCTCAATTCTGGATACTGAACCAACCTAGTCTGTCACCCCGTTGGAGAATAGGGAAAGTTGTGAATATGATCAGGAAGAAAAGTAGCATCGGTGGCTTCTACATGTAGAGGTTACCCCTTGTCATTCTACCATACCTTCTTCCACTTGCGTGAGACGCGTTTGGATTTCGAATCCACCTTTACTCCTTTCACGTGAAACGTGATGTTTACATGGTTAAAACCTTCCCCCTCTCCGTATAAAATACGGATAGGTACGCCTGTTGGTTACACCATTATCATTCTCATTGGTTAAAACCTTCCCTCTCTTCGTATAAAATACGTTGAGATACGCCTGTTGGTTACACCATTGTCATTTTCTACTTGGTTAAAACCTTCCCCCTCTCCGTATAAAATACGGATAGGTACGCCTGTTGGTTACACCATTATCATTCTCGTTGGTTAAAACCTTCCCTCTCTTCGTATAAAATACGTTGAGATACGCCTGTTGGTTACACCATTATCATTTTCTACTTGGTTAAAACCTTCCCCCTCTCCGTATAAAATACGGATAGGTACGCCTGTTGGTTACACCATTATCATTCTCGTTGGTTAAAACCTTCCCTCTCTTCGTATAAAATACGTTGAGATACGCCTGTTGGTTACACCATTATCATTGTCTTTGGTTAAAACCTTCCCTCTCTCCGTATAAAATACGTTGAGATACGCCTGTTGGTTACACCATTGTTGTTCTACTTGGTTAAAACCTTCCCCCTCTCCGTATAAAATACGGTTAGGTACGCCTGTTGGTTACACCATTGTCATTTTCTCTGGTTAAAACCTTCCCTCTCTCCGTATAAAATACGTTGAGATACGCCTGTTGGTTACACCATTGTCATTTTCTCTGGTTAAAACCTTCCCTCTCTTCGTATAAAATACGTTGAGATACGCCTGTTGGTTACACCATTGTCATTTTCTACTTGGTTAATACCTTCTTCCTCTCCGTATGAGATTGTTGGTTATACCGCCATTCCTCCTATCCCGTGAAACGCATTGGGATTGCAAGTTTACTCGGTTAAAATTATGTTATGACACATTTGTATGTGATCTTGTGGCACATTTAATGCAATGCACCCCCTGTTATGTTTCATATCATTTGCACGAAGCTTACCTTTTCATTGTTGTCATCTTCATATCTTTATCATCACTCCATGGCATTGTATTGCATTGCATAATCATGAATTTTCAAACAACTGGCTTCGCGAAGCGTGTAAGTCCAACCTTCAAACTGCATTTTGAGCATATCATTTCCATTCTGCCCCTGAACTACGCTGGTTTGATTCCTTGCAAAAGGATACGTAGGCAACCTTCGGGTTCAACCACTTGCATTGCATCTTGTTTGCTTGCCCAAGTCTTACGGCCTTGTCAAAAGGGTCGTCTTTGGGCTTTGACATTCACTCACGTCATGAAATGACTTTGAGCTCTGTCAAAGAGGGGCAACTGTAGACACCCCATTTTGACCGGCCCTAAGACTTGGGCGCTTTCTTTTGATTACTCAATGATGAAAACAGGAATATGCTATCTCACAAAATTCTCAGTAAAAAGATAGAATATAAACTTTAATCTTAGTCTTACACCTGTTTTTGCCAAATTATTTTAGACTCCTTCTCCATTTTCTTTCCTTTTATTATGTATTATATGTATATATATATATATATACTATGTTATATTATTATATAATATTTTATTAAATTTATTCAGTACCCTGGTTTCACCCACGCACCATACTTTTGTATATATATAATATTATATTATATAAGGGTATTATTCCTCCTTTGAAAAAAAATTCATTACACTCCCATCGTGCGTCTTTTTGTTTTCTGTGCCTTTAGACCCGCTTTGGTCAAATTATGTTGCATATTTCGCCTACTAAAATATATTTTATTAGTCCATGTATTTTAATTTTACGTATTTGTGTGTTTTTATATATTTTTCTGGGTATTTGTACATGTATTTATGCTAATAATCTATTTTATATATTATTATATTGTAAAGTGTATAGTAATTTTACTGTGCAATGCACAGTAAAATCACTGTGCATCTTTTGAAATCAACTCCTTCCACCACCGTTTCTTCTTTTGTCCTTTTCTTACAATTATTTTCTATAAAAGGGGGAAGATCAGAGAAGGAAGGAAGAATTTTCTGGGCAGGGGAGAGATTACAAGAGTCAAAAAATTGGGAGAGAGAATAAAAAAAAAGGGAATTGGTGCGAGGGAATATTGAGAGAAAAAGAATCAGAAAGAAGGAACTGTTAAAGTTGTAATTCCAAATTTTAACTGAGAATTGAGAACACATTCCACAGACTTGAGGGTAATCAAAAGAAAGTTTGTGAATCAGAAAATTCATCATGTCCCCGAAAGGTGAGTTTTCGCAAACTTTCATTTAATTTCAAAATGCGATATAATTTGTTTAAGTACTTTATTTATTGTTTTTCATAATTTTTTTTATCGCTTTAAATGGTTGGTTGAACCACCTAATTTTACTACTTTATCTGCTGTAATTTACTGTTGTATATAAACTGTTGTAATTTACATAAAATGTTGTAGTTTACTATTTATAAATTGTTGTAATTTTATCACTTTAAATGGTCGGTTGAACCACCTAATTTTACTACTTTATTTGCTGTAATTTACTGTTGTATATAAACTGTTGTAATTACATAAAATGTTGTAGTTTACTATTTATAAATTGTTGTAATTTTATCACTTTAAATGGTTGGTCGAACCACCTAATTTGTTAAAAGATGTGACCCCGCCAAATGAATAGTGATCGGTGGTGAATAGTAACCTCCGGCGGTAAATAGTAACTTCCGGCGGTGAATAGTAACCCCGACGATGAATAGTAACAGCGGATGAAAAATGCCCGGTAAGATGAATAACGATCAAGAAAGGTGAATAGTAATTGTCATGATGAATAGTAACTTCCGGCAGTGAATAGTATCTCGGGATGAATAGTGCTCCCGCAAAAATAAGTTTCCCCGAACAGATTGGAGCAGTCTTCCTACGTCAAGCAAAATATTTTCCGGCGCACATGAAGTTTCTTTATTTTATTTTATTTTTTTATTTTGAGAGTTTGTGAGGTTTTTTATTTTGTTGTAATATTCCTTTCTCTCTCTCTTATCTGGTTTGTAATAATTTATTCAGAGCGTTGTAATAATTTCCCGCCCCGCTTCTTTCTATCCCGTTCTTTTACTTGCTTTCTTTATTTGTACATAAACATCATATTTATTTTTCATCATAGTTATGCTTTGCATCCATGTTTCATGCATCTTGATTCGGCTAAGTTTGCATTTGTGGATTTAATCAATTCCTATGTGATTATGTGCGCTACCTCATGTTCTTGAGATGATTCACATATCATATTTTAGAGGCTGAATCTTTAGTTGCATCTCATGAGTGAATTGCATTAGGATTTTGTATATAAGATCATGCATGTTTTACTAACTTTGTTTTGTAGCTTGTTCGCGGGTCGTCAAACATGTAAGTTTTTATGCTTTAGCATCCCGTTTGTGTATGTTTTTCTTACTATGTTTAAGCATTCTACCATGTGGCTATTTGCTTATGTGATATAATTGTATGAATGCCAGTGGATGGAGGTTGTGTCGCTTAATTTGGAATGATGTTGATTTTCATGTTTGTAAACTCAATTTATTTGGGTTATACATTTTCGAAACTCTTTCAAAACTACATGAAATCAAGTTGTTCCAAAATGGGTGACATAGTCTATACTTGTATGCCTCACATAATAAATTTTAGGATTTATTAACTAATCAGAACATGAACATATAAATAAAATAAAATTCATATCATGGTTAGTAAAGGCCGATCTTTGATCGGGTGGGCGGGGGTGCTCATTATTGACCTTCCCCTCTCATACCTAAGGTTCCGAGCCAAGCATCCTTGGTTACGACGAACAGTGGCCTTGGCACCGAGTCATGGGTTTCCTAATTTTCCCAAAATAAATATTAGGTGGCGACTCTGAGATCTGATGACGCAGTCTATTTTTGACAAAATTGCAACAAAATGAATTTTCAATAAAAGTTGCCAAATCTGGACTCTCATCCACGTTTCACATTGCACTCGTGAGAATAGATCAAAGGGATCTTGGGGGTCCGAACTGTTTAACGCGCGCGGGTACCACCCGAGCATGTTACAGTAACTCTGCATACCAATCCCGGGCGGCAATATTCCCATACCCCCGGACGGTATGGGAATCTCCCTGTTTTCAAGCAGACAATGGCGAAGAAACACTAAAGTACAGTTTTGAAAAGCATTCAGATTTGGTAGTGAACTACAACATGTGATATGTCAGTGTGTTTGTGTGTTTTGTTGTAGATACAGCATGTGTGCATATTTTCCAGATTCAAACAGATATCGGGGGCCGGTGTGCTCGTAGTGAACTACAGTGACTGATGTGCCAGTGTATTTAAGTGGTTCAGGGCGAGTGCAGTGTGTGTGCACGCATTCAGATTCAAACAGATAACAGTTGCAAGTGTGTTCACGGTCGATTACAGTGTACAGTGCCTCAGTGCATTTGGGCTAAGCAGTTAAAGAGCATAATCAGTTATGGCAGCTAAGTGTTCTACATTGCGGAAAGTAAAGTAGAGGGAAGAATGTTACCTCGGAAGAGCCGAATGACAAATGAGATGTTGGCTCGCTCAAGAGAAGCTCTGGAGGCACGCCCCTCTCGAAGCTCCTGAACTGGCGCAGTCCGTCGGGAGGAAGCACGTGAATCGCCGACCGGTAGGTCGCCGGGTCGAACGGGCGCACGCTCAAGGGGAGGAGCTCGGCCCCAAGGTCCATCTCATGGTCTAGGGGAGTCCCGCCCCACAGAATATCACCCGCCATGTCAAAAGTGGTGCGCAACTGGCCGAAAGAGTGAAAATCGGGCAAGAATATGAAAAGTCAACCGAAAAGTCAACCCCGGGAGGGTGAAAAATGGCCGGAAAGGTCGGGGTGCAGAAAAGGCACGAAAATCAAGAAAAACTTGGGGGAAACAAACCCCAAGCGGTGGAAATAGCAAAGGAGACACCGAAATGAAGAAATGTTCGGTTCAAAGTGTTCGAAATGCGATAAACTTCGCGAATCAAACGATGGAACGGCGTAAAACGCGAGAAAACGGACAAAGAAAGAGGGGGAAATCTTCTAGAGAGAGAGGGAATGTAATTTCGGCTAGGGGGGAATGAAAGAAATAGGGTGTCAAACCCTATTTTAAAAGACCCAAGGCGAAAAGTCAAAACTGCCCCGAATCAAGCATTTTTGGCCGGTCGGCTATATTTTTGGCCGGCCGGCCAAATTTTTGGCCGGTGATGTGTTTTTGCGGCCGGTGGACAGCAGGTGACTACCCCTTTTGGCCGGTGAGCCTCCTACAAACTTGTTTGGGTCAGATCTGTGGTTTGGAACCTTTATTGTTCAAGATAGTACAAGAAAAGGCATTTCCGAAGCTCAACCGGCCTCCGTTTCAACCTCGGACCATGTCTTCTGTGCGTGGCACTCGAATTTGTGCAAGGTGTATCCTTTTGGTATCCTTTTTATCTCTTACATGGTTCGAAATTTGCCCCACATGGGTTACGTTGCAACGCTCTGTCGTGAACGCGCGCTGATTTTGCATCATTTCTGTCACGTCATTGCGCACACACCTCGCATTGTCATGCACATGCATAATCATGCATTCAAAATAACAAAATTCATGCATTCGCTACGGTCTAGCGAGACCTTAAATACGCTCGGTCTAGGAGACCTTAAATCCTCTAAAGATGCAAGTTCTTCGGTGTTTGCCGTGCCCGAACGACCTTTGATAAGTTGCATTATACATGCATTTCAAACGACGCGCGTGGTTGCGCATTCAGGTTCACATGCATTATCATGCATATCAAAAGACGTGCGTTGTCACGCACTTGCATCATCTGCATTGTCATGCATCTCAAAAGCCGCACATTGTCGCGCATTTCAAAATCATGCATCATCACGCATTTGCATTTCAAAAACAAAACAAAACAAAAAGTGCATATGTCATGCATCATTGTAAATAGTGCATATGTCATGCATCATTGCAAAAAATGCATATGTCATGCATCATTGTAAATAGTGCATATGTCATGCATACCACTGTAAATAATGCATATGTCATGCATCTTACTGTAAATATTGCATTTACGCCCATCCATTGCATATTTGTAAATAGTGCATTGTAGCTTACATGCATTCACTACATCACCCCCACCTATGGCTTGCGTCTTTCCATGTTGAGCTTGGTCTGGTATGTGCCCACACTTTTCACATCAAAGCACAGTTCTGCATGTGTACGCGCCTATTCCACGCTGGTATGTTAGTTTGAGGGTTGCGGCACCGTTTCTGTGTTAGATGCGGTTTGTTCGAGTATATGCCTTTCCTAGGCAGGATCTGGTTTCGCCCGCGTGCCTTATCCATTATAAATATTTCATTCCATTGCATATTTGTATATGTTGCATTGTAGCTTGCATGCATTCACCGCATCACTTCCATCTAGGGCTTGCGCCTTTCCATGTTGAGCTTGGTCTGGTATGTGCCCATACTTTTTACGTCTATACACTCATAGTTCTGTATGACCGTTCTATGTTAGACTTGGTTTGTGTGTGTCCATGCCTTTCCTCGGCAAGATTTGGTTTGGCTGCTTGCCATATCCATTATATGTATTACATTGTAGTGTAATTTTTGCATCCAGCATTAGGATCATTGGTCTTTCTTCAGTGGGTCATTTCCCCACCTATGTCATTCCACCCAATTACTTGTTCTTGTGTCCGTCTACATCACTCATAGTTCTGCATGTGTACGCGCCTATTCCACATTGGTATGTTGGTTTGAGGGTTGCGGCACTTTTTCTATGGTAGACGGACTTGTTACTTCCATCAATCTATTTGACATTTGTGTGGTTTTGAACCGCTCATAATTTGATTATGATTCAATTGTATTGCATTTTCATCTGCATTACTATACATAGTTTTGTATATCGCGTATCATTTTGCATACATTTTGCATATTGCTAACGATATCTGTACCTGTTAGGTTTGCTTTCTTTCCAGGCACGATATTGTATGTACGGTTCATTTGAGGCTGGTGCAACCAAACGAACCGCGCAGGTATTGTATTCTCCAAGTGAGACGTATCGAGAATTACATAATTCTCTTACATCCTTTCTGCATTGTAGTGTAGTTTGGTGTATGCCAGCTTAAAACTGTCGCATGTTATGCTTCGTTACAGCTTTCTTTGCATGATCATGAGTTATGTTCGGCTTTGTGCATTATCTTGCATTTTGCCCCTGCCTTCGGGCGCATATCTTGTCTGTCTTGCATGTTTGTCTAAGTCTTCGGCCTTGTCAAAAATGGGTCGTCTCTGGGCTTTGACATTCACTCCCGTCATTGTTATGACTTTCGAGTTCTATCAAAGAGGGGCAACTGTAGACACCCCATTTTTGACCGTCCTCAAGACTTGGACGTCACCGCTTGAACACTCGGTGATCATCCATGTTTTTTGTTCGTCTTGAGTTCCCGGAGGCCACGGCTACGCGCCTTGCCTCAGGATCTCTCTACTCGACCTTTTTGTGTCTGGTTTTGCACCAAACACTTGTGTTTTTGCTTTGGAGGGCAGGGAATGGCTTTTGGGACATCCCCACACTCCACCGGCCATGGCTTGAGGCCACCGGCTATGTTTTGTTGCCATCGGCCAAATGTGATTGCCGGCCGGCCAATGTGACTGCCGGTCGGCCACTTTTGTGGCCTGCCGGCCAAATGTGGTTTTCAACAGATATTTCTGCAGACAGCTGGCAGCTGTCATTCCAGGCCATACCCCAGCCCATGCCTGGACGTGGGACTTCTGAGGGGGCTGCAGATTAATATATCTATATCAAATCAAGCTCTCTCAAAAAGAGAGATATACAAGAGGAAGAGGATGAGATATACAAGAAAAAAAGGAGCAAAAATCTCCCTCTCTCTCTACATTTTTCTGCCTCTCTCTCTAAGATTTAGGGCTTGTTTGTGCTCAAAAGTGCATTTTCTTTGCACTTTTGCATACAAACACCTAGTTCTCTACTCCCTTTATTGAGTTGAGGTCCTTGAAGGTGATTTTTTGGGGTGATTTGAAGCCTTTTCTTGGTCCAAAAGTTGTTGATTTGCTGTTGTGCTTCAAGGGTGAGCTTTTACCCCTTTTAAGCCTTGTTTTCATAGCTTGTTTTTCCATATTTGCAACTGTTTTTGAGCTTAACATATAACATAGAAAAGTCTTGTTTTTGAGTTCTCTAAATAGTTTGTTAAGGGTGTTTTAAGCTTTGGGGTTGTTTGACCCCTCTTAAGGCTTGTTTGGCCCTTGTTTTGTGCCATTTCGGTTGAGCTCCGGGACCATTGTGTTTGGGCCTCCTTACCACTAAAATCTTGAGGGATTTCAGTGATGAGGATGGTGCCTTGAGGTCCTAGGAAGGAGAGGGCCACCCCCTCTCCTTGTTGTCCTTGAAAAGGACCATTTTTAGCCTCTTGAGGGAGCATATAGTTTGAGTGTGTATTGACCATGCCTTGACTGATTTTCATCCTTATTATGCCATAATATAGCATTGTTGTATGTTGGTTTGGACACACCTTGCATGCCTTGCATACATGTCTTGTAATGCCACATTTTGCCTTAGCATGCTTTAAGTGTAGACCCTTGTTCTAGCATGATTTAGGCTTAGCTTTGTGAAGCTTACATGCATATTTTGATATGCTAAGGGACTGTTTTAGGTCATTTGAGTCGTTCATGTCTTGCTTTGTATAGCTACCATGCAATCCCTCTTGAATGCCTTAAGTTTTGGCCTCTCTAGCATGCATTACTTGCATTGTTTTAGTGGTTTGGAACCACTTACCATGTTATTTCAGTCCTTATAACATGCTTGTATGCTTGCCTTTGATGCCTCTTTAATGCCTTAAAAGCTTGTGTTGTATGCTCCATGTTTAGCCTCTTTTGCATGCTTCCATGTTTAAGCCACTTGGATACCATCTAGGTGTTCCCTTTGCATGGTCTAGGCCTACCTTGAACCTGCTTTAAGCCCTCTTGGCGTTGCGAGGCTTGGTTGGCTTGGCCATGGTTCAAGTCTCCTTGACTAGCTTCAAGTACTCGGACCAATTGCACGCTATGTTTGTCTTGGTTAAGTTGGTTTGGCACCATCATTAGAGTGGTTTTCAAAGCTTACATTGCATGCCCTTAGTCCATGTTTAGTCTCTTCCAAGCGTGCTTGAGAGTTGCCTTTTGATGTTTAAGTGTCGGCCCATTAACATGTGCATGTGTGTGTGTGTGTTGGTCCTCATGTTTGAGCACTTTGGCCACTGATTTTGGCATGCTTGTGAGCCATCCTAAATTAGTTTAAGTCCATCCCCTTTGCTTGATTGTGTGCTCACCCTGTATGTTTGCTTGCATACTTGCATATTCGAATTGCATTGCCATGTTGAATGCTAGTTCACATGCTTAGGATTGCATTGCATGAGTGTGCATGCTTGACCTCTTGAAGTGAGTATGATAGAGGTTGAGTTTAATTTGTTTGATTATATGCATTACGTTCCATATCAAGATGCACACTTGATTTTTTTTTGGACCATCATGCATGGAAGTGCGCGATTGTGGTCCGAGAATCGAAGACCATATCCCTTTGAGTCATAAATATGATAAGAGGTGTGATTGGTGCATACATTGCTTGAAATGCATTGCCATGCCATGTTTTGTCCTCTGCTGCTGTCAAACCAGTTTTTGCAGGAAGATTTGGCCAGCCGGCAGTGTTTAGTGCCGACCGGCAAAGAGTGTTTGGCCGAGAGTATAATGTTTAGCCGATGACCATTCTAAATGGCCGGTGATGATCCCACTCAGCCGGTGGTGTTTCAAAACACTCAGAGAAGCAACCTTGGGAGTTGTGCAATTTTCAGAGAAGCAGAACAGTCAAAGCAGAGGCAACTTGTGCATGACAGTGACTTTCCGAGCGGAGCCGAGCGCGCATTGCATTGGGCCCTCTTCCCGAGGCCATTTACTGCTTTCATTAGATTAGTTAATTTGTTAATTAATTAATTGGTCTGTAATATTTAATTAGCTTGTAGGTTAATTAACTTGTATTATTCTTTCGGTCCCTCTGAGCGAGGGCAAATCTGTAATAAGTATGGGTGCGTGTGTGCATGTCTTCCAACCCCTACTTCTTTCTCCCTTTTACTTACCTGCTTTGATGGTTAGTACTAGGACATGTTTACTTTAGCATACCTTATGCTATCCATGCGTGCATCATTCATTAGTCTTGCACGCATCAGGCTCGGCGCATCATACTAACTGCATAAGTATTTCAAATCTAACTTGAATACATGCTACTTGTGCATTTTCACATGTCATTTATAGACTAGCCGAGCCTACTCTAGTAACATCCCGTATGCGTTGCATTAGGCATTTAAACATGGACTTGGATCATGCATGATTTCTAACATGTTCTTGTTTTGGCTTGGAGTACTTGGTAAGCATTTATGCTTTAGCATACCGCATGCGTGTGAGTGTTGCCATAACAGCATGATTACCATGAGGCTAGCTGCTTATGTGATATAACTGCTTGAATGCCTGTGGATGGAGGTTGAATTACCTAAATTGAAATAATGCATTAAAATTGTGAGTTTCAAGCCCACTAGATAGTGGCAAAACCATCTTTTCTAAAGCGCACTCGAGGGTGGCAAAACCTGCATTTTAGCCTACTTGCAAGTAGCAAACCATCTTCAAAACGAACATGCAATGTTTTGTTCCAATTTAGGCGATTTGGTCTATACTTGTTTGCTGCGCGCATAACATAGTAATTCTAGGCTAATAAATGGAATAAGAACACATAACGTTTTCAAAACTGGATATCATGGTTAGTAGAGGCCGATCTTCGGATCGGGCGAGAGGGGGTGCTCATAGCTGACCTTCCCCAATCGTACCCAAGTTTCCGAGCCGAGGCAACTTTGGTGATGACGGACACGTGGCCTTTGGCACCGAGTCAGGGTTTCCTAAATTCCCCCTTAAAAAATATTTAGGTGGCGACTCTGTATCTGGCAAAGCAGTCCATGTTTGGCAATTCTTTTCAAAAATCTGTTTCTCAAAACGATTTGCCGGATTTGGACTCTTCGGTTCAGATTAAGGACCGTGACACAAATTGAGTCCGAACTGCAGCATGAGGCCTGAGGGCGCGTCTACACCACCTCATATGGTCCTTTCACCTCGGGGAAAGCAATCAAGTTTTGCTCCAACAAATATTCAAATAAGTCCTCGACCAGATCATCCGTGAAAGAATATTTCTTCTCCAACCTTTCTTTCATAGTCACCATTTTAAATTCGTTGGGCCATTTAGCCCTTACTACAGTAGGACCCTTCTTTCTGGTTTTACCTATGGCTACGATTGAGGACTTAACCCCTTCAACAGCCCTAAACCTCCTTCGTTTAGCCAGATGTAGCTCCATATCATAAGCTTGAGTGGATCGATCATTGAACCCTTCAAAAGTTTGAGCCATAAGAGTCATAGAAAGCTCATGTCAAAAGTTGTTAAGGCACATCTGAATTAACTCTAATTACATGAACTTTTGAGGGCAAGCAAATGTCAAAGGTCGCCACCTTACAATGAAATCTGTAATAGGCTCATCGTCACGTTCCTTGGTTTCAATCAGTTCTAGTACTCCGACTCACCTTTGTGCGTTGTAAAACTATTTAAGGAACTCCTTCACCATGGAATCCCCTATAGGTTTAGCGTCGTAACTGGCCAGCAACCCTTGGATTACCAAAGGCCTCTAAACAGAATAACGTATATTTAGGGGCTGCGAAAGCAATTATATAAAATATACATAGTCCATTGAGTTGAGCAGACATACATGGAACATACAATATTTTAAACTTATATGATGTCAAACTCCCACACACATAGTATCATAAGGGACTTCGCTCAATGTATAGGTAGAAAAAGCAAACAAAAACAAAAGAATATCTTCAACAGGATCACAAAACTTGTCTTCTCAAAAAGTAACCTCCTCAGGAGGCATGGTAATACCCAAAAACTCGCCAGGCAGCAGCTTAGGCCTAGTCATGCGCCTTCTCATCTACATTCATAATATAAATAGTAAGCAAAAGCCCAATGAATAATAACAGAGTAAAGGGCTTTAATGAATGATGTTCATCACAAAGTCAGAAATCAAAGTTCGTATCAAAAACGGATTCATATTCATATTCTTGTTCAGAAATCATTATTTACAATAGAAATGGAATCAGAATCATATTCATAATCAAAATTTTCAGTTAATTATACGTGATACATCTATTAGCACTAACAGAAACAGTTGACCCATAAAGGGATGGCCATAGAGGCATACAGTTGACTCGCGTGCACGAAGACGGTACAGTTGGCTCATAAGACGTACAGTTGGCCCATAAATGGAACATATACAAAATGATCCATAACAGTTGGCTCATGAGATGTACAGTTGGCCCATAATTGGGACATAATAGAACAGATAACAGATGTCATCTGAAACTTATGATACCAAGCGTATATTTCAGAAACATTAGACAACCATTCATTCATACAAAAAATAATATTTCAGAAAACAGATTATCTTATATCATTTAGAAAAACACTTATAAATTGAACATAGCTTCACAAAGTTATTACTCACTGATGACTCCAATTGCAGAATAGATGAGGCAGACAGATCAGATAGCTTATGATGTGTAACCTACAAACAACACATAACATGTACACATTGAAACACACGCTCGGAATTCATTACAGTCATTGCATTTTGTTCTTAGTGTGTTTCTAAGTCTTATCCTCATTATTATGTCTTACTCTCGACCTAGGAATGCTTAGGATGCAATGAGGATGCTAAAATACACTTGGAAACACTCAACAAAAATTGCTGAAAACAGGGGTTCCGCTCGAGCATAACTTCCTTTGCTCGAGTAGACATGCAAAATATGAGTAGTCACTCGAGCGCAACTTCTGTCGCTCGAGCGGTCTGCAAAAGTATTGGTTATGTGAATTCTCCGCTTGAGGACCTCAGTCTCAAACTGTCGAGCGGTCTGCAAAACTGAGGTCCTCGCTCGAACGCAACTCTTGTCACTCGAGCAGTTTGCAAAAACATGAAACTTCTGGGAGTTTGCATTTCACGCTCAAACGGACTTCTATTTGCTTGAGCGAAAGTGCAAGATCATAGAGTGGTCGCTCGAGCGCAGGTTTTGTCGCTCGAGCGGAGAGGTCGAATTATGAAATATCTAGATTCACCTCCAAGCTACAAAATTCGAATTCAATGCCTTCAAACTCAACATTTGGGCCCCAAAACTTGAGAAAACATGTTTAGACTTGGAAAATATGGAGAATTAAAGATCATTTCATGAAATCAAGGCCCAAAAGCTTGCCCATTGCTCGAAAATCAACTCAAAACTTTGAAAACATATCATATATGTAATAGAGTGAGTTCAAAACTCCTAAATTTTGATCAAAGTAGGAAAATTGATGGAAAACATATTAAATTCTCAAAACTATGGTAGGCTTGGTGCATGCATGGGAGAAATCTTAGCAAGTAAGCCCAAAATGGATGAAAATCTACATGCATGCATGATGTGTTTCTCCTTCCTACCTCACTAGCTCAAATCTTACATAATTCAACTAAATTCACTTGAATTCTTGTAAGAGTGAGTCAAATAAAGGCTTAAGGAATGAAAGTCTTACCTAAAGTCCTCAATTCTTTGAATTCTTGGTGAGTCCTAGCTTAATTCTCTAATTGCCCCTTAGTTGCCTAGCAATTCCTCTCTTTCCTTCTTGAAGTCCACTCTCACCCTCTCATTCTGTCTTTCTCTCACGTTTTTCTTTCAAGTAAGGGTGATATGAGAGTGTAAAGTGAACTAGTGAGTTCATATGGGCCTTATATAAGCTTGAATTAATGTGACTTAATTTAAGCTAAATAAATGGACATCAATTATTCTAATTTAATCATTTCGAATCAAATTCCAATAAAACCTACCATAAAATTCTAAAAAGCCCAAATAACACGTAAATCAAGTTAATTTAATGATCAAATGCCAATAAGGCCTTCAATTCACAGGACGAAACATAAACATGAACAGATCTTTCTATGATAGATAGATAGAGACACCAATAATACAACACACGTACAATTAATTTAGAATTTCATCTTAATTACTTATTGAGTATTCTTAATCATGGTTTAATGGTTAATCAGAAATCGGGGTTGTTACAATTTGATTCTTTGTGGGTGTTTGGAAAGTTGCTATTTTAATAGGCTATTCTAGTTTTTGGTTATTTTAGTACGCTAAAATTTTTGTGTTTGGGAAGATAGTTAGATTTTTTTTTTGTAGTTGGATGTGATGTTTGTGAGAGAAAAACTGAAAGGATTATGAGTTTGATTTGACATTTTGTTTTATTGGTTATTTTAGCCTGTTTTATCTTTTTTGAATTTTAGCCCAAAAAGCCAAAAAAATAGCCTTTGCGTTTTGTTCCTCTCTTATTGGTTATTGTGTACAGAGACAAGCACTATAAACAAAACTCAGACTAGCAAGCAAAGCAAACTTTGAAGACATGAACTTCAAACCAAACTACAATATGAATACAAAGGTGAAATAATGTGTACAATGATTATACAACACTGTTGTGTATATTTTCTTTCTCGTTTCTTTTCTTTTTTCTGTTCTTGAATTATTAACAAACAAATGGTGGGCACAATTTACAAAAATTAAGTCCGGCAATCAAATAACACCCTACTTTTTTCTTTTTTTTTTTTAGATTCCAAACACCATACCCAAGACCCTCATTCACAATGAAAATCTATATGTATAAAATTCCACCAATAATAATCATAATTCATAAACATATACACACAAAAGGGACATAAAAATAGAAAACTCACCATAAGTTTCAAGAGCTTGTCTTTCACTTCAATGGTGGTTTGAGTGAGTAACTTCAATGGTGGTTTAGAGCTGTGACTTTAATAAAATGAATTAGCATTCATTTTAAGAAAGAAAAGGCAAATCGAATTGGAAAAGGAAGAGACCTATGTTTGGAAATTCAATCTTTTGGAAAAGAGAGAGTTTATCGTGCGCACGCACGCCTCTCCATCAGTAGTTGAGAATGGCGTGTGTTTGAATATTAATATTTTGTTATATAAAGATAATATTCAGAAAAAAAACAAGAGTAATTATACAAATAGTCCCTGTAGTATATATGATGTATCAATTTAGTTCTTGTTGTTTTAATTTGTTCGATTTTGTCTCTTAATTTAACTGATTCTATCATTTTAGTCCAACAAATAACGGTTGTTAAGTTTGGAGGACGGAAAGTCAAACTATGTGTCAATTTGGTCCATGTTGTTTACACAATGTGTCAATTTGGTCCCTGTCAAAATCGAGTAAATTAAAACAACAAGGACCAAATTGACACATTGTGTAAACTATAGAGACGAAATTGACACATTGTGTAAACTATAGGGACGAAATTGACACATTGTGTAGACTTTCTGTCCACCATACTTAACAACAGTTAATTATTAGACTAAAATGAGGCAATATGTTAAATTAATGGGTAAAATCAAACAAATTGAAACAATAAAAACCAAATTGACACGCCGTTTAAACTACAGGGACCATTTGCATAATTTATCCAAAAAACAATCACACTTATTTAGCAATTGTAATATATATATATATATAAATAATAAAACAAGATGGTTTTTGAAAATGTATCAAAATGTCTAAGAGATACATTTTGAATCAATGGTTCAGATTGTTCCATCCAAAATTCAATGGCTGAGATGTATTCATTTCCTGCCCAAATGTTCTCCCTTGTCTCTCACCACGTTTATCCTCTTTCATCATTCCACTACTCTCTCATCTCTCTCTCCATCTCCATTTTGCTCTCTCTCTCCATCTCCATCTTCCTCTCTCTCTTTCTCTCTCTCTTTCTCTCTCTCTCTCCCTCCCCAGAAAGTATAACGACTTTCTTTATCTCTCCCTCTTCTCCCCTCCAGTGAGGACCTACCTCCATAACACAAAAGCCCACCTTCGCGACTACAACAAATGCAATCCCCCATCTCTCTCTCTTTCTCTCTCTCTACATCTCACTCTCTGTGTTTTTTTTCAGTCTTATACTCTTTCATTCTATCAGAGACCAACGCACTCAGCGATGGTTTCTCGGCCCCACCCTCGCCAAGTCGCCTCTCTAACACCCTTCCCTGAAGTTGTTCTTTAAGAAGGTTCAACTTATTCGAAATACATGAGGTAAAAATCCCTAAGAATATATTTGAAATAAATAGTTGTATTTGATGGCTTCAATTTTTTTTCTTCTTTTCTTTTTTTTTTTAATTGAAGGTATCTGTAGACACCCCATTTTTTACCGCCCTTAAGACTTGGGCGCCACTGATTGCTTACTCGATGGTGCAGGCTATCTTGTGCAAAGGTTCGATTTCTTCGGCAAGAGGAGCTTCAAATCCTAACCTTACACCCCATTTTGGACCAAAACTATTTTTACCAAAATGAGTTTTTAGACCTTAAAACCCTCTCTTTCAAAACATTCATGAAAAAAGCTCCTATGATGTTTCGAGGCTCGCATTTCATTAAATGTTGTGCTTTTTGGTAACCGAGCAAGGACAAAGTGGAAATGAATGGAAGAGATGTGAACTCTTTAAAAAAAATCTTTAAAACATCTTATTTAAAGGTTTGGATTTGAAGAAAATTGGAGTGGAAGAAGAAACCAAGTTGGGGAAGAAGTTGGGCATGAATCCGGGTAGGATCGAAACTGAGCAGTCTTCACTAAAAGAGGCATATCTTCTTGCACACTTGTAATTTTGATGTGAGGCTGCCACCATTGGAAAGAAGACTTCTAGATCTTCAATTTAGGCTCAAGAATGACCTGCAAAGGAGTCTAGATGAAAGAGATATGCCCATTTGAAATTGGACCTCGGGAGCAAATTTTTTTGCCGGCCACTGGTGAAGTGTGCCGGCCATGGATGATGCAGTGCCGACCATTGATGGTCCTTGCCAACCATCAATGATCCCCTGTCGGCCACTAGTGTCAAAAATCAATTTTTTTTGCAGATTTTTACCTCCAGTTGTCTCCATACTGCTGCAGCTGTTCTCTCTTTGATATTTTTGACCTGAGCTCTTGTATTTCTATATATAAAGGCCATTCTCTATGGTTTGAAAGGTTGGAAAAAAGTTTGGGAGCCTCTCTCTCTAAAATCTCTCTCCCTCTACAATCCTCTCTCTCTAGATTTTTCTCTCTCTCTCTCTTGAGCTTTTGTGCTTAGAAGCTTGTATACTTCAAAATTTAACCTATCAACCCTTAACAAAAGTGGTTCATCTTTGGGCTGAGGTTGCTTAAAGCTCTCTTGGAGCCTCCTTTGAGCTCTAGAAGGTGGTTTAAGCTCAGATTTGTGCCTATTGTGTGCTTTGCTTCAAAAGTATAGAACTTATCCCATTTAAGCTTATTTTGCACACTTGTTTTGCCACATTTGCAAACTGTTTTTAGCCTCATTTTCAACTACAAAAATCTCTATTTTTTAGGCTTAAAAATGGTGGTTTGAGGCTATTTTGAGTTTTGGGGTGGTCCACCCTTCTTGTCTCTTTGCTTGTTAAGCTTTTGTGCCATCTTTTCATCACTTTCAAACCAACTCTTTTGGCATTTTAACCACTAAAATTCAGAGGTTTTTTAATGGTAAAAACCTTGTTTTGAGGTCCAAAATTAGAGGGGTTAGCCTCCCCTCCTTGTGTCTAGCTTTCAAGCCTAGTTAGCTCCATATGTTAGCATCTTTTTGTAGCCTAACTTAGCTTATTTTCAGCATGCTTTTGCCTCTGATTTGGGTTGCTTTAGCTCTATTTTGAGCTGTTCATGTTGTATGAGTAGTCTTTTGCATGGTTGTAGAGTAACCTCATGTTTTAGCTTATTGTCTTAGCTAGTTTTGTCTTCATTCTACATGTCTTTCAACTGATTTTGGGCTATAAAAACTCTGTGTTTTTGGGCTGAAGCTTGGGTCCAAAGGCCATTAAAGATTGAGGGGTTGATAGCCTTTCTTTACACCTTGTTTTGGAGGCCTTTTCCCTTGTGTTTCCCACCATTGCATCATCTTTTTTAGAGCTTTTAAACACTATTTTCAGAGCTATTTCGGTGGCTAAAAACATGTTTTGAAGTCCAAAATTGGAGGGGTTAGCCTCCCCTCCTTGTATCTTGCTTACTAGTCTAGCATGCCTCATGTTTTAGCCTATTATTCTAGCTTGTGTTAGCTTAATTTCAGAATGTTTTGAGCTGTATTTTGGGCTGTTTTGCATCTTTTTTGGGCTAGTTGTTGCTTTTGAACTTTGTATTGCATAGTTGTAGTGGAAATTCCTTCACTAGCTCATTGTTTTAGGCCTTTAAACATGAGTTGTTTGAGTTGGTTGCATGTTATAGTGTCATTTTGCATGTAATTTCAGCATATATAGCTCTGTCATGTTCTCAGTTGTTTCACTCTTGAATTGCTTTTGAGAGCCGTCTCAAGTTTGGGATCTTTTAAGCTTGAGATAGAGTTTGTGCGTGTAGACACCCCATTTTTGACCGACCTTGAGACTCAGACATCACCAGTTGAGCGCTTGGTGATACTGCATATCGTGCTCGTCCAGAAGTTTTAAAGTCTCGGCTGCGAGCCTTGCCTCCGGACTTCCGGACTCTTTTGTGCATTGCCTCGTTTTGCGAACCAGGCTCGGTTTTCTCTGTTTCTTTTCCTGAGGGGAGGGAGAGGTCCCGTAGACCATCTCTCAGTGGCCGTGGGCTACATTTTGTGGCTGTAGGCCATTTTTCCCATTTCGGAGCCTGGTTCCCAGTTTTCGGAGCCATCAGGCTGTGTGCCTCAGTTCGGGACCGCTTAACCATCTCCTATTGCTCCGGTTTTTGGCATGCATCTTATTTACTCCCTTTTGAGGGACACTGAGGTCTGAGAAACCCACTTCGTGGTCGAACACCACTCCCGGTGCCTAACAGCCAGTTTTCGGGGCCTCGGGCTGCGCGTTTTGGCCCCCGAACCTTCATTTTGCATCGGTTTGGGCTCATTTTTGGTGGAGACCTTATTTTCACTGTTAGAAAGCTTGTAGGAGGGTGGGAGGCCAGCAATTTTGCTGAAAAGCCAACTTCTTTTTGGTCAAAAGTGGTTCAGCATGAATCCGGGAAGGAGAAAAATTTGCGCGGCTTCACCGAAACGGGCGTAACTCTTTGCACAAGAGGAATTAAGATATGAGGCCACCACCATTGGAAATCTTACTTCCGGGGCTTCATTTTTCACTCAAGAATCTCCCAAGTCCAAGTCCAGGGGGGGAGATGTGGTTGGTTGAAGTCTGGTTGGACCGAATCTGCGCGGCTTCACGAAAAAGGGCATAACTTTTTCTACAGGAGGAATTTTAATGCAAGGTTTGCGCCATTGGAAAGATAACTTCTGGGGCTTCATCATAGGGGGTGGCCGGCCACTTTTTTCCCTTTGACCTAGCCGGCCGGCTAGGGGAAGTGGCCGGCCGGCCACCTGCAGCTCAAAAAGTTGGCCGGCCTGCTTCTTCAGGTTGAGTGCATTCCAGCTGTGCCTTGGTTTTCCCCCAAAAATATCTACATCCGGGGGACCCTTTTGAAGGGAAAAGGAGCCTCATTTCCCTCCACTTTTGCCTAGACTCTTCTCTCCCTCTCTTGCCTATATAGTTGGCCTCCCAACTCAAGAAAAAGGGTTAGAAGAATTGGCTTGAGGATATACATACATATCACTCCATTTCCTTCAAGTTTTGGCTCCATTTTCTTCATCATCTTCAAGCTCTATCATCACCACTCCATTCCAGCAGCAAAGGAAGGGATTCCAGCAGCTTAGAGTCATCAAATCTGGTCCAAGAAGCAACAAAAGTGTTGGTCTTCAAAGGTAAGTAGACTTTCCCTCTTTTCTAGCTCATTTTTGCACCATTTCTTAGCCATATATGCCTACTGTTTTGAGCTCCGGCCCTAACTGAAAGTGGCCTTCTTTTGAGCCCTTTTTCACTTTTGCTTAAGGGCTCAACACTGTTTGAGGCCCCCATATTGCACTTGCTTCAATATCCTCCTTGAATGCCATTATTTTGCATGCTTTTCCTAGCCTATGTGTGATCTGTTTTGGAGCCTGATGTAAACTGTAAATGGGCTTATTTTGAGCCCCTCTTCAATATTGAAGAAGGGCTCAACACTGTTTGGGACTTCCATGTTGTACTTTCCTTTATGTCCTCTTTTTGGTCCCATTTTTGTATGCCTTGGCAGCCCCTGATGTTGCTGTTTTTGGACTTTGGTCCGAACTAAAAACAGCCATATTTTGACCCCCTTGTCATGTTTCATTAAGGGTCTCTGGCTGTTTGATGAATGTTTTGTATACTTGCTTCTTTGGCCACCTTTTGGCCCATTTTCTTGCATAAGAGCTTAGCCATATCTATGTTTGTTTTTGGGGTTTTTACAGTTCTGTAAAGTGGCTTATTTTGGGCCCCTATTCAATGTTGTTGAAGGGCCCTAACCTATTTGGAGTTAGCAGCTGTGAGTTGCTTCATAATCTCATATTTAGGGCCACTTTTGCATACTAGTTTTGCCCTATTTATGTTTGCTGTTTGGCCATGCTTTGAACTGGAAAAATGCTTATTTTGGGGCTGCCTTGCTACTGTCTATTCATTGCATGTCCATATTCTGCATATTTGGTATAGCTATAGGCCATTTCGGGGTGCCGAAATTCGTGTTTCGGGACTATTCCATGCATCGGGTGTGTTTTCGCCTCATTTCGGGGCTGTTTTCCCCCACATTTCAGTGCTGAAATTCCATTAGCATGTTTGCATATCATTTTCCATGCTATTGCATTGCGTATGCCATTGCCTCGGTTTGCGTGCCCGTGTGCACGCATTTCGAGGCACGTCATTTTCATCCATCGGCCTTTTATGTGAGTGTAGCTGAGGCTCTCTCATGTTAGTGTAAGTCCATGTTGCATTCTATATGCCATTTTAGCCATATTGCATTGCGTATGCTATTGCCTCGGTTTGCGTGCCCGTGTGCACGCATTTCGAGGCACTTCATTTTCATCCATCGGCCTCTTATGTGAGTGTAGATGAGGCTCTCTCATGTTAGTGTAAGTCCATGTTGCATTCTATATGCCATTTTAGCCATATTGCATTGCGTATGCCATTGCCTCGATTTGCGTGCCCGTATGCACGCATTTCGAGGCACTTCGTTTTCATCCATCGGCCTCTTATGTGAGTGTGGCTGAGGCTCTCTCATGTTAGTGTAAGCCCATATCATATTTCCATGTCATTTGCATTGCGTATGTCATTTTCTCGATTTGCGTGCCCGTGTGCACGCATTTCGAGGCATCTCATTTTCACAGCATAGTGCATACTAGGTTGTATCTTAGATCGCATTCATGCATTTCCTCGGTTTGCGTGCCCGTGCACATGCACTTCGAGGCATCTCATTTTCATAGCATTGTGCATACTGGATTGTATCTTAGTTGCATTTCATGCATGTCATGCATATTGCATCGTGTTCGGGGTAGGAGTTAGCCCGGGCACGAGAAACGAGGTGCGTTCCGTACTCCGAGTGACGGAACGTGTCTTAATTCCAAGTCACCGACACTCCGGATCATCCATGATGGAGCTAGGTTCTTGTTGTGTTTACACGTGCATTCATTCTATATTGAGTTGCACATTTCGACTCCTCGGCCATCATGCATCGGTGTGCGTGATTGGTGGCACGAGGATCGAGGCATGCATATATCTGTGAAAATACATTGCTATGCCCCTTTCCTGCTCTCTGTTGCAGCAAATGAAGAATCAGCAAACTTCCGGAGTTTGGCGCGCTTCCCAAGAAAAATCACAAAACAGAGGCTAATTGGGGCATCCCAGTGGATTTCCGCGCAAGGCAGCCCAGACATGCATCATTCATCAGAAGCAAGGCAGTCCCTGGCTTGCACGCCAGTTTTACAGCTTTCTTAGTTAATTTGATTGATTAATTAGGAATTTGTATATTATTTGGACTGTATTATTTGGACTGTAATATTCTTTTATTCGGGACTGTATTATTTATTTGGACCCTCTATGCGAGGGCAATATTGTAATAAGTGTGCGTGAGTGTGGTGTATGTCTTCCAACCCCACGTCTTTCTTCCCTTTTATTTATCCGCTTATGATGGTTAGATTAGGGCATATTTAAATTAGCATACAGTATGACAGCATGTTTGCATCATTCATCTGTTTTGCATGCACCGGGCTCGGCGCACCATACTAACTGCATTGTACTTTCAATTCCAAATTGAATACATGTTAGTTGTAGCATTCCATATGCCATGTTTAGAATAGCCGAGCCTGCTATAGTTTGCATTCTTGCATGTGTTGCATTAGGCATCTCTGTATACTTAGGATTCATGCATGATTTCTAATGAGTTTTTGTTTTGGCTTGGAGTACTCGGTGAGTTTTATGCTTTAGCATCCTTGCATGCGTGTGAGTGACTGCCATGAATAGCATACTTACCATGAGGCTATTTGCTTATGTGATATATCTGCCTGAATGCCTGTGGGTGAAGGTTGGGTTATTTGGATTGGAACAAATCATTGACTGTGAGTTTTAAACCCACTAGATAGTGGCAAAATCATCTTTTCTAAGCCCACCTGAGGGTGGCAAAATCTGCATTTTAAGCCTACCTACGGGTAGCACCATCAAACCATTTTCAAATAAACAAGCATGAAATGTTTTGTTCCAATTCGGGCGACCCAGTCTATACTTATATGCTGTATGCATCACATAGTAACCTAGGCTAATAACCGGAATAAGAACACACAAAGTTTTCAAAAATAGATATCACGGTTAGTAGAGGCCGATCTTTGATCGGGCGAGCGGGGGTGCTCACGAAGTGACCTTCCCCAATCGTACCCAAGTTCCCGAGCCGAGGCAACTTTGGTGATGACGGACACGTGGCCTTTGGCACCGAGTCAGGGTTTCCTAAATTTCCCATTAAAAAATATTTAGGTGGCGACTCTGTATCTGGCAAAGCAGTCCATGTTTGGCACTTCTTTCAAAAATCTGTTTTTCTCAAAACAATTTTCCGGATTTGGACTCTTTGGTTCAGACTTAGAACCGTGACAAATTTGAGAGTCCTAAGCTGTAGTGACCCCAATATGAACGGAACGGGAGCTCGTTCCTCCTAGGGCGTTCGGGGACGTCTACAGTTTCTGGCGACTCTACTGGGGATTTAGAGAACTTGACTCGAACTCTTGATATCTGTTTTTGATTACACTTGTGTGTTTCTTTGCATTGCATTTGCATTGGTGCGCCTAGGACACCGTGTTTGCCATCTGCTATTCCTGAACGGTTTGCCGGAGGCTTGTCTTGTCAAGGCATGACCATAAGGCTGACCAGTTGTGGGCTCTGCCAGTATGGGAACACAAACCCCGGTTTTACCGGGGCACCCTTTTTGACCATTCGACCTAGTGCATATTCGGATCCATAGTGACCATTCCAAACTAGGACAGGTTGCTTACCCGTTTATAGGTTATTTGAAAACCGCTGCACGCGTAGTGAAACCCTAGCTCCTGACAAAATAGGACAGGGAAACCCTACCCCAACATAGGGGTGTTTTGGCTCTCACTTATCTGTTATGTGCTTTTGGATGCGTCTCCATACGAATGCATGTATCAGTTTACAGGGTTTGGGCATCAGGCCTGCGGGCACCAGTGTAGTAGTTTGGGCATCAGGCCTGCGGGCACCAATTCAGTACTTTGGGATTCAGTTCACCTGAGGGTATCAGTTCACCGGCAGAATTTTGGGCGGAATTCAGTAGAGAACACACTCATTCAACTAAGGCTCATATCTGTTCAGGTGAAATCGGGCTGAGATGCTGTCTGTTTTCCCTTTTGCTAAGTAGTCTTGGAACCATAGCATCAGAAGGGTCTGATATCCCCCGGGTACTCTGGACCTGTGTTGTTATGTGATCGGGGGATGAACCACTTGCTGGCAGTGCTCAGTTTACTCCAGATGTGATGGATGGCACGCACTATTTTGAGCATTTGTGAATGCTGTTTATTCTGCTTTCTGACTTGGGTATTGAGTCTGTTTTGTTGTATCGAGTCAGTCCTGTTGAGTCTGTCTTGTTGTATCGAGTCAGTCCTGTTGAGTCTGTCTTGTTATATCGGGTCAGTCCTGTCAAGTTTGTCTCGTTGTATCGAGCTAGTCCTGCTGAGTCTGTCTCATTGTGTCGAGTCAGTCCTGTTGAGTCTGTCTTGTTGTATCGAGTCAGTCTTGTTGTATAGGAGTCGGGTGATTCCAGGGGGTGTTGCCCCGGGCATCACCATTTTGTTTTATGTTTGTCTTTTCGTTTTGTTTTAAGTCTGTTTCTGTCAGGGAGCCAGTTGTGCCAACAGATTTTGAATGAAACAGCAGTGATCTTCACGCTCTCGCATTTGCTTCTGCCTTGTGCCAGTTATGCCAGAAATTCCAAATGAGATGGCAGTATTTGATTAGAAGCTGTGTCTTTTCTGTGCCTTGAATTCATTGCATCGACCTAAGTTTTTCAAAACCTTTTGAACACTGCGGTGAAAACGAAGAGGAAGGAATTCCTCGGGTTTTGTAAAAATTTGATCAATTGAGAGAAAGAAAGGCGTGCTAAGCCCTTAATGAATGGAATCATGCTTGTTAGCGTGAGTACTGAGAAGGACCCTGGCTTGATCCAGACTGGTTTCACACTATCTTCAGCGCGAGCGATTTGTCGCTTTCTTAAAAATTTTCAAAAACAAAATGTTTTGCACGGTCCTGCGAAGACCTGTGTGGAATCGCTCTTGAGATTGTGCAGCTTAGGATCGCTCTTAGCCTCGAGACTCGAGCCCTTACTTTCAAACCTTGACCTTGGATTCAGAGTGTTCAACGGTCAACCGCGATATGAGGCCTGTGTGGCCAGATTCGAAACAGCCCTCGAACAAGAGGCACCAAAGTCAAATCAAGAAGATCAGACCTCATCAGGAGAAGCTTGCGAAGCTAGAACAGAAACACCCCTCGAACTAGGGGCGAAAATGTCCGATGTGCTCGAAGAGCCGAAGATGGATCCTTCTGCAAATCGATACAACAGCCACTCTCTTGGATACGGATGGCTTCGAGATCCTAAAACCATTTGGTATGGACTTGTTACGCTTTTACCCTTGAGAGGCTCGCTGGGCCGAAAACCCGGAAGGGTGGCCTAGGCAAAAGTTAGAGCAAGAAAAGAAGAAAAAGAACAAAAAAGAGAAAAAAACAAAAGAACAGAAAAGAAAGATGCAAAGAAAAGAACAAAAAAAAAGAAAATCAAAAAAAAGAAGAAAAGAAAAGAAAAGAACACAAAAATTGAAAAGAAGAAAAACATAGCTCGCAAGGTCGAAAACCCACGACGGGCGCCTTGGCAAAAATTAGAGCCTAAAAAGGAGAGGTTAATACCCGAGCGTACCTTAACCCCGAACTACGTAAGGCTTGATTCCCATCATTGGGATACGTAGGCAACTTCATTCTGAAGTCCAGCCCTAAAACACTTCAAATTCGATCATGTCCATGTAATGGTTCTGATAATCTTTGCCTTCTCTGTATCCGAGAGTTTGGTTGCAATCATCACTTCGAGGACTGATTATAATGCGCTACGGTGCCATTCAGACAAGGGGCAACTTTCCGTTGCCATTCAATACGCTGCGGTGCTATCCAAACAAGGGGCAACTTTCCGTTGCCATTCAAAACGCCGCAGTGTCATTTCAAACAAGGGGCAACTTTCCGTTGCCATGCAGTGTCCTTCAGACAAGGGGCAATTTTCCATTGCTATGGATCCGAGGTTGTGCATCTCAAGAGTAGGTTTCGTGCTCGTTGAGCAGTGGTCGTTTGCAAAAATAGTTTTTGAGAATTTTTACTGAGGTTGACTAATCTTCTCGAAAAGTACTCCATTTTTCAAAACTAGACCATTTCTCGGACCCAAAAAGGGAAAACTCTCAGTGCTCATAGCCTAACTTGCATGATTTTAAATCAGAAAATCGAACAAGCGCGTTAATCTAACTCTCATGCTGGTCAAAACTGTTTTAGTAGAAAGCAAAAACAAAAATAGTCAAAATGATGAACTAGGGGCACAGTTGAGTCAAGTGTTCTGTCTTTTCCCCTTTGTCAAAATACTTGCCAGAAAGGGCACTCTATTTGTCGGAAAGGACACCGTATTCGCCAGAAAAGGGCACAACAAAGGGCAGAAAGCTCTCACATCCTCCAAGCAACGAGGTATCAAGCAAAGTGCGAAGCACGAACTAGAATGGGGCAAGATATTCCACTCCGTCATCTGGACAGATCTTATCACGTCCAAACTCCCCAACAAAGCATCATCAACTGATGTTAGCTGCAGACTTGCTACACACCCAGTAGTAGCGCAACCTTTCCGTGGGAAGAATTCACTAACTGTGAGCGAAAGAAAGAGAATCTAGCAGAATGCTAGGGACACGAGCCCACAATTTGCTGTTTATCCATCAATCACCCAGGGGAGGGATGAAAAATGAGAGATTGAAGAATAGAGAGATGTGCGATGAGAGGAAAAGTGAGAAGAGGGCTTTTTTAGAAAAACAGAGCTTGAGGGCCGAGTAACGTGAGAACCACAAATGAAAGAGGGTGGGAAACACTACCCGGTGAAACAGGCTCCCTGTGCACGTCTGAGTGTCGTGTCTTTTTGTTTTATCTCGATTCTTGTTTTGAGTCGTTTCGAGTGTTACTCGATGTGTCTAGGTAGTGTGCCTTTTATTTCCTTGTTGAGTCGTTTTGCTGTGTTCAGTCATAGGCTCAATACTTGGTCGAAAGCTCATCTCTGAATTTCAAAAAATAAAATCGTTTTGTGCTCCGAGTGCCGTGCCATTCTCCACATTTATACAAAACAGAGTTTGTTCTTTCATAAAATCGCAGGATTCAACCCAGGTCATGTGAGAACAGTAGAACCAGGACCTATCTGAAGCTATATATGATTCCGGACTGCAAAGCAAAAGCAAAAGAGGAAAATGTCGGGTATCTGAGTTTGTTTCAACTTCAGTAAGTTCCAGGACTACATTCCGTGTGTACCTCTTCAGGCCTTGTCAATGCTCTGAAGTATGAGTGTGCCTCTACTCCCAAACTCCAGCCTACTTCAATGCCAGAATGGTAATCGAAGTGCTCCCTCAGTAAACCAGCCCCTGCCAGATGCATCTTGGTTGTGTTTGCAATGAGTTCCTAGGAGACCAACTGCGACGGTGGAAACTAGAGTTCGGACGGCTATTGCCTAGAACGCAAAGGTTCAGAATTTCCGAGACTAAAGTCTGGTTTAAATACCCAGGGGTCTATCCTCGGCTTGAAATCTGTATGGCAGCCCCATAGATTGAGATAGCATGTGAATGTGCCTCGATTCTGGATACTGAATCAACCTAGTCTGTCACCCCGTTGGAGAATAGGGAAAGTTATGAACATAGCCAGGAAGGAAAGGTAGTAACTACGGTTTGGAAGTACCAATCAAGAAAGTGCAAGGAGAACCCACTCTTTTTAGCTCAAAATGTTTCTGCGGAATTTTCAACTCATGTCTTCGACGTGTAGCTCATCGTCAGTCGGCATGCACGAGGTGTATCCTTTTTGGAATATATCGTGACCCCTCCGAGAGGTAAATCGGAGGTTGCGTTTGGAATTTAGTCTACTTAAGGCTTGTATTCCCTTATTCGGTTTTTTTATTTCAAACGGGTGTTGTCACGCGCGTTCCACTGGCATTGTTATGCTCATTCTTTGCATTGTTATGCACATCTATCTAGCATTGTTATGCTCATTCCTTGCATTGTTATGCGCATCTATCTAGCATTGTTATGATCATTCGTTGCATTGTTATGCACATTTATCTAGCATTGTATCTGGCATTATTATGCTCATTACTTGCATTGTTATGTACACTTCACCTGCGTCGTTATGTACCTTTTCACTTACAATTGTCGTCTTTTCTCCTCTCGCATGCGATGCGTTAGGGCATCTTTGGTTTCGAACATTCGGATGAGTTCCGGTGTTCATTCATCCCTTTTCTCTCTTGCATGTGATACGCTGAGAAATTTATCTTTTCTCTCTTGCATGTGATATGCTGAGAGGTTTTCTCTTTCATGTGATACGCTGAGAAATTTATCTTTTCTCTCTTGCATGTGATATGCTGAGAGGTTTTCTCTTGCGTGTGATACGCTGAGAAATTTCCCTTTTCTCTCTTGCGTGTGATACGCTGAGAAATTTATCTTTTCTCTCTTGCATGTGATATGCTGAGAGGTTTTCTCTTGCGTGTGATACGCTGAGAAATTTCCCTTTTCTCTCTTGCGTGTGATACGCTGAGAAATTTATCTTTTCTCTCTTGCATGTGATATGCTGAGAGGTTTTCTCTTGCGTGTGATACGCTGAGAAATTTCCCTTTTCTCTCTTGCGTGTGATACGCTGAGAAATTTCCCTTCTCTCTCTTGCATGTGATATGCTGAGAGGTTTTCTCTTACGTGTGATACGCTGAGAAATTTCCCTTCTCTCTCTTGCGTGTGATACGCTGAGAAATTTCCCTTTTCTCTCTTGCGTGTGATACGCTGAGAAATTTCCCTTTTCTCTCTTGCATGTGATATGCTGAGAGGTTTTCTCTTGCGTGTGATACGTTGAGAAATTTATCTTTTCTCTCTTGCATGTGATATGCTGAGAGGTTTTCTCTTGCGTGTGATACGTTGAGAAATTTATCTTTCCTCCCTTGCATGTGATATGCTGAGAGGTTTTCTCTTGCATGTGATATGCTGAGAAATTTGCCTTTCCTCTTTTGCGTGTGATACGCTGAGAGGTTTACCTTCTTCCTCTCCTATGTGTGATACGCAGAGAGATGTTGTTTATGAGACTCCGGGTATTCTCAATAGTCGCTTTTAGCCTTCTCCGCGTGAGACACAATGAGAATTGCGTAATTTTCTTACATCCTTTCTGCATGAAATGTAGTTAGATTCGTATTCACTTGCTTAAAACTATGGCATGGTATGCTTCATTACAGCTTTCTTGACACGATCATAAGTCACCTCCGGCTCTGTGCATATCGCTTTGCATTTTGCCCCCTTTGCCTACGGACATGCCTGCGGGCACATCTCTGTTTATCTTGTACGTTTGTCTAAGTCTTCGGCCTTGTCAAAAATGGGTCGTCTCTGGGCTTTGACATTCACTCCCGTCACTTATGACTTTCGAGTTCTGTCAAAGAGGGGCAACTGTAGACACCCCATTTTTGACCGACCTTGAGACTCAGACATCACCAGTTGAGCGCTTGGTGATACTGCATATCGTGCTCGTCCAAAAGTTTTAGAGTCTCGGCTGCGAGCCTTGCCTCCGGACTTCCGGACTCTTTTGTGCTATGCCTCGGTTTGCGAACCAGGCTCGGTTTTCTCTGTTTCTTTTCCTGAGGGGAGGGAGAGGTCCCGTAGACCATCTCTCAGTGGCCGTGGGCTACATTTTGTGGCTGTAGGCCATTTTTCCCATTTCGGAGCCCGGTTCCCGGTTTTCGGAGCCGTTAGGCCGTGTGCCTCGGTTCGGGACCGCTTAACCATCTCCTATTGCTCCGGTTTTTGGCATGCATCTTATTTACTCCCTTTTGAGGGACACTGAGGTCTGAGAGACCCACTTCGTGGTCGAACACCACTCCCGGTGCCTAACAGCCAGTTTTCGGGGCCTCGGGCTGCGCGTTTTGGCCCCTGAACCTTCATTTTGCATCGATTTGGGCTCATTTTTGGTGGAGACCTTATTTTCACTGTTAGAAATCTTGTAGGAGGGTGGGAGGCCAGCAATTTTTCTGAAAACCAACTTCTTTTTGGTCAAAAGTGGTTCAGCATGAATCCGGGAAGGAGAAAAATTTGCGCGGCTTCACCGAAACGGGCGTAACTCTTTTCACAAGAGGAATTAAGATATGAGGCCACCACCATTGGAAAACTTACTTCCGGGGCTTCATTTTTCACTCAAGAATCTCCCAAGTCCAAGTCCGGGGGGGGAGATGTGGTTGGTTGAAGTCTGGTTGGACCGAATCTGCGCGGCTTCACAGAAAAGGGCATAACTTTTTCTACAGGAGGAATTTTAATGCAAGGTTTGCGCCATTGGAAAGATGACTTCTGGGGCTTCATCCTAGGAGGCGGCTGGCCACTTTTTTCCCTTTGACCTAGCCGGCCGGCTAGGGGAAGTGGCCGGCCGGCCACCTGCAGCTCAAAAAGTTGGCCGGCCTGCTTCTTCAGGTTGAGTGCATTCCAACTGTGCCTTGGTTTTCCCCCAAAAATATCTACATCCGGGGGACCCTTTTGGAGGGAAAAGGAGCCTCATTTCCCTCCACTTTTGCCTAGACTCTTCTCTCCCTCTCTTGCCTATATAGTTGGCCTCCCAACTCAAGAAAAAGGGTTAGAAGAATTGGCTTGAGGATATACATACATATCACTCCATTTCCTTCAAGTTTTGGCTCCATTTTCTTCATCATCTTCAAGCTCTATCATCACCACTCCATTCCAGCAGCAAAGGAAGGGATTCCAGCAGCTTAGAGTCATCAAATCTGGTCCAAGAAGCAACAAAAGTGTTGGTCTTCAAAGGTAAGTAGACTTTCCCTCTTTTCTAGCTCATTTTTGCACCATTTCTTAGCCATATATGCCTACTGTTTTGAGCTCTGGTCCTAACTGAAAGTGGCCTTCTTTTGAGCTCTTTTTCACTTTTGCTTAAGGGCTCAACACTGTTTGAGACCCCCATATTGCACTTGCTTCAATATCCTCCTTGAATGCCATTATTTTGCATGCTTTTCCTAGCCTATGTGTGATGTGTTTTGGAGCCTGATGTAAACTGCAAATGGGCTTATTTTGAGCCCCTCTTCAACATTGAAGAAGGGCTCAACACTGTTTGGGACTTCCATGTTGTACTTTCCTTTATGTCCTCTTTTTGGTCCCATTTTTGTATGCCTTGGAAGCCCCTGATGTTGCTGTTTTTGGACTTTAGTCCGAACTAAAAACAGCCATATTTTGACCCCCTTGTCATGTTTCATTAAGGGTCTCTGGCTGTTTGATGAATGTTTTGTATACTTGCTTCTTTGGCCACCTTTTGGCCCATTTTCTTGCATAAGAGCTTAGCCATATCTATGTTTGTTTTTGGGGTTTTTACAGTTCTGTAAAGTGGCTTATTTTGGGCCCCTATTCAATGTTGTTGAAGGGCCCTAACCTATTTGGAGTTAGCAACTGTGAGTTGCTTCATAATCTCATATTTAGGGCCACTTTTGCATACTAGTTTTGCCCTATTTATGTTTGCTGTTTGGCCATGCTTTGAACTGGAAAAATTCTTATTTTGGGGCTGCCTTGCTACTGTCTATTCATTGCATGTCCATATTCTGCATATTTGGTATAGCTATAGGCCATTTCGGGTGCCAAAATTCGTGTTTCGGGACTATTCCATGCATCGGGTGTGTTTTCGCCTCATTTCGGGGCTGTTTTCCCCAACATTTCAGTGCTGAAATTCCATTAGCATGTTTGCATATCATTTTCCATGCTATTGCATTGCGTATGCCATTGCCTCGGTTTGCGTGCCCGTGTGCACGCATTTCGAGGCACGTCATTTTCATCCATCGGCCTCTTATGTGAGTGTAGCTGAGGCTCTCTCATGTTAGTGTAAGTCCATGTTGCATTCTATATGCCATTTTAGCCATATTGCATTGCGTATGCCATTGCCTCGGTTTGCGTGCCCGTGTGCACGCATTTCAAGGCACTTCATTTTCATCCATCGGCCTCTTATGTGAGTGTAGCTGAGGCTCTCTCATGTTAGTGTAAGTCCATGTTGCATTCTATATGCCATTTTAGCCATATTGCATTGCGTATACCATTGCCTCGGTTTGCGTGCCCGTATGCACGCATTTCGAGACACTTCATTTTCATCCATCGGCCTCTTATGTGAGTGTGGCTGAGGCTCTCTCATGTTAGTGTAAGCCCATATCATATTTTCATGTCATTTGCATTGCGTATGTCATTTTCTCGATTTGCGTGCCCGTGTGCACGCATTTCGAGGCATCTCATTTTCACAGCATAGTGCATACTAGGTTGTATCTTAGATCGCATTCATGCATTTCCTCAATTTGCATGCCCGTGCACACGCACTTCGAGGCATCTCATTTTCATAGCATTGTGCATACTGGATTGTATCTTAGTTGCATTTCATGCATGTCATGCATATTGCATCGTGTTCGGGGTAGGAGTTAGCCCGGGCACGGGAAACGAGGTGCGTTCCGTACTCCGAGTGACGGAACGTGTCTTAATTCCAAGTCACCGACACTCCGGATCATCCATGATGGAGCTAGGTTTTTGTTGTGTTTACACGTGCATTCATTCTATATTGAGTTGCACATTTCGACTCCTCGGCCATCATGCATCGGTGTGCGTGATTGGTGGCACGAGGATCGAGGCATGCATATATCTGTGAAAATACATTACTATGCCCCTTTCCTGCTCTCTGTTGCAGCAAATGAAGAATCAGCAAACTTCCGGAGTTTGGCGCGCTTCCCAAGAAAAATCACAAAACAGAGGCTAATTGGGGCATCCCAGTGGATTTCCGCGCAAGGCAGCCCAGACATGCATCATTCATCAGAAGCAAGGCAGTCCCTGGCTTGCACGCCAGTTTTACAGCTTTCTTAGTTAATTTGATTGATTAATTAGGAATTTGTATATTATTTGGACTGTATTATTTGGACTGTAATATTCTTTTATTCGGGACTGTATTATTTATTTGGACCCTCTGTGCGAGGGCAATATTGTAATAAGTGTGCGTGAGTGTGGTGTATGTCTTCCAACCCCACGTCTTTCTTCCCTTTTATTTATCCGCTTATGATGGTTAGATTAGGGCATATTTAAATTAGCATACAGTATGACAGCATGTTTGCATCATTCATCTATTTTGCATGCACCGGGCTCGGCGCACCATACTAACTGCATTGTACTTTCAATTCCAAATTGAATACATGTTAGTTGTAGCATTCCATATGCCATGTTTAGAATAGCCGAGCCTGCTATAGTTTGCATTCTTGCATGTGTTGCATTAGGCATCTCTGTATACTTAGGATTCATGCATGATTTCTAATGAGTTTTTGTTTTGGCTTGGAGTACTCGGTGAGTTTTATGCTTTAGCATCCTTACATGCGTGTGAGTGACTGCCATGAATAGCATACTTACCATGAGGCTATTTGCTTATGTGATATATCTGCCTGAATGCCTGTGGGTGAAGGTTGGGTTATTTGGATTGGAACAAATCATTGACTATGAGTTTTAAGCCCACTAGATAGTGGCAAAACCATCTTTTCTAAGCCCACCTGAGGGTGGCAAAAT
The DNA here is from genome assembly GCF_055761805.1 of Camellia sinensis. Classification (NCBI taxonomy): domain Eukaryota; kingdom Viridiplantae; phylum Streptophyta; class Magnoliopsida; order Ericales; family Theaceae; genus Camellia; species Camellia sinensis. Next base: position 134,295,785 of record NC_138973.1, read on the forward strand.
CTTCATTTTAAGCCTACCTGCGGGTAGCACCATCAAACCATTTTCAAATAAACAAGCATGAAATGTTTTGTTCCAATTCGGGCGACCCAGTCTATACCTATATGCTGTGTGCATCACATAGTAACCTAGGCTAATAACCGGAATAAGAACACACAAAGTTTTCAAAAATAGATATCACGGTTAGTAGAGGCCGATCTTTGATCGGGCGAGCGGGGGTGCTCACGAAGTGACCTTCCCCAATCGTACCCAAGTTCCCGAGCCGAGGCAACTTTGGTGATGACGGACACGTGGCCTTTGGCACCGAGTCAGGGTTTCCTAAATTTCCCATTAAAAAACATTTAGGTGGCGACTCTGTATCTGGCAAAGCAGTCCATGTTTGGCACTTCTTTCAAAAATCTGTTTTTCTCAAAACAATTTGCCGGATTTGGACTCTTTGGTTCAGACTTAGAACCGTGACAAATTTGAGAGTCCTAAGCTGTAGTGACCCCAATATGAACGGAACGGGAGCTCGTTCCTCCCGGGGCGTTCGGGGACGTCTACAGTGCGTAATGGTTTTAATCCTCTTTTGAGGGTTTCTACTAACCAACGGCATGAAATCTCTCTTGTCTTATATCATCCCTTGGTTGAAACCTCTTTCTCTCTAGAGGACTCTCACCAATGGACTAAGTCAATTAAAGAATGAGTTGGTAACTTAAAATGAGTAAACAAAAGTGACAAGTAAAACTTGAGCAAGATAAGCATGTTGTGTTACATTGCAGGTGTTCAATCGGACATTATATTGAACACAAGGAGGATCAGAGCATTTCATACTCAAAGTGATGAAATGAGTCAATCTCCTTGGTCTCCATTGCTTTTGATCACACATGATAAGGTGGTGGTCTTGAGTCTTGTTTTTGCATACAATGAAATTGTACAACTTGAATCTTTGGTCATCATGCAATGAAATTGCTTGATTGGTGGTTTTGGATCCAAGAGTGCCACTCCTTTAAGATTTTGAGATGATAAGGAGAGGTACAGTACAAATATACCCCTGGAAAACCTTCATTTTCCTTTGTTTGTGTTCTGTTGCAGTGTGGTGACTTAGAGCACCAGTGGCCGGCAGTGGCTCATTGATGGCCGGCAGTGCCTCATTCTTGGCCGGCAAGGCACAGTTTTGGTTGGCAGATGGCCGGCAACAACCTCCTGTGGCTGGCAGGCCACTGGTGCAATCCTCAGCACGTTTTTGGTAAGGCGGAGCAGAAAGAATTTGAAGTGTACTCAACCCTGCAAATAGAGCCTCTCGAGAGCAAAACGAAAGGCTTTTCAGGGCGAAAACCGAGTGCATGCATCCACCACTTCCCAAGGCGGAGCTGTGGCAGTGTAGTTTAGATATTTCGCATGATTAGTTTATGTACATTTATGTTGTAATTTAATTGATTAGTTTGCTAATTAGTTAAGTGTTGTAATAATTAGTAGGTTGCTAGTTATTCATTTGATTTGTAATGATTAGTCTAATTAGTTTAATCAGATTAATTAGCTTATCTTAGCTTAGATTAGCTTAGCTTATTCATTCGGACCCTCCTTCGCGAGGGCACAATGTTGTCATAAGTGTGCGTGCGTGTGTGTATGTCTTCCAACCCTACGTCTTTCTCCCTTTTATTTAATCGCTTTCGATGGTTAAATTAGGGGCATGTTTCAATTAGCATACCTTATGCTCGCATGTTTGCACCCATTCATTTGTCTTGCATGCACCGAGTCTCGGCGCATCATTCAAACTGCATCGTTATTTCAATACACTTCTTTGAATACGTGTTTAAACGCATGCTATCAAAGTGTTGCAAATGCCATATTAGTAGTCGAGCCTATTAATTTCATATTGCATATGTTGCATTAGACATCTTGTATAGTTAGGATCATGCATTGTTTCTAACTAGTTTTTGTTTTGGTTTGGAGTACTCGGTAAGCTTTTATGCTTTAGCATGCTTGCATGAGTGTGATTACCATATTGCCATATTTCACATGCTTGCTATGAGGCTATGTGCTTACTTGCTAAAACTGCATGAATGCCTATGGATGAAGGCTTTGTTGTTTGAATTTGAGCAATTCATCAAATGTGTGTTTTGAGCCCACTTTGCGAAGTGGCAAAATCATGTTTTAAGCCCAGCATGTTTGATGGAAAATCCGCATTTTAGCCCACTTAAGGGTAGCAAATTCAAACCATTTTCGAAAACAAACATGAGTTGAATTCATTCCAAATCTCGCGACTTAGTCTATACTTGCTTGTATGCATTACATAGTAAACCATTAGTAAAGGCCAATCTTTGATCGGGCGAGCAGGGGTGCTTCCTTCAGGACTTTCCCCTCTCGTAGCCAAGTTCCTGAGCCGAGACAACTTTGGTGATGACGGACACGTGGCCTTTGGCACGAGTCAGGATTTTCTACATTTTCCAAAAATAAAATATTTAGGTGACGACTCTGTAATCTGACAAAGCAGTCTAGTTTTGGCATTATTTGATCTAAAATCAATTTTTCAAAATGATTTACCGAATTGGACTCTTTGGTGTTTATCAATTTCACATTACACTTTGTGAGATTAGATTCAGAACCACAGGTAGAGTCTGAACTGTGAGGGCTTTTCTTTTCAAACAAGAAAGCCGGGAGGCGTGGAAAAAGGTGAGCCCACAATATCCCATGAGCTATAGTTGGAGCTATTTGATTTTTTTTTTTTTTTATCAGTTGATGTTCAATCTATTTTTAGTTTACGATTTTTTTTTTTTAAAGCAAGGCCATTGAGCTTTTATGAGTTGAGAGATAGAGAAATGGGTTCCAAAGCTCTCTTCTTCTTTTCAATCTTATCCTTTTCAGTGTTGTTTTCTCTCAATCTCAACCTAGCTTTTGCAAAAAATAAGGAAACTGAAGAACAAGTTGGTCTGGTTATGAACTTCTACAAAGATACATGTCCTCAAGTTGAAGAAGTGATCAGAGAGCAAGTCAAGCTTCTCTATAAACACCACAAGAACACTGCATTCTGTTTTTAAATGAGTATATATGTTCTTATCATTTTGGATTAAAATGTAATTTATCTAATTTAATCTTAACATTAAGAAACTAAAATGGATTTAATTTTTTAATAGGTTTTGGGTTTTATTTTTTGGGTCGGGATCCTCATAAAATGGGTTTTATTTTTTAACTGGATTTTGATTTTAGAAATGAATTTTTATTTTTAATTTGATTTCTGATATGGTTTTGATTTATGAAATAAGTTTGATTCTTTAATAGGAAATGGATGCTGATTTTTAAAATGAGCATTGATTTCTTATGATTTTAACACAAAGAAGGGGTATTGCTGTGCCTTAAGGCACAACTATTGTGCCCCTTGTAGAAGATTGTCCTGAGAGTTTTTCAATGATCTAAACTGTTCATATTGTAGGATTCGTTGAATAGATCATCCATACAAAAAATCTAGTTGATTGGATATATGTAGCTCTATAACTAAAGCACATTTGTTTCGATAAAAATTAAAGGTTAATATAACTTTCGTAAATTTTTAAAAACAATTAGGGCCTAATCATGGGGTTATGAATATCCGATTAATTTGATTTTTTACATTAATAATATTGTTGATGAACCCTACAATATGAATGGTTCAGATTATCGAAAAACACTCGGGAAGACCTCCCATAAGGTTGCAGCAGTACCCCCCTTCTCCGATTTAACAAAATCAAATCACAAATTTGAGAAAAATAGAGTGAAGAAAAAAAAATTCTATTTAATGAAAGAAGAAACAAAGGAAATAAATGGTTTGGAGTGAGAGACTAATTAGAGACGTTAAAGAGAGAGATAATAGGTAGAGGGAAGAGAGGAGAGAATAGAGATAATAAGTAGAGAGAGAATGAGTGGGAGACGGTAGATAGAGAGAGTCAAAAAGAAAGAGTGAGTGGGTAGATGTAAAGAGTCCTATAGAATTGTGATTCATTTATTTATCTTCTTGATAAATAATAGGGAACTTATGTAATCCGGAACATTTTTTAAATTATTTTCTCTCAAAAAAATAATAATAATGTCAAACGGAATTATTTTAATTTTTAATTATTTTAATAGATCAAAATAATTATATTTGAAAAGGTAATTAATTTGAATGAAAATGATTATGAATTTGGTCTTAATAAGTCTTACTCAATAATTTTAATTTGAGTGTTATCTGTCAAGAGCCTTAACATTAGCACATTTCTAAATCAAAGAGTATATTTTTGAGGCAAAGGGCATTCCATTTGCTTTGGGTTGTTTAAAAATTAACTTTTTAATTTTTTTTTTTGTCTTTTTTTGAAAAATGTATAAAATATATGAGAAATGATATGACCTAAAATAGATTAAAAGCTGAAAGATGATTTTTAATTATTTTTTCAAAATAACCCTTTGTGTGTTGGCTGGTATTGGGTTTAAAAAATATTTGTGGAAATTTTTTTGATACCCATGTCGAATGTTGGTGGAAATTTTTTGATACCCGTGATTATGGCGTTTGGAATTTTTTTAAGCCATTTTAACTCATTTTGAAAAATGGATTAAAAGTCATTTCCTAACTTTTAACTAATTTTGGGTGAAATCATCTCATATTTTTTTTATATGTTTTTTAAAAAAAATAAAAAAAAAACCAGAAAGTCAACTTTTATTTTATATATATACATCTACCAATACACATATATTTATTCACCGTGCACACACAAAAGTGGTTTCGTCCCACGTAGACCACTCAGGCTGTGGCACACACCAAAACTAAATATGTTTTGAATTTTAAATTTGTAAAAATTATTTTCCAAATATAAAATCAAATTGGCTTCGTTTGACATCATAAGTTGGGTCTAAAAAAATCACAAAATGATAAAATAGAGCAAAAATTAATAAGACAAAATGTCACATTCAAATTATAATTATTTTCAATGTTTCTCCCACGAAAGTCAAAAAAATCAAAAGTTTGTTTCAAACTATACTTTTTAATTCAGGTTAAAATAGTTAAAAACTCAATTCACTTCTCAAACGAAATCAAAATTTCAAGTTTGACAAACTCTTTTCAAAAATATAATTATAAAATTCATTTGAAAATTCAAACCAAATGGACCGTCTATTAATATTTTTACCTCAATTTTTTTTTTTCTTTTTTGGCAACAAGTTAGTTAAATTACATTTAACCCACCAATTTTACATTTAATTGTATTTTAATCTCAAATTTATTTTCACCGTACCTTCAGGTACGAGCATACACTAATATATATATATATATATATATATATATATATAATATCACGCTTCTAATAAAAGTAAGATTAAAAAAAACAAATACTATATCACATTCAATTAAGTTAATTGTAATTAAAATATTATTTCATTTTTTTTAATCACAGTTATAATAAAAATGATCTTTATACATAATTGTAGCAGTGCATCCTTGCTCCGCACCATCTAAAGGAGTAAAAGTACGATCCTGTGTGGATCACTAAATTCGTTCGTGAGCCTCTTTTTATTGAAATGCAAATGAAATGATTTCTGGAGTTTCTCCCAGATATGGGATCTAACAAATGAATGTTATCTTGGGAGTATATGCCTCGAAATTTGTAGTTAGAGATATTGAAGAAGCTTTATCAACTTGTCAAAATAAAACAAAATAAAATAATTTGATAAGAACACACTTTGAGGCGATAAGAAGACATTCAAGACTTGTTATTTGGTGATTCATAATAATAATAATAATAATAATAAAAGGCTTGGAATGCATAAGATCACATCATAATGAGCACAAAAGTAGCTTATCATATTTTCTTTAGCTTTGACTAAATTCACTTAAAAGTAAAAACGAAAGCTTAAGGATGTAGAAGAAAAAAAAAAAAAAAAAAAATCACAGTAGATCCATGTCATGTAGTGAATCAGCATACCATTTTATTTATTTTATGATTTTTTTTTTCTTTTTTGTGATTAGTTTTTGCGCCTCTACTCACATACATTCTACAATTTTCTCTTCAGTCACAAACGTTCATGTTAAATTTTGTCTGACTTATATTATTAATAAAACTAACCCAAGGGATTTGACTTAGTGAGAGAAAAAAACAACTAAGACTTTTTTTTTTTTTTTTGATCAGCAAAAAAAAAACCACTAAGACTTATTGCCCACGAGGTCGCAAATTCGAATCTTACGAAGGCTAAACATTTCAAACTTTCAAGCTATTGAAGATTTGCCCAGTTATTAATTTCAGGATTCCGAGATTAATCAAAATGTGTCTTCATGTAAGCTGATCTGGATACTCAATTATCAAAAAAAAAAAATATATATATATATATATATATATATTATTGATTATACTTGCAAATTGTTGAATACAATTCTGAATTTCACCTCGTGTCTTAGAATCAAAAAAATTGTACAAAAGGACTTACGAAAAAAAAGTTTCTAAGTTGGCAACTTGAAATTAAGCCTCCTCAACCACACTGAAGTGAAGTATCATGTGAATTACATCGAAAGGCCGCAACGGTTGGTTCAGTAGAAAATGCCGTGGCAATCCCCTCACTCTCTTTTGCATTTTTAAGTACTTCCAATCAGGAATTGTTTGCAAAATGCTCGTAATTTCGGGTATCTTATCCACCGAAACATTTACTGAAAATTGACTCCAATCAAAGACATCACTTAATGGTAACACATAATTATTTGAAATAATTACCGGTATGCAACCGGCATAAATTGCCTCAACAACCCTAGCACTTGCCACTTCAAAACCACTAGGGCACAAGCAAAACTCGCTTTGACCCATTAACTTGGTGTAGTTTTGTCCCTTGGGAAGGTACTCATGTACAATGACTTCATTGTCCTTGCCTTTCCAATGATCCAATAACATTTCTCGTATCCCGCCGTGGGCCCCACCAGTGAAGAAGGCGAGGATCGGACGGTTGTTTGGGGGCTGGCCATAATTTGGTGAGGCAAGCCTCTGAGCAGGTCCATAGACCTCAGGCATTGGTACATCTCTTCCAAGCTGGAAGCTTTCAGAGGTGTTGGCATTGCAAAGGACTCTTATGAAGTTCTTGAAGAATTGAGGGTTGCCACTTGAAAAACATCTGGCCCCTAAAGAGTTTCAAACAATTAGTAAATTAATAAGTAAAAATTATAATATTAACAATTTTCAGGTATAAACTATGAACAGGGTATAGTGTTTAATTTTTCTTTTTTTTTTTATTTTTGGCTAAGATAATTAACGTGATTATTAATTGGAAGACGGGAAAATGAATATTTAAATTATTAGAGAGCTAGTTAAATTATAGGCCTTTTTCTTTTACTTAAGTCAAATAATTGTTTTATTTTTTATTTTATTTTTTTTTTTGCATTTCAAAATGGAGAAATAACCCGGTCATAATCTTATTTGTTCTTTTAACATTTCGAAACTTACGATTCTCCAACACTTACTCATTTACTAATTTATGGGTATTTCATCAAATATATAACTATAGACCGATGCTTATATATGTTGTACCGATACTCTTTTTGAAAATCATAAAATGTACTTACCCAATCATGACATGAATCCATGAAATGGTCAGCTCCATTGCTCCTGTTCCAGTACGGATACTTGTTAGCCACAACGCTTATGTAGTCACTGACCACGTTTTGGAGCTGATCACGAGAATAGTTGGTGATGGGGATGAAGAACGCATGGGCTTCATCAGGGTGGGAGGCCATGAAAGGGTTTGTTTCGCTCTCCATCTCTGCTATGAACTGTCCTTCTATGGCATAGATGTCTTTGAATGGTCCTGCATGTACCAAGGGTTGCTCTCCTTCCCTGTATGTCCACACCTTGAATCTCTTCACCATCTCTATATGGCTCCTAAAAAAATTAAAATTAAAATCAAAATTAAAATTAAAATGGTCGTTATTTTATGGCCACAAACTACATAATGGAAGGATTGAGAGCATTAGACTTGAACAAACTGAAGTGTCAAGAGTTAAAAATTTGGCAACAATGGTAGCAGTCACGTTATATTTTTCATCAAGAAAAGAACAGAATTTAGCAATCAGATTAAATAGGGAAAAATTCAATAGTTGAAGAACAAAATTTTGTAATAAAAATTTTTCATCACTAAAATATAAAGATAGTAGAGTCCATACATGTAAAACCATGTCCATATGTCTAGCGGTAAAAGTACACTTATTTGCAATATTTTCTAAAATTTAAACTTTAAAAAGACTAAAGGAAGAATTGAAAATACTTCAAGGGGCAAATTGTAATTTAATCTTCTTTATAATCTAATGTAACACAATTGCAGTTATTGTAAGACCTCTTGCATTATGAATTGTTGTTATTAAAATATAATACTTCCTCCGTCCCAAAATAATGGTCCATTTTGGAAAATCTAACTTTTTTTGGTAGTATAATTATTACATTTAAAAAAAGTTGATTTTCCAAAATTATCCTTTTGATAGTATATTTTTGAAAATATCAATGTCATAATTACACTTTTTATATTGTTTATTAATTTAAAAGAAGGGTAAAATAGGAAATTTATATTATTTTTGTACTTGATTTTGAAAGAGAGACTAATATTTTGGGACAATGAAAAATAGAATAAGGGACTAATATTTTGAGACGGAGGGAGTATAAAAAATGTGATTGCTCTAATAGATATATATATATATGTGTGTGTGTATTTTAAATATTATGAGAGCTTCAAACATTATTTACATGGAGAACAGAGAGGGAACTTGAACCCTAATCAAACAGAGAAGCGTGAACCAAGTCACAAGATACCATCAGCAGCTAAGCTCATGAATGAGGAATAAATTACAGAGTGATACAATTAATTAATTAAAAGCTTTCAAAAATAACGCAAAGTGAGTGTGCACTTAATTGTTTTTTTAAATAAAGTACTTGGATTGTACTTTAATCAGCACGGACCAGCACCAGCTTTTGCGCCATACTTAACTACCATCGCGTGCCCTGCCTATACAAACTTAGGTAAATTACACTGTGCCCCTCACAAATTTAGTATAATTATATCAGATTTTTTTAATATTTTTTAATTTATATAAAACTTAATTTTATTTTTATCAGTAATTCATTGGTCATATCGATGAAAAAATGATATTGTCATATTTTTTATACTAAAATTTATATTTTATTTTTTTATTTTTGTGTTTTACATCATTTGTGCTAAGTTTAATTTATTTCATCTTAGGGTAAATTACGCAAATAGTCCATATACTTTACACGATGTGTCAATTTGGTCCCTGTAATTTCAATTTGCTCGATTTTGCTCCTTAATTTAACGAATTATGTCATTTTAGTTCAATAAATAACGGTTGTTAAATTAATTTAACGGAAGGTCAAATAGTGTGTCAATTTGGTCATTGTACTTTACACGATGTGTCAATTTGATCCCTATAGTTTCAATTTTCTCGATTTTGACATGGACTAAATTGACACATTGTGAAAAATTCAGAGACCAAATTGACATATTGTTTTGACTTTCTGTTAAATTAACTTAACAACCGTTATTTATTGGACTAAAATGACACAATCCGTTAAATTAAGCTGCAAAATTGAGCAAATTAAAACTACAGAGACCAAATTAACACATCGTGTAAAGTATATAGACTATTTACATAATTTTCCCTTAATCTTATTAAAAGAGAGATTTGTGAAGTTATACTAAACTGTGAGACTTCTTGCTATTTTTCTAAACATCTGGGAGAGTGTCTCTAATATATTTATGTTTGTTATTTTGGAGAATATTAACAAAATCACCTCTCCATAGGCTTGATTACTATTGACTATTTAGTATTTCTAAAGCATTATGACATTTCTTACATGGTACTCTAAGCCAATCAGGTAGCAAAAAAATTTATAAGTGAAATTTGCTAACTCACCTTCATTAGATAGTTAGGAAACAAAAAATGATATATTAAATGGATGTTTCAATTTTTCATTGGTCAATAATATCATCTTAACATTGTTACATGCTATTTCAAGAATCTAATAATTTTTCGTTAAATGTAAATATTCACTGTTAGTCAACTAATTTTTAAATAATTTTTTTTCCTCTACTTTCTCTTTCTCTTCCATATCCAACAATTAAAAAAAATTGAATGACTGAATATTTAAAAGACTAACCAGCTAAAATAAATAGCATTGTTAGAGAATGTATATGAAAAATAACAATAAATAAATAAAAATACCTTTTAAATAATTGTTTTAACAAATATTATTTGAGATGCTCATGAGGTCACAAGTTTTATTCTCCCCTTTCTTCTCAATGTATCAAAAATAAATTTTTAGAGAAATTGATCTAGAATTAGGGAAATTCAACAAGTATTAGGTCATATTGTAGGTCATATTTGATTCACATATTAGATTAAGCGGAAATGGATATGTACTTCTCAAATATGTTAGGACATTTTAATAATTTGTCCATTAAAGAGTCATTTTGGTATTATCTAATTCCAAGATAATTTAAACCAATCCTGTCCCTCATTAACAAATCAAGTGATGCGTAAGGTACGCAGTGTGATCATGTGATTGGATGTTCCCTCAGAATTAATATTTCAACACCAGAGCCTTACTACGTGGTTTAGAATAAAATTTTGAAGTACTTATTACTCTAATCAACCTTGATTCCAGTCAAATTTGTCTCTTGGAGCACAAATTTTGCAAAAAGTTTGCAAGACTTATAAATGTTACAAAACCATAAAAGAAGTAAAACACTAATCAATAAATCCAACTGGTGCTCTACCTAACTGTTAAAATAGAAAACTTTAAGGTGAACCATATGGTGTCACCTTGATCTTGAATCCTACATTTTTTCAGGGCAATTAAATGCCACGGAATATCATTCGCAGAAATCAGAGGACTAAAGACTCATTTGGAAATTGAATTATTTTAGTTGATTTGTTGACTATTTTAGCCTGATTAAAAAAGTTATGTTTGGGATGATAATTGGGCTTTTTTGTAGTTGACTTGATAGTTGTGAGAGAAAGAGTAAAATAATTATAATTTGGCTGTGATATTTTATCTCATTGACTATTTTAGTTTTTTTTGTCTTTATTGACAATTTTAACTTAAAAAACTCTTCAACTTACCTCCCAAAGAGGGCCTAATTACATCAATAATCCTCAAAGTTTACATTTTATTGCACTTCAATATTCAATCTTTTGATTTTGTCAATTTGATTATCAAATTACAAAATGTGAGTTTAATGCCAAGCACTCGCACCATCTAAATTGATTAACAGGAGCTTTAAAGATAAAAAATGAAAGTAAAATTAAAACACATGCTTTGAAGATCAAAATGCAACAAAATGCATAATTTAGATGTCGTTGGTGTATTTGCTCCTTTGTTGACATTTTGTAAAAAATACTAAAAATATCATAGCTCCTATTAATCAATTTGGATGGTGCGAGCACCGAGAACCATTTAAACTCATATTTTATACATTAAAATTAAATTGATAAAATTAAAATATTAAAGATTAAAGTGTCACAAAACACATACTCAACGACTAATTGGTATAATAAGTTCTTCAAACAAAAACAAAATGGTAAATTACACTAACCTCTCCTGAGGTTGGAAAAAAATACAATAAGTCCAACAATTTTAGCATAATTATATTGACCTAGTAATATTTTGGAAAGTATGGCTTCGTTTGGGAAGTGGGTTGGTTTTTTGGCCTTTTTGACTATTTTAGCTTGAAGCTAAAAAGCCTAGTTTGGGAAGGACTTTTGGCTTTTTTGACATTTTTCTAATTATTTTCTCTCCAAAAAAATAATAATAAAGTCAAACGGAATTATTTTAATTTTTAATTATTTTAATAGATTAAAATAATTATATTTGAAAAGATAATTAATTTGAATGAAAATGATTATGAATTTGATCTTAATAAGTCTTACTCAATAATTTTAATTTGAGTGCTATCTGTCAAAAGCCTTAACATTAGCACATTTCTAAATCAAAGAATATATTTTGGAGGCAAAGGGCAAGGCATTTGCTTTCCGTTTAAATCAAAGAATATATTTTGGAGGCAAAGGGCAAGGCATTTGCTTTCGGTTGTTTAAAAATTAACTTTTTGATTTTTTTTTTTTGTTTTTTTTTGAAAAATGTATAAAAAATGTAAGAGATTGAAAGATAGATTTAATTATTTTTTCAAAATAACCCTTTGCGTGCTGGTTGGTACTGGGTTTAAAAAAATGTTTGTGAAAATTTTTTTGATACCCGTGTCGAATGTTGGTGGAAATTTTTTGATACCTGTGATTATGGCGTTCGAAAATTTTTTTTAGCTTACAAATTTTTTAACCCATTTAAACTTATTTTGGAAAATGGGTTAAAAGTCATTTTCTAACTTTAAACTAATTTTTGGTCAACTCATCTCATATTTTTTTATATTTTTTTAAAAAAAAATCAAAAAATCAACTTTTATTTTATATATATGCATCTACCAATACACATATATCTATTCATCCCCCACACACAAAAGTGGTTTGGTCCACGTAGACCACTTGGGGTGTGGCGCACACCAAAATATGTTTTGAATTTTAAATTTGTGAAAATTATTTTCCAAATATACAATTAAATTGGCTTCGTTTGACATCACAAGTTGGGACTAAAAAATTACAAAATGACAAAATAGAATAAAAATTAATAAGACAAAATGTCATATTCTAATTATAATTATTTTTAATTTTTCTCCCACAAAAGTAAAAAAAAATTAAAAGTTTGTTTCAAACGATACTTTTTAATCCAAGTTAAAATAGCTAAAAACTCAATTCACTTCTCAAACGAAATCAAAATTTCAAGTTTGACAAATTCTTTTCAAAAACATAATTATAAAATCCATTTGAAAATTCAAACCAAATGGACCATCTATTAATATTTTTTGACCTCAAATTTTTTTTTTTTTTTTTTGGCAACAGGTTAGTTAAATTACATTTTAACCCAATAATTTTACATTTAATTATATTTTAATCTCAAATTTATTTTCACCATACCTTCAGGTACGAGCATTCACTAGTATATATATATATATAATATCATGCTTCTAATAAAAGTAAGATTAAAAACAAATACTATATCACATTCAATTAAGTTAATTGTAATTAAAATATTATTTCATTTTTTTTTAATCACAGTAATAATAAAAATGATCTTTATACATAATTGTAGCAGTGGATCGTTGCTCCTCACCATCTAAAGGAGTAAAAGTACGATCCTGTGTGGATCACTAAATTCGTTCGTGAGCCTCTTTTTATTGAAATGCAAATGAAATGATTTCTGGAGTTTCTCCCAGATATGGGATCTAACAAATGAATGTTATCTTGGGAGTATATGCCTTGAAATTTGTAGTTAGAGATATTGAAGAATTTATCAGCTTGTCAAAATAAAATAAAATAAAATAATTTGATAAGAACACACTTTGAGGCGATAAGAAGACATTCAAGACTTGTTTTTGGTGATTCATGGTAATAATAATAATAATAATAATAATAATAATAATAATAATAATAATAATAATAATAGGCTTGGAATGCATAAGATCATATCATAATGAGCACAAAAGTAGCTTATCATATTTTCTTTAGCTTTGACTAAATTCACTTAAAAGTAAAAACGAAAGCTTAAGGATGTAGAAGAAAAAAAAAATAATCACAGTAGATCCATGTCATGTAGTGAATCAGCATACCATTTTATTTATTTTATGATTTTTTTTTTCTTTTTTGTGATTAGTTTTTGCGTCTCTGTAGACATTACATTCTACAATTTTCTCTTCAATCTCAAACGTTCATGTTAAATTTTGTCTGACTTATATTATTGATAAAACTAACCCAAGGGATTTGACTTACTGAGAGGAAAAAACAACTAAGACTTTATTTTTTAATTAGCAAAAGAAAACCACTAAGACTTATTGCCCACGGGGTCGCAAATTCGAATCTCACGAAGGCTAAACATTCCAAACTTTCAGGCTATTGAAGATTTGTCCAGTTATTAATTTCATGTTCCGAGATTAATCGGAGTGTGTCTCCATGTAAGTTGATTTGGATATCCAATTATCAAAAATATATATATATATATATATATATATATATTATTGATTAAACTTGCAAATTGTTGAATACAATTCTGAACTTCACCTTGTATCTTAGAATCAAAAAAATTGCACAAAAGGACTGAGAAAAAAAAAGTTTCTAAGTTGGCAACTTGAAATTAAGCCTCCTCAGCCACACTGAGTGAAGTATCATGTGAATTACATCGAAAGGCCGCGACGGTCGGTCCAGTAGAAAATGTCGTAGCAATCCCCTCACTCTCTTTTGCATTTTTAAGTACTTCCAATCAGGAATTGCTTGCAAAATGGTCTTAATTTCGGGTATCTTATCCACCGAAACACTTACTGAAAATCGACTCCAATCAAAAACATCACTGAATGGTAACACATAATTATTTGCAATAATTACCGGTATGCAACCGGCATAAATTGCCTCAACAACCCTAGGACTTGCCACTTCAAAACCACTAGGGCACAAGCAAAACTTGCTTTGACCCATTAACTTGGTGTAGTTTTGTCCCTTGGGAAGGTACTCATGTACAATGACTTCATTGTCCTTGCCTTTCCAATGATCCAATAACATTTCTCGTATCTCGCCGTGGGCCCCACCAGCGAAGAAGGCGAGGATCGGACGGTTGTTTGGGGGCTGGCCATAATTTGGTGAGGCAAGCCTATGGGCAGGTCCATAGAACTGAGGCATTGGTACATCTCTGCCAGGCTGGAAGCTTTCAGAGGTGTTGGCATTGCAAAGTACTCTTATGAAGTTCTTGAAGAATTGAGGGTTGCCACTTGAAACATCTGGCCCCTAAAGAGTTTCAAACAATTAGTCAATTAATAAGTAAAAATTATAATATTGACAATTTTCGGGTATAAACTATGAACAGGGTAGAGTTTACTTTTATTTATTTTTTTATTTTTGGCTAAGGTAATTAACGTGATTATTAATTGGAAGAGGAGAAAATGAGTATTTAAATTATTGGAGAGCTAATTAAATTATATCTTTTACTTAAGTCAAATAATTGTTTTATTTTTTATTTTATTATTCGTGCGTTTCAAAATGGAGAAATAACCCGATCATAATCATAATTATTATTTTAACATTTCGAAACTTACAATTCTGCAACACTTACTCATTTACTAATTTATGAGTATTTCACCCAATATATTGTTGCGAAGTAATCTTGTTTCACTATAAAATAATTTCCACTGGCCTAAGAGTAGAATAGAGGCTATAAATCAAGATTGTCAAAAATAGCGGCTGCAAATCAAGTTTGTCGTTTGAAATTTGTTGCCTCAGCCGTAGTTGCATTTAATACGTTCACATTATTAATTTTATCTATACATAGTTATGTGTTTTGAGAATTCAGTGTGGGTGAAAAAGAATAGAGTTAGAGAGTCCTAAATATTTGAGTTGAATAATCTGCTTTTCTGATTATACATTCTCTCTCGTATTTGTTTTTATTTTGTGAACCATTATAAGTGGTTTACACTTCACTCCCACCTACCTATATAACTAGAGGCGGATGCTTATATATGTTGTAACCATACTGTTATTTAAAATCATAAAATGTACGTACCCAATCATGACATGAAACCATGAAATGGTCAGCTCCGTTGCTCCGGTTCCAGTACGGATACTTGTTAGCCACAACGCTTATGTAGTCACTGACCACATTTTGGAGCTGATCACGAGAATAGTTGGTGATGGGCATGTAAACGAAGTCAACAATGTTGGCGACACTGATGGGGATGAAGAATGCATGGGCTTCATCAGGGTGGGAGGCCATGAAAGGGTTTGTTTCGCTCTCCATCTCTGCTATGAACTGTCCTTCTATGGCATAGATGTCTTTGGATGGTCCTGCATGTACCAAGGGCTGCTCTCCTTCCCTGTATGTCCACACCTTGAATCTCTTCACCATCTCTATGTGGCTCCTAAAAAAAATTAAATTAAAATGGTTGTTATTTTATGGCCACAAACTAAATAATTGAAGTTTTACTTTCTTTGATCAAAAAAAAAAAAAGTGTTGAAGGATTGAAAGCTATTAGAGTTGAGAGTACTATGATGAGTGCTGAAGAAAATAAATAAATAAATTGTCAAAAATAGACCAAACTGAAGTGTCAAGAGTTAAGAGAATTTTGGCAACAATGGTAGCCATCACGTCAGATTTTAAATCAAGAAAAGAACAGAAATTAACAATCAGATTAAATAGGGAAAAATTATATAGTTGGAGAACAAAATTTTAAGATTAATTTTGTGATAAAAATTTTTCATCACTAAAATATAAATAAATACACGTAAAACCATGTCGATATATCTAGTTGTAAAAGTTCATTTATTTGAAACATTTTCTAAAATTTAAACTTTAATATTGTGTTTGGTTGGGAGATTTGGGGAGTAATTTGGAAAGGGAAAGGAAAAAGGTATGTGGAACCAGGTAAAATGTAAGTATATTTTATTCATATTTCACTTAACTTTTCATTTTCTCTTTCCAAATTCCTCGTCAAATCTCTCAACGAAACACGGTGTAAGGTAAATTGTAATTTAATCTTCTTTATAATCTAATATAACACAATTACTGTTATTGTAAGACCTCTTGCATTATGAATTGTTGTTCTTAAAATATAATAAAAAATGTGATTGCTCTATTTTTATTTTTTTTTAAATATTTTGAGAACTTCAAACATTATTTACATGGGAAATAGAGAGAGAACTTGAAACCTAATCAAACGGAGAAGCGTGAACCAAGTCACAAGATACCATCAGCAGCTAAGCACATGAATGAGGAATAAATTATAGAGTGATACAATTAATTAATTAAAAGCTCAAAATGACGCAAAGTTAGGATGTACTTAATTGTTTTTTTAAATAAAGTACTTGGTTTGTACTTAATTAGCACGGACCAGCACCAGCTTTTGCGCCACACTTAACTACCATCGCGTGCCCTGCCTATATAAACTTAGGTAAATTACACTGTGCCCCTCACAATTTTAGTATAAATATATTGGATTTTTATTTTTATATTTTATAATTTATATAAAACTTAATTTTATTTTTATCAGTAATTCATTAGTCATATCGATGAAAAAAATGATATTATCATATCTTTTATACTGAATTTTATATTTTATTTTTGGGCGAACTACATTAATAGTCCCTGTAGTTTGGGGCTTGTGTCATTTTGATTCTTAATTTTTCAATTATGACACATTTGACCCTGACTTTTGAATCTTATTCCAACTAAGGACAATTGAAAATACAATTGTTCAATTTCAAGGGTAAAGTAGTCAATTTGATAAAATATAAACTAATTTACCAAAATAAATATCAAAAAAATATTTTTGAATTTTTAAAATTATTTCTACCTATCAAAGATAAAATTATGTAAAATTGATAAATCTTTTACACATTTTTTTATTTTTTTTATCAAATTAATTTTTATTATGTGTTTGGATGATGATCATGTAATAGGTGGTTGCTAGCCTTTTAATGTGTAATCGATATATTTAATATATGAAATTTTTTTAGTTTTGAATTTTTTGATTTAATGGATTGGTTTAATAATGATATCAAATTTGTTGCCATATTTAACGTTTGAAAAAAGAGAAACTAATTTAATGAAAATAAAAACAACCACCATTATATGATCATCATCCAAACATATAATACAAATTAATTTGGTAAAAAATAAATAAATAGATGTGTAAAATATTTATCAATTTTACATAATTTTATCATTGGTGGGTAGAAATAATTTTTAAAAATCTAAAAATATTTCTTGACATTTATTTTTGTCAAATTAATTTATATTTTATCAAATTGATGATTTTGTCCTTGAAATTGAGTAAAGGTATATTCAATTGTCCTTATTTGAAACCAGATTCAAAATTTAGGGTCAAATGTGTCACAATTGAAAAATCAAGAACCAAAGTGATATAAATCCTAAACTATAGGGACCTTTAGTGTAATTCCCCATTGATTTTTTTATGTTTGTGTTTTACATCATTTGTGCTAAGTTCAATTTATTTAATCTTATTAAAAGAGAGATTTGTGTAGGTATACTAAACTGTGAGACTTCTTGCTATTTTTCTAAACATCAGGGAGAGTGTCTATAATTTATTTATGTTTGTTATTTTGGATAATATTAACAAAATCACAACTCCATAGGCTTGATTACTATTAACAATTTTGATTGAGTGCGGGAAACTATTTAGTATTTCTGAAGCATCATACGACATTTCTTACATAGTACTCTAAACCAATCAGGTAGCAAAAAAAATTATAAGTGAAATTTGCTAATTCACCTTCATAGATAGTTTGGAAACAAAAAATGATATACTAAAATGGATGTTTCAATTTTTCATAGGTCAATAATATCATCTTAACATTGTTACATGCTATTTCAGAAATCTAATAATTTTTCGTTAAATGTAAATAGTCACTGTTAGTCAACTAATTTTTATATAATTTTTTTTCCCTCTTCTTTCTCTTTAAAAATTTAATTAAAAGAAAAAATAAAAAAGAAAAATGAATGAAAGAATATTTAAAAGACTAACTAGCTAAAATTAATAGCATTGTTAGAGAATGCATATGAAAAATAACTATAAATGAATAAAAATATCATTTAAATAATTGTTTTAACAAATATTATTTGAGATGATCATGAGTTCACAAGTTTTATTCTCCCTTCTCCTCTCAATATATCAAAAATAATTTTTTAGGCAAATTGATCTAGAACTAGGGGAACTCATAGTGTAGGTCATATTTAATTCATATCTATACTATATATTAAGCAAAATGGGGTTTTTAACCCCAAGCCTTGTGGGAGCTCCAATCTCCCAATCTAAATTTTCTGATTTTTTGATTTTTTTAAAAAAAATCTTAGCATTTATTAACTTCTCCCAACTCTCAAGTCTTACCCTCAAAATAACACTTTAGTGCATTAAGAACAAGCATAAAAAAAATTCTTTGAAATCCAACACATATGAATTCCTTGAAAATTCCAAATACATATGATTATTATCCCTCATAATAAAACTTTAATGCATTAAGAACAAGCATAAAAAAAAATTTTGAAAAGTCCAGCACATATGATTATTATCAAAATATTAAACTTTAATATAATATAATAAAAAAGACATTTAATTCCTTAAAAAGTCCAACACATATGATTATTATCAAAATATTAAACTTTAATATAATATAAAAAAATGAAAAAAAGAAGACATTTAAAAACAAAGAAAGAAAACATTTAAAAATCACAATTCACATACATATAGATAATTGTAAATACAATCCGTGCATAGCACGAGTGATATACTAGTATTAGATTAAGTGGAAATGGATACATACTTCTCGAATATGTGAGGGTATTTTAATAAGAGAAAAGCCTCAGACCTCCACTGGGGTTGACCCTCAAGGCCTCCAATAGAGTGTGATTGGTTGAAATATTTTTTATTTAATTTTTTTTTTCTTGATCCACAGCCTCCCACGTGGAAATGGAGTGCTGTGGTTCACCCCCACTGGGTCCCAGCACGGCTGTTTTAATAATTTGTCCATTAAAGAGTCATTTTGGTATTATTTAAGGAAAATGAGTGGGAGCACTAATGATGTGACAGTAGGTCTCACCGTGAATGATTTGATGTTTTGGTCTTGATGTTGTATTTTTTTTTTATTGAGTGTCATGTCATTAGTGGTCTTTTTAAAGCTCTAAAATTAATGGTCTCTATCATTGTTAATTATTTAATTCCAAGATAATTTAAACCAATCCTGTCCCTCACTAACAAATCAAGTGATGCGTAAGGTACGCGGTGTGATCATGTGATTGGATGTTCCCTCAGAATTAAGATTTCAACACCAGAGCCTTATTATGTGGTTTAGAATATAATTTTGAAGTACTTATTACTGTAATCAACCTTGATTCCAGTCAAATTTGTGCCTCAATTAGAGCCCAAATTTTGCAAAAAGTTTGCCAGACTTTTAAATGTTACAAAACCATAAAAGAAGGAAAACACTAATCAATAAATCCAACTGGTGCTCTACCTAACTGTTAAAATAGAAAACTTTAAGGTGAACCGTATGGTGTCAACTTGATCTTGAATCCTACATTTTTTCAGGGCAATTAAATGCCACGGAACATCATTAGCAAAAATCAAACGACTAAGGGCTCATTTGGAAACTTAATTATTTTAGTTGATTTGTTGACTATTTTAGCCTGATTAAAAAAGTTGTATTTATGATGATAGTTGACATTTTTTGTAGTTGATTTGATGGTTGCGAAAGAAAAAGTGAAATAATTATAGTTTGGCTTTGACATTTTGACTTATTGACTATTTTAACTTATTTTGTCTTTATTGACTACTTTAACTAAAAAAACACTCCAACTCACTTCCCAAAGAGGGCCTAATTACATCAATAATTCTCAAAGTTTACATTTTATTGCACTTCAATATTCCAATCTTTTGATTTTGCCAATTTGATTATCAAATTACAAAATGTGAGTTTAAGTCCAAGCACTCGCACCATCTAAATTGATATTGATTTACAGGAGCTTTAAAAGATTAAAATAATAATAATAATATAATAAAATCAAAACACATGCTTTGGAGATCAAAATGCAACAAAATACATAATTTAGATATCATTTGTCTATTTGCTCCATTGTTGACATTTTGTAAAAAACAATACTAAAAATATCATACGCCTATTAATAAATTTGGGTAGTGCGAGCACCGAGAAACATTTAAACTCATATTTTATAGGTTGAAAATTCAATTGATAAAATTAAAATATTAAAGATTAAAGTGTAACAAAACACATACTCAATGACTAATTGGTATAATTAGTTCTTCAAACAAAAACAAAATGGTAAATTATACTAAACTCTCCTGAGGTTTGAAAAAAAATATAATAAGTCTAACAATTTTAGCATAATTACATTGACCTATTAATATTAAAGGAATCAAAACTAACCTACATGATGAGAAGACATAAACATAAATAAGGTAAAATATATATATTTTAACATAAAAGAGACAAATAATGTAAAAAATCTTAAGGGAGTCAAATATAATTATGTTAAATTTATGAGATTTGTTGTATTTTTTTTCAAATTAACTGCTAGAAAGAAATCTAAAAATTACAAGAAAATGCAAGTGGAAAAACTCACTGATGAAACGCATAGGAGTTTCTGTAAATGGATCCCCTAGGTATGAATCTATCTTCTCTCCCATGTCTCCGCATACGAATCGCTTCGTTGATCGCAGCCCGTGCTTGAGCTAAATCTTCTTCAACTCCTTCAACACCACGTTTCTTCTTCTGCACATGTACAAAGTGGAAACAAAATGAATCATTAAAAAAATGATTCCAAAAACAAAACCATGCTTTCAAAAGCACAACATAGTATAATGACAGTAATCTGTATTAGTAGGCACACTGACAGTGGTTGATGTGGAGTCTGAGAGAAACAGGCCTTGTGCGTTGTTGAAAGAGAAGAGAGTGATGAAATGGTTCTGATGTAGAGTTGGAGACAAGTAGAGTAAAAGAAAAAGAAGAAGAGTTGGGAATATCAAGACTTGTATGGTGCAACTGATAACAGCTGCCATGCCCAGTTTTCTTCACTTTGTTCTTTGTTTTGGGTTGCTTTTTGGACACAGAGAAAAGTGGAGACGCCTATACATATGGCCTTCGCTTTCAAAGCAAATACTGATCCAGAGTGCTCTTATATATCGCCCAAGCAAAATGATAAATACATTTTTAAAAATATAAATTATTTTCGTATTTTTTTTTTTTTTGTTATAAAGTAATAAAATCAAAACTTGTCCTATCATTTTATATTATTTTTTTAAGGAAGATTTTTTAGTGGGCAAAATTCATTATAAGTACTGTGCCCTTTTATGATTTAAATATAATCAGAAAGTCTTTAAGTGATTTTGGATCAAAATACAATCATTAACACTACTAACTATAAATGTAAAATGATTTTAATACTCTCAAACTCTATATCGTTTTTGTTATTTTGTTTTTGTCTCCTCTCTTGTACACATAATTTACAATGTCTAGCATTAATTCAATTAAATCAAAATTAATTATAAATTATTTATTGTAATTTTTAGCTTTTTATTCTAATTAAATTAATTCTAAATTCTTAATTACTCATTGCAATTTTATCATATTAATTTAATTATATTTTAGATCAATTCTTAATTATTATTTATTTTATACTTTTATTTAACTATATTTTATATTTTACATCAATCTTTAATTATATTTTAATTTATTTTATTTTAATTAGTATATTAATCTAATTTTAGGTTTGGAGAAAATGAGGGTAAAATTATCTTTTTGTTACATTAATTTCCCTTCTTTTTTTTTTCAAAAAATCAAATCCCACTCTAAAAGATGGTGTTTTGGATGAAAAAATTAACGGTAGTCCAAAATCATATGGAGTATTTCTGACTATGTTTGAACCATAAGAGGGTAAAATGCTGTGGTCCTAATCACGAGAGAGTAAAATAAATTTAACTTTTTTTATTTGTATATTACTTTTTGTTGAGAATGTAATATAAATAATACATATCTCTCTAATAGTTGAAAATTTTTAATGAGTTAATAGTTCATAATTCAATATGATATTAGAGCTGATAACAGATCTTGTGTTCAAATTTTACCACCTCTACAATAATTAAAAATGCATGCACCTATTTTTTTTTATTTATTTATTTTTTTTTTTTCGTTTTGAGCATAATGCATGCACTTATTTGGTCCGCTTATAAAGGGTAATTAATGCCATATCATTAAAATTAGAATGGTGCTATACGTATTAATTCGTATATTAATTAATGCATCAGTAGCTATTATAATATTATAATTTTAAAATTATAAACCTCATATATTATATAAATTATAAAAACTTAAAATTAATAAACATATAACGTATCATCTATTAATATACTACCTAATATATCACTTGATTTGTATGACTTTATTCTTAAAATTAACAGCGAAAAGAAATGCTTGTGAAGGATGCATATTGTCAGGTACAATGACAAATGGTCTCACACCCTCACACATGCACAATATAAAGGAGGAAATTCTATGGTGTGCCTTTTTGGATATGTATTCTATTATTAAATTGTGTACATTTATTACAAAATTTCGTAGTATTAACAATAAAATACGTAATCTTAGTACAATTTGATTTAACAAAATGTTGTAAAAGTTTATGGGTTGGTTACGAATTTTTTTGTTATGCTAATTTATATCGAGATTACATATTTTGTAATTGATGTTACGAAATTTTGTAATGATTTTGAATAGTAAGTTAAAACTAACTTTTTGGCGTTTTTTTTTTTTTGACTTTTTTTGAAAAAATGTATAAAAAAAATAATGAGTTAATATGACCTAAAGAAATTAAAAAAAATTTTAAAAAAAATTGTTTCTTTTAACCTCTTTGCCAAAATTATAAATTTTTGTATTAATGTGCATGTGATACGCACCTCTAAAAATGTGCACACCATAATATTTCCTAATATAAGATGGATAAATACGCATATAAAGTAAAATAAAAAACTAAAATAAATCTCGTAAACTTTCAACACTTAGTACTTCTAAAAAAAATAATTAAAAATATGCGGTCCAAATTTACTATGATCAGTGTATCAAAGTCAGACTATAATTTTTAAAGTCAGACTATAATTTTTATACTAATATTGCTCAACAATAAACTAGAGCAAACCCGTATCAAATAGGGATGGCAATGGGGTGGATATTAGTTCTTCATTCTCATTTCTCTATAATAAATTTTTCTCATTCTCCATTCTCCATTTCCCATGGGTACCACCCTTCCCATTTCTTAATGGTTATGGATTTTCCCCCACCCACTTTAATCCCCATTTTTATTTTTTATATTTAATGTTAACAAACACTTTTTTTTTTTTTTATTTAAGGTTCACAACAAAAGTTAAATATAACTTCAATTTTTTTTTCTTTCTTTTTTAATATATTTAATGTTAACAATTTTTTTTTTTTTTTCAAGGTTCACAACAAAAGTTAAATATAACTTCAATCTTTTTTCTTTCTTTTTTAATATATTTAATGTTAACAACCTTCTCTCTCTCTTTTTTTTTTTTTTTTTATAAAGGTTTTAGCTAAATATACCTTCAATCTTTTTTCTTTCTTTTTTAATATATTTAATGTTAACAACTTATTTATTTATTTTTTTATTTTTTTTAAGGTTCACAACAAAAGCTAAATATACATTCAATCTTATTTTATTTTATTTGGTTCAACAACAAAATCAAATACACATTAATTAATTAATTAAAAAGTTTGTTTTATAATAATCAAATATATAATTTTGAGACAATCAAATAAGTTTTAGTAATTAAAAAAAAATGTGGAAGAACGTAGAAGATTAAAAAAAAATTACAACCATCTCTCTCTCTCTCACTCTCACTCTCTCCCCTACATGTTACAAGAACTTGATTACAATGTTATAAGAGCCTGTTTGAAGAAATAAAATGTGAAAGAACCTGTTTTAAAAAAGTGTTATAAGACCCATATTAAATTGCATCAGGGCATAAATAAGGAATTGTTTGTTGATCTTTTAGCCACGAATATTTTAGACATTAAATCATCTTTCTCTTAGCAAATTTGAACCATTCATTTTAATTTATCAAAAATCTAATTATACCTTTAACAAATTTGAACCACTCATTTTAAGATATCTATGCATTACCACACCCAATCTATCGTCCATCTTCTTCCTTTAGTCCCCCACGATTTTTGTTGTTTGTTACTTTTAAAAAACAAAAAATGTTTTTTCAATTAAAATTTTGCTAATTTCACACACCATCACCACTATTCTCACTTTCATTGTCACACTACCATCACCATAGCCACTACTATCATCACTGCCGCCATCACCCCACCACTATGTAACAATCTCTACTTTCACTTTTGTTCCATCACCACCACCACCAAATATAAAAAAATATATTTTTAATTTTTTTTATAAAAAATATTTTTCATTAAAAAATATTTTCTATTTAAATTAATGAAGCATAACATTGAGAAACAAGCTGATTTCAGTTAAATCTGTTCATAACTAAGAAAAATTCTTTTAATTTTAAAAAAAATTATTTAGTAAGACTTTGTATCCCCTTTTTGTTTTTCTAGCAAATAAATCTGTGTACCCATCATTTCTAACCAATCACGACTCATGCTTGTTTTAATTCTCTACAATTTTCTTATTTTCAAATACATTCATATATATATATATATATATATATATATATATATATGTTGTATAAATTGTGTGATAACATAAAACAAATAGATTCATACTCGTTAATTGAAATTTCAGAACAAGCAAACCATTCTGAAAATTACAATACATAACAAAATAAAATAACATAGAAAAGCAAACCGAAACCTACACTAGACAATGATCTTAATTTTTTTTAAATAAATTTAAAAAATTCTAGATATGCATAAAATTTGACAAGAATAATGTGACAATATTAATTAATGTGTATTTGATTTTATTGTTGAGCCAAATAAAATAAAATAAGATTGAATGTATATTTAGCTTTGGTTGTGAATCTTAAAAAAAAAAACAAAAAACAAAAAACAAAAGAAAAAAGATTGAATGTTTATTTAGCTTTGGTTGTGAATCTTAAAAATTAAAAAAAAAAAATGGTTGTGAACCTTAAAAATAAAAATAAAAATGATTGGAGGTATATTTAGCTTTGGTTGGGGATCTTAAAAAAAAAATATTGGTTGTGAACCTGAAAAAATAAATAAATAAAAAAAATAAAAAAGATTGAATGTATATTTAGTTTTGGTGGTAAATCTTAAAAAAAAAAATTTAAAAATATGGGGAAATTAGTGAGTACCCATCCCTAACCCATCCCCTGTGAATATTTAAAAAATATCACTTACCCTACCCAATAGATAAGAAAAAAAGAGAAAAATTCATATATTTGGGTTGGATCTCTATAAATACTCACAGAATAGGTTATCCATTGCCATCCCTAGTGTGAAAAGAATGGCACATCATGATGGATGCACCAAGTGTAACCAATTCAAAGTTTTGCAAGACTTTCAAAGGGAAGCATATTGGCTGGCTTCCATTTTTTTTTTTTTTTTTAAATGTTGAATAAATTATAAATACAAATTTTTTCTCTTTAAATGTCATAAGACACTATTTTAAAATATTTACAATTATTGAATGAAATTTTGAGATTCACACATTATACCATCTAATGATTGTAAATATTTTCAAACAAAAGGTGAGATTAGCATCAGCAATGGAGTAACTAAACACTGTGTTAGTGTCAATTGTTAATTTTTAGCAAGTCATTTTTTGTTTTAGTCTCACAATGGAGTTATTAGTAGGTGTGTTAGTGGTGTGTGTTAAAACGTTTGTTATCTGCAGCGATAGTTTTAGCTAGCGGTGTTGGATTTATTTTTCTAGTGTGGCCCAATAGCCTACATATTTTCCACATGTTTTAATTTATTTGGACTCCACAAATAGATAAAATCAATATTTGAGATCAAGTTCAGTAAATAGAATTTTAATATAATCACTCTTCTAAGATAAGAAGAAAACCTTGATGGATTAGGAATTCTTCTGATAGAGTTTATCTGACCATCTTCTCTCCTCTATATAAGAATGTGTAACAACCCCCATACTATTTACTGATTAATGACCGATTGATTACCGATAATCACCGATTACTGTTAAACGGAACTGATAATGACTGATAACTGACTGATAATTGAACTGATTAAAAGTACTGAACTGACTGACTGAAATTGGAAACCGAATTGATTGAGTATATGTTAGTTAAATTGCATTCTATCTGTTTGACTGTATGATTATCTGTTCATGCTTATATGTTTAAACTGCTAATTGAAGGCCATATCGGCGGCCGAATTAGAAACCGATTGATGTTCTATGATCCTCAGAATTAATGTGATTTTATGGTATATTTATCCGAAAATTGATTGGGTACGATTAAATTAGATTAAAATAAGCTAATTAAAGAGTTTGACGTAATTACACTTTTGCCATTGTTAGTGGGCCCTTATTATAACATGTTAGAGCCTTGGTATGCTTGAATCAAACATTTTGCTCAGCTCATTTCTTGCTTTTGCCGACTAGAGGGAGAGAGTTAAGGGAGAGAGAGTTAGATTTCACCTCTTTTGGCTTGGTTTTGCTTGGAAATTGAAGGAATTGAAGTATAGATTGCATAATTGAGCTTCCTTGCCTATAATTCTAGACTTAGGTAAGAGATTTAACCTTCTAGTAATGTATTTGAACTTGTTCATGCTTAGTTCTTGAGCCTCTAGTGATTTGAGCCTTGAATTGGAGCCTAGTTCATGCATGCATGCCTTTATTTTGAAGTTTTGAAGTTGTCTTTCATAAATTGTACATGCATGCTCATATTTTTACAAGAGACCATGAACTCATCATGTTTTGAAAGATTTGGCTCCTTAGAGCATCAAATTGAAGCTTTGGATTGATTTGAATCCATGCATGTTTGTATGTTCTTCATATTCTTGAAAATGGGTTTGAATATGGTTTTAATTGACTCACCTTTGGGGCTTGAATTCATAAATTGAGCTTTGAAACTTGTTATACATTGAATTTAGTTATGTTTTCCAGAATTTGGGCCCAAGAGGTCGAGTTTGGAGTGGTAGAATGCTTGGTTTGAGCTTGGGAGGCAGATCTGGAAATTCCAGATTTGGCTTCCTCGCTCGAGCGAAGGGTTCCCCGCTCGAGCGAGAACCTTTGTCCAGGGCTCCGCTCGAGCGACCATCGAGCGACCATCGCGCGTAAAATCACAGCATCCAGTATTTTTACTGTTTTGCAGACCGCTCGAGCGAAGGATTCCTCGCTCGAGCGAAGCCTTTGATTTTGGACTTACGCTCGAGCGGAGAAAGTCCCGCTCGAGCGAGGCTCCTAGTTTCAGCAAACTTTGCAAAATGTTTTCTAAGTGTATCGTTGCATCCTCATCCCATCCTAGGCATTTTTAGGCCTAGTTTAAGACATTTAGATGAGGATATCGTTGTAGAACACACCAAGGCAAATTAGGGATTAAGTTATGATATTTCCCAACTGTGTAGCTTAGTGTGTGTTCAACCTGTGAACTGTGTAGGGTTGGCAACTGGGGAGACACGCCCTAGCATACTGTAGCCCAGAACTCTGTGAGTAACAATTGTGTAAAGATATGTTCAACTGATATCTTTTGAATACTGAACTGAACTGTTTACTGAACTGGTATTACTGAAGGAATGTATGTCCTTTATTTCTGAACTGTACTGTGGCATCCTTAGTACCTACTGTTTACTGTTACTGTTACTGTTACAGAGATCTCTGTCGGTTCCCTCGTGGAACCACTACTGTTTACTGACTGATGGCCATCATTACTGTTCGGTCTTTCAAGACCTACTGTTACTGTTATGCTAATGGATGTACCACATATGACTGTTTACTGTACTGAACAACTGAAATACTGATTGAATTGAACTGTTTTCATTACTGTAAGGACATTCATTCTAAACCTCTTTACGCTTTATGTTATTCACTGGGCTTTAGCTCACTGTTTATATATATATGTAGGTGCTCAGCCACCAGATTGGAGCTAGGAGCGTGGGTTAGACTCCAGTTTTGTCAAGCCAGCCTTTGCGCCTCACTGCAAGGTTCCGAGTTGCCATGCTATGGCTTTGGGGTGTTTTGTTTGTTTCCCCCGTCTGTCTCCATACTGTTTGGATTACTGTATAGACTGTCAGTTACTAACTGTACTGTTATCAAAGGATTAGGTCCCTGTACTGTGTGACTGTGAATTCTGTATAGACTGTACTGTTTGTGTATGTATGAATGCATGAAAAATATTTTTGGCATACAGACTGTCACAGCTCATTGGACATTGTTTAATTACTGTATTGGCTTCCGCCAGGCCCTGTACTCTGTTTTACTGTATTACTGTTCTGCAGGCCTTCGGTAATCTCGGATTACTGGCCGGTTACGGTACTAAACCCATAGGGCCGGGTTTGGGTCGTGACAGAGTGGTATCAGAGCGATACTAACCACGAGTTATACCGCACACACGTGTCCAAATGAGCTATAGGGTGTCCTAGAAAAGTGATTAGGACATTTCATGAACTTGAAAAGTGTGTGGCTATGTTATGACTGAACATCTGTTAATGTGTTAAACTATGAAACAAATGACTGCTTATGTATAAAACTGTTATAACTGCTTATAGTGAAATGGACAATGCAAATGAACCTGAGTCCTCATCTACTGGGGCAAGAATGGAAAGAATGGAAAGAATGATGGAACTGATAACTGCTAGACTTGAGCAACAGAACCAACAGCCCCCACCTCCTCCTCCTCCGGTTCAGCCGGAACCTAATGTGAATGTGAATGATGGGGATATAATTACTCTGACCCAGAAGTTCAGCAAAATGAAACCGCCATCCTTTCAAGGAGGCCTTGAACCGTTAAAAGCTGAAGCTTGGGTTCTAGAAACAAAAAAATTATTCGAAGTGTTTCCGTGCTCAGAAGCGAACAAAGTATTGTTAGCTACCTTCACCCTACAAGAAGAGGCTAGAACGTGGTGGATGTTGATCCGTGATACAAATACTGTTATGACTTGGGCTCAGTTCAAGGAGTCCTTCTTTGAAAAGTATTTCCCTCAGTGTGTTAGGGATAGAAAAGTGACTGAATTTGAACAGCTGAAGCAGGGCACAATGACTGTTGCGGAATATGAGACGAAATTCACCGAGCTTGCTAGATATGCACCGCATATGGTGGATACTGAATATAAGAAGGCCAGAAAATTTGAAGGTGGCCTTAATGTTGCAATTCTTGACCGAATAAATGTGTTGAAACTACCGACTTTTGTGGGTGTTCTCGACCGGGCATTGATGGCCGAGTCGAACATTGCAGCGGTGAAACAATCTGAAACACCAACAACTGAATGGCATGGTAAAAGGCAGGGTTTCAAATTCAAGAAAGGAAAGCACAACCCAGCCAACAAGAAACAGAATACGGGGTCGACAACTAGCCCCAGCCAAGGAAGTGGGTTCATACCACCCTGTCCTGAGTGTGGCAAGAAGCACAAGGGGGTCTGCTACAGAATATCTGGAGCCTGTTACCGGTGTGGCAAGGTGGGCCACATGGTTAAAGACTGCCCTTCTGCTCCACAAACTGGTAGTAAAGCTGCACCAAGCGTGGCAGCATCAACTGTAGCACCGAAGCCTAACCCCAGAGCTACCGGGAAAGAGCCCGTGAGGCAGGACCGAGTGTTCGCCCTAGTACCGGGAGACGTGCAGAATACTGAGACCGTAGTGTCAGGTATCCTCTCTATCTGTACGCAAAATGCATATGTATTGATTGATCCGGGGTCTACACATTCTTATGTATCGCATGCTTTCTCACGGAAATTGAATAGACCCTTAGAACCCATGAACTATCTGCTAGCCGTATCATCACCCGTAGGGGGATCCATGACATGTGCTTATATGTACCCCGCATGTGAAATTATTGTTGGGGATATGCATCTGTTTATTGATTTACTGCCATTGAACATTGATCATTTTGACGTAATATTGGGGATGGATTGGTTACAAAAATATCATGCCACCATAGACTGTGTAACGAAACAAGTAGTTTTCCGCCCACCTGGTCTACCTGAATTTGTGTTTAATGGGGTTGGAGTAGTACCTCCCCCGTATCTGATTTCATCTGTGAAAGTTGTTAAACTGATTAGAAAGGGGTGTAAAGGGTATCTGTGTTCTGTATTGACTGTGTCTACTGATGATAGTGTTAAGATTGATGTGAATTGTGTTCCTATAGTCAGGGAATTTCCAGATGTTTTTCCAGATGATCTTCCAGGGGATTTGACTGACAGAGAGATTGAATTTACCATTGATGTAATTCCGGGTACACAGCCGATATCTAAAGCTCCTTACAGAATGGCTCCAACTGAACTGAAGGAGTTGAAAGTGCAACTACAGGAACTACTGGATAAGAAGTTTATCAGGCCTAGCACTTCGCCATGGGGTGCACCTGTTTTGTTTGTAAAGAAGAAAGATGGCTCGCTGAAACTATGCATTGATTACCGTGAATTGAACAAGGTAACCGTGAAAAATAAATACCCATTACCGCGCATTGATGATTTATTTGACCAGTTACAGGGTGCACAAGTGTTTTCTAAGATTGATCTCAGATCAGGGTATCATCAACTGAAGGTTAAATCGGAAGACATTGATAAAACTGCTTTTAGAACGAGGTATGGACATTATGAATTTTTAGTTATGCCATTCGGAGTCACGAATGCCCCAGCTGCATTTATGGACCTCATGAACAGAAT
Organism: Camellia sinensis; assembly: GCF_055761805.1. Classification (NCBI taxonomy): domain Eukaryota; kingdom Viridiplantae; phylum Streptophyta; class Magnoliopsida; order Ericales; family Theaceae; genus Camellia; species Camellia sinensis. The sequence goes on from NC_138973.1 coordinate 134,327,211, forward strand.
TTTCAAACCATACCTTGATGACTTTATTGTTGTATTTATTGATGATATATTGATTTACTCCAAAAGTATAGAACAGCATGAACATCATCTGAGACTTGCCCTACAAACCTTAAGAGAACAGAAACTGTATGCTAAACTGTCTAAATGTGAATTTTGGCTTGACCATGTTATGTTTTTGGGGCATGTTGTTAGCAAAAATGGAATTTCTGTTGACCCGCAGAAAATTGAAGCTGTAGTGAACTGGCCTAGACCAACAAATGTGACTGAAGTCCGAAGCTTTTTGGGATTGGCTGGATATTACAGAAGATTTGTCAAAGATTTCTCCAAAATTGCTTTACCATTGACTCAACTAACTCAGAAGGGGACATCATTTGACTGGACTGACCAAAGAGAATCTGCTTTCCAGGAGCTGAAAACTCGATTAGTGACTGCACCAGTTCTTACCTTACCTTCAGGTACGGATGGCTATACTGTATTTAGTGATGCTTCTCATAAGGGTTTGGGGTGTGTTTTAATGCAGAATGGGAGAGTTATTGCTTATGCTTCCCGACAGTTGAGACCACATGAAAAGAACTACCCGACCCATGACTTGGAACTTGCTGCAGTGGTGTTTGCACTGAAAATCTGGCGTCACTATCTGTATGGGGCGACATGTGAAGTATACACCGACCACAAGAGCTTAAAGTATTTCTTCACACAGAAAGAACTGAACATGAGACAGCGGAGATGGCTGGAACTGATCAAAGACTATGACCTACAGATATTGTACCATCCGGGAAAAGCCAATACCGTTGCCGATGCATTGAGCCGGAAATCGATTGGAAACTTAGCCTGTTTGCTTACAGGACAGAAAGAGTTGTTTTGTGACCTTGAAAAATCTGAAATCGAAATTGTTTTACGAGAACAAGGTGGAATCCCAGCGGCTATTGCTGCTCAACCGGCGCTGATTGAGGAGATTAAAGAGAAACAGTAACTGGATGACTTCTTGAAAAAGATCATCGAATAAAGAGAATCTAAACCGAGACCGGGATTCAAATTTGAGAACAATGTACTGAAATTTCATGAAAGACTGTGTGTACCGAATGATACTGAACTGAAAAGAAGAGTTCTGCAAGAGGGCCACAACTCAAGATTTTCTATTCACCCGGGAAATACGAAAATGTACCAAGATCTGAAACAAAGTTTCTGGTGGCCGGGAATGAAGAAAGAAATTGCTGATTTTGTATCCAAATGTCTTCACTGCCAACAGGTCAAAGCTGAACATCAACGACCTGCCGGACTATTGCAACCTTTACCCATACCAGAGTGGAAATGGGAGCATATCACGATGGATTTTATCGTTGGGTTACCTCGCTCCAGAAAAGGTATGGATTCAATTTGGGTTATTGTTGATAGACTGACTAAATCTGCTCACTTCTTACCTGTCAAAACAATTTATAATGCGGATAAATTGGCCGTGATTTATATTGATGAGATTGTGAGACTGCATGGAGTGCCTGTGTCTATTGTTTCTGACAGGGATTCGAAGTTTACATCGAGGTTTTGGCAAAGTCTACAGACTGCATTGGGTACTGATTTGAGGCTGAGTAGTGCCTATCATCCTCAGACAGATGGCCAATCAGAAAGGACCATCCAAACTCTGGAGGATTTACTGAGAATGTGTGTCCTTGATTTTCAGGGAGACTGGGAAAGTCATCTGCCATTAGTTGAATTCGCCTACAATAACAGCTACCATTCGAGTATTGGTATGGCGCCCTTCGAGGCATTGTATGGCAGAAGATGTAGATCTCCGATTTGCTGGGCAGAAGTTGGAGATGGGCCTTTGCTTGGGCCCGAGATTGTTTATGAAACAACTGAGAAGGTGAAACTGATACAACAGAGACTGAAAACTGCACAGAGTAGACAGAAGAGTTATGCTGATATCAGAAGACGAGACAGAGAATACGAAGTGGGTGATCACGTTTTCGTGAAAGTCACACCAATGAAGGGCCAGACTCGTTTTGGAGTCAAAGGCAAGTTAGCGCCGAGATATGTCGGACCGTATGAGATTATTGAGAAAATCAATCCGGTGGCGTATCAAGTTGCGCTTCCTCCTGAAATGGAGCACATGCATAATGTCTTCCACATCTCTATGTTAAGAGACTACCTTCGGGATCCTTTCCATATAATAGAGCCTACTCGTGTAGTGTTGAGTGATGACTACACTTACGAGGAACGGCCTATACAGATTGTAAACAGACGAATCAAGAAACTGAGGAACAAAGAGATCCCGTTAGTGAAAGTTGACTGGCAAAACCACGGTGGCGTGTATGCCACTTGGGAAAGGGAAGATGACATGGCCAAACGATATCCTGAACTGTTTCCACTGAATCCTGTTTTCTTCTAGAATGAAGGTAACTCGAGTTTAGAGGACTAAACTCTTTATAAGGAGGGGAGACTGTAACAACCCCCTTACTGTTTACTGATTAATGACCGATTGATTACCGATAATCACCGATTACTGTTAAACGGAACTGATAATGACTGATAACTGACTGATAATTGAACTGATTAAAAGTACTGAACTGACTGACTGAAATTGGAAACCGAATTGATTGAGTATATGTTAGTTAAATTGCATTCTATCTGTTTGACTGTATGATTATCTGTTCATGCTTATATGTTTAAACTGCTAATTGAAGGCCATATCGGCGGCCGAATTAGAAACCGATTGATGTTCCATGATCCTCAGAATTAATGTGATTTTATGGTATATTTATCCGAAAATTGATTGGGTATGATTAAATTAGATTAAAATAAGCTAATTAAAGAGTTTGACGTAATTACACTTTTGCCATTGTTAGTGGGCCCTTATTATAACATGTTAGAGCCTTGGTATGCTTGAATCAAACATTTTGCTCAGCTCATTTCTTGCTTTTGCCGACTAGAGGGAGAGAGTTAAGGGAGAGAGAGTTAGATTTCACCTCTTTTGGCTTGGTTTTGCTTGGAAATTGAAGGAATTGAAGTATAGATTGCATAATTGAGCTTCCTTGCCTATAATTCTAGACTTAGGTAAGAGATTTAACCTTCTAGTAATGTATTTGAACTTGTTCATGCTTAGTTCTTGAGCCTCTAGTGATTTGAGCCTTGAATTGGAGCCTAGTTCATGCATGCATGCCTTTATTTTGAAGTTTTGAAGTTGTCTTTCATAAATTGTACATGCATGCTCATATTTTTACAAGAGACCATGAACTCATCATGTTTTGAAAGATTTGGCTCCTTAGAGCATCAAATTGAAGCTTTGGATTGATTTGAATCCATGCATGTTTGTATGTTCTTCATATTCTTGAAAATGGGTTTGAATATGGTTTTAATTGACTCACCTTTGGGGCTTGAATTCATAAATTGAGCTTTGAAACTTGTTATACATTGAATTTAGTTATGTTTTCCAGAATTTGGGCCCAAGAGGTCGAGTTTGGAGTGGTAGAATGCTTGGTTTGAGCTTGGGAGGCAGATCTGGAAATTCCAGATTTGGCTTCCTCGCTCGAGCGAAGGGTTCCCCGCTCGAGCGAGAACCTTTGTCCAGGGCTCCGCTCGAGCGACCATCGAGCGACCATCGCACGTAAAATCACAGCATCCAGTATTTTTACTGTTTTGCAGACCGCTCGAGCGAAGGATTCCTCGCTCGAGCGAAGCCTTTGATTTTGGACTTACGCTCGAGCGGAGAAAGTCCCGCTCGAGCGAGGCTCCTAGTTTCAGCAAACTTTGCAAAATGTTTTCTAAGTGTATCGTTGCATCCTCATCCCATCCTAGGCATTTTTAGGCCTAGTTTAAGACATTTAGATGAGGATATCGTTGTAGAACACACCAAGGCAAATTAGGGATTAAGTTATGATATTTCCCAACTGTGTAGCTTAGTGTGTGTTCAACCTGTGAACTGTGTAGGGTTGGCAACTGGGGAGACACGCCCTAGCATACTGTAGCCCAGAACTCTGTGAGTAACAATTGTGTAAAGATATGTTCAACTGATATCTTTTGAATACTGAACTGAACTGTTTACTGAACTGGTATTACTGAAGGAATGTATGTCCTTTATTTCTGAACTGTACTGTGGCATCCTTAGTACCTACTGTTTACTGTTACTGTTACTGTTACAGAGATCTCTGTCGGTTCCCTCGTGGAACCACTACTGTTTACTGACTGATGGCCATCATTACTGTTCGGTCTTTCAAGACCTACTGTTACTGTTATGCTAATGGATGTACCACATATGACTGTTTACTGTACTGAACAACTGAAATACTGATTGAATTGAACTGTTTTCATTACTGTAAGGACATTCATTCTAAACCTCTTTACGCTTTATGTTATTCACTGGGCTTTAGCTCACTGTTTATATATATATGTAGGTGCTCAGCCACCAGATTGGAGCTAGGAGCGTGGGTTAGACTCCAGTTTTGTCAAGCCAGCCTTTGCGCCTCACTGCGAGGTTCCGAGTTGCCATGCTATGGCTTTGGGGTGTTTTGTTTGTTTCCTCCGTCTGTCTCCATACTGTTTGGATTACTGTATAGACTGTCAGTTACTAACTGTACTGTTATCAAGGGATTAGGTTCCTGTACTGTGTGACTGTGAATTCTGTATAGACTGTACTGTTTGTGTATGTATGAATGCATGAAAAATCTTTTTGGCATACTGACTGTCACATCTCATTGGACATTGTTTAATTACTGTATTAGCTTCCGCCAGGCCCTGTACTCTGTTTTACTGTATTACTGTTCTGCAGGCCTTCGGTAATCTCGGATTACTGGCCGGTTACGGTACTAAACCCATAGGGCCGGGTTTGGGTCGTGATAGGATGGGTGACTCCCCTTTCATATTATGAGTATTTTTCCATCACTTTAAGTTTTATAGTCATCCTAATTAAGAGAGACAGAGAGAAGAAGGTGAGCCAAAATTAAAGGTTCAACTCTAAGGGGTATTTTCTCAACTTCTCTAATTCAATGACTGACAAAGGTATATTCGTTTTAATCTTGAGTTGTATTGAATTCAAGATCCTGTAAAGTTTAATTCCGCATTATTATTATGGTTACATGTATTATTAAATCTTACAAGCGGAGGGGAGTGTGTTTGTGTTCTTACGGTTGATCGGTCAACGACAATTTTTTTTTTTAAACTTGTTGGGATTTTTTTTTGAACTTGAAATTTAATTTTGGGCTTGAAATTTTTGATTAAACTAAATTATTTATTTATTTTATTTATTATGTACACACACACATATATATATATATATATATATTTAACACACATCTTAACACACCCTTTAACACATTCATTGCACCACCACTCACTCTCTAAAATTAACAACAAAAATGTTAGAGGCCCCAAAAATTCTACCAAAAGTTTTACCAAATTTCTCACATGGGTGTGGGACCCACATACCAGTGAGACATTTGGTAAAACTTTTGGTAGAATACTTGGGGTCTCTAGCATTACTCAATTAACAAACTCTTAACATACCTTAACACATATTTTTTAGTCATACTTTTATCACTTTTTATCATATAACACACTTTAATATACTTTTTTAACTATTTCATTATAGATGCCTTAGGGACAAAATATCTTTAGCCCTAACAAACGTGTTAACACAAATATATCAAGTATACATATTATTAGGTGACGCCCGATTCAAGTTTTGTGTCTTAAGTAAGCTTGCAATTCCGATAATAATAAAAATAACAATAATAATAATTTTATAATTTTTTTTGATATAGATTAATATTTCCAACATTATTATTATTATTTCAAGGTATGGCATTGGCATAGAGTTCCTTAAAGCGGTTTTATAGGAGAAATCAACGGTACATTAAAGCATATCTAAAGAGTAGCCAAGAGAGAGAATCTGTCTTGCATTGATTATCAATATCTTGACCTTGAGCCCCTTTCTACTCACTAAACTTCACCGGTTGATTCACGTATTAAACCCTTAAAAAGGCCTGACTTTGTGGTATTAGATACAGATTTTTGGGTCTGGTTAATCTGTGTACATCAGAGGATGCTACTGGGTCTTAGCGGGTTTACGGAATTTATTTTGATGATTTGAGTTGTTTATTTAGTTGAGCTTTATGGATAGATTATTCACACACAAAAATCATATTGATATGATAAATATAATTATATAATTTTGTTATATTTATCTTAAAAAAATGAATTATAATTATAATTCTAAAAATATATCATTTATTTTTTCAAAAAATAAATATAATAAAATTTTATTTTATATCTATGATTGTCAAATCAATTTAAGTTTTTTGTGAATGATTTATACATAAAATGTGACAAAGTAAACGTTTTAGATAATTAAAACATGAATAATATTAGAGATCATAAAAAAAATATCATGAAATGCATCGTGAAGACTTTTCATCCTTTGATTAGTGTGTAATATTTTATTATCTGTATAATCTAAAGGTAGATAAACTTTCATAATCATTTTCATGATATTTTTTTCATGATCCCCAATATTACTCTTAAAACAGGTACCGTGATAAGTTTCACGCGATCCAACAACACCTTTCGATTCACACAGTAGAATACAGATAATGCACACCCTATATTTTTATATATCTATGACCACCAATATATATATATATATTTGTATTACTTATCATATAATTTATATATATATATATATATATGTATATGATTATAAATAAATATGTGACCAATCATCTAAACACACAAATACATGCAATTTCAATGGATAGAAAAATAATGGTATTTAATTAATTCAAGGCATGTCCCCAATGGTAGCCAGGTGTTGAGAATGCCGTCTCTTTCGCTGGTTGTGATTTTCTTAATTTATGAAAAAATATATTATTATTAATTAGGGTACACCTAGTGTAGCTTTATTCAACGGTCGCCCCAAAACTACCTGCTATTGGAAATTCCAGCACTAAACATATCTATATCTATATATGTCTATACTAGTGAAAAAAGATGTGAAAAAATTAATAAAGTATATTTATATAAAATGGTATAAATAGTTAAATTTTTATATGTAAATTATGAAAATAAAAAAAAAAATTATTGAAATTTACAATTTAAGTTTCATACTTTTATCACAATTTCTGTATCAATTTTTAATTTGTCACAATTTCAATCATGAAACTTTTAACCCTCATACTAAAATTGTAAATTTGGATGAGTTTAACCTAAGCAACTCGAATCAAGGTTGCAAATTTTAAAAAATTAGGCAACATGATTTTTAATTTGGTGAGAATTTATATAAAATTTAAAAATTCAAATAAATTTAAATAGACTTGAGTAGATACACCAAATAACCTGAGCAATAAAAACAAATATATATATACATAAAATTATTTGCTAATTTATTTTTTTTAATATAAATAAGATTAATTAAAAATTTAATATTAATGAACAAAAGTAAATACATAATTTAGAAAGGGATTATCGAATAAGTTGGTATAAAAAAAATTACATTTTATAATAGCATAAAATTTAAATATGATTTTTGAAAAATTATTTTTAATTTAAAAATTAAAATAAAATATTTAAATATAATAAAATTAAATTTCTAACAAAATAAAAGTATCTGGATAAAAAAAAGGTAAGAAGAAAATTTAGAATGTTTCATTTGATCTGAAAATAATTCTAGATGATAACCCTCATTTTTTTTAAATAAAAAAAATATTTCCCAAACCATCACTTTTATTAAAAAAATAAAATTTATTTCTATTTGTTTTAAAAAAGTCACTTTTTAGCAATTTGAACCAAAATTTTTTCATTTTTTATCTTAGTTTGTTTAATTGGCTGTTGAGATTAAAAAATAATAATAATAACAAGATCCACAAAAATACCCATAATTGTTTGAGACGCACAAAAATACCCATAATTGTGTTCACATTATGTTATATCATATATGTCAACTCTTGATTTGATATATAGTCAAAGACTTGGGGTCCAACTCACTTACTATATTATTGTGGGTGAAAGTTTAGATCTGTAATATTGCTGTAATAATAAATTATCACGTGTAACTCTTATTTTATTTTTTTATTATATAAAAAAATAAGTTTCACCAACTATCACTTTTAATTATTATTTTTATTTCTATTTGATTTTTGCAAAAGTCACTTTTTAACTATTTAATCCAAAAAAAATTATTTTTTATTTTAATTTGTTTAATTGACAATTGAGATAAAAGAAAAAAAAAATAGAATCCATTATGTTTGGAAATTGCTAAAAAAATAATTCATTTTCTTAATATTTTTGTCTTTTGTTAAAAAAAAATTTATATTAAAAAAACATTTGTTAAAAAAATATTTGTATTAAAAAAAATTATTGTTCAAGTCTTTATAGTTTAGAAGGATATAATTTTTTTTATATAAAATTTAAAACAAAAAATGACAAAAAATAAAAATATAAACTTTTAATAGTGATTAGTAATTTGAATACGTGTATTTAATAACATTATATTTAGACCAATAATATTATGAAACATTATCGTGACATATGTGAATATTGATCTCATTCTAATCATAGTAACATAATTTAGAAACTTTAAATTTAAAATTGTATTTTATAATTTAATAAAGGATAAATTACATTGACACCCCTTGAGGTTTATGTTTATTACAGTTTCCCCCTCACATTTTAGAAATTACATTTTCCTCTCTGAGATTTAAAGTTTCATTACAGATTTTTCCCTCAGCAATTTAATTTTTTTAAATACCAATTTTGCCCTCACTAGGTAAATTACATTGATACCCCTCACATTTTAGAAATTACAATCCCCTCCCCAAGGTTTAAAGTAGCATTACCAATTGCCCCCTTGGTTAGTATTAGTTGCAAAAAAAAATTCATTGAAAAAAAAATTAACTGGAAAAAAAATTACTTGAAAAAAAAATTTGTTAGTAAAATTTTTAAATTTATGATTAAAAACCAACGTAAACTCATTTTTTAAATTTAAGTTTTTTTCTCAAATTTACAAACGGAGACAACCATTTATAAACCAAAAAAATTATCAAACAAGTTTTTATGACGGTTTTTAAAATTTTTGTAAATATAAATTGAAAACTAGAAATGAAATGGTTACCAAACATGTTTCAGATGGTAAAAATATCGTAAAATTAATAAACAATTAAGTAAGTTACTAACGTAAGAAATGATTTATCAACAGATTCTTAGGTTACATATGGTTTGATTTTTATAATTTTTTTAAAAAAATTAAAAATTAATTTGGTTAAGAAATAAAAAATGAAAAATAATTATCATTTTTATATAATTTTTATCTTTCGAGTGGTTAGAAATAATTTTTTACAAATTAAATTGAAACAACCATACGTATGCATATAACTTGCCCAAAAGTTAAAACGATTATTATTTTTTATTTTTTAAACAAATTAATTTTTAATTTTTAAATTTTTTTTCTAAAAATCAAACCATATATATCCTAAGAATCTTTTGATTAGTCTTTTTTACGTTGATAACTTATTTAATTATTTGTTAATTTTATGACATTTTACCAACTAAAGTCTGTTTGGTAACCATTTCATTTTCATTTTTCAATTATATTTACAAAAATTTTAAAAACTGTTATAAAAACTTGATTGATAATTTTTTTGGTTTATAAATGATGGTCTCAGTTTGTAAATTTGAGCAAAAAACGTAAATTCAAAAAATGAGTTTACGTTGGTTTTTAAACAAAAATTTAAAAATTTTACTAACAATTTTTTTTTTCAATTAATTTTTTTTCAAATAATTTTTTTTATCAAATATTTTTTTTTCCAATGAATTTTTTTTCCAGCTAATACTAATCAAGGGGGCAATTGGCAATGCTACTTTAAACCTTAGGGAGGAGATTGTAATTTCTAAAATGTGAGGGGTGTTAATGCAATTTACCTGGTGATGGCAAAATTGGTATTTAAAAAAATTAAATTGCTGAGGGGAGAATCTGTAATGAAACTTTAAACCTTAAGGAAGGAGATGTAATTTATAAAACGTGAGGGAGAAATTGTAATAAACATAAACCTCAAGGACTGTCAGTATAATTTACCCTTTAATCAAAGATACATAAATTAAGGAATGAATATTAATCTTATTCTGGTTACATAATTTACGGAATAATCTAAATTTAAAATTTTATTTTAAGAATATAAAATTAATTTATAGACCAATCATATTGTGACACATATTAACAAAAATTAAACAAAATCAAAAAAATAAAATTAAAAAAAGAATTGCAACTTTCACCTTTTATAAGATGACAACGTTTTGCAATTATAATAATATATAGATTTTGTATGAGATTTTGAAACTCCTATAATATTTGTTTTTAAAAATATTCTTTCGTAAAATATATAATAATCTCAACGTCACTCTTGTTGTTCCTTAATACAAAAATTATGAGCTAGTTATGATAATTTTAAAATTTTATTTAAAACTTACAAATCATGGAATATATCATTATAATTTTAAATTTATATTGTGCCAATTTTAAATTTAAATTAATAGATTACTTTTTATATTTAGTGGCTTTCTAATTTGAATTTTGAAATGAATTAATACTCTTTACATATATATATATATATATATATATATATATATATTTATAGACTTGATATACTTAACATTTAAAAGTCATAAATTAAGAGATATTATTATTATTATTATTATTATTATTATTATTATTATTATTATTATTATTATTATTATTCGCTTGATAAGAGGTAGTCAATAGAAGATTTCTTAAAATTTTAAAAATTAAAAAATTAAAAAATTTAGATTGGAAACTTGGATATCTTATAGACCTCATTGGTTAAAAACTTCATTTTACTTATATAATATATAGATAAATATGCTTTATGGCAATGGAAATACGGAAAAAGATACTAATCTCCTCACGGTCTAAAAAAATTAGAACAAATTACGTCAATAGTCTTTATATTTTATTATCCGTATTATTTTAGTTTTTATACTTTTAAATAGCTTAATTTTAATTTTTAAATTTTATTTCATTCCATTCCATTTCAATTAATAAGGTCGATTGTTGACGGAAATAGCTCACGTTCAGAACATGTGCCATGTTTGTAAGGTTAAGATTATAATTCACCTACAAATTCATATGAGTGAGTGTGTTAACACATTAATTTTCCCATTTTTGATAATTAAGTGGGTTAACTCACTGAAATAATAACCATATATATATATATATATATATTAGAAAAAATAGTACCAAACTATAAGAAAAATATAATTTAAAAATATATAAATGCTTTTTGAGCAAAACCAAAAACTGAAATATATCAACATAATTACGTGATAAAACTTACAGTACATAAAAGGATAAAACCTGATTGAGTCGAGTGTGTGACACTCTTTCCTTAAGACAGATTCGCCCTCCCACCGATGCTTAGGATTCAATGGACATCTATCTCCTAAGATACAACGATCAATGTCTTGCACTAGCAGCACTATTATTGCAGGCCTAGCGAACTTCATTGTGCATGTACTCTCTTAATAGGAAAATTAGACTCAAAAAATATGAAGAATAATGCAAAGTGAAGAAGAAAATGACAATTCACTAACCAAATTGAAGTAAGGGAGATGGAATATATAGACTTTTATGTGACTCTTCAGAAAGGTTGTGATTCTTCAAAAGGACACACCCTTCCATCTCAAGAGACACAACCATTGGAGTAAATTTAAATTCAAATTTTTTCAACAATCCCCCACATGAATGAAATTTATGGAAAGGACATGCAACAACATGCAGACAAAGAGAGAGTACATTAAGGAAATACCCTGCATCGGGATAGGTAGTTTTCAGATTTGAACATTCCCTAGTGAAAGCCTATCGGACTTACTAGCTAATCAGTGGACGTGATGCCTTGAACTGTTCAGCCGTTTGTGTAAGCCAAGACAATAGAATTCACACAGAATATCTCCAAACACAGTTTAGTTCTCACAGTTGTGCCCGTTTTGGCCTTGGACAAGTCCTGGTGTTTCATGAGTGCTTTAGAAAATTTAGCCTTATCAATTTTCATAGAAGCGGCCCCTTCACACTCATATTAGTGATCCTTTTTTCGAGTCTCTTAAATACTCCTCTTTAAAGAGACCTCTCTAGGGTTTTCAAGATATAAGTGATCATTAAAAGCATAGCTTACCCTAAGTCCTCTACATATAACACATGTTGCAGATATCACTCTCATCATAGAAATGGATAGAAGTTAGACTCCTTTAGTGATTTCTGGCAAGCCACACATAACTTAGTTATTCCTTTGAAGTTAGTTCTTGGGATCTCCAGTCATCTAAGTAGGGTTACCATTATGATGACTCTAATGTAATAGGCTTTAATCACATTCCTCTCGATGAACTTTCCCTCATTTGCTTTCTAGTCAAACTTTTGTTTAGCGGTCGCTATTTTTCCATTTGACCTTCTCAGTTATATATCATTGAGTAGTTCGTGGATCCACTATATTATCCTTAGACAATATGCACAACTGAAAGCAAATGTCTTACGGTATCAAGTCTTTGATTATATCAAGACTTACCGTTACTCTATGTCATTCCTATTTTCAAATTTAAATATTAAATATGGAGGTGTTCCTTAGGAGTAAATAAAACCATATTTGCTTCTACTCTAGCTTTGACCTATAAAAAGAATTGAAATTCTTTATGAACCTACAATCGGAACCGTTACTTTTGTAAAATTGTCCAAGCACCCCCACATTTTAAGCATTCCAAGGAAACTTAATTTCTCTTGTTGGTGTATAATTACACACAAATATTAATACACCCCCACAATTCTGAGATAAATTAGAATATATCATTAATTGATGTACTTGAACTAAATAACAAGATATAAATTGCTTTGTAAATATAATCACAATACTAATTTGTCTAAAATACAATTAGACTTTATAACTTGCTTTTGCAGTACAAAGAAGAAATGACTAATTCTAGTTGTGGCCACAACACTTTGTCAAATGATATTTCTTTAGCCATGATTAATTTCTTTTTGTTTACTACAACCCTTAATTCCAATCTCAACATGGAATATAAATATCACTGTATAAATACATTTACATCTTATTTGTCTTATCCAGTATTGTTAACTATGTCGACAATTACCAAAGTGACTTTCACCCATGAAATATATATATATATATATATATATTTTCAACTCATATAATATTTCATTATAGAGTTATCAGTCACCATACCAATTTTAGTCATTATTCCAAAGAATAATTAGAATTCCTCTCATGTCAAAACACATAAGTTCACATTTTTATCAATACTTTGATAAATAATTGACATCCATATATAATACACCACATACCAAATTGATATTAATGACATCATAAATTGTCGACTCTACAACATATGTAGACGTAGACAAGATTAACAAATCAAACATAATCATAATTGTCTAATTAATCTCTCTCCCCTCCATTTGTGATAATACATAAATTAGCACAAACAACATGATTTATTCTAGACAAGTGTTACTGTCACAAATAATAACTCATTCAAAAATATTTGGGACAAAAATGGAATTATCTCTTCTAATTCAAAAGATAAACTTCCACATTAAGAATATGATTCATGGTTAAACCAAGTCTTCCACACAAGTGAAATACAGACTGAAGACATCCTATCTCACAAAAATTCAAAGTTACTATTAAAATAACTTTCAATTGATTATTAACAAATAATAATCAATACAAAAGATTCCTCAATCTATTTTCAATTTAAATGAAACAAAACCATTATTTAAAATAGTATGTTTAAATTTTTCAATGCTAATGATTGCTTATATAATATTTCAAAAGAAATCCATTGGTAGTAGCACCACCACAATTTAACTAAAAGTTCACAAACTTTTAAATAAACTCTAATTAAATCCCATATATAGCGCTGAAACTAAATCAATCAAAAAATAACACATATCACACAATATTTAAAAATAAAATAAAATAAAATATGGCAACATGATGTCATAAAGTTCATTCCAAATTAACACACCCTCACCTAAATGACATCAATAAACCACGCACTTGGTTTTAAATTTAAAAAACCAAAAACCAAATGGTCAAAACTATATTTCAAAACTCGAATGCACCGTAAATAAACTGTTCCTCTTGTTGAAACCTCAGCACCATGATTAAATTTTCCATTGATTTGTGCTATATGATTGATCCAAAAATGTCAGCAACATATGATGAAACAAAGAAGAGGTGTATATCATCACTGTGGGGGCAATTGACTTCAATTTTTTTTTTTTTTCAATTGTCTCATCCTTTATTCATTAAATGGATTTGTTAGATTCCGAATACGATTTAGCCCTTTATTAAAGAACAAAAACTTGGCCATTATCCGTAAACCATATTATTATAAAATGTAAAAGCCCAACTCAAATAAGTAAAAATAGATGTTGGGTTAAAATCACTGGGCTTGTCAAAAGACATAAATCAATGAATGAAACAAGTGACCCCAATAAAAATTTGGGCCTTTTAAATCAGTTCAAGTCAAACATATTAAAAGCCCATTAATAGACCAAATTAGTAGACCCAAGTATCATAAATAGAAAATAGAACAAACCCACACAAAGACAACGTTCCAAATGTCTTCTCCGACGACAAGGGAACCGTTTGGCCGACAAAACACTGCAAACCAAACCTACCAACTTTACGCATATATGGAGTAAAATTTCCTCACAAAACATAAACATATTTATGTTATGTACCATAAATCTGAAAAAACAAATCAAATCCAAATCAGCATGTATAAACCATATAATTTATTTACACCATTTGCTGTGCACAAATCAAACAATGCCATTTTTTTTTTTTTTTTATTTTAAAAATAAAAGGTTTGCACAACTATTATGCCTGAACAATACAAACCAGTTAATTGTAGAAACTTCTTAAACATAATTTCTTATATTTCTTTGTAAAAAAAAGAACTCTAATAACAAGAATATACTGCATATATTTACAGATATACAAGGTTGAATCTATTTCTTTATTGACTCTAGAATGAAATCAATAAATAACAAAACTGATTCTGTTTAAACAAAATTTTATTTCAAACAAAAGTTTCAGAAAAGCAAGAATGTTTATCAAACGTATACTAACAATTTGATTTAAACCAAAACCAGAAAAAACAAAAAGCAAAAATAAATTTGTCTTAACTTATTCAAATTAGAATATCACGTGTGGTTCTAATTATTAAATTCGAAACACGTAAACATGTAACAAAAAACTAAAATCAAACGCTAACAGAAATGGAAGCCTAAAAATCTATTAATAATTACACTATCAAATTTTGATATAACATAGAATTGGAAAAAGCTGTATAAACTTACAACCAAAAGCCAATCAAACAAATCTATCAAAATAGATCTGGTTATAAGAAAACAAAAGTACTCCACAAAAGTCACAACTCTTGAAACCATAAAACAGTTATTATAATTTGAAAATTGTGATTGGTTGTTAAACAAAAATTCCAGTCTAATTTTTTTTTTTTTTTTTTTTTTTACCAGCATTCAAAGAACTTAGATCTATTTAACAACAGTTCCTGATACACAAAACTATATTTTCCCAAAAACCATAAACATGGAAGATTCTGTCTTAAGATTGTTAGAAAAAATAGTACCAAACTATAAGGAAAATATAATTTAAAAATATATAAATGCTTTTTGAGCAAAACCAAAAACGGAAATATATCAACATAATTACGTGATAAAACTTACAGTACATAAAAGGATAAAACCTGATCGAGTTAAGTGTGTGACACTCTTTTCTTAAGACAGATTCGTCCTCCCACCGGTGCTTAGGATTCAATGGACATCTATCTCCCAGGATACAACGATCAATGTCTTGCACTAGCAGCACTACTATTGCAAGCCTAGCGAACTTCGTTGTGCATGTACTCTCTTAATAGGAAAATTAGACTCATAAAATATGAAGAATAATGCAAAGTGAAAAAGAAATGACAATTCACTAACCAAATTGAAGGGAGGGAGATGGAATATATAGACTTCTACGTGACTCTTCAGAAAGCTTGTGATCTTTCAAAAGGACACACCCTTCCATCTCATGAGACACAACCATTGGAGTAAATTTAAATTCAAATTTTTCCAACAATATATATGTATAAATAATACATTTAGAAAGGGAGAGAGAAAGAGGGGAGTAGAAGTGTTGATGAATCTGTAATTGACTATAATAGGTTGCAGTAATCTACAACTGTAAGCCCCTCTGCAAATATGGCTCAATATTCATCTTGATTGTTGGAATTGATTGGTATTTTGGAAAAAAAAATAAAAAAAAATTGGGTGATGTTTCATGGGGTGGTGATTTCGACAGTGGCGAGTTTGTGATTGACTTGTAATTGTCAATTTTTGCTGACAGAGAAGAGGAAAAATAGAAAGGTGAATGGAGTTTCAACATGAAATGGTTAGCTGGTGGTGGTTAGTTGATATGAATGGAAATGCAGAAAAGTTAGTTGGTTGGTTTAGTTAGCTATAGAATTTTAATGGAGATATAACTTCAACTCAAGATAATTCAGTTATGGCTCAAGACAAAACGAGCTCAGACAAGGTTGCAACACAAGCAAAGATAGATAATGATGTGACTCAGGCTACAGCTGCAGCTCTAGCTCATAACTCAATCATAATTGCAAGTAGTTACAACTGCAATGTAATGACTAAGTCATCAACTGAAGTTGGTTAGAGTTAGGATTGTAACTTCTATAGTTAGTGTTAACCATATTTAGTTAACAGTTAGATTAGAATCTTATATAGTGATGTATTATATCTTTGTAATTCAAGTTGAATAAATAGATATTTTCTTATGGTATCAGAACTACCTTGCTCCAACGAGCTTGAAGGTCCTTCTTCTTCATTTTCTTCTTCTTCTTCGTTTCAACTTCCTCAAACCTTTCACTATTGATCTCGAATCTAAGCCTCACTTGTCACTGTCAAACTTGAGGCTAACAACTTCATCATCTGGAAAAATCAGTGGTCCAATATATTATGAGCAACAAGCTTTATTGCATATGTTGATGGATCAATTGTTACTCCATTAGAGTTCATGAAAGATTCTTCTAATGCTAGCATTCTTAATTTAGAATTTACTCAACGGCAGGTTATTGATGCACATCTGTTGAGTTGTCTTACTACAACTCTTTCTTCTGCTATCTTTACTTTTGAATTTCACTGCAAAACTAGTCATGAAGTATGGTATACACTTGAGAAGAGATTTACATCACTCTCTAGATCGCATATTCATCAGCTCAAAAACAAACTTCACAGTATTGTTAAAGCTTCATCTTCAATGGGGGAGTATTTATTGCAAATCAAGGAAATTATAGATCAACTTGCTCTGGTTGGATCTTTAATCGATGATGAGGATCTTGCTCTCTTTACTCTTAATGGCCTACCTACTGAGTATTATGCCTTTAAAACTACAATTTGTGCTAAGATTGATTTAGTGTCTGTAGAGGTTTTGTCATCACTGCTATGTTCAGAATCCATATTGAAAATGATTCAAAAGCTTCATCTGATCTGCATAATGCTTATGTTGCACCTACTGCACATTCTCAAGTCAATCTTCTTCACAATCTCATAGATCATCCTCTAGATACAAAGGAAATTATAGAGGCAATTAAAGGAATGACAGTGGTGATCATAGAGCAAGTAGATCTTATTTTAACAAAAACAAAAGAGGAGCCGGTAGACCTGGTTCTTTCTCTATGATCTCCTAGATCTGTGGCAAAAATAATCACTTTGCTCTCAATTGCTACTATCGGATGGAGTTTTCCTATCAGCCTATGATCTCTAAGCCTTCATTTGTCAATTCTGAATTTCAAAACAAAGCCTTTGTTGCTTTTGCAGCTCTTTCTGAAAATTGGTTTTTAGACTCTGTTGCTACAAGCCATGTGACTCATGATCTTCAATATCTCAGTCTTTATCAACCTTAATTATCAAGGCCATGAACAAGTTGTTGCTGGTGATGGTTCTTCCATTCCAATTCAGCACAAAGGTAATGGTATACTTCCAACTCCCTCACACACCTTCACCCTTAACGATTTTCTCCGTGTGCCTAAAATTTCTTCCAATCTCATTTTAGTATATCAACTTGTTTCTAATAACCATTGCACTATTACATTTGATGCTAATGGTTTTGTGATTCAGGACAAGACTAATAAATTTGTCTTGTACAAAGGCTCTCATTCTCATGGTCTGTATCAACTTCCTGTTGTTCTTCCTTTTTTTTCTCATCATCAAGCATGTGTTAGCGCTACTAATGCACCTGCAGATTGGCACTCTAGACTATGCCATCCCTCTCCACATAAACTTCAAATGCTTTGCAATAAATTTCATTTGTCTACGCATTCAAATAAGTCTACACCATTGTGTCCACATTGTTGTGTTGCTAAGAGCCGTAGGCTTCCATTTAGTCTTTTTACTTCTTTTGTTAATCAACCTCTGGCTATTATTCACAGTGATGTATGGGGTCCTTTTACTACCCCTAACTCTACTTTTAGTTACAAATATTATGCTTTGTTTGTGGATGAATTTAGCAAGTTCACTTGGTTATTTCCATTACACTATAAAAGTGAAGTGTTTTCTAAGTTCATTGAATTCAAGCATTTTCAGCATTTTCGCAAATATTAAGTGTTTTCAGCATTTTCTCAGAACACATGGTATTAATCATTATCTCAGTTATCCATACACCCCCTCTCATAATATAGTTGCTAAGAGGAAGCATAGACACATTATAGAAACAGTTGTGGCTTTTTTACAACAATCTTCAGTGCCTTTGACTTATTGGTTTGATGTAGTTGCTATCTGTCTTCTTGATCAATAGGCTGCCTAGTTCTAAGCTCAAGGATCTCATTCCTTTTGAAAAATTATTCCAAAAATCTCCTGATTTCACTTTTCTTAGAACTTTTGGTTGCTTGTGTTACCCTTGGCTCAGACCATACATGCCTACCAAACTTCATCCCAGGTCTATACCCTATGTTTTCTTAGGATATATGCCCTCTACAAAAGGTTATAGGTGCCTTGATCCTACTACTGGTAAGGTCTATGTCTGTAGACATGTTTTTCAAGAATATAGCTTTCCTTTCTCTACTTTTTCCTCTGTTTCTAAGCCATCCTCTAAGCAGTTGCATACTTTTTTTTGGCCTCTTTCTAGTCTTGGTCCAGTTCTAGCTAGTCCAGCTATGTTTGAGCCTATTCCTGAGCCTTTTGCTTATGTGTCTTAACCTGTTAATTTTGTGCATGATGTGTCTTTTTCTACCAGTCTTATTGCCCGTCCTATTCCTCATACTCACTCTCCTCATTCTTCTTCTATTTTTATCGCGCCTACTCCTTCTTCTCCTATTCCTATTGATTCTTTATTTGTGGATTTTTAACTATATTCGCTTCTTCCCTACTTCTACTCCTGTTACTACTAATGTTCATCCCATGATCACTAGGTCCAAAGCCTCTCCTATTTCTTTTTCTGCCATCTCTTCTTCAGACATGATTGAACCTTCCTCTTATAAGGCTGCCTTTCTTTCCAAGGCTTGGTATAAGGCAATGGATGAGGAATATCAAGCTCTTCAATAGCAATCAACTTGGACTTTGGTTTCTTTGCCTCTGGGCAAACAAGCTATTGGCTCAAAATGGGTGTTTCGATTAAAGAAGAACTTAGATGGTTTAGTGAATCGGTAGAAAGCTAGACTTGTGGCTAAAGGGTATCTCCAAGAAGAAGGGTTGGACTACCATGAGACCTTTAGTCTAGTTGCAAAACAGCCCACCAGTCGCATTTTACTTTGTTTGGCTTTATATTACAATTGGCCTATTAATCAGCTAGACATTTCCAATGCTTTCTTACATGGTGTGTTGGAGGAATAAGTATACATGAGTCAGCCACAAGGGTTCATTAATCCTCAGTTTCCTCATATGGTTTGTAAACTCAACAAGGCCTTATATGGCTTCAAATAGGCACTACATGCCTGGTAGTCTACATTCTCCAAAATTTCTTCTCTCCAATGGTTGTCACCAGTTCTTCTAACTCTTCTCTATTTGTTCAACAAACTAACAATACTCTTACTATCCTACTCATCTATGTGGATGACATATTATTAATAGGCAACTACTCTTCTAATATTAATTCTCTCATTGCCCATATGCATTCAGTTGTTTCAATGAAAGAGTTAGGTGATATTAATTTCTTCTTATGCATTTCAATTGTTAAGTCCTTTTCAGGGTACTTTTTGTCCCAATCCAAGTATGCCCTTGAAATTCTTGGTAAAGTTGGGATGATTCAGTGTAAAGCCTGTGCCTCTCCTATGTCTGTCAAGCCTTCATCTGCAGTGGGTTCTTCTTGTTTTGTTGCTTTCTCTAAGCCTTCTCTTTACTGGAGCATTGTTGGTGCTCCTCAATATCTCACTATTACCAGGCTAGACATTGCTTTTGTTGCTAATTATGCTTGCCAAGCTATGTAATCTCCATCTGAAGCTGATTTTGCTACTGTCAAACACCTTTTAAGATACCTTAAAAGGACTATCCATCAAAGGCTTGATTATACTACAGGTCCTCTTGAGTTCATGCCTACTTTGACTCTGATTGGGCTAGCAGCGTGCTTAATAGAAGATCTATTACTGGTTAATGTTAGGAATGGCAACGGGCCGGAGCGGGGTTGGGGATCAAACTCCTCGTCCCGATCCCCGTTGGTAAAAATTCCCCCATCCCCGGCTCCGATCCTCAACGGGGAACCTATCACTGTCCCCGTCCCCGTCCCCGTCCCCGTCCCCGTCCCCGTCCCCGCCCCCGCCCCCGCCCCCCAACGGGGATCGGGTTTCCCCGTCGTCGAAAATTTCCTGGCCCAAATAAAAAAAAAAGAAAAAAGAAGAAACAAAACATCATTTGTTTCTTCTCATTATCATCAACATCAACAACAACTATAGTCCACAAAATCATCATCAATGATGATCATCATCAACATTAACAACAACATTTATATCTATATCTATATCATCAAATCAACACAACATGTACATCTATATCTATATCTATACCAGTGAGAGAAGAATAGTGGCGGTAGATCTGGAGACGAGGCGGCAAACGGAGGTGAGAGAAAGAGAGAGAGGCTGATGGGGGTGTCGGTGATGGTGGTGTGATTAGCGGCTGACGGTGGTGCTCAGAAATGTTCATCACTGATTCGCGGCGATGGTGGTGCTCAGAAATGCTCTTCGTTGCCGATCTCTCTCTAGACTTCTCCATCGCGACTTAGATTTGGAAGGTGCTCAGATTAGAAATGTCCATCTCTCTCACAGAGAGCAGAGGGAGAAGAACGAGAGAGAGAGAGAGAGTTGAGATATATATTATATTAGATATAACATAATAAAGAAATAAAGCCTAAACATATATATATATATATATATATATATACAGGGGGACTATTTGGGGACTTCAGGGTGGGGCTCGGCCGGGGTCGGGTCAGGGAACTTATCACCGTCCCCAACCTGAAAATCAATGAGGATTTAATTTTCAATACCATTACCGGCCTTATGGGGATTATTTTCAAGGAAAACCTATTCTAATCAGGGTCAGGTCCTCGTCGGGCTGAGTTCAAATTGTCATCCCTAGTCATTGTATATTTCTTGGCCCAAATCTTATTTATTGGTCAGCCAAGAAACAACCCACCATCTCTTGTTCATGTAATAAGGTAGAGTATAGAGCCTTGGCCTAGGCTGCAGCTAAACTTAGTTGGATTCAGATGGTTTTAGTTGATCTCAAGATTGTCACTCCTTGTCTTATTTTATGGTACAATAATATCTCTGCTATTTGTTTGTCCTCTAACCCTACCTTTCATACTCGATCTAAACACATTGCTGTTGATTATCATTATATCAGAGATATGGTTGCTTTCAAATAGGTCTTTGTCAAGCATAGTGCTTCCTTAAACCAATTGGTTGATATATTCACCAAGCTTTTGTTTGTGACTCATTTTCAATTCATTTAAAGAAAGCTCATGGTTCAGTCCTTTCCAATGACCTTGAGGGGGCATGATAGAGATAACTGCAACTCAAGATAATTTACTTATGGATCAAGACAAAGACAGCTCAGACAAGGTTGCAACACAAACAAAGATAGACAAGGCTGCCGCTCAGGCTGCAGCTTAGGTTGCAGCTCTAGCTCATAACTCACTCGTAACTGCAAGTAGTTACAACTGCAATGTAAACACTAAGTCAACAATTGAAGTTGGTTAGAGTTACAGTTGTAACTTCTGTAGTTAGTGTTAACCGTAGCTAGTTAATAGTTAGATTAGAATCTTATATAGTGATGTGTTGTATCTTTGTAATCCAAGTTGCATGAAATAGATATTTTATTTAAATTTGTTATAGATTGTTAGTTACAAAATCAAAGAAATTGAGGGTGTAGAAGAGCTATAAAAGAGGTTAGAAACCGTTTGTTTTTCTTTGATGATGATGATGATAATAATAATAATAATAATAATAATAATAATAATAATAATAATAATAATAATAATGAGAGACCTTTGTACTATATTTTTTTTCCATTGTTTGCATTTCTTCACTTCCAAATTGTCTTGTTTTCTTCCTTCTCTAATCAATTTTAGTTTCTAAGTAATGATTTTTGTAGGTGCTGAATAAAAGTGACTGCTTAGGTGAGCTGCTCAAAGAGGATGCTGAGAAGACTAGTGCGGATAACTTGGCATGACTAGACCCATATGAACAAGACCAAGGCTGAGTAGAATCTATCTCGCGGGTCGAGTATGCCGTAAATCTTCTGGGACATCTGGAGGTTCCAGATGTGATGGTGAAAGGTCATAATGGGAAAATGGGCCCCAGGAGAGCAATATAAAAAGGAGGAGCATAAGCCAAAGTGAGGTATGTGAAAACAAAAAAGATAACTTGAGAAATAAGAAAACTTGAGAGAATACTGATTTGTCCGTCAGAGTGCTAATTCCGGGACCCCCAATTGGAGTGTTCATTTCCATTTCAGGTAGCAATCTGAGGATCAAGATTTTCTGCTTGGATTAGAGAGTACTCCCCAAAACCCTTTTTACCACAATTGGTGTCGTCTGTGGGAGTACTCAAGTACGTTCATGGCAGGTGTGACAGATGATCCTTCGTTCATTGCTGACGATATTACACCAAGAGATGATGTTACTCCAAGAAACATGCTTGAACCGAAGAATATCACCGCGCGAAGGGCTCTGAACTTCGACCCATTGGCTCAAACCTCACCCTTAACCTCTATGTAGGAGACTATGCAGACAATCATGGATCAAGCAAAATGAAACGAACAACGTTTGGAAGATATTGCAGCTGATAACGAGCACTTACGTAAGGAATTGGCCCTGGAGTTAGCCAAATCCAATAGGCCGCACGTTATGACCGAGGTTGATCGCCAGAGAAGAAGAAGGATGATCGACAGTGTCGACATCAGAAACATGATAGTGGCGGTGATTCCGACTCGCCATCTCAGGAACCCAGAAAGAAGGGGCAATTTGATATATCCAGCTCATCCGAGGGAAGTCTGTATATACGGCACATGCGAGGGAAAAAAAGTGATGGTTTGGATGAAGAGGACATGCACAACCCTTTTGTATGACGCATTGCAAGGGCTGTACTGCCTAAAAAGTTCAAAGCACCGACATTCACCCTGTACACACAGAAAGTCAGACCCCACGGACCACATTCGCATTACAAACAAGCGATAACTTTGCATGTTGATGATGAAGCCCTCATGTGTTGAATGTTTTCAAGTAGCCTGGGACCATTGGTCGTCAGATGGTATTATAAATTGGAGCTGGCATCAATAAAAAGCTTTTATCAGCTCCAAAAAATCCTTTAGGGCAAGATTCATCACTAACGAGGTTCAGCCAAAGCAAGCTGACTCTCTATGGGCG
This sequence comes from Camellia sinensis, assembly GCF_055761805.1. NCBI lineage: Eukaryota > Viridiplantae > Streptophyta > Magnoliopsida > Ericales > Theaceae > Camellia > Camellia sinensis. The sequence continues at coordinate 134,351,153 of NC_138973.1, forward strand.
ATGCAAATTAAACTAGAAGAGACCTTCCGTGAGTATTCGATGCGCTATTGAGAGTGTTTCAACTTGGTGGATGATGCCTGCAATGATTCCATGGCCATTACAGCCTTTAAGATGGGGTTACACCCCGATAACCTTCTTCGAAGTTTGTTGACCAGACAACCTCCCAAAACAGTCTGGGCACTAATGAAGAAAATTGAGGAGTATTGCAAAGTGGAAGACGATGCCCTTCGCGTCAAGGTCGGACAAAAAGTCATGAAATCGGCTCCATCTGGTCTGGTTTAGTCGATACGTGCAATGCCACCAAGGAGCCCTGAACCTTGGATTTGGGCTAAACGAGATAACCAGCGTGATTCACGTCGATCAAGTGGGCAGTGTTCGCACCGTTCGAACGAACAGTATCAAGTGGATAGCAGGAACACCAGACGTTTGGATAAGAAGTATACGGAGTTAGCGGAGTCGATCAGTAAGATCCTATCCAAAGTCCAACATCTTCTGTTCTTTAAGTGGCCGTCCAAGATGATGGGGCCCCCTAATACTAGAAGGAAGGATAAGCGGTGCGAATATCACAAGGACCATGGCTATGACACTGACAGCTGTTATGCACTGAAGGACCACCTGGAGGAGTTAGTGCAAGATGACTGGCTAGTGCAACATATCCGAAAGAAAAATCCACCGAACACGGTAGCCTTATGGCCGGATTTACCTCAACTTGGTGTAATTTACATGATATACAGTCTACCGTCGCCAGCTCAAGTACATACAATTCAGTTGCAACCTAGCCCATCCAAGCTGATCACACCAGCCAAACGACCCCCATGAAACTGACACAGATCTAGATGGAGTAACTCTCCTCTATGCTGATCCCCTCGTCGTCGAGCTACGCCTGAACAGATTCACGGTCAAGCGTGTTCTCATCGATCAGGGAAGCACCTCAGAAATAATGTATTACAAGACATTCATTAAACTCATCTTCACTAATTCGAATCTGTTACCGGTCGCTTACCTATTGTTTGGCTTCAACGCCAACCCTGAGTACCCTTTGGGCAAGATCACACTATTAGTATGGGTGAGTACCAAATCAGTTGACGTGGAATTTCTGGTTGTCAAACTCCCGTCACCATACAATCTTATCATGAGAAGAACCTGGCTGCACGTTATGCAGGCTGTGCTAAGCACCTACCATCAACTACTCCGCTTTCCAACTGAATATGGCATTGAGCAAATTCGGAGTTCTCAGAAATCGACACAGGCATGCTACCTTATTGCTTCTGCAAAAAGGCCAAAAGAACTGTAAGTGAACTTGATTGAAGTATCGGACTGAGAAAGCCTCAAAGACATTGGGAAAACCCCCAACGAGAAGGCAACTGAAGACCGTGATCGGGTCAAAATCAATGGGGACCCTAACAAGTTCTTCATGATCAGCACTTCCCTAAACAAAGTTGAAAGACGCGAGCTGATTTCCTTCTTACACGGTAACATCGATGTATTTGCTTGGACACCATATGAAATGCCGGGGGTGGATTTAGTCGTGGCCCCACACCGTTTTAACATTGACCCAAAAGTCAAACCAGTCATTCAGAAAAGTCGGCAGTCAGCCACGGAGCATGCATTGGCCATTGTTGATGAAGTTGTTGCTCGATGCCGGGGCAATTCGTGAAGTAACTTATCCCACGTGGCTGTCCAACACCGTGGTTGTAAAGAAGAAAAATGAATCTTGGTGTATCTGTGTGGATTTCACGAACTTGAACAGGGCCTGTCCCAAGGATTGCTTTCCTCCTCTCAGAATTGACCAACTTGTGGACGCAACAACGCATCATCAGTGTATGAGTTTCTTGGATGCCTACAGGAGTTATCACTAAATTGCCATGCATCCAAAGAATCAGGAAAAGACCGCATTCCTCACCCCAAGGGGAACCTATTGCTACAAGGTCATGCCCTTCAGGCTAAAGAATGCAGGGGCAACATACCAGAGGTTGGTTACCATTATGTTTAAGGAACAACTTGGCCGTACCATGGAAGTATACATCGATGACATGGTGGTGAAATCCAAGGAAAAGCATGCCCATCTAGCTGATTTATCAGAGACCTTAGCATTCTTCAAAAGTACAAGATGAAACTGAATGCGTTAAAGTGTGCATTAGGCATCGGATCTGGCAAGTTTCTCGGCTATATTATGAACCATCGCGGAATGGAGGCCAACTCAAGGAAGCTCACAGTAATTCTAGAACTCGGCTCCCCTCAGTCAGCCAAAGAAGTTTAGAAGTTGATAGGAATGACCACTACCCTCAATAGGTTTATCAGCTGTTCCTCAGATCGTTGTCGACAATTTTTTCACACTTCGGTAGGGCAAAGAATTTGAATGGACCCCTGAGTGCCAGGTTGTGTTGGACGGCTTGAAAACTTATCTCAGTTCAGTGCCCCTCTTGGCAACCCCATCGCCAGGGGATCCGCTCATCTTGTATTTGGCGATATCCGACTAGACGATCAGCGTCATGTTACTAAAGGAAGAACTTGGGGAGCAGCGACCAATCTACTATGTAAGCAAGGCAATGGTTGATGCCGAAACACGATATCTACCACTAGAAAAGCTCATCCTAGCTCTTGTGGTGGTTGCTAGAAAGCTGATGCACTACTTTCAAGCTCATACCATAGGAGTATTAACGGACTATCCTCTCTGAGTAGGGCTCCGTAGCGCGAAAGCATCGGGGTGCGTCTCTAAATGGGCTTTGGAACTCAGCCAGTATGACATCCAATTTTTGCCCAGAATGGCCATTAAGGAGCAGGTGCTGGCCGACTTTGTAGCCGAGTTCATAGGATGCCATGTCGACTTCAAGTCCGATCAAGTCTACCTTTAACCTCAACCCAACTAGAGAATGTATATTGGAGACATTTGGAAAATATATTGTGATGGATCATCCAACCAATGTGGCAGCTAGGCAAGTGTAGTAATCATGACCCCCGAAGGGGCAATAATTGAGCAGCCAGTCAAATTGGATTTCGATGCATCAAATAATGAGGCCGAATACGAAGCATTGCTAACTGGCCTTTGTAACGCACTTCATCTTGGTGCATGGTGGTTACACGTTTTCTATGACTCAAAGTTAGTCATCAACCGGTTGAAAAGAAAATATGCAGCTAAAAATGACCGAATGACAGCCTACATGGAAACAGCAAATTCCTTGCGCACGAAATTCGACCACCGCGAGTCGAATCAGATAACCCGGGATCAGTATACGTATGGGGGTGCCCTTGCGCTTAGCTTCTGTTATTAACTTAGAAGTCAAACGAACCATCGAAGTAGGGTTCATCCCAGAGCCGAGTATCACTTCTTCTGAACCAGTTCAGATTAACATTATTGAGTTAGAACCGAGTTGGATGGACCCTATCACTGCATTCCTTTGCTCAGAGCAGCTCCCAATAGATAAGAAAGAAGGCCACCAATTGCAGAATAAAGCCCTGCGATATTATCTAGATCCGCAGGGAAAGCTTTACAAAAAAATCTCTCTTTGGGTCGTATTTGGAATGTGTTCACCCAGACAAAGTTAAGGACTTCTTGGCCAAAATACATGAAAGTAGTTGCGGTGCCCACTCTAGAGGACGCACATTAGCCCAAGGAGCCATAACATAGGGATATTATTGGCCGACCATGTGTACTGATTCTGAGAACTACATAAAGAAATGCGAACAATGCCAAAAGTTTTTCCCATTAACTCATCTGTTTGCCGAAGAATTAAATTCCATTACTAGTCCTTAGTCGTTCACTTAATGGGGACTTGACATCATCGGATCATTACTGCGGGCTCCAGGAAACAAAAGATTCCTGATTGTCACAACAAACTATTTGACGCAGTGGGTCGAAGAAAAGGCATTGGAACATATCAAAGATGTCGATGTTAAACGCTTTGTATGGAAAAACATTATAACTCGATTCGCCATATCAAGAGCACTGGTATCCATCAACGGCACCCAATTTGATTATGGTGTCTATTAGGAGTTATGCAATACATACAATATCCGACCCTATTTTTCCTCACTAGCGTACCTGCAAAGCAACAGTCAGGCTGAGGCCTTTAATAAAGTGATCCTGGATAAAATCAAGAAACGATTGGAGAAAGCCAAAGGCAAGTGGGTTGAAGAGTTTCCTAGTGTATTGTGAGCTGATCGTACCACTCCGAGGTAGTCTACTGGAGAAATACCGTTCGTCTTGTTCTTTGGCACACAGGCTATCATCCCTCTTGAAATCGTCCTACCCACACTGAAATCAAAGGTTTTTGACATGGGGCATAATGACATGATGTTGGCCTTAGATGTGACTTCGATTGAAGAACGGCGAGATCATGCTCTTGCGTGCATGACACGGTATCAACAGCAGCTCGCCAAGTCGTATAACCACTGCGTACAGTTGCGTAGTTATGCACCTGGAGAACTAGTTCTCAAGAAAGTGTTTTCTGTTACTAAAAACCCGACAGACAATAAACTAGGCCCCAACTGGGACGGTCCTTACCAGATTGATTCGAGTGCTGGAACGGGGGCATATTGGCTTTCAGACATGGTGGACAGAAGTTTACCATGCCCCTGGAATTCGACCCACTTGCGTAAATTTTATCATTAAGTATGATATGCTAGTTCGTTTTTGGTTTTTGCTGCTATACAAACATGTATGCATCTATATATTCCGCAATACAATATGCCTTTTTTATTGCCGTTTCATTGAAAATGGTTGAATAATGAAAAAGCCTCCGGATTCGGGGCGCCTTTCATGTATCACAATTGGCCAAAACAAAGACTCTGAATTCGGAGCGCACTTCGTGCATGATCACGTTTGGATCGAATAAGCCTCCGGATTCGGAATGCCCTTCGTGTATATCATGATTGGCCACAACTAAAGACTCCAAATTTTGAGCGCCCTTTGGGCATGATCATGTTTGGGTCGAGTAAGCCACCGGTTTTAGAGCGCCCTTCGTGTATATCACGATTGGCCAAAACAAAGACTCCGAATTCTGAGCGCCCCTTGTGCATGATCCATTTGGGCTAAATAAGCCTCTAGATTCGGAGCGCCTTTCATATGTACCACGATTGGCCAAAACAAAGACTTCAAATTCGGAGCGCCCTTCGTGCATGATGACGTTTGGGCTGAATAAGCCTCCGGATTCAGAGCGCCTGTCATGTACCACAATTGGCTAAAACAAAGACTCTGAATTTGGAGCGCCCATCATGCATGATCACGTTTGGGCCAAATAAGCCTTTAGGTTCAGAGCGCCCTTCGTGTATATCATGATTGGCCAAAATAAAGACTCCGAATTTAGAGCACCCCTCGTGCATGATCACATTTGGGCCAAATAAGCCTCTGGATTTGGAGCACCTTTTGTGTGTACCACGATTGGCCAAAACAAAGACTCTGAATTCAGAGCGCCCTTCGTCCATGATCACGTTTGGGCCGAATAAGCCTCCGGATTCGAAACGCCTTTTGTGTGCCACGATTGGCCAAAACAAAGACTCCTACTTCGGAGCATCCGTTATGCATGATCATGTTTGGGTTGAATAAGCCTTCGGATTCGGAGCACGCTTCGTGTATATCATGATTGGCAAAACAAAGACTTTGAACTTGGAGCGCCCCTCATGCATGATCACGTTTGGGCTTAATAAGCCTCCGGATTCTGAGTGCCTTTTATGTGTACCACGATTGGCTAAAACAAAGACTCTGAATTCAAAGCGCTCTTCGTGCATGATCACGTTTGGGCTGAATAAGCCTCAGGATTCAGAGCGCCCTTTGTGTGTATCACGATTGGCTAAAATAAAAACTCTGAATTCAGAGCGCCCTTCGTGCATGTTCACGTTTAGGTCGAATAAGCCTCCAGATTCGGAGCGCCCTTTGTGCATGATCATGTTTGGGTCGAATAAGCCTTCGGATTCGGAGCGCCTTTTGTGCATGATCACGATTAGCCAAACCAAAGACTCTGAATTCAAAACACTTTTCCTGTATGATCACAATCAACACCGAATTCAAAGCGCTCACTGCAAGGATTATTAGATCAGTGTTGCCTAAGTCGGTGAAAGTTAGTAATTAAACTATAACGGTCAATAGAAAAACAATTCTAAAGATGAATTAACGTTTAATTTTTACAATATGTATTTGAAATACAATGTTTTTCTGGTTATCTAGGTCTTTTCCTAGTCGGCACCTTCTTCTTCGTCATCAGTCTTTTCAGCCTCATAAGCCTCGAATGGGGCCTTATAACTTTGGTACAATGAAGACGCTGAATCGATACATGCGGCTTACAAAGCCATAACCCATCCGTGCTTAAAGCCATGGTTCTCACATCGGCAAACATCATCCGGCAACTTCTCCCTGGTCTTCTCAATGCTGATCTTTCGGTCATCAAAAAAGTCTTGTTTATAGGCCCGCGTTCTTATCGCCTCTTTTGCAAACATGCTCAAGCAGGTGTTAGTTTACTCTGTCCGTCATGACTAGGTTTTTCTGACGCGTTGATTGCATCTCGACATCCTTGGCCTTTCTCAGCTCGTTCTTGGCCTTCTTTGTGAGACGCTCCAAGTTCCAAATGCTGCCGCCTTTCTGTTCGATCTCTCTTCACACGGCATGAAGGCGCATGCCGATCTCATAGGAGCTATATAGTCCTTTGACCGCTCCATGGACACCCTCTCGAAAAATTTTGTAATCAGTGGACCGAGCATTGATTGTTGAACTTTGGGTGAAAAACTTTATCGAGTAAACTCTACTTCGACATTCGGATCGCGGATAATTGAGTCCGCTTCGGTCATATGTTTATTCCCAACAAAAATAAAAAAACTTAATGGGCGTGGTGGCTTGCTGGTTTCGTTTCGTGGTGAGGCATGTGCACTCCCAGTACTAGAGCTTCCTTGTTGTTGCATCTCCCTTCTTGGTGACTTTTCTAACTTGCTCCCTCTTGGAGACTTGCTTCGACGATGGGGGAATGATGCCTCTCACGCTCCTCCGACGTCCTATTACCCATTTGCTCAGGTTCGCCACCAACCCCATAGTTCATTTCTACGTCAAATTTAGCTAGCGTCTTGCCCTCCCCTTTGCTGTTAAAGAATATTTTTCTTGACATACGAATCTCCTCAGGTCGACGCAATGCTCTTTTCCCTCTCACACTCTGCTGGATCTGAGTAGTGTATATTTAACGACAGTACAGGCCCCACGCAAGCCTGCCCTCCATTCGATTATTAATTGCGGATGCAGCGTTCTTGCCGCCGTTTACTTATGTATTCGGCGATTACGTTCAGTGGTCAACTGGGGCAAGGGAAGATGTATTAATCTATTCGACTCTTCAAATCGTTTCTACCGAATTAAGACAAGTGCCCCACTTGACCATGAACTTACTTTGCAGATGTATTCGGCAATTACGTTCAGTGGTCAACTAGGGCAAGGGCTGATTTATTAATCTATTCGGCTCTTCAAACCATTTCTACTGAATTAAGACAAGTGCCCCACTTGATCATGAACCTGCTTTGTGGATGTATTCTGCGATTACATTTACTGGTTAACTGGGGCAAGGGCAGATTTATTAATCTATTCGGCTCTTCAAACCGTTTTTGCCGTTCAAACCGTTTCTACCGAATTAAGACAAGTGCCCCACTTGACCATGAACCTACTTTGTGGATGTATTCGGCGATTATGTTCAATGGTCAACTAGGGCAAGGGAAGATTCGCTTAGACCCAGTGCTAAGACAGAAAGGCGAGCCAGGTGGCTGAACAATATTCTCCTGCTTAAATGCTTTATTCGACACTAAAACTCTATGCTAACTAGTTTTGTTGTGTGTAGGTAATGATTTAAAAGAGGACTCACATTGGTAGACGAAGCTTTTCTTGGTCAATTGAAGATGGTCCTTAACTACAAAGGGCGTGCAAATGTTCAAGGACAGGGCACGCTGCTCATATTCTGTTAAAATATGACCCAACCTGCTCGGCATTTTCGGCTGCAGACCATATCCCTGTGCCGAGGGGAGAACACCAACTTACTGCCTTTATATTCCTCAACTTCAAAAGCTTAAGGGACATTGGTCTTGAGGGTTCATATGCCAAGGAGGCAGGACAGGAGGGCCGTTTAGAAGAGGAGGGTTTAGACGCCAAAGAGGCTGGACCAGAGGGCCATTTGGTAGAACAAGAACTAAACAAGGAAATTGAGTTAGCCTTCGAACAAATCAACCCTGATCAGTGTGACGGCCAACCCTCTACGTCTAGCCGAGTAGCTATTGTTTCCCTAGAGGATGACATCTTTATTGAATTAGGAGATTTGCTTGGGGCAGAGTCTGAGGAGAAGGGCGAAGAATCCCTTGCTCAGTTTGCCTGCAGAAGAAATGCCGAAAAGATAGCGGCAATGAGGAAAGCCGTTGGTAATGGGGGGAACCAAGAAACTCCCCCTCTAGTGGTTGTTCTAGAAACAGCTCGCGAACTCATTGTGGCCAATCAGTTCCTGATCGACAACAAACGAAGAACCTAGGATCCAAACAAATCGATCATAGGGGTGAATAACGCCCGTCCAGACTATTGCTGAGTCATCAGAAGAACTAGTTGATAAACAACCAAGGATGGAGATGATCTCACCAGATTCGATCAAGCCATTCATTATCCAGCCAAGGATAAAGAGTATGTTGGTTCTGACTAATGGGTCGGCTATCAAAGATCCCGTCGTGGCCTTAAACATAGCATCAACGCTTTCTTTTTCAGCAGATAAAGCCGCATTTCATGCTGAGCCGGATGTGGCCTCAATTGCTTTAGCAGCTCAATTGGCTATATTGGTAAGTAGCATGTTAAGATGGATCCATCTTTTCTTTTCATGCCGACTAATGTGCCTTTGCTTTATTATGCTTGTTACGAGGCGGGAAGGATAGCCGAAATTGGCCGTCGTCATTACGACATCTTGGAGAGACTTGGCGCAATGGAAGGCCAACTTGAGGATGAAAGACGCAAGGCCACAGCCACTATGATCGACTTGAAGGTGGCGACAATGAAGGCGGAGGCCGAAGCCAAGAGAGCAGAAGAAGAGTGAGCAAGGGCTGTTGTCGAAGAAGAGAAAGCTAAGCACGCGGATCTGCTTTGGTGGGCCACCGAAGAAAGGGTGAACTTCACAGACGGTGAGTTGAAGTTGGCCAAAGAAGAGAACGCCAAATTGAGGACCGAACTTGAGTAGTCGAAGTGGACACAAGAGCACGCTGAGGCAGATGCAGCCAAAGCATTTGATGCTAGAGTGCTTGCAGCCAAAGAGCTATATACAGATGAAGCGTTGAAGTTAAAAAACCGAGGCTTCAAGCATGGCTGACTCAAGGCTCCGGCGGCAGCCAAAGTGACTCCTGATCAGCCGATTCCGTACGAGCAGTTGGAAGTTAAACCCTTGGAGTTGGACCTAGAAGAGTTGGAGGATATTTAGTTTTGTTTATGTTTGTTGTTTTGATGTTGTTTGCTGCTTTTCTTATACTTGTAGTCATTTTGGTAAGTTTGTTTTGTTTTGTTGTGTATTAAGGCTGCTTTCATTGATAAAGTGACACATGTTCGTGTATAGTTTATGAATGAAAAATGCCTGTTCTGGTAAGTTCGTGTACAGTTTATGAATGTAAAATACCTAGCATTAGATAACTTCAGTGGTCAATTCGGCCACGTACATATAACTTCACAACATTAGATAATGAAAATGCCCTGAAAATGCCTGTTTGTGGATAATAAGCACAAATTAAAAAACTAACTTCACAAAGAAATAAATAATGAGAATGCCGTATATATTCCACTGTCGAATAAAAGCAAAACTTCAATGGTCAAGTGAGGCAGTGGAGTAATTCGGCCAAATATGTAAGCCGAATAGATTCACAGATCTGTCCTTGCTCCAATTGAACATGTAGTTTCTCCGCCGATCACAAGCAAAACTTCAATGGTCAAGTGGGCCATAGAGCAATTCGGCCAAATATATGTAAGCCGAATAGATTCACAGATCTACCCTTGCCCCAATTGAGCATGTAGTTCCTCCACCAAATAAAAGCAAAACTTCAATGGTCAAGTGGGACAGTGGAGCAATTCGGCCAAATATATGTAAGTCGAATATATTCACAGATCTGCCATTGCCCCAATTGAACATGTAGTTCCTCCGCCGAATAAAAGCAAAACTTCAATGGTCAAGTAGGGCAGTGGAGCAATTCAGCCTAATATATGTAAGCTGAATATATTCACAGATCTGCCCTTGCCCCAATTGAACATGTAGTTCCTCCGTCGAATAAAAGCAAAACTTCAATGGTCAAGTAGGGCAGTGGAGCAATTCGGCCAAATATATGTAAACCGAATAGATTCACAGATCTACCCTTGCCCCAATTGAACATGTAGTTCCTTCGCCGAATAAAAGTAAAACTTCAATGGTCAAGTGGGACAGTGGAGTAATTCGGCCAAATATATGTAAGCCGAATATATTCATAGATCTGCCCTTGCCCTAATTGAACATGTAGTTCCTCCACCAAACAAAACAAAAACTTCAATGGTCAAGTGGGACAGTGGAGCAATTCGGCCAAATATATGTAAGCCGAATATATTCGCAGCTTTGCCCTTGCCCCAATTGAACATGTAGTTCCTCCACCGAATAAAACCAAAACTTCAATGGTCAATTGAGTCAGTGGAGCAATTCGGCCAAATATATGTGCGCCAAATAGATTCACAAATTTGCCCTTGACCTAATTGAACATGTAGTTCCACTGCCGAATAGAGGTGGTGGCGGCGGCAGTCACAGGCACATCATAAGCGTTACACTTTGTAATTAATAAAAATGGCGTTGTTAAATAGAGTGGAATAAGCGAGAGCATTGCGCAACGAACAGTGTAATCGTATGGATAGTAGGTTATTTTTCAACAGTAAAGGCGAAGAAAACAGTTTGGCAGAACGGGACGTAGAAATGAACTGCGGAGCTGGTAGCGAAGCTGCCCGAGCGGGTACTGTGGCGTAGCTGGAGCGAGAGAGACGTCTTTCACCCCAATGTCAAAGTAGGTTCCAAAGGAGGAGTGAGGTAGAGAAATCACCCAGAAGTGGGGCACAACAAAGAGGTAGCACCAGGGTTGCGAGTGTACAGACGTCTATGCAAAATGAGCCGAGTAGACCACCACGCCCTCTAAGTTTTGCTATCTTTATTGGAAACAAACCCATGGTTGAAGCAGATTCGATTATTCATGATCTAAACGTGGCGGCGGATTTTACTCAGTAGATATTTCCACCCGAAGTGCAACAATCTATGATCGGGCGGGGTGACTATGAAATTTTTAGAGATGGTGTCCACGGGGCAATCAAAGGGCTCTATTGTGTATACGAAACCAGCATGCGCCTTTGCGCCGCTCAGAAAGAGATTACACAAAAAGATGGGTGGATTTGGGATTTGGAACGCTGTGTAGATAAGGCCGAGAATGAAGTGCGTAAAGCCAAGGCCGCCAAGAAGCAACCCAAGGGATCGGCGAATATGGCCATTACCGATAAAGTGAACCAGCGGCTGATAGATCATGCTATAGCCGATTTGTACATAGCAGCCGTTTTTGCCAAATAAGCGATACGATCCTAGGCTTATGAGGAAGGCTTTTTTAACGAACGAAAAATTGGCATCGAGAAGACCAAGAGAAGGTTGGTTGATGATGTTTGCTGACGTGAGAACCGTGGTTTCAAACATGGGTGGATTAAGGCTCTTTAGGCTGTGGGTATTGACTCGGTGTCACCCCTATACCAAAATTATAAATTTTTGTTCGAGGCTTATGACACCGAGAACACGGATGACGAAGAAGAGGTGGACTAGGAGGAGGCCACGGGTATGTCAGAGAGAGACTAAGTAGAGAGGAATTACATGGATTTGTAACAAATATCGTCATTTATAATATACACTTTGCAATTTATTTTACTTCTTGTTGTATTTGTTTTTTTAGTGCAATATGTAACCGAAAATTTTGGCGGTAATTGTAATACCATTTTTTAAATTATATCTGAAATTTTGGAATTTTGATAATCCTCATCGTTGTATAAAAACAAACTCAAATGGCACTCTACCGAACGCGATCTTTAGCAATGGCTGACTGCACAAACAGTGGGCGCTCCCTTAGTACTGGCCAATTGTGCTCAAGCACAAAGGGTGTTCTAAAGTTGGAGGTGTGTTCGGCCGATTGTGCCGAGCACGAGGGGCGCTTTGAATTCAGAGTCTTTAGCAATGGCCAATTGTGCGCAAGCACAAAGGGTGCTCTGAATTCGGAGACTTGTTCGACCGATCGTATGGAGCATGAGGGGCGCTTTGAATTCAGAGTCTTTTAGCAGTGGCCAATTGTGTGCAAGCACAAAGGGCACTTTGAATTTTGTGTCTTTAGTAATGGCCAATTGTGCGCAAGTACAAAGGGCGCTTCGAATTTGGAGGCTTATTCAGTCGATCGTGTCGAACACGAGGGGCACTTTGAATTTGGGGTCTTTAGCACTGGCCAATTGTGCGCAAGCACAAAGGGTGCTCTGAATATGGAGGCTTGTTCGGCCAATCGTGCCGAGCACGAGGGGCACTTCGAATTCGGAGTCTTTAGCAATGGCCAATTGTGAGCAAGTAGAAAGGCGCTCCAAATTCAGAGGCTTGTTCGGCTGATCATGCATTGAAGATCCAATCATTCGAATATGGTTCAAGTAAATGAAAGCCATGAGGAATCATTGATTAATTGTATAGATACATTGACAAAATGCGAAGAAAAACACGTGATTACTACATTACAAAAAGCAAATATAGTTTCCACGTCGTTCAATGATAAAATTTGTGTAAGTGGGTCACATTCCATGGTTTGGGAAGTTTTTTTTCCAGTCATGTCTGAGAGCCGATATGCCCTAGCCTCGGTAATCGAGTCAATCTGATAAGGGCCGTTCCAGTTAGAGCCCAGTTTGCTGTCTGCCAGATTTTTGGTGGTATGAAACACTTTCTTGAGAACCAATTCCCTGGGGGCGTAACAGCGCAACTGCACGCACTAGCTATATGATTTGGCAAGCTGCTGTTGATACCATGCCACATGCACAAGAGCTTGACCTTGGCGTTCTTCAATCAAATTTAGGTCTAAGGCCAACATTATATCATTTCATCCTGTGTCAAAAGCTTTGATCTTAGAGTGGGCAGGTCGATCTCAAGATCGCCTTGGAGCAGTGTGATGAGCCCACAATACACTGGGCAGTTCTTCGACCCACTTCCCCTTGGCCTTTTCCAACTATTTCTTGATTCCATCCAGGACCACTTTGTTAGAGGCCTTAGCTTAACCATTGGTTTGCGGATAAGCTGGTGAAGAGAAGTACGGTAGAATACCATATGTGTCGCACAATTTTGAATAGACACCATAATCGAATTGGGTGCCATTATCAGATATAAGTGCTCGTAGTATGCGGAATCGGGTTATAATGTTCTTCTAGACAAAGTGTTTGACATCGACGTCCCAGATGTGTGCCAACGGTTCTGCCTCGACCCATTTTGTGAAGTAATCCATTGCAACAATCAAGAACCGTTTACTTTTAAGAGCCCTTGGTAGTGGTTCGACGATGTCCGGGCCCCACTGAGCAAAAGACCAAGGACTAGTAAAGGAATTCAATTCTTCAGTGGAAAAATAAGTCAAGGAAGAGAACTTCTGGCATTGTTCACACTTCCTTATGTAGTTCTCCGCATCAGTTCGCATGGTCGGCCAATAATACCCCTGGGTCACTGCTCGATGGGCTAATGAACGCCCTGCAGAATAGGCACCGCAACTGCCTTCGTGTATTTCGGCCAAAAAATCTTCCACTTTGTCTGGATGAACATATTCCAAATATGGCACTGAGAGAGATTTTTTGTAGAGCTTTCCATGGGGATCCAAATAGTATCGTAGGGCTTTGTTCAGTAGCTTATGGGCTTCTTTCTTATCTGTTAGCAACTGTTCTGAGGATAAGAATGCGACAATGGGGTCCATGCAACTCGGCCCCAGGCCAATAACATTGATACAAATAGATCCCGGGAGGCTAATACTCGGCTCGAGGACAAAACCCATCTCAATGGTTCGCTTAATTTCTGAATCGATGGTAGAAGCCAAACAAGCAAGAGCATCCACATGGTATTGTGATCACGGGTAATCTGATTCATCTTCTGTTAGTCGAACTTCATGAGCAATGAGTTTGCTGTCTTTATATAAGCGGCCATTCGGTCATTTTTAGCCTTATACTCCCCTTCAATTGATTGATGACCAACTTTGAATCACAGAAGACCTGTAATCGCTTGGCGCTGAAGCAAAGTGCGTTACAGAGGCCGATTAACAAAGCTTCATATTGAGCCTTATTGTTTGATGAACATAAGCCTAGTTTAACTGCTTGCCCAATTATTGCACTTTCGGGGGTCATGATCACTACTTTTGCCTCGTTGCCCTGCTAGTTAGATGAACCATTGCAGTATATCTGCCAAATATCCCCGACATACATTCTCCACTCCTGTTGGAGTCGGAGGGTTGGCTGCTTTGGTTCAAAGTCGGCATGACATCCTGTAAACTCAGCAATAAAGTAGGCCAAAACCTGCCCTTTGATAGTCGTCCTGGGAGAGAATTAGATGTCATACTGGCCGAGTTCTAATGGCTATTTGGAGACGCGCCCTGATGATTTCACACTGCGAAGTACTGTTCGGAGAGGTTAGTCCGTTAGCGCATTTATTGTATAGGCTTGGAAATAGTGCATTAATTTCCTAGCGGCCACAACGAGGGCCAAAATTGACTTTTCTAGTGGTAGGTACCGTGTCTCAGCATCCACCATTGCCATGCTGTCATGGAAAATGGGCCTTTGCTCGCCTAAGTCGCCCTTTAACAACACGACGCTGACTGCTCGATCCGATATCGCAAGATACAAGATGAGTGGGCCACCTGGTGATGGAGTTTCCAAAAGTGGTATTGAATGGAGAAAAGCTTTTAATCCATTTAGGGAGGTCTGGCATTCGGGGGTCCAATGAAATGCTTTTCCTTGCCGAAGTGTATGAAAAAATGGTCTACAACGAAGAACGACTGATGAATCTGTTGAGAGCCGTAGCCATCCCCATTAATTTCTAAACTTCTTTAGCCGATTGAGGTGATCCAAGTTCTATGATGGCTGTAATCTGCTTTGGATTAGCCTCTATTCCACAATGGTTCACTATATAGCCGAGGAATGTGCCTAATCCGATGCCGAATGCGCCTGATCCGATGCCGAATGTACACTTTGAGGCGTTTAATTTCATCTTGTACTTCCGGAGAATGTTGAAGGTTATGGCCAAGTTGGCTAGGTGAGTATGCTTTTCTTTAGATTTTACCATGTCATCAATATATACTTCTGTGGTATGACAGAGTTGTTCCTTAAACATGGTGGTGACAAGCCTTTGATAAGTTGTCCCGGCATTCTTCAGGCCAAAGTGCATGACTTTATAACAATAAGTTCCCCTCAAGGTGAGGAATGGCACTTTTTCCTGCTCCTCCAGATGCATGGCTATTTGGTGATAACCCTTGTACACGTCCAAGAAGCTCATGCGTTGGTGATACGCAGTTGCATCCAATAGTTGATCGATTCTGGGAAGAGTAAAATCGTCTTTGGGACAGGTCTTATTCAAGTCTGTGAAGTCCATATAGACGTGCCAGGATTCATTTTTCTTCTTTAAAACAACGGTATTGGACAACCATGTTAGGTAATTCACTTCGTGGATTGTGCCGGCCTCCAGAAGCTTGTCAACTTCTGCAACAATGGCCAAAGTATGCTTGGTTATTGATCGGCGACTCTTCTGAATGACAGGTTTAGCTTTTGGGTCTATATTCAAATGGTGTTGCGCCACGCTGGGGTCCACTCTCAGCATCTCATAAGGCGTCCAAGAAAATACATCAATATTATTGAGAAAGAATGAAACCAACTCTTGGTGCTCATTGGCTATGAGACAAGTGCCAATCATGAAGAATTTATCTGGTTCATCCGTGATTCTAATCCAATCGAGATCCTCAGTTGCCTTATCGATGGGGGGTTTTCCAACATCCTTGAGGCTTTCTCAGTCCGGAATTTTGATTGAGTTTACTTCTATCTCCCTTGGCTTTTTACTGAAATAGTAAGGTAGCATTCCTTTGCCGACTTAGAGAGCCTCGAATCTGCGCAACGCCGTGTTGCGTTGGGAAGCGGAGTAGTTGATGATAGGTGCTTGGTATAGCCAGCATTACGTGCAGCAAGGTTCTCCCCATGATTATCTTGTACGGTGATGGAAGCTTAACAGCTAGAAACTCCATGTCAAGTGTCCTAGTGCCTGTATGCACCACAACTATGACCTTGCCTAGAGGGTATTTAGGATTGGCGTTGAAGCTGAACAAGGGGTATTCTACCCACAGTAGGCCCGAATCTTTGAAGCTGAGCTTAAGAAATGTCTTATAGTACATTATCTCCGATGTGCTCCCCTAATCAATCAGAATGTGTTCTACAACAAATTTGTGTACTTATAACTCGATGACAAGGGCATCATCGTGGGAAAGGATCACCCCCTCGAGATCTGTGTCGTTGAAGCTAATCTTGCTGGTCTGATGAGGCCGTTTGGCTGGTGTGGAAGGCTTAGATGGGCATGGCTAAAACTGAATCATATGGATGCTGTTTGGCGATGGAAGACTATATATCATATGAATTACAGTCACTAGAGATGAGTCCGAGCGCAAAGCCACCGTATTTGGTGGGTTACCTTGTGGGGGAGGTATTGAACTAGTCGGCTGTCCTATACCAGCTCCTCAAGATGGTCCTTCAAGGCGTAGCATCTGTCGGTTTCATACCCATGGTCCTTGTGGTATTTACATTGCCAATCTTTCCGTCTTGTGTCGGGAGGTCTAATCATCTTGGCCGGCCACTTAAAGAAAGGTAGATGCTAGACTTTAGGAAGGATCTTGCTAATCGGCTCACTTAACTCAGTATACTTCTTGTCGGACTGCCTGGGGCATCTGCTTTCTACTTGATATTGCTCGCTCAATCGACATGAGTGTTGTTCCCTCGATCGGTGTGGATCTCGGCGATTTTCCCGTTTTGGCTTGTCTCGTAGCTCAGGGCTCCTTTCTAGTTGTGCAACACTTATCGATTGTACCAAGGTAGGTGCTACCGTTTCCATGACCTTTTGGCTAGCTTTGATGAGGAGGGCATCATCCTCCACCTTGCAATACTCCTTGACCTTCTTCATTAAGGCCCATATGGTTTTGGGAGGTCGTCTAGTCAACGAGCTCCTGAGTGGACTATCAAGGTGTAAGCCCATCTTAAATGCAGTGATGGCCATGGAATCATTGTAGGCATCGTCAACCAGGTTGAAAAATTCTCAATAGCGCACCGAATATTCACGGAGGGTTTTTTTCGGCTTGATTTGCATTGCCTCGAGTGAGTCGGCTTGCTTAGGCTAGATCTCATTGCTGATAAATCTTGCCTGGAAGGATTTTTGGAGCTGAT
Organism: Camellia sinensis; assembly: GCF_055761805.1. NCBI lineage: Eukaryota > Viridiplantae > Streptophyta > Magnoliopsida > Ericales > Theaceae > Camellia > Camellia sinensis. Next base: position 134,368,593 of record NC_138973.1, read on the forward strand.
GAAAACTCTTGATTGAGTCTGGTTCGAGCTTATAATACCATCTGACAGCCAACTGTCCCAAGCTGCTTGGAAACATGCAGCACATAAGCGCTTCATCATTAGCATACAACATCATCGCCTTCTTGTAATAGTGAATGTAATCTGTAGGATCCGATTTTCCATCATACAATGTAAACGTTGGTGTTTTGAACTTTTTAGGCAAGACGGCCTTTGCAATTTGTTGTACGAAAGGATCATGTATGTCCTCTTCATCTGAGCCATCATCTCTTTTTCCTCACCTATCTCGTACATATAGACTTCCCTTCGATGAGCTAGACATACCAACTCACCCATTTTTCCTAGGCTCTTGCATTGATGAGTCTGACGTGTTGCTGCTGTTGTGTTTCCATTGTCAATGTCGTTGATTATCCTTCTTTCGTTCTAGTAATCGACGTCGCTCGTGCTGTGGTGCGGTCGGCTGATAGTTGGCTAACTCCAGAGCCAGCTCTTTACATAAGCGTTCATTATCAACCGCCATATCTTCCAAACGTTGTTCGTTTCATTTTGCTTGGTCCATCATCATCTACATGATTTCCTACATCGAGGTTGAAGGCAAGGATTGAGCTATTGGGTCGAAATTCAAGGCTCTTCATGCGGTGATATTCTCTGAACCAAGCATGGTTCTTGGTGTAACATTGCCAGCAACAAACGAAGGATCATCTGTTATGTCTACCATGAACACGTTGGAGTATTCCCACAAACGGCGCCAATTGTGGTAAAATGGATTTAGAAATACTCTCTCGTCCAAATAGACCTTCCTGACCCTCTATTTTCTCTCCCTTTGATGGTGTATTTTCTTTTTACTTCTTTCATTTGTTACTGCCTTTTTTTCTTTTTTCTTCATTTTGATTATGGCTTTCCCTTTTTTAAAGCTCCCAAGGGGCCCTCCAGAGGCTCATTTCCTTCTCTTGGGCCTCAACTTCGTCCCTGGGCCTCCATACAACCCATGGGATATATGGCTCCGACGACCCTTTAACTTGGTTTTACTTGGCTACGGCCCTTCCCTGGTGGACCTGTCATGGGTTGACTTATATTTGACCATCCTTTTCAATGGCTATTGTTCATGGGTTGGAGGGCTGTTTACTAGCAGATTTATGCACGACCCTTTCTTAAATCGGCCAGCTTACGAGTTTCCCTCAAATCTTATATTTGGCCACCACAAAGAGAGAATGTAAGTAAAAGAAGGATCAAAACTCAACATAACAACCTTGAACTTATGAATATCAAATTTTTTGAACTTAAATGATACTAAGGACTTATAAAATTATGTATTTGTTTTAGAAAATTAGAAGAGAGGAGTGTAGCTTACTTGAGGCTTGGTTGAATTGCTAACAAAACCTTCTCTTTCTCTCCTCTCCTTCACCAAGCTCACTCTCTTGCCATCTCTTTCCTCTCAGTCATGTGGTGTTGTTTGAGTGTGTGTTCTTGTTTGCAAAATGCCAAGGGAGGTTTTATTTATAACAAAATTGATGCAAAAGGTCCAATTTGCCCATTGGTTGGAAATGGATTGGATATTTTGGATTTAGTTTGAACTTAATGGAATAGTGGATGATTAGAGGCCTTAATTATGCAATTAATCATGATCTAGTTAGGATGGAACTTGAGGGGGAAACAATGTTCCATGTTTCGGGATGTACTATTACAGTTTTTCCATGAATTCATGGATTTTGTCTAAAAAAGATGTATGCATTTCCTTTCCCTAGGGTGGCCAACCAAAGATGATGATTTGGGAAGATTTTCTTTTTATTATTATTATTTTTTTTCTTTTTGTGTACAATTTGATCGAAATTTCAAAATAAAGTGTACAATTTATTTAAATAGGTTTAAAGGTACAAGTATATGTATATATATATATATATATATAATAGTACTAACTTGGGGCTAATAAAACTGTGAGGGCTTTGGCTTTAATTTATAAATTGGAACATTTATTTAAGTGTAGAATAAAATTAAATTAGGGTTAGAGAATCTAATTCGATTAAGATTTCTTATTTCGAATAAAAGGCTATCAATCGACGAACATGATGAAAACTGGAAAATCTAGGGTTTCAAGTGGTAAATCCATATTTAGGGAGTCATTTATTCAGTATTATGGTATTAGAAATGATTCCTAAGTTACCAAAATCGATTAGGGTTTGTGAGTTTTCGCTTCTAGGGTTAAAGTTGAAATTATTTAGGAAATCAAGGGTCTTCATTACAATATTCCAAAAGTAAGGGACTTTTAATTTTTAGGGGCCTCACAACCTATCCCCCTTAAAACAATTTCTTCCTCAAAATTTAACTAAACATCACTTTCAAACAGTTGGGGATAGTTTTCCTTTATCAAATCTTTGCATTCCCAAGTAGACTCTTTAATCCCTAGATGACGCCAAAACACTTTTACAAAATAAACCATCTTGCCCCTAAGATTCTTCTCTCGACTATCTTGTAATGCTATAGGTCCTTTTTCAAAGGTAACATCCTTGTCGAGACTGATTCCTTCCCAGTTGATGAAGTGCGATGAATCAGAGAGGTATTTCTATAACATAGATACATGAAAGACATTGTGTATCCATGTTAATTATGGGGTAGAGCTAGTCGATATGAAACTTTGCCCACTCTCTCCAGTATTTTGAATGGTTTGATATAATGTGGTGATAGCTTCCCTTTCCTTCCAAAACGTACGATCCCACGCCTAGCTTTCATCTTTAGGCACACATGGTTACCTACTTCGAACATCAGTGGTTTTCTCCTTCTATCTGCGGAATTCTTTTGACGATCTTCATCAGTTTTTAACCGTTGTTGGATTAGTTTGACTTTTTCAGTAGTCTCTAGGACAAGTTCGGGTCCTATTAGATCTGCTTCACCTACTTCAGTCCAACAAATCAGCGATCTATAAGGTCGCACTTACAATGCTTCTAAAGGCGCCATACCAATGTTGGCTTGAAAACTATTATAGGACAATTCAATTACAGGTAAATATCGCTCCCAACTTCCTTGAAAATCCATTACACAACCTCTCAGTATATCTTCGAGTGTCTGGATGGTGCGCTTAGATTGTCTATTTATCTGTGGATGAAAAGTAGCGCTAAAACATAACTCGTTACCCAAAACTTCTTGCAGACTTCCCTAAAAATGAGAGGTGAATCATGGATCGTAATCCAATACAGAATACTGTGTGTTCGAATGATTTCCCCAATATAGAGCTTGCACACGTACTCTAAAGTGTTAGTTATCTTATAGGGTAAGAAATGTGCTAAGTTTGTGAGGCGATCCACTATTACCCATATAGCATCGCATTCTTTAGGTGTCCTAGGCAACCTGGTCACAAAGTCCATAGTCACGTGCTCCCATTTCCATATAGCTACTGGCAGGGGTTGCAACGTCTCTTTTAGCTTCTGATGTTCTGCCTTCACTTGTTGGCACGTTAGACATTTTGTTACAAATTTAGCCACATCCTTCTTCATTCTGCTCCACCAATACTGCCTTTTCAAATCTTAGAACATTTGAGTCCCTTCCGGATGTACTGCAAATACAGAGTGATGGCATTCTTTAAGTACTTTTTCTCTAAGCAACTCATCATTTGGCACAAACAATCTACCTTGATATCTTAAACTCCCATTGGGATGAATTTCCCAATCGAGCATTGGTTCTCTTGATTCTAGACATGCCTTAACATAGGCTACTTCTTGATCGTGCTTCTAGGCCTCCATGATCTCACTTATTAACTTAGGCATCACATTCTGTGCACCAAGGTATACCTTCGTGTCTTGAGTCTTTACCTAAATTCCAAATTCATTAAGTGTCTTAGTCATATCCCATTCCATTACGGCTAATTTAGCTATGATTCCCCTACTCTTGTGATTCAACGCGTCTGCCACTACATTGGTCTTATCGGGATGATATGAGAAAGTGAACTGAAAATCCTCAAGATACTCCATCCATTATCTCTGTCTTAAGTTAAGGTCCTTCTATGTAAATAGATACTTCAAGCTCTTGTGATGATATGTGAAAATCTCAATTGTTCCCCATACAGGTAATGTCACCATTGTTTTAGAGCAAAAACTACGGCCACCAATTCCAAGTCACGCGTTGGATAGTTTCGCTCATGCGGTTTCAATTTCCTGGAACCATACGCGACTACCTTTCCATTTTGCATGAGCACGCAACCTAACCCTTCCATATATGTATCGCAATAGACAGTGTACCCCACTTCTCGTTCCGAGATGATCAAAATTGGCGCACTAGTTAATCTTGACTTTAGCTCTAGAAAGGATTTTTTGCATGCTTTATCCCATTCATATGTTACTCCTTTCTGCGTCAAACGAGTCATTGGTCTGGCTAGTTTGGAGAAATCTTGAATGAACCTTCGGTAGTAACCAGCCAATCCCAATAAACTACGAATTTCTGACATAGTTTTCAGTTGTCTCCAATCTAAGACTGTTTCTACCTTGGTTAGATCCACCACAATCCCATTCTCAGACACTACATGTCCAAAGAATTTCACTTCTTTGAACCAGAACTCACATTTACTTGCCTTGGCATACAACTGATTGTCTCTAAGAACTTGAAGAACAATCCTTAAATGTTGCCCATGCTCTTCATTAGACCTTGAATATACCAAAATATCATCAATGAACACCACTACAAACTGGTCAAGATGTGGTGTGAAGATTTTGTTCATTAGGCTCATAAATATTGCCGGCGCATTGGTTAGTCTGAAGGGCATTACTACAAACTAGAAATGACCATATCTGGTCTGAAAGGCAGCTTTTGGTATATCCTCATCCTTGACTCGTAGTTGATGGTAACCCGACCTGAGATCGATCTTTGAATAATACTTTGAGCCTCTAAGTTGATCAAAAAGATCATCAATGCTTGGGAGCGGGTACCGGTTCTTGATCGTGACTCGATTGAGTTGACGGTAATCGATGTATAGTCTTAACGACCCATCTTTCTTTTTAGCAAATAAAGCGGGTGCTCCCTATGGTGAAGCACTTGGCATAATAAATCCTTTTTCGAGCAACTCCTGCAGTTTTGTCCTTAATTCTCGTAGGTCTGCCGGTGTCATACAACATGGGGCCATAGATATTGGAGTAGTTCTAGGTTATAGATTAATACTAAAGTCTACCTCCTGGATTACTAAAATTCCCGGTAATTCCTCTGGAAATACCTCTACATATTCGCATGCTACTCATCGGAGTTGTAATTCTGCTTGGTCCTCCTCATTTAAAATCAAACTTGCTACCCTTCCCACAAGTTGATTGTGCTATCGTGTCCTATATTTCATTGAAGTCAGGGAATCTTGTCTATCTCCCTTAAATTGAAAGTGTGTTCCGTCAAACGCGTGAACCACTACCTTCATTTGACGGCAATCGATCAACGCTCAATGGGTGGATAACCAATCCATGCCCAAATGCCTAACTCTGTCCATTAGGAAACCCATGACTCATGCCTAAGGCCACGTATCCATCATCACCAAGATTGTCTCGGCTGGGAACTTAGGTATGAGAGGGGAAGGTCATGAATTGAGCACCCCCGCTCACCCGATCAAAGATCCACCTCTACTAATCATGATATGAATCTTATCTACGTTATATGCTCTTGTTCTGATTTATTCGGCTACATTACTATGTGATGCACACACACACAAGTATAGACTAATTTGCAAAAATTGGAACACTTGATTCATGTTTGTCTTGAAAATTGTTTCAAATATGCACCACTTAAAAAAGTGATCGCATATGAACATTGCTCAAATTATTCCAATTCAAGCAATTAGCCTTCATTCACAGGCATTCAAATAGTTTATCATTTAAGCAATTAGCCTCATGGCAAGCATGCTAGATATGGCAACAATCACATTCATGGAGTATGCTAAAGCGAGTAAATGCTTAAGTGAGTAAATGCTTACCTAGTACTCCGAGCCAAAAAAAAAAAGATGATAAAGTTAGAAAGATGCATGATCCTAACTATTCGATATGACTAATGCAACACATGCGATATGCAATTAATAGGCTTAGCTACTAATATGGCATATGAAACAACTTGATAGCATGCGGTCTAAGCACGTATCCAAAGAATGTTTAAATGACAATGCATTGTTTAGAATGATGAACCGAGCCTTGGTGCATGCAAGACAAGCAGATGCAGACATGAAGTATGCTAAACAAAACATGATGCTCTAAACTAATCATCATAAGCTAGTAAATAAAAAGGAGAAAGATTGAGGGGGTTGAAAGACATACACGTTATTACAACGTTGCGCCCTCACATAGGAGGGCTCGAATGAACTAACTAGCTAACTAGTTACCTAACTATTACAACAACAAATGAATAATTTAGCTAAACTACTTAACTAATTATTACAAACTAATTATTACAAACCGAATGAACTAATTAATTAACTAATCTAGCTAATTAAAATAATTACAACACAAGACGAATTAGCTATTCTAACTAATTAATTATAAAGCCATTATTTTAATCACAATACTAATATGTTTACAACAAGGATCCCAAGGATTGATGGAGGGCTTATAAATAAATGCGGTTTCCACCTGAAAAACCTACTGTTTCTGCTGTTGAATGCCTTTGTTGCACAGCAAAACACTTGCGTTGATTTCCACCTGCAGATCAACTCTGTTCTCCTTCAAAAGGACACTGCTTGATGTGGCCGGCAGAGGGCCTGCCGGCCACTGCTGACTGGATTGTTCTGCTGCAACAGAGAGTAAATAGAGCAGAGACAGTTTATTCTCAAGGGTTTGTTTGCACAATTTACCCCTCCTTATCATTTGAACAGCTCAAAGGAGTAGTACGTTTAATTCACAAACCACAAATGGATGCAATTTCATTGCATGATGGCTTATGAATCAAGTGTGCAAGTTCAATGAATGCAATAAAACAAGACTCTCAAAACCACCTTCCCATCATGGAAGATCAAGGGAAGTAGCCGACAATGAACCTTGAACCGTTTTCATTACTAATGAGTATGAAACGACTCAAGACTTAAGGGTTCAATTAACGTTCGATTGAACCCAAACCAAATTATTATCTTGCTCTTTTTTAGCCTCAATTTTATTACTTCATTTTAGATTACCATTCATTCTTTAGTCAATTGAGTCCAAAGGTGAATTAAAGTCCTTTAATGAAAAGAGGGCTCAAACCAAGAGTTGCTTTGGGCATGAAAGAGACATCATACCATTGGTAATGAACCCTTAAAGGGATTAAACCATTAAGCGTGACATCTCAATCTCATGCTTAAACAAACAAGTAATTTGAAACCACTTTCAAAGCAAAATAAAAGCCAAGAAAGGATGGAGGTTGCAGAGGTGATTAAGAGTGATTACAAGTTTGGAAAGCCATAAATAAACACTATTAACTCAAATAAGATGGTGTCTAATGCCTAAAACACAAGAGCTTATGAGGACAATTACGCTACAAGCATGCAAAACAAAGCTCAAATGCAACAAACACTTAAAAACAGGCTTAAATAAGTCCTAAAGCATGTTGGAATTAAAACAAAAATAGCTAGAATAATAAGCTAAAACATGGATCATGCTAGGCTAGTAAGCAAAACACAAGGAGGGGAGGCTAATCCCTCTAATTTTGGACTTTAAACCATGATTTTAGCCATTGAAATAACTCTAAAAATCAATGTTTAAAAGCTTAAAAAAAGATAGTGTAATGGTGGGAAATACAAGGGTAAAGGCCTTGAGAGCAAGGTGTAAAGAAGGGTGAACCACCCCTCAACCTTTATTGGCCTTAAAACCCGAGTTTCAGCCCAAAAATATAGAGTTTTTATAGCCCAAAAACAGTTGGAAAATACTAAGAAAAAGAGTAAATACAACAAGTAAAGAGGAAAAGCTTTATACCTCTTGAAGAGGAGATTACTTTCAAGCAATAAAACAAGGCAAACACACCCTCAAGAGCTCAAACAAGGCTTAAAGATACCTCAGCTCAAAGATGGAGAGATTTGGTTAAGAGTGTATGGACAAATGTAAAGAGCGTATAGGCAAAGGTAAAGAAATTTGCAAGAGATTAAGAGAGAAAATTGTAGAGAGGACAAATTTTGCCCCAAAATTTTTCTAACCTCAAAGCATGAGGGGAGGTCCTCTATATGTAGAAAAACATAAACCTCCCTTAGAAACATCAAACCATACATGAGGGAGTAGATGCAAGCATTTGTGCAAACAACTGTCACAAAATATCTACAAAACACATTGGTGGCCGGCAGGCCACACCAGTGGCCGGCAACTAGAAGCAATGGCCGGCAGGCCACCCGAGGTTGCAGGCTTGAAAATCCATGGTTTTGGTCCAAAAACAAGGCAACAGAGGTGTAAGGTTTGAAAGTCTCAAAGCTGTGGCATTCCACTGAAGACTTCGAGCACTACAACAAGCATATAGACTCATCATTGGGTGTGCAAGCGATGACGTCCAAGTCGTAAGAGCTATAAAAAATGGGGGGTCTACAGTTGGCCCTCTTTGACCGAACTTGGAGTCATAAAATGATGTGAGTGAATGTCAAAGCCCGAAGAAGACCCATTTTGACAAGGCCGTAAGACTTGGACAAACAATGAAGACAAAAATAAATGGTTGCGCTTGCAGGCTGCCTACGTATCCCTTTGCAAGGAATCAAACCAGCATAGTTCCGGGGCAAGATGCAAATGATATGCACAAAAAAAATTGAAACTACACTCACATGCTTCGTGAAGCCGGCTATTTTGAGAACTCACGATCATGCAAGATGATGTAATAATCAACAATGTAATAAGCAAGATAACGAGATAATAACATATGAATGAGCAGCTTCAAGCATAAAACGAACACGTGCCATAACCCGACCCTCTTATATGCGTTACATTTCTTTAATTACCTGAATACTTACTTATTCAATGTGAAATTCCAAGCGGAGTTATGCTTACATGTGTGAATTGTTTGATCATGTTTTCTATCTGTTGATTATTGGAACACATTTGTCAAAATTAAGATGTTAACTTGGAAATTTAAAGCCGTAGAGGCACGATAAACTAAAATTGAGTATGTGAACATGCTGGTGGGAATTTTTATAACTACTTGGAAAGTTTAATTGAAAATTTATTTTGTCTGATTCGTTAAGGCTCGTTTGGCAAGCCTAGACGCTAAAGACCTACATATATGTTATATTAGTTCCTTTTTCAACTCATCTCTATATGTATATATTGAGTGGAAATTTTGGAGAGCACCTAAGAGAGAGAGAAAGAGAAGAAAAGAAAGGGAGCAAGGAGAAGAATTTGGGGATTTAAGATCTTGCTAGGGGTAATTGAAGAATACAATTTAGAAGTAAGTATAGATCCCTAGTCAATTCTCAATTTCTCTTCAATTGGTTTGAATTAAACTTTGAAATGAAGCATCCTCCATAAAAACTAGGGTTTAATTGTGTGTAATCAATTTCACAAATGATTGTGTATCTCTTGGGTGTGTATGATAGGGAACTTGATCTTTATGATATGTTAAATTTTATTCTTTTGTTTGTTTGAACTTGTGTGATACATAAGCATGTATATCAATACATATATTTACATAGTGAGAATGAGGAAAGTATGGAACATTGGAAGTGTAAAAGCCTAAGTAAAACAAGTCTTGATCTTCATTGGCTAAAATTACATGTTCACATGTTTATATGTTCTGTTCTTAGGGTAAAATTTTCCTTGCTTCTAGCTATGTGACTATCCCCTTATGACTTAACATTGTTGAAGTTCGGACAAAAAAATAGAGCAAATGACCGCATGTGCGGGGGCCCATGGCCGCACGTGTGGGGATCACAACCGCACGTGCAGAAAACAAGGGAGAATGATGGAGCTATACTGCTAAAAAGGCACGTGTGGTGCACGTGTGGCGGCGACTTCCGCACGTGCAGCCCAAGCCGGAAAATTTTGCAACCTTCTTTTATTCTGTTTAATCCTCCAAATGTGTCTACATGTCCATTTGATATTTCTTTGATACGTTTAATTACCCGTAACTTAACGACGCAGACATTTGAGAAATAAAAGAAAATTAAGGAAAAACAGTAGATTTGATGTACTTACAAGTTGTGTGCTATGTGCAGGGCATCTACAGGAGGGGACCATCGTTCATCCGTATCACAGCGAGTGATAGTAGCATAATATCATGCCTATTCACATTTTGTGTTGGTATACATTATTTGAGATCGTCTCCACTCTTAGTGCATAGCTTATGTTATGTACGATATGTCTGATATAAGTTTGAACTTTAACATGTGAAGTATGGACCTGAGGTCGTTCTATTTGCTAATATGTTTGGCCCAAGGCCGTTTTGTGTTATAATGGGCCTAAGGCCGTTTTGTGTTATAATGGGCCTAAGGTCGTTTTGTATTATGTTGGGCTTAAGGCCGTTCTGTCTTATGTGGGCTCAAGGCTGTTTAGAAAAGGAGAAACAAACAAGATTTCGATTTATGAATCTACACTGTTAACTTATGTTCGTACCTTAATTTATTCATACTACTATCATTCACTGAGCCTTGCTCCCTTTATTTGTATGTATGTTTTGTAGGTAATCAGGCCACAGGTCAACCTTAGGACAACCTAGAAGCCTTTTGTTGGACCATTTTGCCAAGTCACTGTAGACGTCCCCGAACACCCCGGGAGGGTGAGTCCCGTTCTGTTCGATATTGGGGTCACTACAGCTCAGGACTCTCAAATTGTCACGGTTCTAAATCTGAACCAAAGAGTCCAAATCTGGCAAATCGTTTTGAGAAAACAGATTCTTCGAAAGAAGTGCCAAACATGGACTGCTTTGCCAGATACAGAGTCGCCACCTAAATATTTTATTTTTGGGGAAATTTAGGAAACCCTGACTCGGTGCCAAAGGCCGCGTGTCCATCATCACCAAAGTTGCCTCGGCTCGGGAACTTGGGTACGATTGGGGAAGGTCACTTCGTGAGCATCCCCACTCGCCTGGTCAGAGACCGGCCTCTACTAACCATGATATCTATTTTTGAAAACATTGTATATTCTTATTCCGGTTATTAGACTAGGTTACTATGTGATGCGCACAGCATACAAGTATAGACTGAGTCGCCTGAATTGGAACAAAACATTTCATGTTTGTTTGTTTGAAAATGGTTTGATGGTGCTACCCGCAGGTAGGCTAAGACGTGGATTTGCCACCCTCAGGTGGGCTTAGAAAACATGATTTTGCCACTATCTAGTGGGCTTAAAACTCACAATTAATGAATTGTTCCAATCCAAATAACCCAACCTTCACCCACAGGCATTCAGGCAGTTATATCACCTAAGCAATTAGCCTCATGGTAAGCATGCTATTCATGGCAGTCACTCACACACATGCAAGGATGCTAAAGCAAAAAAACTTACCGAGTACTCCAAGCCAAAACAGAAACTAGGTTAGAAATCTATGCATGATCCTAACTATACAGAAATGCCTAATGCAACACATGCAAAAATGCAACTATAGCAGGCTCGGCTATTCTAAACATGGCATATGAAATGCTACAACTAACATGTATTCAATTTGGAATTGAAATACAAATGCAGTTAGTATGATGCGTCGAGCCCAGTGTATGCAAAACAGATGAATGAATGCAAACATGCTGTCATACTGTATGCTAATTGAAACATGCCCTAATCTAACTATCATAAGCTGGTAAATAAAAGGGAGAAATACGTGGGGTTGGAAGACATGCATCACACACACGCACACTTATTACAATTATGCCCTCGCGTAGAGGGTCCGAATAAATATACAGTCCCGAATAAAAGAATAGTACAGTCCAAGTAAATATTACAGTCTGAATATGTACAAATTCCTAATTACTTAACAAATTAACTAAGAAAATAAATAAACTGGCATGCAAGCCAGGGACTGCCTTGATTCCATTCCGGATGATGAATGATGCATGCCCAGGTTGCCTTTGCGCGGAAATCCATGACGATGCCCCAATTAGCCTCTGTTTGCACTTGTTCTTGAAATGCGTGCCAAGCCTCGAAAGATCGCTGATTCTTGATTTGCTGCAACAGAGAGCAGGAAAGGGGCATAGCAATGTATTTTCACAAATATATGCATGCCTCGATCCTCGTGCCACAAATCATGCATCTCGATGCATGATGGCCGAGGAGTCGAATTGTGCAACTTAATATGGAATGAATGCACATGAAAACACAACAAAACCTAGACTCCATCATGGATGATCCGGAGTGTCGGTGACTAGGGAATTGAGACACGTTCCGTCACTCGGAGTACGAAACGTACCTCGTTTCCCGTGCCCGGGCTAACTCCTATCCCGAACACGATGCAATATGCATGATATGCATGAAATGCAACTAAGATACAATGCTAACATACACAATGTTATGGAATGACATATACGCTGCACGAGGTAATACACAACCGAGAATACACAATGCTATGGATGAAATGGCATACGCAATGCAATAATGGGCTTACACCAACATGAGAGAGCCTCAGCCACACTCACATAGGATGCCATTAGATGAAAACAAGACGACTCGAAATGCGTGCACGCGTGCACGCAAACCGAGGACCGACCCTCAGGCACCGAAATGCCACTCTAATGAGACATGGCAAAGACATGGAATATGGTATGCAAATATGCAAAAATCAGTAGCAAAATGAGGGGCAAAACAGCCCCGAAACAAGGCGAAATGACACCCGATGCATGGAATTTCTCCCGAAATGCAAAACTAGGTACATGAAATGGCTTACAGCTATACAAAGCATGCATAATTGGTACATGGAAAGAAAACAAAAATAGGGAAAAACTAGCATGCAAAAATGGCCCTAAATGCAAGATAAAGAAGCAACTCACAGCTTCTGTCCCCAAACAGATTAGGGCCCTTCAACAAAGTTGAAGAGGGGCCCAAAACATGATCTTTTACAGTTTATGGAAGACCACAAAAACTAGCACAGGTATGGCTAAACTCTCATGCAAGAAATGGGCCAAAAGGTGAACAAAGAAGCATGTGAAGGTTGCTGGCCTTAAACACAAAGGGGTCCTTCAACAGCATTGAAGAGGGGCCAAAAATAATGCATTTTACAGTTTATGGCCGGACCCAAAAAAGTATGCATACAAGCCAAAAATATTATGCAAAATATGGCCAAAAAGAGAGATATAACACAAAGTATATAAAGGATATCTCAAACAGTGAAATACCCTCAATGAAACATGAAGAGGAGGCCAAAATAAGACTGTTTTCAGTTCTGAAAATCGCCCAAAAATAGAAGCACAATCGGCTAATAATCATGCAAAAAAGGGGACCAAAGAGGGGTATAATGACAAGTGGTACATGGAGGTCCCAAACAGCGATGAGCCCTTCTTCAATGTTGAAGAAGGGCTCAAAATAAGCCTATCTACGGTTTACATTATGCTCCAAAACAGATCATATATAGGCCAAAAATACTATGCAAGATTATGGCATACAAGAGGGATAATGAAGCAAGTGCAAGATGGGGGTCCCAAACAGGGTAAGACCCTTAATGAAACATGAAATAGAGCTCAAAAAAACACTACTTTCAGTTATGGCCGGAGCTCAGATATATGAGAAAGAGAGGCTAAGAAATGTTGCAAAAAAAGAGCTAGAAAGAGGGAAATGGTAACTCACCCTTGTAGACCAATCTTTAGCAACTTCTTGGACCAAATTTGCTGCCTCCTAGCCTCTGAGAAGACCTCCAAGCTTCTGGAAATGGAAGTGGTGGTGTGGTGCTAGGTGATGGTGTGTAAAAATGGTTAAGGACTTGAAGGTTTAAGCTTGAAAATAGAGATGGAGAGGGATATAATGCAAGGCTCTTGGGGGGAAATTTTGTTAACCCTAAACCAGCAGTTGGAGCTACTGATATATAGGCAAAAATGGGGGGAAAAGGGGGGGAAAAATGGAGGGAAAAAATGGAGGGAAAACAATCTAAGTTTCCCTCCAAAAAAGCCAAAAAGTGGGATATAAAGGCAAGTGGTAGCTTCTGGATCCAAATGACCGAGAGCCCTTCAACAAAGTTGAAGAGGGGCTCAAAACAAGACACTTTGTAGTTTATGATCAAGTCCGAAACAGCTCACAAGTAAGCCTAAAATACCGCGCAAAAATAGGCCTAAAAGAGCGTTAAAGAAGCAAGTGATAGGAGGAGATCTCAAACAGAAAAGGGTCCTTAATAAAACATGAAAAGGACCTCAAAATATGACTATCTCAAGTTTGGGTTGGAACCCAAAAATGCAAAATGAAGGTTCGGGAGCCAAAACACGCAGTTCGGGGCCCCGAAAGTGGGCTGTTAGGCACCGGAAGTGGTGTCCGACCACGAAGTTGGTCTCTCGGACCACAGTGTCCCTCAAAAGGGAGCAAATAATATGTATGCCAAAACTAAGGCAAACGGAGGTGGTTAAGCGGTCCCGAACCGAGACACACGGCCAACGGCTCCGAAAAACCGAAAATCGGGCTCCAAACGGGCAAAATGGCCTACGACCACGAAACGTAGCCTACGGCCACTGAGAGATGATCTACAAGACCTCTCCCTCCCTTCGAGAAGAGAAAACAGAGAAAACAGAGCCTGGTTCGTAAATCGAGGCAAAGCACAACAGAGTCCGGAAGTCCGGAGGCAAGGCTCGCAGCCGAGACTCTGAAACTTCTGAGCGAGCACAATATGCAATATCACCGAGTGCTCAACTGGTGACGTCTGAGTCTCAAGGTCGGTCAAAAATGGGGTGTCTATAGTTGCCCCTCTTTGACAGAACTCGAAAGTCACATGTGACGGGAGTGAATGTCAAAGCCCAGAGACGACCCATTTTTGACAAGACCGAAGACTTAGACAAACAGGTAAGATAAATAGAGATGCGCCCGCAGGCATGCCCGCAGGAAGGGGGGGCAAAATGCAACTGGTAATGCAAGACGCCGAAGGTGACTCAATGATCATGCAAATGCAGCAAGCTGTAATGAAGCACATATTCACAATAGATGCAACAGTTTTAAGCAAAAATGCAAAGCAACAACTACATTTCATGCAGTTAAGAATGTAAGAAAATTATGCAATTCTCACCGCGTCTCACGCGGAGAAGGCTAAAAGCGACTACTGAGAATACCCGGAGTCTTACACACAACATCTCTCTGTGTATCACAAATAGGAGAGGAAGAAGGTAAACCTCTCAGCGTATCACACGCAAGAGAGGAAAGGCAAATTTCTCAGCGTATCACACGCAAGAGAAAACCTCTTAGCATATAACATGCAAGAGAGGAAAGGCAAATTTCTCAGCGTATCACACACAAGAGAAAACCTCTCAGCATATCACATGCAAGGGAGGAAAGATAAATTTCTCAACGTATCACACGCAAGAGAAAACCTCTCAGCATATCACATGCAAGAGAGAAAAGGAAAATTTCTCAGCGTATCACACGCAAGAGAAAACCTCTCAGCATATCACATGCAAGAGAGAAAAGATAAATTTCTCAGCGTATCACATGCAAGAGAAAACCTCTCAGCATATCACATGCAAGGGAGAAAAGATAAATTTCTCAGCGTATCACACGCAAGAGAAAACCTCTCAGCATATCACATGCAAGAGAGAAAAGATAAATTTCTCAGCGTATCACACGCAAGAGAAAACCTCTCAGCATATCACATGCAAGAGAGAAAAGGTAAATTTCTCAGCGTATCACACGCAAGAGAAAACCTCTCAGCATATCACATGCAAGAGAGGAAAGGTAAATTTCTCAGCGTATCACACGCAAGAGAAAACCTCTCAGCATATCACACGCAAGAGAGGAAAGGTAAATTTCTCAGCGTATCACACGCAAGAGAAAACCTCTCAGCATATCACACGCAAGAGAGGAAAGGTAAATTTCTCAGCGTATCACACGCAAGAGAAAACCTCTCAGCATATCACATGCAAGGGAGGAAAAGGAAATTTCTCAACGTATCACACGCAAGAGAAAACCTCTCAGCATATCACACGCAAGAGAGGAAAGGTATGAATGAACACCGGAACTCGTCCGAATGTTCGAAACTGAAGATGTCCTAACGCACCGCATGCGAGAGGAGAAAAGACGACAATTGCAAGTGAAAAGGTGCATAACGATGCAGGTGAAGTGTACATAACAATGCAAGTAATGAGCATAACAATGCTAGATAGATGTGCATAACAATGCAAGTAATGAGCATAACAATGCTAGATAAATGTGCATAACAATGCAACAAACGAGCATAACAATGCTAGATAGATGTGCATAACAATGCAACGAATGAGCATAACAATGCTAGATAGATGTGCATAACAATGCAACGAATGAGCATAACAATACCAGTGGAACGCGCGTGACAACACCCGTTTGAAACAAAAATACCGAATAAGGGAATACAAGCCTTAAGTAGATCAAGTTCCAAACGCAACCTCCGATTTACCTCTCGGAGGGGTCACGATACATTCCAAAAAGGATACACCTCGTGCATGCCGACTGACGATGAGCTACACATCGAAGACATGAGTTGAAAATTTCGCAGAAACATTTTGAGCTGAAAAGAGTGGGTTCTTCTTGCACTTTCTTGATTGTACTTCCAAACCGCAGTTACTACCTTTCCTTCCTGGCCATGTTCACAACTTTCCCTATTCTCCAACGGGGTGACAGACTAGGTTAATTCAGTATCCAGAATCGAGGCGCATTCACATGCTATCTCAATCTATGGGGCTGCCATACAGATTTCAAGCCGAGGATAGACCCCTGGGTATTTAAACCAGACTTTAGTCTCGGAAATTCCAAACCTTTGCGTTCTAGGCAATAGCCGTCCGAACTCTAGTTTCCACCGTCGCAGTTGGTCTCCTAGGAACTCATTGCAAACACAGCCAAGATGCATCTGGCAGGGGCTGGTTTTCTGAGAGAGCACTTCAATTGCCATTCTGGCATTGAAGTAGGCCTGAGTTTGGGAGTAGAGGCACACTCATACTTCGGAGCATTGACAAGGCCTGAAGAGGTACACACGGAATGTAGTCCTGGAACTTACTGAAGTTGAAACAAACTCAGATACCCGACATTTTCCTCTTTTGCTTTTGCTTTGCAGTCCGGAACCATATATAGCTTCAGATAGGTCCTGGTTCTACTGTTCTCACATGACTTGGGTTGAATCCTACGATTTTATGAAAGAACAAATTCTGTTTTGTATAAATGTGGAGAATGGCACGGCACTCGGAGCACAAAACGATTTTATTTTTGAAATTCAGAGATGAGCTTTCGACCAAGTATTGAGCCTATGTCTGAACACAGCAAAATGACTCAACAAGGAAATAAAAGGCACACAACCTAGACACATCGAGTAACACTCGAAACGACTCAAAACAAGAATCGAGATAAAACAAAAAGACACGATACTCAGACGTGCACAGGGAGCCTGTTTCACCGGGTAGTGTTTCCCACCCTTTCTCATTTGTGGTTCTCACATCACTCGGCCCTCAAGCTCTGTTTTTCTAAAAAAAAAAGCCCTCTTCTCACTTTTCCTCTCATCGCACATCTCTTTATTCTTCAATCTCTCATTTTTCATCCCTCCCCTGGGTGGTTGATGGATAAACAGCAAATTGTGGGCTCGTGCCCCTAGCATTCTGCTAGATTCTCTTTCTTCCGCTCACAACTAGTGAATGCCTCCTACGGAAAGGTTGCGCTACAACTGGGTGTGTAGAAAATTTGGAGCTAACATCAGTTGATGATGCTTTGCTGGGGAGTTTGGACGTGATAAGATCTGTCCAGATGACGGAGTGGAATATCTTGCCCCATTCTAGTTCGTGCTTCGCACTTTGCTCGATACCTCGTTGCTTGGAGGATGTGAGAGCTTTCTGCTCTTTGTTGTGCCCTTTTCTGGCAAATATGGTGACAATGGGAAAGACAGGAAGCCTGACTCAACCGTGCCCCTAGTTCATCATCTTGACCATTTTTTGTTTTAGTTTTCTCCTAAAATTTTTTTGACCAAAATGAGAGTTAGATTAACATGTTTGCTCAATTTTCTGATTTAAAATCATGCAAGTCAGGCCATGAGCACTGAAAATTTTCCTCTTTTGGATCCAAGAAATGGTCCAGTTTTGAAAATGGAATACTTTTCGAGAAGATTAGTCAACCTCAGTAAAAATTCTCAAAAAAACTATTTTTGCAAACGACCACTGCTCAACTAGCACGGAACCTACTCTTAAGATGCGCAACCTCGGATCCATGGCAATGGAAAATTGCCCCTTGTCTGAAGGACACTGCATGGCAACGGAAAGTTGCCCCTTATTTGAATGGCACCGCAGCACATTGAATAGCAACGGAAAGTTGCCCCTTGTTTGAATGGCACCGCAGCACATTGAATAGCAACGGAAAGTTTCCCCTTGTTTGAATGGCACCGCAGCGCATTGAATAGCAACGAAAAGTTGCCCCTTGTTTGAATGGCACCGCAGCGCATTGTAGTCAGTCCTCAGAGTAATGAACACAACCAAATCCTCAGATACAGAGAAGACAAAGATGACCAGAACCATCGCATGGACACAGTTGAATTTGAAGTGTTTTACGGCTGGACTTCAGAATGAAGTTGCCTACGCATCCCAAAGATGGGAATCAAGCCTTACATAGTTCGGGGTTAAGGTACACTCGGGTATTAACCTCTCCTTTTTAGGCTCTAACTTTTGCCAAGGCGCCCGTCGCGGGTTTTCGACCTTGCGAGCTTTGTTCTTCTTTCTTTCTCTTTTCAATTCTTTTCTTCTCTTTTTTTTTTTGATATTCTTTTCTTTTCTTTTCTTTTGTATTTTTTTTCTGTCTTTTTTTTTCTTTTCTTTTTCTTCTTTTTTCTTTTTTTGTTCTTTTTCTTCTTTTTCTTGCTCTAACTTTTGCCTGGGTCGCCCTTCCGGGTTTTCGGCCCAGCGAGCCTCTCAAGGGTAAAAGTGTAGCTTGGTCCATGCCAAATGGTTATAGGGTTTCGAAGCCATTCGTATCCGGGAGAGTGGTTGTTGATTTGCAAGAGGACTCATCTTCAGCTCTTCGAGCATGTCTGATATCTTTGCCCCTAGTTTGAGGGGGGGCTTCTGATGTAGCTTTACAAGCTTCCTTTGATCTGATCTTCTTGATCTGACTTTGGTGCCTCTTGTTCGAGGGCTGCTTCAAACTGGCCACACAGGCCTCACGTTGTGGTTGACCATTGAACGTTCTGAACTCAGGTTCAAGGTTTGAAAGTGAGGGGTCGAATCTCGAGGCTGAGAGCGATCCTAAGCTGCACAATCTCAAGAGCGATCCCACACAGGTCTTCGCAAGACCGCGCAAGACATTTTGTTTTTTGAAAATTTTTAAGAAAGTGACAAATCGCTCGCGCTGAAGATAGTGTGTAACCAGTCTGGATCAAGCCAGGGTCCTTCTCAGTACTCACGCTAACAAGCATGATTCCATTCATTAAGGGCTTAGCACGCCTTTCTTTCTCTCGAATGATCAAAGTTTTGCAAAACCTGAGGAATTCCTTCCTCTTCGTTTTCACCGCAGTATTCGAAAAGTTTTGAAAAACTTAGGTCGATGCAATGAATTCAAGGCACAGAAAAGACACAGTTTCTAATCAAATACTGCCATCTCATTTGGAATTTCTGGTACAACTAGCACAAGGCAGAAGCAAATGCGAGAGCGTGAAAATCACTGCTGTTTCATTCAAAATCTGTTGGCACAACTGGCTCCCTGACAGAAACAGACTCAAAACAAAACGAAAAGACAAACACAAAACAAAATGGTGATGCCCGAGGCAACACCCCCTGGAATCACCTGACTCCTATTCAATAGGACTGACTCGATACAACAAGACAGACCCAAAACAAAAAAAGAGACTGACTCAAAACAAAAAGACAGACTCACAACAAAACAACAAGACTGACCCAATACCCAAGTCAGAAAGCACAAAAGCTAGCACTCACAAATGCTCAAAACAGTGCATGCCATCCACCATATCTGGAGTAAACTGAGCGCTGCCCGCAGGTGGTTCATCCCTCCAATCACATCACATTATCCCCCAAGTTCACTGATCAAGTGTCGATAGACTTTGCAGGGCCTGGTGTGGGGATGACCCCGTTGTCGATCAGATCTTGTATTTTGTGGCGGAGACGAAAGCACATGTCAGTGTCATGGCCAGCTCGCTGATGGAAGGCACAGTAGTCGGCTGGGTTGTATGAGAGAGGGAGGTTCTTTGGTAATGGCTGCGGCTCCAGGGGCTTCAGATGCCCTTTCTTGATCAAAACCCCTAGAGCCTTTGACAAAGGCATATAAAGTGGGGTGAAAACCTTCTTGGCTTGGGGTGGATATTTGGCTGCTTGCGAGCTACTCCTGAATGCACCGGTGAATGGGGTGGTTGTTTTTGGTGCGGTGGCGGTGACCATGCCCACTTCTGAAGATCTTGCAACTGCATCACCGCTGGTGGTCGCATTCGAACTGCGAAAAAACGCCTTCCTGGGCTGCTCCCTGTCATTGTCAATCAGGCCCTGCTTCATAGCATCCTCTATCTGTACTCCCATCTCATGCAAATCTGAAAAGGTAGGGAAGGGGAGCATGATCATTTTCTGCATTAGTTTGGGCTGGAGATTGCGCACAACCATCCGTATTTGATCCTTATCCGTTGGCCTAATGGTCATCATTGAGGCCTTGGCCCTCCAGCGGGCCACGAATTCTGAGAAGCTCTGTTTAGGCTCCTGTCTCGTCGTCTCAAGATCATGGGTCGTAATCTCGATTTGGGTATTGTATGAATATTGTGCGACGAAGGCCTCGGCCATCTCCTCTTAGCCTCGTTTCACTGAATCCTCCAATTTGGCGTACCAGATGGCCGCAATACCTGACAAGGTCCTGCCAAAAAGGGAAAGCTTCTGTAATCTTGTCAAGCCCATCGGGCACAGAACATCTGAAAACAAACTCAGGTGGACCATGGGATCTCCTGACCCGTCAAAACGGTCGATGTGAGGCATCTTGAACCTGTCCGGCAGTGTCACAGCTGCGTCGGTATACCCGTCCTCAATGTCCGGGATGGACTTTACCCCCTGGGATTTCTTGAACAACTTTTCAAGCTTGCTCAACTTCAACGCTGTATGGTCTACCTCGAACTCAAAGGGAGAGTCCGATGGGTTGATTGGTGCTTTAGACAACCGAGGTAAGATTAGGGGCGAAGCCGGCCCTGTCGGAATGTCCGTACCTTCTTGGACATTTGGCGTCTCCCCGGGTATTGGATCTAATGGTGGAGGGGGAGCTTGATGCGAAGCAGATGCTCCGTTTTGCTGTTGCAATCTGGTGATTAGCTCTGCCTGTTGGGCCATGACCGCAGCCTGCTGTTTGGCGAATTCAGCTTGGCGGACATCATCTTGTTGCATGAGTTTCATACTTTCTTGCATCTGGCGCATCATTGCCTCCATCCCTGATGTGTTTTGCTAATCCATCTAACTGACTGGTATCTATCCTTGCAATAGAAACTGAGACCTTAGCCTGACTGTTTACTGGTGGGGTGGATAAGGGCCACTGATCTGGTAACTGCTGAACTGGTGATTTGTGCCTGACTGGCCCTTTTACCCTGCCTCTGGCAAAGGAACACTGATTTCCCTTGAACTGAATCTCTGACCTAACAAAGTCTATCAGCACAAGTTCGATGAACCTCGGGGGATATCGGAGCCTTCTGAAGCTATGGTTCCCAGACTACCTAGCAAAAGAGAAAAAATGCAGCATCTCAGTCTAACTTCACCAAAACAGATACAGGATGACTGTGCCCTCTACTGAATTCTGCCCCCAAAATCCTACCCGTAAACTGATACCCTTAGGTGAACTGAATCCCAAAGTACTGAACTGGTGCTCGCAGGCCTGATTCCCAAACTACTAAACGACTGCCCGCAGGCCTGATGCCCAAACTTGTAGACTGATACATGCATCCCTATAGAGACGTACTCTAAAAGCACATAGCAGACAAGTGAGAGCCAAAACACCCCTATGTTGGGGTAGGGTTTCCCTATCCTATTTTGTCAGGAGCTAGGGTTTCACTACGTACGCAGCGGTTTCAAACAACCTATATCGGGTAAGCAACCTGTCCTAGTTTGGAATGGTCACTATGGATTCCGAATATGCATTAGGCCGAATGGTTAAAAAGGGTGCCCCGGTAAAACCGGGGTTTGTGTTCCTATACTGGCAGAGCCCACAACCGGTCAGCCTTATGGTCATGCCTTGACAAGACAAGCCTCCGGTAAACCGTTCAGGAATAGCAGATGGCAAACACGGTGTCTTAGGCGTACCAATGCAAATGTAATGCAAAGAGACACACAAGTGTAGTAAAAAACAAATATCATGAGTTCGAGTCAAGTTCTCTAAATTCCCAGCACAGTCGCCAGAAACTGTAGCCGTCCCCGAACGCCCCGGGAGGGTGAGTCCCGTTCTGTTCGATATTGGGGTCACTACAGCTCAGGACTCTCAAATTGTCACGGTTCTAAATCTGAACCAAAGAGTCCAAATTTGGCAAATCGTTTTGAGAAAACAGATTCTTTGAAAGAAGTGCCAAACATGGACTGCTTTGCCAGATACAGAGTCGCCACCTAAATATTTTATTTTTGGGGAAATTTAGGAAACCCTGACTCGGTGCCAAAGGCCACGTGTCCGTCATCACCAAAGTTGCCTCGGCTTGGGAACTTGGGTACGATTGGGGAAGGTCACTTCGTGAGCATCCCCGCTCGCCCGGTCAGAGACCGGCCTCTACTAACCATGATATCTATTTTTGAAAACATTGTATGTTTTTATTCTGGTTATTAGCCTAGGTTACTATGTGATGCGCACAGCATACAAGTATAGACTGAGTCGCCTGAATTGGAACAAAACATTTCATGTTTGTTTGTTTGAAAATGGTTTGATGGTGCTACCCACAGGTAGGCTAAGACGTGGATTTGCCACCCTCAGGTGGGCTTAGAAAACATGATTTTGCCACTATCTAGTGGGCTTAAAACTCACAATTAATGAATTGTTCCAATCCAAATAACCCAACCTTCACCCACAAGCATTCAGGCAGTTATATCACATAAGCAATTAGCCTCATGATAAGCATGCTATTCATGGCAGTCACTCACACGCATGTAAGGATGCTAAAGCAAAAAAACTTACCGAGTACTCCAAGCCAAAACAGAAACTAGGTTAGAAATCCATGCATGATCCTAACTATACAGAAATGCCTAATGCAACACATGCAAAAATGCAACTATAGCAGGCTCGGCTATTCTAAACATGGCATATGAAATGCTACAACTAACATGTATTCAATTTGGAATTGAAATACAAATGCAGTTAGTATGATGCGTCGAGCCCGATGTATGCAAAACAGATGAATGAATGCAAACATGCTGTCATACTGTATGCTAATTGAAACATGCCCTAATCTAACCATCATAAGCTGGTAAATAAAAGGGAGAAAGACGTGGGGTTGGAAGACATGCATCACACACACGCACACTTATTACAATTATGCCCTCGCGCAGAGGGTCCGAATAAATATACAGTCCCGAATAAAAGAATAGTACAGTCCAAGTAAATATTACAGTCTGAATATGTACAAATTCCTAATTACTTAACAAATTAACTAAGAAAATAAATAAACTGGCATGCAAGCCAGGGACTGCCTTGATTCCATTTCGGATGATGAATGATGCACGCCCGGGTTGCCTTTGCGCGGAAATCCATGACGATGCCCTAATTAGCCTCTGTTTACACTTGTTCTTGAAATGCGTGCCAAGCCTCGAAAGATCGCTGATTCTTGATTTGCTGCAACAGAGAGCAGGAAAGGGGCATAGCAATTTATTTTCACAAATATATGCATGCCTCGATCCTCGTGCCACCAATCACGCATCTCGATGCATGATGGCCGAGGAGTCGAATTGTGCAACTCAATATGGAATGAATGCACATGAAAACACAACAAAACCTAGACTCCATCATGGATGATCCGGAGTGTCGGTGACTAGAGAATTGAGACACGTTCCGTCACTCGGAGTACGAAACGTACCTCGTTTCCCGTGCCCGGGCTAACTCCTATCCCGAACACGATGCAATATGCATGATATGCATGAAATGCAACTAAGATACAATCCTAAAATACACAATGTTATGGAATGACATATACGCTGCACGAGGTAATACACAACCGAGCATACACAATGCTATGGATGAAATGGCATACGCAATGCAATAATGGGCTTACACTAACATGAGAGAGCCTCAGCCACACTCACATAGGATGCCATTAGATGAAAACAAGACGACTCGAAATGCGTGCACGCGTGCACGCAAACCGAGGACCGACCCTCAGGCACCGAAATGCCACTCTAATGAGACATGGCAAAGACATGGAATATGGTATGCAAATATGCAAAAATCAGTAGCAAAATGAGAGGCGAAATAGCCCCGAAACAAGGCGAAATGACACCTGATGCATGGAATTTCTCCCGAAATGCAAAACTAGGTACATGAAATGGCTTACAGCTATACAAAGCATGCATAATTGGTACATGGAAAGAAAAGACAGAAGCAAGGCAGCCCCAAAATAAGCATTTTTACAGTTCAAAGCATGGCCAAACAGCAAACAAAAATAGGGCAAAACTAGCATGCAAAAATGGCCCTAAATGCAAGATAAAGAAGCAACTCACAGCTGCTGTCCCCAAACAGATTAGGGCCCTTCAACAAAGTTGAAGAGGGTCCCAAAACATGATCTTTTACAGTTTATGGCAGACCACAAAAACTAGCACAGGTATGGATAAACTCTCATGCAAGAAATGGGCCAAAAGGTGGACAAAGAAGCAAGTGAAGGTTTCTGGCCTTAAACACAAAGGGGTCCTTTAACAACATTGAAGAGGGGCCAAAAATAATGCATTTTACAGTTGATGTCCGGACCCAAAACAGTATGCATACAAGCCAAAAATATTATGCAAAATATGGCCAAAAAGAGAGATATAACACAAAGTATATAAAGGATGTTTCAAACAGTGAAATACCCTCAATGAAACATGAAGAGGAGGCCAAAATAAGACTGTTTTCAGTTCTGAAAATCGCCCAAAAATAGAAGCACAATAGGCTAATATATCATGCAAAAAAGGGGACCAAAGAGGGGTATAATGACAAGTGGTACATGGAGGTCCCAAACAGTGATGAGCCCTTCTTCAATGTTAAATAAGGGCTCAAAATAAGCCTATCTATAGTTTACATCATGCTCCAAAACAGATCATATATAGGCCAAAAACACTATGCAAGATTATAGCATACAAGAGGGATAATGAAGCAAGTGCAAGATGGGGGTCCCAAACAGGGTAAGACCCTTAATGAAACATGAAATAGAGCTCAAAAAAACACTACTTTCAGTTATGGACGGAGCTCAGATATACAAGAAAGAGAGGCTAAGAAATGTTGCAAAAAAAGAGCTAGAAAGAGGGAAATGGTAACTCACCCTTGTAGACCAATCTTTAGCAACTTCTTGGACCAAATTTTCTGCCTCCTAGCCTCTAAGAAGACCTCCAAGCTGCTGGAAATGGAAGTGGTGGTGTGGTGCTAGGTGATGGTGTGTAAAAATGGTTAAGGACTTGAAGGTTTAAGCTTGAAAATAGAGATTGAGAGGGATATAATGCAAGGCTCTTGGGGGGAAATTTTGTTAACCCTAAGCCAGCAGCTGGAGCTGCTGATATATGGGTAAAAATGGGGGGAAAAGGGGGGGGGGAAATGGAGGGAAAAAATGGAGGGAAAACAATCCAAGTTTCCCTCCAAAAAAGCCAAAAAGTGGGATATAAAGGAAAGTGGTAGCTGTTGGATCCAAATGACCGAGAGCCCTTCAACAAAGTTGAAGAGGGACTCAAAAAAAGACACTTTATGACCAAGTCCGAAACAGCTCACAAGTAAGCCTAAAATACCGCGCAAAAATAGGCCTAAAAGAGCGTTAAAGAAGCAAGTGATAGGAGAAGATCTCAAATAGCAAAAGGTCCTTAATAAAACATGAAAAGGACCTAAAAATACAACTATCTCAAGTTTGGGTCGGAACCCAAAATTGCAAAATGAAGGTTCGGGAGCTAAAATACGCAGTTCGGGGCCCCGAAAGTGGGCTGTTAGGCACCGGAAGTGGTGTCCGACCATGAAGTTGGTCTCTCGGACCACAGTGTCCCTCAAAAGGGAGCAAATAATATGTATGCCAAAAAATGAGGCAAACGGAGGTGGTTAAGCGGTCCCGAACAGAGGCACACGGCCAACGGCTCCGAAAAATCGGAAACCGGGCTCCAAACGGGCAAAATGGCCTACGACCATGAAACGTAGCCTACGGCCACTGAGAGATGATCTACGAGACCTCTCCCTCCCTTCAAGAAGAGAAAACAGAGAAAACAGAGCCTGGTTCGCAAACCGAGGCAAAGCACAAAAAAGTTCGGAAGTCCGGAGGCAAGGCTCGCAGCCGAGACTCTGAAACTTCTGAACGAGCACAATATGCAATATCACCGAGTGCTCAACTGGTGACGTCTGAGTCTCAAGGTCGGTCAAAAATGGGGTGTCTACAGTCACCCGAAGTGACTCTTTTGTTTAATTCAAGAAATTCCCTTAGATGGCATGTTTTGTTATATTTCTAAGAAAACAGATATGTATATAGAATTTAGCAACATTTAACTTTTGGGTTGTTTCCCTTTTGCACTCAGTAATGGGAGTGGTGCATGGAATGTTATGTATGTTTGGTAATGTGATAAGATCCTGGCATTTAGGCATAGCTCAATGAATGTTTTATTCTTCTATTATTTTGCTTCCATTCAGGCCCTAATGTTGAGTAAACTTTAAGATACTTTAATAATAAGGCCTAAGGTCAGGCCAGTCATGTCCAAACTTTCAGGGGCAGGTTTGGGTCGTGACAGTTGGTAACAGAGAACGAGTTAGTACTCACACACGAGTTCATTAAGCTTTAGAGCGTCTAGAAAAGACTTACGCTGCATGCATATGACGTTCAGTGTATAAAACTGATGTGTAGCGGTTAGGTTACCGTGCGGTAAATATTGATACTCATCTTTATGCTTAATTGTGCATTTAGTATGTGCTATAACTAACCATTATGTAGATCATGGTGAGGACAAGGATGGATGATTCGGAAGATGCTAACGTCGTACGGTTGGATAGAATGGAAAGGATGATTATGGAGATGGCAGAAACTTTGAGGCAACAACAGCAGCAACAGCAACAACCACCACCACCAATACCTGTACCACCGCTAGAGGCACGAGATTACCAAGCTAAGGATCGAACAATTACACTCACGAAGGAATTCAAAAAGATGAAACTGCCCTCATTCAAAGAAGGAATTGAGCCAATGAAAGTAAAAGCGTGGGTGTTGGGTATAGAAAAGTTATTTGAGGTTTTTCCTTGTACTAAGGCCCAAAAAGTGCAACTTGCTGCCTTCACTCTTGAAGACGAGGCATGGAGGTGGTGGATGCTCACAAGAACTGTACATCAAGGGTTAACATGGGATAGGTTTTTGGAGCTGTTCTATGACAAGTATTTTCCTTAAAGTATGCGAGATAAGAAAGTGACTGAGTTTGAGACCTTGAGATAGGAGAATAGGACTGTTGCAGAGTATGAGGCTCAATTTGCCAAATTGGCCTATTTTTCACCACATATGGTAGATACGGACTATAAGAAGGCAACAAAGTTTGAAGGTGGGTTACGGACTGCTATTCCCGACCAGATCAATGTGTTGAAACTACCTACGTATGTCAATGTGTTAGAAAGGGTAGTGATCGCTGAAGGTAATGTTACCGCTCAAAGCCGGGTCTCGGAATGGAGAGGAAAGACACAGAATACCCAAACCTCAAGGGGCTCAGTGGCATCTCTAAGTAAGAAATTGAATTCAGGAACTTCTAGTACATCTACCTTTACTCGTGACTCTGTATCAATTTGTCCAGATTGTGGGAGGAGACACCATGGGATTTGTTATCGGGTAACAGGGGTATGCTTCAAGTGTGGCAAGATAGGTCATTTGGCCAGGGAATGTCTGCAAAAGAATCGACAGAATGAGAATAGAACCAACGTAAGTTCAGCAGGATCAACCCCTACCCTAACTACAAAGGCAGCTACGAAACCCACCAACGCTAAGGACACCACTAAACAAGGAAGGGTATTTGTGCTCATTCTGGGTGACGTGCAAAATACTGAGGCTATGGTATCAGGTACATTTTCTTTTAGTGGTCATTCTACGCGTGTGTTATTTGATTCGAGCTCTACCCATTCCTTTGTATCAAAACCATTTTCTAGTCATTTAAATAGGCCAATGGAACCACTACCTTATGTTTTTTGTGTATCTTCACCTTTGGGGCAGTCCATGGTCTGTGCGTCCATTTATTTTGCATGTGAAATCCTAATTGGGGATGTTTTGGTAGATGCCAACTTACTACCTTTTGATATGGCTTATTTTGACATAATTTTGGGAGTAGATTAGTTAAGCAAGTATCACGCGACTATAGATTGTGTGTCAAAACAAGTTACTTTCCAACTCCTAGGACAATTTGAGTTTATTTTTAAGGGCCAGAGGGTAGTTTCCCCACCCTACCTGATTTCTGCAATGAAGGCGTGTAAGTTATTACAAAAGGGTTGTCAGGGGTATTTGTGTAGTATATTGGGTGAGCAACCAGTGGATCAGGACATTGATGCAATCCCAATTGTACAAGATTTTCCGGATGTTTTTCCAGAAGAGTTACCGGGGGAGCATATTGATCGTGAAATTGAGTTTACAATTGATGTTGTGCTCGGAACTCGGCCCATTTCTAAGACTCCTTATAGAATGTCTCCCGCTGAAATGAAAGAGTTGAAGGTCCAACTGCAAGACCTCCTTGACAAAGGATTCATTTGTCCGAGTACTTCTCTTTGGGATGCACCAATCCTTTTTGTAAAGAAGAAAGATGGGACCCTTCGGTTGTGTGTGGATTATAGGGAGCTCAATAAAGTAACTATAAAGAGTAAATATCCTTTACCCCGGATTGATGATTTGTTTGATCAATTACAGGGTGCACAAGTCTTCCCTAAAATAGATTTGCGGTCAGGGTATCACCAACTAAAGGTTAAAGCCGTGGATATCAAGAAAACTGTCTTGCGGACCCGTTACGGACATTATGAATTTTTAGTTATGCCGTTTGGGGTCACTAATGCACCAGTGGCCTTCATGGATTTGATGAATCAGGTTTTTGAACCCTACCTAGATGACTTTGTAGTTGTGTTTATTGACGACATCCCTCATTTACTCAACAAGTATGGAAGCTCATGAGAACCATCTGCGGTTAATTCTTCAGACTTTGTGGGATAAGAAACTGTATGCAAAATTAAAGAAATGTGAATTTTGGCTACATGAGGTGGGATTTTTGGGACATGTGGTAACAAAGGAGGGTGTTGCTGTTGATTCGCACAAGATTGAAGTTATTGTGAATTGGTCGACGCCTACTAATGTGTCAGAAGTGCGTAGCTTCTTGGGGTTAGCTGGGTACTACCGAAGATTTGTTAAAGATTTTTTTAAAATTGCTGTGCCACTTACTCAGTTAACTCAGAAAAGTGTTACGTTTGAATGGTCAAAACAACAAGAATTTGCCTTTCAAGAGTTGAAGACAAGGTTGACTACAGCATCTGTTCTGGCCTTATCGTCTGGTAACGAAGGATTTGGAATTTATACTGATGCTTCTCTCAAAGGTTTGGGCTGCGTACTTATGCAAAATGGGAAGGTTATTGCCTATGCCTCCCGTCAACTTAAACCCCATGAAAAGAACTATCCCACATACGACCTTGAGCTGGCTGTAGTTGTCTTTGCTTTAATGATATGGTGTCATTACCTGTATAGAACTAAGTGCGAAGTTTATACCGATCATAAAAGTCTTAAGTACTTCTTCACCCAAAAAGAACTGAATATGCGTCAAAGACGGTCGGTGGTTAGAGCTTATTAAAGATTATGACCTACAAATTCAATACCACCTCGGTAAAGCTAATACGGTCGCATATGCCCTTAGCCGAAAGAGTATAGGGAATTTGGAAAATTTACTCATGAGGCAGAAAGAGTTACCACGCGACTTGGAAGGAATGACTGTAGACATTGTGTTGCATGACCAAAATGGGATGGTAGCAGCGGTATCAGCCCAACCGACATTTATGGAAGAAATTAAGCAACAACAACTAGAAGATGAATTTCTACAGAAAATTTGTGGTGAAATGGAAATGAAACCTAGGCCCAGGTTCTTAATTGAAAATTTGATATTGAAATTCCAGGGTAGATGGTGTGTTCCCAATGTACTAGAAATCAAGAGGAGAATCATGGAGGAAGCGCATAACTCCAAATTTGCAATGCATCCGGGTAACACAAAAATGTACCACGATTTAAAGCAAAATTTTTGGTGGCCTGGTAAGAAGAGAGAAATTACAGAATTTGCCTCGAAATATTTGCAATGTCAACAGATAAAGGTGGAGCACTAGAGACAAACAAGTTTACTCCAGCCCCTCCCGATTCCGGAATAGAAGTGGGAACACTTAACTATGGATTTTATTGTGTGTTTACCGCGAACTCCCCGGGGTATGAACTCCATATGGGTTATTGTTGATAGACTAAGTCAGCTTATTTTCTCCCTGCAAAGACTCAGTACAATGCAGACAAGGTGGCTACCATATATGTGGACGAAATAGTGCGGCTACATGGTGTTCCAGTCTCAATCGTGTCCGATAGAGATCCAAAGTTCGTATCAAGATTTTGGCGAAGTCTGCAAAATGCTTTAGGAACATAATTGAAATTTAGTACAACCTGCCACCCCCAGACAGATGGAAAATCTGAGAGGACCATACAAACATTGGAAGACATGCTTCAAATGTGTGCTTTGGACTTCAAGGGAAGTTGGGAAACTCATCTACCGTTGACGGAATTCGCATACAACAACATGTAGACCACCCGGAACCCCCGCTCTGCGCGCGAGGGCATGAATCGTTTGTTCTTAGCTACTACAGTTCGGACTCATGTCACGGTTCTGAATCTAATCTTACAAAGTGCAATGTAAGACTGATAAATCATCAAAGAGTCCAAATCTGGAAAATCGTTTTGGAAAATCGATTTTAATCAAAAAGCGCCAAACATGGACTGCTTTGCCAGATTTCAGAGTCGCCGCCTAAAATATTTTATTTTGGAAAATTTAGGAAACCCTGACTCGTGCCTAAGGTCATGTGTCTGTCATCACCAAAGTTGCCTCGGTTCGGGAACTTGAGTACGAGAGGGGAAGGTCATGCAATGAGCACCCCTGCTTGCCCGATCAAAGATCGGCCTCTACTGACATGATATTTTGTTTTTGAAAACACATGTGTTCTTATTCCGGTTATTAACCTAGAATTACTATGCGATGCGCACAACATACAAGTATAGACTAGATCGCCTAAGTTGGAACAAAACATTTCATGTTCATTTGTTTGAAAATGGTTTGAAGATGCTACTCGCAAGTAGGCTAAGTCGTAGATTTTGCCACCCTCAAGTGGGCTTAAAACTCTCATTTTGATGAATTGTTCCAATTCAAGCAATCCAACCTTCATCTACAGGAATTCATGCAGTTAAACACTTAAACAGTTAGCCTCATAGCAAGCATGCTAACATGATAACATACACATCTCATGCAGTATGCTAAAGCATAAACATTCACAGTGTACTCCGAGCCAAAACAGAAAACTAGTTAGAAATCATGCATGATCCTAGTTCCTGTTAAGATGGCTAATGCAACACATGCAAAAAAAGTTCAGCTAAGATAGGCTTGGCTATTCTAAGATGTCATGTGAAATGCAACTTGGTACATGTATTCAAATTGGAATTGAAATATAATGCAGTTTGTATGATGCGCCGAGTCCGGTGCATGCAAGACAGATGAATGAATGCACGCGTGCAAGCATAAGTATGCTAATTAAAACATGCCCTAAAACTAGCCACTGAAAGCAGGTAAGTAAAAGGGAGAAAGAAATGAGGGTTGGAAGACATGCATCGCACACACGCACGCTTATTACAACAGTTGGCCCTCTCGACGGAGGGTCCGAATAAGAAGCTAACTAGCTAATCTAAGCTAATTAAACTAATTATTACATTACAAAACTAATTAACTAACAAGCTAACTAATTAAGTACAAAATGAAGCTAATTAACTAACAAGTTAACTAACTAGTTATTACAACACGAATTGAATAGCTAAACGCATTAACTAATTAAGTACAAAACCAAAGCATAACTAGCTAAGTAAAAGAAGCTAAGTAAAGCAGTAAAACAATGTTCTCAGAGGGAGAAGAATGCATGCATGCCCGGTCACCTCGTTCGGAAATCCAAAGCGATGCCCCGATTTGCCTCTGTTTGCAACTATTCTCAGAACCTTGCACCAAGCTTCAGAAAGCTTCTAACTCACCTTGGGGACCCTCAAGAGGGCTGCCGACCAGTTATTGGTGTTGCCAACCACCTGCCGACCACTTTTCTTTGCTGCAGACCAGAAAAAGTGGTCGGCCAGTTAGTTTTTCTGGTCGGCCGACCAGTTTTGCTAGCACATTTCTAGTTTGCTGTAACAAAGAACAAGAAGGGGCATGGCAATGTATTTGCAATGTATGTGTGCACAACCATCCTCCTTATCATTTCATAAGCTCAAGGGAGTGTAGTTCTCAACCCTCGGGCCACCAATCACGCATCTCTATGCATGATGGCCAAGAAGCCAAGATTACACGAATCAATATGAAATGAATGCACACATAAACACATAAAGCCTTGACCTTTATCATGTATGATCAAGAGGGTCGGCGACCGAGAATTGAGGCACGTTTCATCACTTCAAGTATGAAACGTCCCTCGTTTCTCATGTTTGGACTAACACCTAATCCAAATACAATGCAAGAAACAACATGCATAACATAATGCAATCAACAATATGGCACACACAATGCAAAGAATAACATGGCATACACAATGCAAAGAACAACATGGCATACGCAATGCAATGTAACATAAGCATGCAAACGATATGGCATACACAATGCTAAGAACAACATGGCATACTCAATGCAATGTGACATAAGCATGCAAACAACATGGCATACACAATGCTAAATGCTAAGGACAACATGGCATACTCAATGCAATGTAACATAAGCATGCAAGTAACATGAAAATAAACATGCTAAATGGAAAACTGAATGGGGACAGACCTCAGCCATGCCCAAAACAGTGGCCAAAACACCAAAACAAAGGCCCCAAGAGGCAAGACATATATGCACATGCATTGGCCTATCAACTAGTCCTAAGAGCACAAACCTCAAGCATGATGAAGAAATGATAAACATGGAAGTGTGACAACACTAAATGCTCTGAAATCAAGTGTGAAATGATGCCAAATCATTCAATCAACACAAGTATAGCATGCAAAGGTCCTTAGGAATTAAAGCTAGCAAAGAGGACTACTCTAGAGACATTCAATACATGGCACAAATACATGAACCAATCATGGACAGAGCTCAAATAGGTCTAAACAAAGACCAAAACATGCTGAGATGGGAGCTCAAGGACCTAGGCAAGATGGCATAGATGCTAGGCCACAAACAAGGCAACAATGCATTACACTCAAAGGCACTTAAAGAGTGAAAGAAGTAAGAACATGGAAATTCTATATGCTCTGAAATGTCATGTTAAATGATACTAAATCATCTAAACAACACAAATGAAGCATGCTATGGTGCTCAAAACTCAAAGCTAGCAAGGCCAATTGCACTACAACTATGCAATGCATGAAGTTTATGACCAAGACAACCCAAAACAGTCCTAGAACATGTCAAAATGATACTAAAACATGTATGGAGGGAAGCCAAAACAAGCCAACATGAAGGGCCAAAACATGGATCATGCAAGGGCAATGGGGAGGATTACACTACACCTACCAAAACCAAGTATGAGATGGCTTTGCCAACAAAAATTAGAGTCATATCATGGCAAAATAACCCCAAAAACACATTGAAATGATAGCTTGCAAGCTTAGGCATGAAGGCATATGCAATGGCTCATGTTTAAGGCATAAAGCACAAACTCTTCAAAGCATTGAAAAAAGGACAGATGCGAGTGTATGACCACACTACATGCACTGAAATCACATTTCAAATGATGCCAAATTATGAAAATAGTCCAAGTAATGAATGCTAGTGGCTTGGAAACTCAAAGCTAATGAGCTAGATTGAACCATGGCTATACAAAGCAAGGCATGCATGACTAAAACCACACAAATAAGAGCTTAAGCATGGTAAAACATGAACAAAATCTTCTTGGAGTTAAAGCCAAAATCACACTAGAATGATGGTCTAAAGCATGATGCATGTTGGGCTAGCGTGGAAGTTTACACTACAAGTGTATAAAGCATGCAAGAGGTGACCAAACCAGCCTAAAACAGAGTTATGGCAGGTCCCAAAAGTCACAAAAATGAGCCTAAAAAAAGCCACAAAGAAGTAAAAACACATGCTCATTTGGTTGGCCATCAACACATGCAAACAAGAGAAGAGGAGGGGGGGACTACCCCCTCCTATTTAGGGCCTCAAAACCAGATTTTCACCACTGGAATTCAGTGGTTTAAGGGCCAAAAAAAGTTGGTTTGAAAAGTGGTGAAAGATGGCTCAAAAGGCATTACAAGCCAAGGAGCAAAAGGGAGGAAACACCCCCAGCTAAACAAGGCTTAAACCACCACTTTGAGGACTGAAAAACAGAGTTTTTTTTAGTTCAAAACCAAGCCAAAAACAGTTTCAAAGGGTGGCAAAACAAGCATGCAAAGTTGGCCAAGATAGTGTACAAAAATGAGCTTAAAAGAGGGAGATGCTTACCCTTGAAGCACAGCTACAAAATAGCCAAAATTCTGAGCTTAAACCAAATTCTAGGACTCAAAGGAGGGTCCAAGGAATCTCAGCCCAATGGTGAACAAATTTGATCAGTGATGCCTATGCAAATGAGAGGTATATCTCCAAGTATATCTCTTGCATGCATACAAGGTTAAGAGGGAGAGCCAACTAGAAAGAAAAGCTGAATTGTAGCTCTGGAATTTCTAGAGAGAGAGAACTTTTTTAGAGAGAGAGGCTCCCAAAATTGCTTCCAATCTTCTTCCCTTGCAAAAATGGGAGATATGGCTCATATATAGCAATATACAAGATTTTGTTCAAAATATCTGAGTTTGGAAATATTTGGAGCAATGCACAACGGATGGAGGGAAAAGATCTTCAAAAAACTGAGTTTGGAACCTGCAGGCCACTTTTCTGGTCGGCCAGCCAGTTTTCCTGGTCGACAGGAAAATTCTGCTTTCCAAGTCCAACTTCAAATGGCCATAACTCCTTCATCTGGACTCATTTTCAGGTCATTCTTATGTCACAATTGAAGCCCCGGAAGTAAGCTTTCCAATGGTGGCAGCCTTACATTAAAATTCCAATTGTGAAAAAAGTTATTCCTGTTTTGGTGAAGCTGCTCAGTTTCGATCTTTCCTAGATTCATGCCGAACTTCTTCCAAACTAGTTTTCTTCTCTCCTTTCCTCTTTTCTTCAACTCTGAACCCCTAAACAAGGTGTTTTGAAAGATTTCATCTCTTTTTCATTCATTTCCACTTTGTCCTTGCTCGGTTTACCGAAAAGTGCAACATTTAATGAAATGCGAGCGTCAGAACATCGTAAGAACTTTAATTCCAAAACATTTTGAAAGAGAGGGTTTCAAGGTCTAAAATCTTCTGAGCAAGATTGTTTTGGTCCAAAAGGGAGATGAAGTTGGGATTTGACTCTCTCCTCGCCAAAGAAATTGAACCTTTGCCCTGCACACCTTTGACCACCAAGTAAATCATCAGTAGTGTCCAAGTCTTAAGGGCGGTCAAAAATGGGGTGTCTACACAACAGTTACCACTTGAGCATAAAATTGCACCCTATGAAGCTCTATATGAAAGAAAATGTCGCTCTCCCATGTGTTGGACTGAAGTCGGTGACAAATCGTTGTTTGGACCAGAGATTGTGCAATTGGCAACAGAGAAAATTAAAACCATTCAAGAAAGGTTAAAAACCACGCAGAGTAGACAAAAGAGTTATGAAGATCACCGGTGAAGAGACTTAGAGTTCAAAGTGGGTAATCATGTTTTTGTGAAAGTCACACCAATCAAGGGACAATTAAGATTTGGCAAAAAGGGTAAATTAGCACCCCGGTATGTTAGTCCGTTTCTAATCCGGGAAAAAGTAGGTCCAGTTGCCTATCGTGTTGCCTTTCTGCCGAATAGATCATCAACATGTTGCCTTTCTATCCCATATTATAGATCATCAACATGTTGCCTTAGATGATAAATTAAGTTATGAAGAAAAACCAATTCAGATTCTAGACTGACAAATGAAGCAACTACGAAGTAAAGTAATTCCTATGGGGAAATTGGAATGGCAAGAACATTATGGAAAAGAAGCTATTTGGGAGAGAGAGGAGGAGATGAGACAACGGTACCTAGAATTATTCCTCACCTAAGGTAAAACAAGTTTGAGGGACCAAACTTATTTAAGGGGGAAAGAGGGTCATAACCCGACCCTCTTATATGCGTTACATTTATTTAATTACCTGAATACTTACTTATTCAATGTGAAATTCCATGCGGAGTTATGCTTACATGTGTGAATTGTTTGATCACGTTTTCTATCTGTTGATTATTAGAACACATCTGTCAAAATTAAGATGTTAACTTGGAAATTTAAAGCTGTAGAGGCACGATAAACTGAAATCGAGTATGTGAACATGCTAGTGGGAATTTTTATAACTACTTGGAAAGTTTAATTGAAAATTTATTTTGTCTGATTCGTTAAAGCTCGTTTGGGAAGCCTAAAAGCTAAAGACCTACATATATGTTATATAAGTCCCTTTTTCAACTCATCTCTATATATATATATTGAGTGGAAATTTTGGAGAGCACCTAAGAGAGAGAGAAAGAGAAGAAAAGAAAGGGAGCAAGGAGAAGAATTTGGGGATTTAAGATCTTACTAGGGGTTATTGAAGAATACAATTTAAAAGTAAGTATAGATCCCTAGTCAATTCTCAATTTCTCTTCAATTGGTTTGAATTAAACTTTGAAATGAAGCATCCTCCATAAAAACTAGGGTTTAATTGCGTGTAATCAATTTCACAAATGATTGTGTATTTCTTGGGTGTGTATGATAGGGAACTTGATCTTTATGATATGTTAAAACTTATTCTTTTGTTTGTTTGAACTTGTGTGATACATAAGGATGTATATCAATACATATATTTACATAGTGAGAATGAGGAAATTATGGAACATTGGAAGTGTAAAAGTCTAAGTAAAACAAGTCTTGATCTTCATTGGCTAAAATTACTTGTTCACATGTTTATATGTTCTGTTCTTAGGGTAAAATTTTCCTTGCTTTTAGCTATGTGACTATCACCTTATGACTTAACATTGTTGAAGTTCAGACAGAAAAACAGAGCAAACGACCACACGTGCGAGAAATAGGGGAGAATGATGGAGCTATACTACTAAAAAGGCACGTGCGGCGCACCTGCCTGCACGTACGGCGGGGACTTCCGCGCGTGCAGCCCAAGCCGAAATATTTTGCAACCTTCTTTTGTTCTGTTTAATCCTCCAAATGTGTCTACATGTCCGCTTGATATTTCTTTGATATGTTTAATTACCCGTAATTTAACAAATAGCACATTTAAGAAATAAAAGAAAATTAAGGAAAAAACAGTATATTTGATGTACTTACAAGTTGTGTGCTATGTATAGGGCGTCTACAGGAGGGGACCATCGTTCATCCGTATCACAGTGAGTGACAGTAGCATAATATCATGCCTATTCACATTTTGTGTTGGTATACGTTATTTGAGATCTTCTCCACTCTTAGTGCATACCTTATGTTATGTATGATATGTCTGACATAAGTTTGAACTTTGACATGTGAAATATGGACCTGAGGTCATTCTGTTTGCTAATATGTTGGGCCCAAGGCCATTTTGTATTATAATTGGCCTAAGGCCATTCTATATTGTAATGGGCCTAAGGCCATTCAGTATTATGATGGGCCTAAGGCCATTCTGTATTATGTTGGGCCTAAGACCGTTCTGTCTTATGTGGGCTCGAGACTGTTCAGAAAAGGGGAAATGAACAAGATTTTGATTTATGAATCTACATTGTTAACTTATGTTCGTGGCTTAATTTATTCATACTACTACTATCATTCATTGAGCCTTACTCACTTTATTTTTATGAATGTTTTGTAGGTAATCAGGCCACAGGTCAACCATAGGAAAACCCATCTTTTGCTGGACCGTTTTGCCAAGTCACCCGAAGTGACTCTTTTGTTTAATTCTAGAAATTCCCTTTGATGGCATGTTTTGTTATATTTCTAAGAAAACATATATGTATATAGAATTTAGCAACATTTAACTTTTGGGTTGTTTCCATTTTACACTCAATAATGAGAGTGGTGCATGGAATGTTATGTATGTTTGGTAATGCGATAAGATCTTGGCATTTAGGCACAGCTCAATGAATGTTTTATTCTTCTATTATTTTTCTTCCGTTCTGGCCCCAATGTTGAGTAAACTTTAAGATACTTAGTAATAAGGCTTAAGGTCAGGCCGGTGATGTCCAAACTTTCAAGGGTAGGTTTGGGTTGTGACAACACAGGTTCCATGCAAAAAGATCTAAAACGTACTCTAACTACGCCAAAACAAGAGACAAGGAAAGAAAACACAGCTCAGGGTTACACTTCGCGCGTCATGAGAAACTGAGAAATCAAAACCGTTCGGGATCATGTTTCATACGTCCTGAGATAAAAACCGCTCAAGGTCGCGCTTCACCCATCCTGAGAAACAGAGGAAAGGAAACCGCTCGGGGTCATGTTTCACATGTCTCAAGATAAAAGCCATTCAAGGTCGCATTTTACGCATCCTGAGAAACTAGAAAAACTGCTCGGGGCTTGCAGTTCACACGTCCAGAGATAAAACACGCCCAGGGTCACGCTTCACGCATCCTAAGATAAAAGAGAAACTGCTCGGGCTCACACTTCATGCGTCCCAAGATAAAACATGCCCAGGGTCGTGCTTCACGCGTCTTGAGATACAAAAAAAACTACTTGAGCTCGCACTTCACGAGTCCTAAGATAAAACATGCCCAGGGCCGTGCTTCACGTGTCCTCAGATACAAGAAAAATTGCTCGGGCTCGCGCTTTATGCGTCCTGAGATAAAACACGCCCAAGGCCACGCTTCACGTATCTTAAGATACAAGAAAAATCGCTCAGGCTCGCGTTTCACGCGTCCCGAGATAAAACACCCCTAGGGCCGCGCTTCACACGTCTTGAGATATAAGAAAAATCTCTCGGGCTCACGCTTCACGCATCCCAAGATAAAACACGCCCAGGGCCGTGCTTCACACGTCTTGAGAAACAAGAGAAACCGCTCAGGCTCACGCTTCATGTGTCCTGAGATAAAACAGAAAGGTGTGTGATAGATGCACAAAATGAATAAATGTGATAGATACACAAAGTGAACGTGTGCGATAGATGCACAAAGTGATCGTGTGCGATAAATGCACAAAGTGAACTAGTCAAAACAGTGATAAGGCATATTCCTTGCAAGATAGACAACCGACGTATAATGTTAATTGAAGGCTTGTTCTATGCAAGAAACAAAAATATATTATATGCATGAAACAAGAGCATATTATATGTGAAATTAACAGCGTATTCTACACACAAATCATAAATGATGCAAGACATGCATGTAGCATACATATATGTGAAATGCACAGTCTATGCAACGGAAGAGAACACAGACATAATTTTGACAAAACGAATAAAACGATATTCGGCGGCAACTTCCGATTTACCTCTCGGAGGAATTGCAACATGTTAAAAAAGAATACACCTCGTTCATAGTAGCAAGTGTGACACGTTCACACACCGGAATGCAGCTGTAAGCTTCTAAAACAGAACCTTCCATACACTACTCAGGAAGCAGAAGCACAGAATAGCTTCAGGACCAGCCTGAGAGCCATCGGCCACCTGTTGGCCACCAGAAGAAGCTACCAGCCACTAATGTGGCCTGTCGACCATAGATGGCAAATTTGGGGCAAAATTGTCCTTTTGCTTCGAGTCTTTAAGTATAGGCTCAAGGCTTCATTTCCTCACTTCTCCAAGGCCACCCTCTCTCTCTAGACACTTTCTCTCTCTAGATCTGTGCTTTATGCGCTTTTTCCAATGCTCTACACAAACTTTCATAAAACCCTCTTAGTTCTCTTGATTTTGAATCCATTAGATCTTGATTTTGTCGATTTTTCTTAGATTTTCACCACTTTAGGCTTGTTTTCCTCGAGTTTTTCTCGGGTTTTGTGAACTTTCCCGGGCTTTGACTTTTTCTCCCATTTTCTCTTTCCTAGGGTTGACTTTTTCCAAGTTTACTCTCTTTTCCCCATTTTTCTTCACTTTTCACCTACTTTTCACCCATTTTCCAAATGACAGATGAGATTCCTCACGACGGAGCTCCTCCAGAGGTTCCACCTGTGTTTTCACCCATTTTCGAGGTAGAGGAGCCAGTAGTTGCTGAGGTCGGCAAGGCGGAAAAGGGCATTGAGGTTGAACTTGAGGCGGAGTTTGCACCAGAGTTTGAGCCAGAGCCGTTTCCATTGAGAGTGCAGGCCTTCGATCCGGCGACATATCATCCCCGCACGCACATATTACTGCCTAGAGCCATTAGGCATTTTAGCAACTTTACTCGCGGTGTACCAGAGGACCTCCTACTAAGGGAGCCAGCCTCCCACCTTTCATCCAGTGCTACTAAGGTATGAACTCTATTTTCATGCATTCTTGCCTTTCTTTTAACTGCATTTTTTGCATTGCCTTTCATCTGACTATACTTTCATTGTTGCCTTTCATTTGATTCATTTGTTCTTTGCCACAGGGAGACTTTCGTGCCTACAGGAGGTTCGGAGCAATGATGGTGAGGAACTGATACGACGAGCTTTCTGCCGTGGTCCACGACATTATTGATAAGACTGGCTTCAATCTTTTTTCCTCTGGCCCAACATGCGTCATAACGAGTTACCCTTTTCTAGGAGCGCTAGTGGAGAGGTGGTGGGACACTGCCAACTCCTTCTATCTCTCTACTGTCGAGGAGATGACGATGACTCCCTACGACTTTACCATGATCAAAGGCTTAGGACTAGAGGGCGATCCGATCCGCTTTGACACAAACATGGACAAGTAGGAGGCTTCTTAGATCGACCTGTTGGGAGTGCGCCCAGCTCTGTATCGGCTAGCCATGGTGAGATACAGTAGGTTTGCTAAGTAGTTCTGAGGGAGCGAGCCTGAGACACTAGAGGAGATGGAGCAGTATGCCTGGGGCTTCTTGATGTTTGTCCTCGGTACCACATTGTTTTCAAATAGGTGGAACACCGTAGGTTCATATCTGTTGAGTGCCCTGGTGACCTTTCCTCGGGTACGCTTCTACGATTGGGGCAGAGTTGGCCTCGCCACCTTATACGGCTATATGAGCTCTACCTTCCGCAGGAGGAAAGAGGGGGTCGGTGGCTACTGGCAAGCCTGGGAGGTATGCATTTTGGTTCCCTCTTTGCACTTTACTCTTTCTATTTCCCATTTTCTACTTTATATCTGTTCAACACCTGTGCTTTCTGCTTTGTACTTTCTATATCTGTTCGTACTCTGTGCTTTCTTGTCATGACCCGAACCCGCCCCCATGGGTTGAGGACATAATCAGCCAGTAATCACGAGATTACCTACGGCCACAAACCAAATTTGATATGTTTTAACAGAGTTAAGGGGCCAAACGGAAGTAATTTCAAACTTTTGTCCATAGAGCTGTGTTTACATGGTACATTATAACAATTCATATATATATGCATGTTAATAACTCACATCAAAATAACTAGTAACACGTAGCTCTGTACATACATGATCATTTAAGTCTAAGTTAGCCAAACCCAAAGTTTATATACAAAGGTAATCCGATGTTTTCGCCAATAACAAAACTATATCAAAACAACAAAAGAGGCGAAGATAAGTCTCGTGCGTGAGACGTTTGGCTGACTCTTCAAAACCTTGACTGTTTCTCACATACTTCATTGAGGCTGGGTTTGGACCTCCCTTGGCTCACCTACAGACACATGAATGAGCGTGAGCAAAAGCCCATTCAATAATATCGAATAAAGAAGATACACGAACGGTATTTAGAACAACACACATCAGATGGCCTTAGGCCCAATTCATATTTCTATCTAGTATACATATACATACATATAGGTCAAGTGACTGCGGTTCGAAACACATCAAATGGCCTCGGGCCCAATCCATTCATATCCGACGGCCTTCGGCCTTCGGCCCAATCATTCGTGCCAAACGGCCTTTGGCCCACTTATTCATGTCAGACGGCCTTTGGCCCATTCGTTCATGTCATACGGCCTTTGGCCCATTCATTCGTGTCATATGGCCTTTGGCTCATTCGTTCATGTCATACGGCCTTTGGCCCATTAGTTCATGTCAGACGGCCTTTGGCCCATACAATTGTATCCAACGGCCTTTGGCCCAATCATATGGCATAACAGATATTTGCCCCAAATTCAATTTAACAACTTATAAGACTTATATGGAAGTGGGTAATTTGAAAAATAACATATTTCAAATATCTTTATTAAGATATTACTCACAGTGTTCTACCGGTGGATTCACCCTTGAGCTCGACCCTACACAATACATAACACATATGGGTTACAAATGATTCAATCTGTTCTTAATTCATACATCCCTTTTAGGCTTCTTTCTTATCCTTTTAATTCGTTCATGACGCTCAATGCATGCCTAAGAGTACTTAGAAGTGAAAGAGAACGAAAAATGAAACATAGAACACTTTTACAAAATTTCTGAAACAGGGGTCCCCGCTCGGGCGTGGACTTTCCCGCTCGAGCGGACCCATTAGGTCTGCAAAAGTACCGGTTGCCTCATTTTTACGCTCGAGCATTTATTCAGACGCTAGAGCTGAAAGTCACTCTACATAGCTCCCCGCTTGAGCGCGAACTTCCCCGCTTAAGCAGACATCCATGTCTACAAAAAGTTCTAGGAGCTCACATTTCACGCTCGAGCGGCGGTTCCCCCGCTCGAGCGGACTTCGCAAATTTTGGGTTTTCCAAAATTCCCTTTGAGCTTCAATCATGCATTCAAGTAGATATTTCCGGCATTTTACAGCCCATATTTCTTATATACATTTATTAACATGATACAAACACCAAATTACAACATTAAGAAGCTCAAATCCCATGAATCAAATACATGCATGCTCCAAATTACACCAAACTCCTTTCCACATAACAAATTTATGCATTCAAAACTCATACTCTTGTGAATTGCATATGCATGTGAGATATAACTTCCATTTTCAACTTAAATGGTGCAAATGGTGATCACAAGCATGAACTTTAACCAAAATTCTACATGGATCATACTTCTCATGCCCAACTATACAAATTCATGGCAAATATACACATGCATGCATTCCATGACTTCAAACTCATCAATTACAACACAATTCTTGTTCTTGATCACTTATTCTCTTTGAATTTACTTAATTACAAACTCAAACCCATGAGTTAAGGGTTGATTACTCACCTAGGAGCTTTAATTCTCACAATTGTGGTTAAATCTTGAACCTAGCCTTCCCAATTCACAAATCTTGAGCCAACATGCACAAAGATGTCTTCTCTCTCTCTCTCTCTCAAAGTCGGTTCTCTCCTTCTCTAGAGAGTTAATCTCAGCGAAAATGACTTAAAGAGGAGGAATTAAGTGTAATAAGGCCCTTATATATATATATATATATATGTGTGCCTAATCAAATTTGATTATAGCTAATTAATGGCACTTAATTAATCGTTCTGAATCTAATCATTTTGATCCGAATTAGTTTTCAATTAAATTTCACCGTAGGCTCTAAAAATTACGCTAATCACAATGGCATAATCAATTTCGGGTTTTGTAGTCGATAAGGCCTTCAATTTAATTTCTAAAGCAGAAAATCAAATAGATTTTCCTACGGTGAATAGATAGAAACTCAAAACCACATATATTCATATAAATGGCACTCAAAATCATATCAAACACATAATCGCAATCATAATTAAGATTAATTGGCATAATACGGAC
The DNA here is from genome assembly GCF_055761805.1 of Camellia sinensis. NCBI lineage: Eukaryota > Viridiplantae > Streptophyta > Magnoliopsida > Ericales > Theaceae > Camellia > Camellia sinensis. The sequence goes on from NC_138973.1 coordinate 134,412,815, forward strand.
CAGGGTTATCACATTTCTGCTTTGCACTTTCTACATCTATTCATGCTCTGTGCTTTCCGCTTTGCACTTTCTGTATCTGTTCATACTGTGTTCATGTCACTATGCTTTCCTTGTAGCTATGGGTTTATGCATATTTTCCAGCCCTCGCTCTAGAGACTATAGAGGAGCTCCCCTTGGTGGTTCCCTACTCGAGACAATACGATGCTCGGTGTCAATGCTGGAGTCGCTAGACCGTTGCCTTCTTCCGCCATTACTTGGATACTGTGGCTGCCCACGAGGTAACTCGAAACACAATCATTTTTGCTTTACAACTATTCTGATTCACACTTTAACAACTGACGACAACTAACAATCTATATATCCCTACTTGCAGATCACGTAGCAGCCTTGGGCCACAATGCCAGCTGGGGTGTAGGACCAGTACGCGGGAGCGTGGGGCACATCGCGCTTTTGGATTCTGCTGGCGGGCCCAGTGTACCTGGCTTGGTTCTCTAGCGAGAGATTCGTTTGCTAGACTGTGGGCTTGCCTAATCAGGTCATTCCGATGCCGCCCCCCGGAGTCTATGAGGACAATGGATAGCTTATCTATTGACGTAGTCATACAGTTCATGGCAGGCTTAGACGCTGACTTCTTCAGAGGAGAGGGCGATTACACGACCTTTATTCAGACCAACTTTATGCCTCGTCTGACGAGGGCTCACGCAGGTGAGGGAGCAGGGGCTCCTATAGCAGGCTGTCCGTTGGCCAGAACTTCCCACTGTGCTCATATACTGGATGCCGACTGGGACTGCTTATCAGATTTCGATCCAGCCGGCAGAGGATGGGCACGAGTATGTCGGAGTTTGAGGCTCGTCCCAGGTATGGACCATACTTTACCATTTGCACCCCACATTTCATTTCAGATATGTTTATTGTAGACATTGATCATCGAAATGTATTTGCAGGCATCTATAGAGTATACGGGGAGCCTCCTTGAGATGGTGGCTTCTTTGATGGATATGGTGCAAAAGAGGGAGACGCTGCTTTGTCTCCATGGTATCCAGGTAATTTCCTTCAGTTTGCACTTCATGCTATTATATTTCCATTGATACATCAGTATTTCAACTGTAGTCGTTTCCAAACTGCACTGATACACTGCATTGGCACACTATACTCACATACTATACTCATATTGTATTTGATTTCTACATGACACTCATTTTGCATACCATGCCTGCATCTTGATACACACGCTGTAACTGACATGTTGACAGCTATTTTATTTTATTTTATTTTTCCATCTACACCGATGGCACCAACAGCGGTGGCAGCATTAGCATCGACAACACCTCCTCTAGCAGTAGGGAGAAGAGAGAGATAGGCCCTATCTCGTGGCCGAGATGTGAGTTGCGATCAATGTAGAGATAGGGGCACCCAAGGCCATAACAATCCTTCGAGCCCATTTTGAGTGATGATAATGCTGAGACTAGTGACTCCGAGGAGGCAGTGAGTCAGCATTCTGAGTCATCCGAGAGTGGAGGCGATGATGCTAGCTTGGGGTGCGAGAGCAGAGGCGACGCCGAGGTGGACTCTGAGGCAGGGAGCAGAGATGATAAAGGCTCTAGTTCAGAGTCTGATTCTGATAGCGGTGCCGATGAGGATAGTGCTCTCGAGTACCCTCTGTGGAAGAGGACAAAGACAGCCTCTCGGGCCTGAGGTGACTGGCGCTGATTTTTTTTTTATATTATTTTTGCTTAGTTTCTTTTTGTGGTAGCATTAGCACATGTATAGCTTCACATAGGTTTTATTTGCTTTTGAAACTTGTACTCCTCTAAACACCATGATCGGAATAAAACCTCGTAGTTTTTATGAAAAGTGTTGTCATTTTTGCATTATGAGCACCATATTTGCATGAAATGGACATGGAATTGAATTTCCAAAAGAATGTTTGATTGAAACAATGTTCTCAATCGGGTAATGAGCCGACCAACAACCGAAATACAAAATACAACATACAACTCAATAAACAAAGCAAAAACAACTTAAATACAAATAAACAAACTTGCTAAAACTGAAAACACTCAAAACAAGACCTTAAAATACTCAAAGATCGAGACGAAACACATGCTTCCAACACTGCCCAGCACATAGGTGGACGGCAGGCCAAAAAGGAGAGCTGCCAGCCTGAGATAGAGGTTGCCGGCCAGAGGAGGAGGCCGGCCGGCCAGCCACAAGAAGCTTCAGATTGTTGACAGATGGCTTTCACTCACAGCCTTATCTTCAACCAAAAGTTAAGCTTCGTGATTTTTCCTCCAGAACCTCATTTTAGCTGCAATTTCTTCCACAAATAGAGATATTCCTTGTCGAGAAGCTCACAGATTGGAAAACTTCTTTAGATGACACGAAAAAGGTAAATTTTTGGGGTTTCGACATAAATGCACTTTTTCTATTAAGCCGTACTCCACTTTTTTTTTTCATTCCTCCATGCTGCGGTTTGATGCTGGGACCCAATTACACACGTCTTTCGCTTTGGGGGATAAGAAATATGCTCGACAATTGAAGAATTTCAGGCACTAATGGAATCTCGCGCGTGATGAGGAAATCATGCCTTAGCCCCATTTTGGCCGCACCCAAGCTTTGGAATGGATGTGTGGGCTCACTCTGCATGAGGCTCGATCTTTGGCCCATAACGGAGAACTGGACATACCTGTAGACGTCCCCGAACGTCCCGGGAAAAATCTCATTTTGTTCATTTGAGCTTACTACAGCTCAGGACTCAATGTCACAGTCCTGTATCTAATCTCGCAGAGTGCAATGCAAGACCGATGAATCATCAAAGAGTCCAAATCTGGCAAATCGTTTTTGAAAAACTGATTTTTAGAAAGAAGTGCCAAACATGGACTGCTTTGCCAGATACAGAGTCGCCACCTAAATATTTATTTTGGGGGAATTTAGGAAACCCTGACTCGTTGCCTAAGGCCACATGTCTGTCATCACCAAAGTTGCCTCGGCTCGGGAACTTGGGTACGATTGGGGAAGGTCAGCTATGAGCACCCCCGCTCGCCCGATCAAAGATTGGCCACTACTAAGCATGATATCGAGTTTTGAAAACATATGTGCTCTTATACCGGTTATTAGCCTAGAATTACTATGTGATGCGCATAGCATACAAGTATAGACTGGGTTGCCTGAATTGGAACAAAACATCTCATGTTCGTTTTGAAAAAACGGTTTGAAGGTGCTACTCGCAAGTAGGCTAAGACGTAGATTTTGCCACCCTTGGGTGGGCTTAGAAAACATGATTTTGCCACTCTCAAGTGGGCTTAAAACTCTCATTCAATGCATTGTTCCAATTCAAATAACCCAACCTCCACCCACAGGCATTCAGGCAGTTATATCACATAAGCAAATAGCCTCATGGTAAGCATGCTATCATGGCAGTCACTCACACACATGCAAGGATGCTAAAGCATAAACACTCACTGAGTACTCCAAGCCAAAACAGAAACTAGTTAGTAATCAATGCATGATCCTAGTCCATGTTAAGATGGCTAATGCAACACATGCAAAATGCAACTAAGATAGGCTCGGCTATTCTAAACATGGCATATGAAATGCAACAGATAACATGTATTCAACTTGGAATTGAAATACAATGCAGTTAGTACGATGCGCCGAGCCCGGTGCATGCAAGACAAATGAATGGATGCAAACATGCGAGCATAAGGATGCTAATTGAAACGTGCCCTAAAACTAACCATCGAAAGTAAGTAAAAGGGAGAAAGACGTGGGGTTGGAAGACATACATCACACACACGCACACTTATTACAACATTGCCCTCCTCAGAGGGTCCGAATGAATAATGCACAACCAACTAGCTATTCTAAGCTAATCAAGCTAATTATTACACAATATTAGCTAATTAACAAATTAACTAAATAAGCAAATGAACTAGCATGCAAACTACATATGATGGACCGCCTCAGCTCTGCTTTGAATGATAAGGGATGCATGCATGCTCGAGTCGCCTCGTCGGGAAATCCATCGCGATGCCTCAATTTGCCTCTGTTTGCAACTGGCCCCAGAATACTGTACAAAGCTCCAGAAGGCTGAAACTCCACCATGGGAACCTGTAGGAATACTGCCGACCAGTTTTTGCTGCTGGTTTCTGGTTTGTTGCAACAGAGAGCAAGAAAGGAGCATGGCAAAGTATTTTCAACATATGTGTGCACGACCACTCTTCCCATCATTGTATAAGCTCTAGGGAGGGTAGTCCTTGATCCTCGTGCCACCAATCATGCATCTCGATGCATGATGGTCGAGGAGTCGAATTGCATGACTCGATATGAAATGAATGCACATATGAACATAATAAGGCCTAAACTCCATCATGGGTAGTCAAGAGTGTCGGCGACTGCGAATTGAAACACGTTTCGTCACTTTGAGTACGAAATGTCTCTCATTTCCCGTGTTTGGACTAACTCCTATTCCAAACACGATGCAACACACAATGCATGCACCAATGCAACTCTAGCATGCAACCTAAATGCAATGCGACTAAATGATGCAAACATGCAAGGGCTGACATGCAAGGTTGCGATTAGCATACACAATGCTATGAACTAAGAATGGCATACTCAATGCACATGATGCTACATGGCATACACAATGCACATATGAAGACTATGAATGAGATGATTAAGGCATAAACAATGCAATGGTCAATTATGCAACAACATGGACTATATGGCATATGCAATGCAAGATGGACTTAAACCAAGATGGATGGACCTCAGCCACATCCAAATCAGTGGCCAATAGGATGAAAATGAGACAACAAAAATACGTGCTAACATGCACAAATGCAAGGGACCAAACCTAAGGCACAAAGTGCAACTCTACCAAAGCATGGCAAGCATGAAATATGGCATACAATGACACAAGTTCCAGCTCTGAAATGGCATACAAGGCGGTCCCGAATCATGCAAACAACTCACCCGATGCATGTTGGATGACTCAAGTACTGAAATTAGTGAAGTGCATTACACTAGAGGTATGCAAAGCGATGCACAAATGACCAAACCAGCCCCAAATAGTCCCTATGTAGGCCCAAAACAGTAGGAAAATGGACTAAAATGGTGGCTCAAAAGGCACGGAAATGAGGCTCATGCAATGGTCCATAAATGAGGCATACAAGCACAACCCTCAAATGCATATAAGGAGTGGAAAACATGGGAACATGGCAACCTTACATGCTCTAAAATACCATGCACAATGACCCCAAAACATGCAAACACCTCAATATAAGTATGCAATAGGCTTTAAAACTCAAAGCGAGGCAAGGGTATTGCACTACAACCATGCATAGCAAACATCATTCGACCATGAGGCCTAAAAATAGAGCTAAGGCAGTTTAAAACATGCATAAAATCAGTTTAGAATATGGCCAAAATATGCTAGAATCAAAGGCCAAAACAACATGCATTACAAGCTAGTGAAGAGGATTTACACTACAAGCATGTGAAGCATTCAAGAGGCCACTAAACCAGCATAAGACAGAGGTATGACATGCCAAATAAAGCCCAAAAACCCACTGAAACATGGTCAATGCATGCAAGAATGACATGCTCCTTTGATAAGCTATGAAGAGGATTGTTCTACACATGCAAGGTGGACATCCAATATGACAAAATCAGCTCTGGATAGAGCTTATGAAGCTCCTAAAAACCACCAAAAAAGGCCTGAAACAAGGCTTGGAGGCATACAAGTATAGGCTCCTTTGTAAGGCCAAAAATGCTAGAAAACAAAACAAGGAGAGAGAGGGTCACCCCTCTCTAATTTTGGCACTCAAAATAGCATGCTAGCCACTGAAAATCCATTGGATTTCAGTGGCTAAAAGGCCAAACAAAGGCGAACACAATTGCTCTAAGGCATGGCTCAAAACAAGGTAAAATGAAGCATGCAAGGGGGTATATGACCTCCAATAGAAAAATGATCTTAAACAAACATGTTAAGGGCCTCAAAATAAGACTTTTTTTTTTTAATTTACAGCAAAGCTCAAAAATGCTTGTAAGTATAGCTAAAAGATGAAGCAAAACAAAGCCTTAAAAAGGAGAAAGTGTGTTACCCTTGTAGCACAAAAGGACCAGCAACCTCTGGACCACAAAGACAGCCTCTCAACCTCTGAAAATGTCCTCCAAGATGCTTAGAGTGATGGTGAAGGGGTTAGGTTGGGAGATGGTATGTAAAGGTGCAAGAACAAGGGACTTTTTGAGGCTAAATAGAGAGATATAGAGAGGGAGGTGTATTTTGCCTTAGACAAAAATCTGAACCCTCTACAAGGAAAGGGAGCCCTTCCTTCATAGACAAGAGGGGCTAAAGCTTCTCATAGAAGCTAAAACACAAGCTTGAAGATCCTCCATACACGTGTATGAAGGATCCAGTCTGTGCCTCCCAACTGGCATAGCTGGAACCAACTCACTGAGACAAGACTGGGGGAGGTAGGCCAACCAGTTCAAGTGGTCGGCCGACCACTTGCCCTGGTCGGCCGACCAGGGTCAAAAGGTTCAAGTGGTCGGCAGCCTCCTAGGGTGGTCTCCACATAAAATGCAAGCAAGTGGTATGGTGGGAAACCAGTAAATGTGGCCCAAAAGTGAGGGAGACCAGTTACTGGTCAAGAAAATCGGCCAGCGGGGGAAAAGTGGTCTCCAAGGAGAAAAGGTGGTTTCCCACCCTTGTACCACCTTCCAAACAATGAAAACAAGGTCCATGCCAAAAATGAGCCAAGATGGATGCAAAACGAGGGTTCGGGGTTCAAAATACGCGGCCGGAGGCCCCGAAAATAGGCTGTTAAGCATCGAAAGTGGCGTGCGACCATGAAGGTGGTCTCCCGGGCCACAGTGTCCCTCTAGAGAGAGGAAACAAGGTGTGTGCCAAAAATCGGAGCAAACGGAGAAAGTTAAGCGGTCCTCAACCGAGGCGCACGACTGACGGCTCCGAAAATCGAAAACTGGTCTCCAAACGAGAACAGTGGTCTACAACCACAAAAAGTAGCCTGCGGCCATTGAGAGATGGTGTACGAGACCTCTCCCTCCCTTCAGGAAGAGAAAATAGAACCTGGTTCGCAAACTGAGGCAAAGCACAAAAGAGTCCCGAAGTCCGGGCTCTCAGCCAAGACTCTGTAACCTCAGAACGAGCACAACATACACAATCACCGAGCGCTCAATCGATGACGTCTGAGTCTTAAGGTCGGTCAAAAATGGGGTGTCTACAATACCCAGCTTGATTCATCGATTTTCCGACATCATTGATTGAGGTGACCTTCTCTGGTGAGGTTTTCAGTAACATGCCCTCTTCTTATGTATGCTTGCACATTTCCTTCTTGCCCCTAGTTTTGGCGGATCTAGCATTCGGTTGATCGAAGTGGTCCAAGGCCTGAAATGAGGCAAAAGTTGCATTGGTTTGGCACTGGCCGAGACCTTGATGGGCTTAGATGCCTTTCATTGGCGAGAGACTACTAGATTCGCAGGGAGTCCACTACTTTTTCAGGTATTGTTTCCCACATTTTCTCATATGCATTTCTCACATCACTCGGCACTCATGCTCTATTTTTCTCTCAAAGCCCTTTTCTCACTTTTCTCTCAACATAGATCTCTCTATTCTTTAATCTCTCTTTTCTTTCATCTCTTCCTAGGTGTGGCTTATGGATAAACTGAAGGTAGTGGACTCTTGCCCTGAGTACTCAGCTCAAGGTTATTTCTTCTGCCATTGACTAGTGGATTTCCCGAATGAGGAATGATGGTGCAACTGGATATGCAGCAGGTCTGTTACTGACATAGCTTGGTGTTGCCCCTAGCTTGATCTGACTGAGATGAGTTACAGCATGGATCGGTAACCTAGCATATAATTGATTGGCCTCACGCATTGCGTGTTTTATTTCCCTTTCCGGTTCAGACATCAGTTCGAGCATGATAAAACTTGCCTAGAGGGTTGGGTAGAGTACCCGATTTCATTCCCCATCTGTGGTTCACATTTGGCTAGGTACCTCACTGCTTGGAGGACGAGAGAGCTTCTGGCCCTTGCCTCTATTTTCAGTTATGCCCTTTCCGGCAAGTGCTTGGCTTGGCTCGAGGATGAGGCACAAACTGAGCCCACTTTGGCTTCAGAAGCTTCCATAAGCATGAGCTGAGGATGCAGGAGCACCTGACTCACCTATGCCCCTAGTTTATTGCTTTGACCTTTCTTTTCAAGTTTTTTCAATGCAATAAAAGAAACTTGGATTTGTATCAGAGAGTTGGAGAATTTTGTGTTGAAATTAATGAAATTAAAATTGTGAGCACTAAAATTTTTTCTTTTGGTCCAAAAATGGTCTAAGTTGTAAAAGGTAAAATTTTGAACAAAATCAAATTTTATTAAAACTTTCCAAAACCATTTTCGAAAATGTTCACCACCTGACATGCACAGAATCAATCCTCAACATGTACAACCCCAAATCAAAACATTTGAAATGCCCCTGATTGAACACCACTACTCTAAAATGTAACCATCTCTTCTCTCAGAGTAAAGATCAAAACCGAACTCTCAGGTAAAGAACAAACAGAGATGACCTGATCAGATACATGGACATGACAGTTGAGTTGGAGGTGATTATGGTCGAACTTCAGGATAAAGTTGCCTACCTATCCCAAAGATGGGAATCAAGCCTTATGTAGTTCGGTTCAAGTTCACTTGAGTATTAACTCTCTCCTTTTGCACTCTAACTTTTGCCAAAGTCGCCCTTTAGGGTTTTCAACATTGTGAACTCAGTTTTTCTTTATTTCTAATTTTTCATGCTCTAACTTTTGCCTAGGTCGCCCTTCCCAGTTTTCAGCCTGGCAAGCCTCTCAAGGATAGTATTTCTTCAACTTGTCCATTCTGATCGGTTGTGAAAATTCCAGACCATCTATGTCCATGAGAATAACAGCTCCACCTAACCAGATAGTTTTCATGATATAAGGACTAGTCCAATTGGGTCTGAACTTGTCCCTAGGGTCATGAATGGGAGCTCGATTGTCTTTCCGCACCATATCTCCCTCCTTGAGATTCCAGGACTTAACTTTCTTGTTAAAAGCCATAGCAATTCTGCGCTGGTAGTCTTGAATGTGATACAATGCTTACAACTTTCTTTCATCAAATAGCATTAACTCCTCAAATCTGCTCTGTTACCAGTTTGCCTCTGCTATTTGAGACTCAGCCATAACTCACAGTGACAAGACTTCTATTTTAATTGGCAAAACGGCTTCCATCCCATGGACGAGAGAATAAGGAGTTTCTCCTTGTAGACGTCCAGATTGAAGTTCTATAGCCCTAGAGTGCGAATGGCAATTTATCTGGCCAGTCCCTGTAGGTCTCAACCATCTTCTGCAAGATGTTTTTGATATTCTTGTTGGCGGCTTCAACAGCTCCATTGGTTTGTGGTCTGTAAATAGATGACTTATGGAAAGCCACATTGTATTTCTCCAACAAGTCTATTACCTCTTTTTTGAAGTGGAAGCCATTATCTGATATGATCTTGTTTGGGATCATGCCCATTCGAACCTTTTGGCATGACTGCACCGATAACGTCAATTTCCTAGACTGAGAAAAGCCATGGTGAAGTCATGTTGTACAGTTTTTACGGCGAGATGTTCATGCGATTAGCATGAATTTGGCATTTGTGGCATCGCCGAACAAAACCAATACAATCCTCCTCCATGGTGGACTAGTAATAACCTTGCCTAAGAATCTTCTAGGCTAGCATCACTCCGTTCATGTGCGCTCCACACTCTCCTAGATGGATGGCCTCCATCAGGCTCTTTGATTCCTCTTCTTCGACACACAACTTGTGCATTCCCAGATGACCCCTTTTATACAGTTTACCTTCGCAAATGATAAATTGGATGGCTATTCGTCATATTCCCCTTTTGTCCTTGGTATTTGCCCCTGGTGGATAAATCTCACTTTCCAAGAAGTTCTAAATATCGTAGTACCAATGGTTTTTGTCTTGTGCTTCATCTATTGCGGCAATAGTTTCATAAGTCGGCATGTATTTATGCTCAATGATAATTGGATGCATCTGGACTCCAAGTGGGATGTCTACCATAAAAGATAGAGTTGCTAAAGCATCAGCGAACTTGTTGTTCTCTCTCAGTAGATGCGTGAAAGTTAGCTTTTCAAACCTAGGAACCATAACATCCAGGGTCTGGTGATAAACCTTCATCTCTTCTTCTTTGACTTTCCAGTCTCCATTTGCTTAAGAAACAACTAAGTTCGAGTCCCTAATGACATCCAATCTTTTTGCCCCTAATTCCAAGGCAGTTTTTAAACCAGCGATACACGCTTTATATTCTGCTTCATTATTGGACACCTTGAATTGGAGTTTAAAGGCTAAAGGTATATGGGAATTGTCAGGTGCTCTCAGCAACACACCTATCCCATAACTGTACTGATTGGATGCTCCGCGAAAGTACATCATCCAAGTCTCCTCCTCAACTTGCAAAATGGCTTCATCTGGGAAGAAGAATTCCACCACCTCATCCCCTTCTATTGGCTGGTCTGCCAAGAGCTCCGCTACAGCTCTTCCCTTGACCAACTTGCGGGTGACATATTTGAGATCAAATTCGAAGAGAAGAAGCAACCAACGGGCTAGCTTGCCTGTAAGCGCTGGTTTCTCAAAAAGATATCTGATGGGGTCCAATCTCGAAACCAGGATTACATAATGAGCTAACAAGTAGTGCCTCAACTTCCTGGTAGCCTATACCAAGGCTAGGCAAGCTTTCTCCAACAGAGTATAGCGGGTCTCGTATTCCAGCATTTTCTTGCTCAAATAGTAAATGGCTTTTCCCCCACTCTTTTCAGATTCCTAAGCAAGCATGCATCCCCAAGTCGTGTCTGTCACTGATAGGTACAGAATCAAAGGCTTTCCTAGCTCTAGCAAAAATAACACTGGCAGATTCTGGAGATACTGCTTAACCTACTCAGAGGAGAATTGACATTGGTCATCTTATCGGAATTTCTTCCATTTCTTTAGGAGACCAAAAAGTGGTTCACAAGTCAAGGTTAATTTGGCAATAAACCGTCTTATGAATTGTACTTTACCCAGAAAGTCTCACACCTCCTTTTTAGTCCTCGGTGGTGGCATTTGTAGGATGGCCTTGATTTTGGAAGGATCTATTTCGATGCCCCTTTGTGTGATAAAAAAGCCCATCATTTTCCCTGCTGTTACGCCAAAGGTGCATTTCTGCGGGTTTAATCTCAACCTGTATTCTCTGATTCGCTGAAAGAATTTCTCCAAGGCGGTGTAGTGGCCCTCTCTTTCTTTGGACTTAATAACCATGTCGTCCACATACACCTCGACCTCTTTGGGGATCATGTCATGCAGAATGGTGGTTGCAGCCCTTTGATAGGTAGCCTCGACATTCTTCAACCCAAATGGCATAACCCAGTAGTTGTAGGTACCCCATAACGTAATGAATACAATTTTCTCTCTATCCTCAAGCGCCATCATAATCTGGTTGTACTCGGGAAACCCGTCCATAAAGGATAGCAATGCATGGCCCGCAGTGAAATCCACTAACTCATCAATGTGCGGTAGAGGAAAGTCATCCTTCAGACTAGCTCTGTTCAAGTCCCATAACTCTACACATACCCGGATTCTACCATCCTTTTTTCGGCACTGGGATGATATTGGCCAACCAAGTCAGATATTCAGATACTAACAAGAAACCTGCCTCAATCTGCTTGGTGACCTCTTCCTTGATTTTCAAAGCCTAATCTAGACCAATTCTATGCAACTTCTGCTTAATGGGCTGGGCCTCGGGGTTAAGAGGGATCTGATGCTGTACAATCTCAAGATCAATTCCAGGCATGCCTTCGTAGGACTATGCGAAAACATCTTTGAAATCTTTTAATAAAGCGACTAAGCGCTCGCGCTCCTTCGAAGACAACGTGGACCCGATTTGGACCAGACACGAATCCTTCTCAGTACCCACATTAATAACAATGATTTCATCAGCACAAGGTTTAGCAAACCTCTCATCCTCTCGATTAATCAAGTTTTTCAAAACTAGGGGAATTCCTTTCTCTTCATTTTCATTAAAATTCTAAAAATCTTGGTTAATACAATTAATAAGCGGCGCAGAGAAATAATCAGAATCGGCAATGTTCTTATTCATAAGATCCAGATCTTTGGACAAGACCTTGACATCCAGGTTACCGCCCCCGGGAATACCAGACTCAGATTCAGAAGAATCAAAATCTGATTTCGACTTTACAGACTCAATGGAATCAGGTTCTAGCTCATCACCTGACTCAAAACTAGACAGATAGCCTTCTTTTAGCTGCCAGATAAGAGATTATGCCTCTGATGCATCCAAAATGCTGGTCGGGTTCACACCCAATTCTTTCTTGATCATAGAGATGGTAAGGTTATCCCCCAACTTCTTTAAGTCAGCCGCAGAATCTGTAAGGAGACATGCCACTGCTGCCCGTACTCCAAGTTCGTTATTGTTTGAGTCACTTTCCATGCTCTATTTAGCTTCAGTACTTGGTTCATCCTTTTCCTTGGTATCACTATCTTGCAGCTGCAGGGCAAAGAAGATTTTGAACCCCGGGACACGCTACTTCGTGGAATTCATCCAGGGCTCAGGAAAGCCGCAAAAGGGGAAATCTTCTTCCTCCCAAACAAAATGGCCATTCAGCGTTCCCTAGATTAGCCTATGGATGAGCTTATAGTGTTTCTCGGCCTGTTTAGCTCTAGCTCTACCTCTAATTTCTTCTTCTTTCTTGATCTGATCCTCTTTGGTGGGTATATAGCCCAGACCAAAGGCATGTGGATTGCGCGGCATATCTGTCACTGCTGTGATACCTTTCGGGCCACTTCTTTCAAGTCTCATTCTTGGCACATGCTACAGTTTGTTCATGAAATAGATAGATTGGGCACTGACATACATGCCCTCATCTGCGGCTAGAATGGTCTGCACTACTCGGGCCTAGCCAGAGTGAACCCTGAGAGGAATACAACCTCCTCACCATGAGTGATCTCCAACATTGGTGTAGTTACCTCTGGCGGGGGATGGATGGATGAATTCTCGAAAACAATCACCACTCCTTTCCCGTGAGGATACTTCAACATTTAGTGGAGAGTGGAGGAGACAACTTTCACATGATGCAACTAGGGCCTCCCTAGTAGTAAGTTAAAGGTGGACGGCACATCCAAGATATGGAACTCGAAATCTCGCTGAGTTGGGCCCACTTGGACTCTGATTTGCACCGTGCCCATGACCTCCATGCTTGTATTATCATATGCTCGAATTACTTGGGCCGTGGGTACAAAGTCTGCTGGTCTAAGGCCGATTGCATAAGCTGTGCGGGAAGGACAGACATTGATAGCCGAACTGGTGTTTATCAACACCATTGGCACCCATTTTTCCCTACACTCAATAGATATGTACAAGGGTTTGTTGTGATCTAAGCCTTTCGGTAGCATTTCTTTGTCAGAAATGGTTAGGGTTGGCCCGACACCACTTGGGAAGACCAATCCCACAAGTTGTTCAGGGGTAGTGTCAATGGACAATTTAGCCTTGTCCATTGCTGACAGTACTGCTTGTCGATGTACCCAGGAGGCCATAAGAAGACCCTAAATTGAGATGTCAGCTTGGATTTTCATAAGCTACATCAACACTACCCCTTCTTCCAGCTGTTTTTCTTTCTATTTCCCAACCTCTTTGTCTTTTCCAGATGCCTTAGCTTGATCTAAGTGTGGTGGCTTAAAATACCGCCCACTTCTTGTCATGTGATCTATTTCTTCCGTGTACCACGCGTTGTCTAGAAGGCCCTCACCCAGTCTTCATTGGTGTGGGCCAGATACAGATTGTTATCATCCTACGATACAGCTTCGGCAGCCAACAAACAGTTGTCCGGCTCCATTTGGATCACTTTCACATCACAAGAATCCCTCATAGGATGTTGGGCCACTACTGCTTTCTGGTTGTCTTCAACCCTCTCTTGTTCAAACTGCTTCAGTACAGCTTCTTGTCCTATCTCTGCAGTGCTCACAGCACTCAGTTCCTAAGCTGAATTTTCCATGCCGACATTCTTCGGCAGTTTTCCCTTTTCATCGGCCCTTCCGGCTACTACAACAATTCCTGCTTCCTTTTTCTCCGATTTTATTACAGTTCATTTCTCCTTGTCTGGTTCATCACTCAGTCACCTAGAGTTGTCCATTGATCCATTTAAGTCGAACAAACCAATCTGCACATCCCCTTCATCCTATTCGTCAAAGAACTGCCAGTTGTCTAAATACTCCTCGAGTTTTGCCAAATCATCCAACCCTTGGCTTGGGCCATCCTCCCTAACCACATTAACCTTTACTAGAGTTGGAAACACCAATTCTAGCTTGACTTGATCAATCGGCACAATGTAGTAGCTTGGATCGTACACCCCATTAGGCAAGTCCCCAGAGCTCTGCGGCAACAGACTTATACTTTCCTCTAAGGCCAGCCTCCCTTCTACTGTAACTGTCACCACCGCAGGCATAGGTTGAAGTGCAGATGTGTCCATCATGCACAAATCTATGCTTTTAGGAACGAACACTGTTGGTCTTGGTAGATGGGAAGGGGTAATATATACACTGGGGTTGTAAGGGATGGCTAGTGTATGGATTAGGTTTAAATTTTGAGGTGGAGGGACTTGATTGTGGGTCGGAAGAGGGTTTGTAGTTACATTTGGTTTCTGGGGTGGTGCGATCACTTTGTTGTCAATGAGGTCTTGAATCTCATGATGCAGTGGGAAGCTTTGGTCGGTATCATGACCATGCTGTTGGTGAAACGCACAGTACTTTGCTGGGTTGTGTTTGGGTGGAAGACGATCAGGTAGTGGGCGAGGCTTTAATGGTTTGAGGTGCTTTTTTTTGACCAGCACCTTCATAGCTTGAGATAGGGTCATGTAGAGTTGGGTAAAGGTCCTCTAGAATTGGGTAAGGTTGGTTGAAGTTTGTGAAACTATGTTGGCAAAGGGATTGGTAGTCTTGTTTATGGTGGTGACAACACTCACATCTGATGGCCTTGCAGCTGTACCACTAGTGGTTGCATTGGAACTGTGCACAAAAGGCTTTTTTGCCTGCTCTTTCTCATCTGTTATTAGCCCTTGTTTCATGGCGTGCTTATTCTGAACCCCCATCTCATGGAGCTCGGTGAATGTGAACAGAGGTAGGACGATCATTTTCTGTAACAACTTCCTATGTAGATTGCGGACTATCATCCTTATCTGTTCTTTCTCGAAAGGCCTTGTGGTCATCATTAAAGCTTTACCCCTCCACCTCGTCACAAATTTGGAGAAGCCCTCCTTCGGCTCTTGGCGCGTTGCCTCAAGATCACGAGTTGTGACCGCGATTTGTGTCTTATACGAGTATTGAGCAATAAAGGCCTCAGCTATTTCCTCCCAATTCTTCTTAACAAAATCCTTTAACTTCGCGTACCAAATGGCCACTATACCAGACATGGTACGGCCAAAGAGAGAGAGCTTCTGTAATCTGGTCAGGCCCATCGGCCACAAGATGTCTGAAAATAGCCGTAAATGAACCATGGGATCTCTAAAGCCATCGAATCGATCAATGTGTGACATTTTGAACTGATCTGGCAATGTCATTGCAGAGTCGATATACTCGTCTTCTATGTCGAGGATGGAATTAACACCTTGTTCTCTCTTGAATAGCTTCTCCAGCTTGTTGACCTTAAGCATAGTTCGATCAAGCTCAAACTCAAATAGAGCTTCAGTTTGATACACAGGTGTTTTGGAGGCTTGTGTTGGGATTGGCTCTGCCAGATTACCCTGATTTTCTTGGAGATTAGCGGTATGGGCAGTGGCTCCAGGTGCTAGGATACCTGTAGGAGATGCATGAGATGCAAAAGCCGCTACCGGCTGTGGTTATTGTTGTTGTGGCCTATTTATTACCTCAGCCTGACAGGTTGTGACCTCGGCCTAACGAGCAGCATCTTGCTGTAGGGATTTAACTATTTGCTAAAGATGATGTATTAATTCCTCCATACTGACTGGGGGATACCATGTCATCAGAATAGGCCAGAAATCTCATGCTGGATTAGAAATAGAAGACTGCCCCTGAGCCTGACCGAATACAGGTGAATTGAGGGGTGATTGCTGTAAAAACTAGACCGGTGAACTTTGTCTAACTCTCCTCCGTCTTGTAACCGGTGGGAGTGAAGTAAACACAAGCTGTCCTTTAACAAGATCCCCGGCTTTGCAAAGGCTTCTGACTCGGGTCCAGAGCACTCGGGGGTTATCCGAACTTTCTGAAGCTATGGTGTAAAACTACCTTGCAAAAAGAAATAAAGAAAAAAGAAAGCAGTAATCCGAAACCGTACAGCACCTCAGCTAACACAGATGTAATTAAAGCTGTAGGACTGTACTCAACACTGAATTTTGCCCCCAAAAATAAATACCAAATTTGTAACTGATACTCAAATTCCTACACAGTTTCACTGTAAAGCATATACTAGTTAAGTGAGATCCAAAACACCCCTACGAGGGGGTAAGGTTGCTTTGTCCTAGTTTTGTCAGGAACTAGGGTTCACTATTCAAACAAAGCGGTTTCACGCAATCCTGTATTTAGGTAAGCATCCTGTCCTAGTTTGGAACAGTCTTTATGGCTTTTCAATATGCAACTAGGTCGAATGGTCAGAAAGGTACCTCAACAAGACTACATAATATACCTCTCACACCTAAACACCGAGACGTGAAAGGAGGATCAAACACTACAACGGTAGTCCAGATCTAAGGGTTGTGTTCCCATCATGGTAGAGCCCGTAATCGGTCAACCTTTTGGTGGGCTTTTAGGCTAGCCTCCGGCAAACCATCTAGGAATAACAGATGGCAAACACAGCAACTTAGGCACACCAATGCAAATGTAATGTAAAGAAACATATAAGTATAGATAAACTTTCACATCATAAAGTTTAAGTCAAGTTCTCTAAATTCTCTAGAAACTGTAGCTCGACTTTTCGTGCCCCATTTGGGAAGACGAATAAGCCCTACAGTATCGAACTCTCGTGATTCTAAATTTGATTCCACAAGTGCAATATGAAATAGATAAACACCAAAGAGTCCACATCTGGAAAATCTTTTGGAAAATCAATTTTGAATCAAATTGCCAAAAATAGATTGCTTTGCCAGATACAGAGTTGCCACCTAAATATTTTTTAAAAACTTTAGGAAACCCATGACTCGTGCCAAAGGTCACGTGTCCATCACCACCAAGATTGTCTCGGCTCGAGAACTTTGGTACGAGAGGGGAAGGTCATGAATTGAGCACCCTCGCTAACTCGATTAAAGATCAGCCTCTACTAATCATGATATGAATCTTATTTATATTATATGCTTTTGTTTCGATTTATTAGGCTAGCATTACTATGTGATGCACAAACACACAAGTATAGACTAATTTGCAAAAATTGGAACACTTGATTCATGTTTGTTTCGAAAATTGTTTCGAATATGCACCACTTAAAAAAGTGATCGCATATGAACATTACTCAAATTATTCCAATTCAAGCAATTATCCTTTATCCACAGGCATTCAAATAGTTTATCATTTAAGCAATTAGCCTCATGGCAAGTATGCTAGATATGGAAACAATCACATTCATGCCATATGCTAAAGCGAGTAAAGGCTTACCTAGTACTCTGAGCCAAAAAAAAAAAAAAAAGATGATAAGTTAGAAAGATGCATGATCCTAACTAGGCGATATGACTAATGCAACACATGCAATATGCAACTAATAGGCTCAACTACTAATATGGCATATGAAACAACTTGATGGCATGTGGTCTAAACACGTATTCAAAGAATGTTCAAACGACAATGCATTGTTTAGAATGATGAACCGAGCCTCGGTGCATGTAAGACAAGAGGATGCAGACATGAAGTATGCTAAACAAAACATGATCCTCTAAACTAACCATCATAAGCTAGTAAATAAAAGGAAGAAAGACAAGGGGGGTTGGAAGACATACACGTTATTACAACATTTCGCCCTTACGTAGGAGGGTCCAAATGAACTAACTAGCTAACTAATTACCTAGCTATTACAAAATCAAATGAATAATTTAGCTAAATTACTTAACTAATTATTACAAACCGAATTAACTAATTAATTAACTAATCTAGCTAATTAAATTAATTACAACACGAGATGAATTAGCTATTCTAACTAATTAATTGTAAAGCCACTATTTTAATCACAACACTAATATATTTACAACACGGATCCTGAGGATCGATGGAGGGCTTATGCATGAATGCGGTTTCCAATGCCTCTATTGCATAGTAGAACACTTGCACTAATTTCCACATTTAGACCAACCCTGTTCTGCTTCAGAAGGACACTGCTTGATTTTGCATTGGTGGTCAGCAGAGGGCTTGCTGGCCACTGCTGGCTAGATTGTCCTGCTGCAACAGAGATCAAATAGAGCAGAGACAGTGCATTCTCAAGGGTTTGTTTGCACAATTTACCCCTCCTTATCATTTGAACAACTCAAAGGTGTAGTAAGTTTAATTCACAAACTACCAATGGATGCAATTTCATTGCATGATGGCTTATGAATCAAGTTTGCAAGTTCAATGAATGCAATAAAATAGGACTCTCAAAACCACCTCCCTATCATGAAAGATCAAGGGAAGTAGTTGACAATGAATCTTAAACCGTTTTCATCACTAATGAGTATGAAACGACTCAAGATTCAAGGGTTCAATTAACATCCGATTGAACCCAAACCAAATTGTTATCTTGCTCTTTTTTAGCCTCAATTTTATTACTTCATTTTAGATTACCATCCATTCCCTAGTCAATTGAGTCCAAAGGTGAATTAAAGTCCTCTAATTAAAATAGGGCTCAAACCAAGAGTTACTTTGGGCATGAAAGAGACATCATACCATTGTTAATGAACCCCCAAAGGGATTGAACCATTAAGCATGACGTCTCAATCTCATGCTTAAAGAAACAAGTAATTTGAAACCACTTTGAAAGCAAAACAAAAACCAAGAAATGAGGGAGGTTGCAAAGGAGATTAATAGTGATCACAAGTATTGAAAGCCATAAATAAACACTATCAACTCAAATAAGATGGTGTCTAATGCCTAAAACCCCAAGCTTATGAGGACAATTAGACTACAAGCATGCAAAACAAAGCTCAAATGCAACAAACGCTTAAAAACAATCCTAAATAAGTCCTAAAACATGCTGGAATTAAGACAAAAATAGCTAGAATAATAAGCTAAAACATGGATCATGCTAGGCTAGTAAGCAAAACACAAGGAGGGGAGGCTAACCCCTTCAATTTTGGACTTCAAACCATGATTTAGCCACTGAAATAACACTAACAATTAGTGTTTAAAACTCAAAAAAAGATAGTGTAAAGGTGGGAAGCACAAGGGTAAAGGCCTTGAGAGCAAGGTGTAAACAAGGGTGAACCACCCCTCAACCTTTATTGGCCTTAAAACCCAAGTTTCAAACCCAAAATACGGTGTTTTTACAGCCAAAAAACAGTTGGAAAATAGTAGGAAAAAGAGTAAATACAACAAGTGAAGAGGCAAAGCTTTATACCTCTTGAAGAGGAGATCACTTTCAAGCAATAAAACAAGGCAAACACACCCTCAAGAGCTTAAACAAGGCTCAAAGATACCTCAACTCAAAGATGGAGAGGTTTGGTTGAGAGTATATGGGCAAAGGTGAAGAAATTTGCAAGAGAGGGAGAGAGAGAGAGAGAGAGAAACACAAACAGACTGAGAGAGAATTGTAGAGAAAGAGGAAAAATTTTGCTCCAAAATTTTTCTAACCTCAAAGAAAAATGAGAGGTCCTCTATATATAGAAAAACATGAACCTCCCTCAGAAACATCCAGCCATAAACGTGGGAACAGATGCAAGCATCTGTGCAAACAGCTGGCACAACTATCACAAAATATCTGCAAAACACATTGGTGGCCGGCAGCCACACCAATGGCCGGCAACAGAAGCAATGGCTGGTAGCCTATAGTAGTGGCTTGCAGGGCACCCGAGGTTGCAGGCTTGAAAATCCAAGGTTTTAGTCCAAAAACAAGGCAACGACGATGTAAGGTATGAAAGGCTCAAAGTTGTGGCACTCCACTGAGGACTTCAAGCACTTAACAAGCATATAGACTCATCATTGGGTGTGCAAGCGATGATGTCCAACTCCTAAGAGCCGTAAAAAATGGGGTGTCTACACCCCTATTCGAAGATCATTGCTTTATTTTCATCATTTGCTACATACCTAGTTGCGTAGCAGGCTAATTCTTCAAATTTTGCAGCACATTGGATTACGGTCATAGTCCCCTGCTCTAGGTTTTGGAATTCCCTGACTCGCTCCTAACAAACTGTAGTTGGAAAATATTTCTTCAGAAACAATTCCTCAAACTGGTTCCATGGCAGGTTTGTAATGTCATGGGTATTCTTGATTAGTTCTCACCAATGCTTGGCCTTTTCATCTAGCTCGAATCTTGCCAAGGCTATTCTATCGGCATCTTCAATTATCCCCATAATGTTAATCATTTTCTCTATCTGCCGAAGCCAATTTTCAACCATTCTTGAGTCTAGTACTCCTGTGAACTTTGGGGGCCTTTGTTTTCTGAACTCTGAAAAGAGTCGAGTCCTCTCGTTTGCCAATTTCTCCTTAGTTGTCCTAGTTCTTCTAGAATTTGACTCTCATTCCAAAGTCACTACATATATATTAGGGATTCCTACTATAAGTGGCTTATACAAGAGCCTAGCTTACTACCCTTAGATTAACTCTCATTCCTAGACCATTCGAAGTCTTCTTCAGGATCCTCATTTCCTAAGTTGGTTGCCTGGCCATGAGAGCGGGTGTATACATCAGTGAAGGGGGAACGTGCTCAGATGACACTTCAATTAGATATGCTAGGGTTATTCCTAGCTGCACTGATTGTTGCTCCACCTCCATTGGCTGACTATTTTCTTGCCCATGGTAATGAGATTCCCTCCACTCTCAATTTGCACCGGGTGTCGGTGTGGTGCTTCGTCTGCCAAGGCTCGACATATCAGGGTGTCCATCTTCTGGTTATCTTGCTCCTTGCAAATTGCACTCTTTGCTGCACGACTCAGGTACTGTAGGCGGCGTTGAACCAGAGATCTCTTTTGCTCATTCATATAGTAAGAGTAGTTTGTCTCCACTTTCCGTATCTCCCTGATGATCATCTTTTTAGCGGCAAATTCACATCATTGGCGGCTATAGTTGGTATTGACAGATAGGGCCCTCCTACCTTGCATGCGAAAGGCTCCCCATGTGTTGGAGCTAATGTCGATTGTTTGATGGCTTTCTGATGACATCCTATGGTGGAGGGAAAAGTTTTTAATTGTTAGTCTCTTTTAAATAGATATAATAGTGTGATAGTAAAAATACACTAGTGTACAGGGGTAAGGGATTCTAGAGTTGTGTATCGGGTTGCATGGGCTAAGGGTTGAACCTAGGCTCTGATACCAAGTTGTAACACCCCAAAATCTACACAGAGGGTTAGAGTAAAGGGAAAGTCACTAATGAGTCCTATGGTCAATGACCAAGTAAGATCCCAGATCTCCAGAGGAGTCAAATTAGCCTCCTTTTTAAGTCCAACTTTCTTAGGTAGCAAAGCAACTTTTTTTACAGATCTTAAGAGGCATTGACACAAGGTCTCATAAGCAACGTGGGAACTATATTGGTTTAAAAAAACACAAGCATATAATAAGAAGAGAATATATGCAAAATATCCTTAGTTACAAAAGATAGTTCCATCAATATTACACTCTAAAAATAAAATTTTACATGGACTTTACAAAAAAATATGTATATATATCTAGTTTCTCTAGGACAACCAAAAGTCTTCGAAAGTTTCTGGCTCATTGTTTTTTGTTGCGAAATCCTCTTTGATACCTGGCATGAAATGCCATGAGCATTGGATGCTTAGTAAACGCACACACACCTCGTTTTTCTTTTTCTTTTTTTGATAACACACAGAACAAGTAAACATATCAATAGGTAAATAAGCATAAGTTACAAGGTAATGTGACAACCCTCACCTTGCTCTTGCCATATTTGCGTACATTCTTGCATGGTCTTGCCGCTTATGTTAATTTAAAGGTTTTATCTTGGCTTGATTTGCTTAAGTTGCTTGCATGATTTTGTTCCTTGCTTAGTGTGTGTGTGTAGCCGAGATCATCCTGAGCTTAGTCCGCCTTTGACCCTTTGTACTTAGAACCATCTTGAGATCTTGTTCAACCCCATCTTCACCTCGGGCATTCATTGCCGAGATGTTTTGCACTTGAACCTTGTCCGCAGGCAGGTATGGCCTAGGCCGAGATGTGGCGCACCCCGGCCAAGGTGTGGCACAGCTTAGTCAAGCGTCGTCCTCCCTAACCGATGTTTTTCCATCCCGTTGTTGGATCCTTGTTTTGAGCCGATGTCATCTTGTTGCCGATGTGTCTTACCCGAGCTTGCTGCATAAGCTTTGTCAGAGGCTTGTCTTGTCCATCAATCACCTTTTTGGAGCTGAACCAACCCGGTAATGCCACGTGTCCGAGCTGTTTGTTAAGGCAGCCGACAGACCTTGAAACAAATCATTTCTTGTCTCAAATCTTTGTTTTAGAGAGAGAAGCTCTAGAGAGGAGGAAGAAGAGTTCTTGAGTGAGAGTAGTCTTCCAAGCTTGATCTTTGTGGCTTGAACCGTTAGATCCGAGTTTTGAGGTTAGAATCTTGATCTCCTTTGGTTGTTCTTGCTGAATATCTAGCTGCATTGCATGATCGGATCTGTTTTGCATGTCATGCATCGTTTTGAAGTTGGTTTTAGAAAGAGAAAATGGTTTTTCATGTGTTCTTGAACAAAGTCCCATTTTGATCGAAGAGTTTGGAACGAAAACCATGTTTTGTGGTTGTTCTTGCATGACTTTCTTGAACGGGTACCCAGGTCCCTATTTTGAACTCTTGGCATGAAACTCAGATTTTTGTAACAAGTTGTGAGCTTGCATCCATCTTTCAATGATCATGTTCTTCATATTCTTCAAAGGAAAAGGAAAACCCAGATTTTTCCTGATCTTGTTTAGCGGGACCTCGGCTTAGCCCGGGACTGTACCCAGTGTGTTTTCGAGAAACGGGAGCAGTGTGTAAGCTCCCAGCTTGTTTTGTTTTGTCCTTGACTTAGATCTGGCATGAATGCCGAGATCATTTACATGTATATATAGAGCTTGCTTTGAGAATGTGACTTGCCATGTGATTGTAGGTCCTTGATATTGCTTTGAGTTCGCACCTGAAGAACTAGGTGAGTGGTATTATTGATAAAGCTATGTTATACTCGTTTTGATAAATCTTGCTTGCTTGTTTGACGAAAGTATTTGATAGCATGAATAAATAGCTCTTGTTTGACGAGTCAAGTATACTCCTTGTTTTGATGCCATCTTTGGAAAGGATACGGTCCTTGTTAAATCGGGCTACGGGCCTAAGTAACACAAGTCCCTTGTGCTGGAGGACTCTAAACTTTCGCAGTACTATGTGTAAAGGATACGGTCCTTGTTAAATCGGGCTACGGGCCTAAGTAACACAAGTCCCTTGTACTGGAGGACTCTAAACTTTCGCGGTACCAAGTGCACAAGTCCCTTGTATTGGAGGACTCTAATCTTTCGCAATACTTTTGACCAAGCGATTACGGATCGTACAGCTTTTGTTATTTGATGATGAATACGGTTCATCCCTTGTCTCGCCGATGTTACGATATTTGATGATGAATACGGTTCATCCCTTGTCTCGCCGATGTTACGATATTTGATGATGAATACGGTTCATCCCTTGTCTCGCCGATGTTACGATATTTGATGATGAATACGGTTCATCCCTTGTCTCGCCGATGTTACGATATTTGATGATGAATACGGTTCATCCCTTGTCTCGCCGATGTTACGATATTTGATGATGAATACGGTTCATCCCTTGTCTCGCCGATGTTACGATATTTGATGATGAATACGGTTCATCCCTTGTCTCGCCGATGTTACGATATTTGATGATGAATACGGTTCATCCCTTGTCTCGCCGATGTTACGATATTTAACGATGAATACGGTTCATCACTTGCCTTGCTAAAGTTTTGGTGTGTTTCGTTTTGAAGGACCTCGGCTTTATTCATGTAAAACCTTTATTTTTAGTACCATTCACTGAGTTTTGTACTCACCCCTCTATATATATGTAGGTGATGAGCAGGACGGCGGCGACGCCTAGTTCGTTGGGATACTTGTTTTGGATTCGTGTATTTGTCGGCCTTACTTTGTATTTACGTCGGCGATGCCCTGTTTTGCATGTCGGCGAATTCTTGAAAATCATGCTTCTTGACTTGTATTAGCTGTATTTTGTATATGTCGGCTCGAGAAGCCTTTTGATCAAGATGTAACATGTATTTTTGTACCTTGTTGTATTTAAATTGTGAAGTTAATTGGAAATGTTTGGCACTGCTTTAATCTACGCACAGCTCTTATGGACCGCTTGTAATTGATTTATCGCTTCCGCATTTGTGAGCCCCCTATATTCGTACTCCGATTGTGTTAAGTTTTGAAAGGTTGGCCTTCGGTAATTACGGATTACTGGCCATCACGGCACCAAACTACTAGGGGCGGTTTGGGGTCGTGACAGAGTGGTATCAGAGCACAAGTTCCTCGGTATACGTTATTTACACACTTTGAGTCCTGAAGAGCATAGGATTTCCCTTAGAAAGATGTTAGAGTTGCATCATGGTATTTGTTATTTGAACGAAATGTGCATTGTCTTGATGTGTTTATTTGTTGCTTGCCTATGTGGTTATTTGCTTAATTGTTTTAAAGTCATACCTTGCATACTCATAGTATCATGAGGAGAGGTAGACCACCACTTGGCCGAGATCAGCCCGAAGATAGAATGGACAGATTGGAAAGATTAGTTGAAGGTTTGGCCCGCGAGTTGAGGCAAACCAGACAGCAGTTCGCTAGTGCTACGTCGACTCAGGCCGAACAGACCAACGGCCGAAATGTAGCTCCACCTCCACCTCCTCCTGTGCCGCAGATTCCCCCGCAACCAGCCTTGTATGGGGATGGGACGATAGCTTTGATCAGGGAGTTCAAGAAGATGAGACCACCGAGATTCTCTGGGGGTATAGAGCCGATGAAGGCTGAGGCATGGGTTTTGGAGATAGAAAAGTTGTTCGAGATCTTCCCTAGCACCGACGCTCAGAAAGTGACGTTGGCAGCATTCACATTAGATGATGACGCCCGCAGGTGGTGGATGATGGCTAGAGGGAGCAATCCAGATTTGACCTGGATCCGATTCTTAGAATTGTTTTACAAGAAACATTTTCCCCTAAGTGTTCGAAACCGCAAGGCTACCGAATTTCATACTCTGACGCAAGGCAACAGAACAGTGGCGGAATATGACCGCGCTTTTACTGAACTGGTAAGGTTTGTACCCCACATGACCAACGACGAATATATGAAGGCCAGGAAATTCGAGTGTGGGCTTCGTGGACCGATTCAAGACAGGGTGAGTTTACTCGATATGCCGACTTATGCCGAAGTATTGGACAAAGCCATTCACGCCGAAGCTAATTTGAACCGATACCAGAGCTCGGGAGAAAACCAGCGAAAGAGACAGAACTATGACAATCGCCGAGGACAGCTGAACACCAAGAAGAGAACGAACATGGACAGTACTGGTAACCTAAGGCAGGAAGGGAGTGTTAAACCGACGTGTTCGGATTGTGGGAAACAGCATTTCGGGATCTGCCGACGAACGTCTGGAGCCTGTTATGAATGTGGCGAGATGGGCCATTATGTGAGGGATTGCCCCAAAACAAAGACTGATAACAACAAGAAAGGAGAAAATACCTCGGGTTCCGTTCAGAAAGGAAATGCTGGGAGAGTACAGATGAGACAGGGCAGAGTGTTTGCGTTAGTACCAGGAGACACTCAGAATGCTGAGGCAGTGGTGTCAGGTATTTTACTAATTTGCTCCCAAGATGCTTATGTGTTAATTGATTCGGGTTCTACTCATTCGTTTATATCTACTAAGTTTGCTGAGAAAATTCATAGAGAACTAGAGCCCCTTGATTATGTGTTGTCTGTATCTACTCCATCTGGGAGATCTATGTTTGTTGCATCCATTTACAGAGCATGTGTTGTTGTGATTGAGAATGTTGAATTGCTAGTAGATCTGATGCCTCTAGACCTAGCTCATTTTGATATTATACTGGGAATGGACTGGTTAGTTGCAAACAATGCATCTATTAATTGTGTTTCGAAAGGTGTCACCTTGAGACCCCCAAACCTAACCGAGGTTACTTTCCAGGGTAAAGGGGTAGTGCCCCCACCATACTTGATTTCGTCCATTAAGGCCTGTAAGTTGATTCAGAAAGGGTGTCGAGGTTACTTGTGTAGTATACTGAGTGATCAGAATGGAAATGTTAACTTAGCCGACATCCCGATTGTTAGTGATTTCCCCGACGTCTTTCCGGATGAATTGCCTGGCCACTTGACCGATAGAGAAATAGAGTTTACGGTCGATATTATATCGGGAACGCAGCCGATCTCCAAACCACCTTATAGAATGGCCCCCGCTGAACTTAGAGAATTGAAACTGCAATTGCAAGAGTTGTTGGATAAGGGATTTATTAGGCCGAGCACTTCACCATGGGGAGCACCTGTTCTATTTGTTAAAAAGAAGGATGGCACACTTCGTTTGTGTATCGACTATAGAGAACTTAATAAGGTCACCATTAAGAACAAGTACCCGTTACCTAGAATTGATGATCTGCTTGACCAGTTACAAGGAGCGCGAGTCTTTTCTAAGATCGACCTTAGGTCTGGTTACCATCAGCTTAAGGTTAAAGCCGAAGATGTCGAGAAGACTGCCTTTCGAACAAGATATGGCCACTACGAGTTTTTAGTAATGCCTTTTGGAGTGACTAATGCCCCTGCTGCATTTATGGATTTGATGAACAGAGTCTTCAAGCCGTATTTAGATGAGTTTGTAGTTGTCTTCATTGACGATATCTTGATCTATTCCAAGAGTAAGACTGAACACGAAAATCACTTGAGACTTGCCTTGCAGATTTTGAGAGAACGGAGATTGTATGCTAAGTTTAACAAGTGTGAGTTTTGGCTTCCTACTATCTCATTCTTAGGTCATGTGATTAGTGAAGAGGGTATCTCAGTTGATCCTAGCAAAATCGAAGCCGTAGTGAATTGGCCGAGACCGACTAATGTGTCCGAGATTCGTAGTTTTCTGGGTTTGGCAGGTTATTACAGAAAGTTTGTGAAAGATTTCTCCAGGATTGCAATTCCATTGACGCAACTGACCCAGAAGGGAACACTGTATGAATGGACTAAAGATCGGGAGTCAGCCTTCCAGGAACTGAAGACGAGGTTAGTTACAGCGCCAGTGCTCGTACTCCCAACAGGTAACGAAGAGTTTCATGTCTATAGTGATGCATCGCATAAGGGTTTGGGTTGTGTATTAATGCAGAAGGGTAAAGTTATAGCTTATGCATCTCGTCAGTTGAAGCCTCATGAGAAAAACTATCCTACCCATGACTTAGAATTGGCGGCCGTGGTATTTGCTTTAAAGATTTGGCGTCACTATTTGTATGGAGCTACTTGTCAGGTTTTCACAGATCATAAGAGCTTAAAATATCTATTCACTCAGAAGGAACTGAATTTGAGGCAGAGAAGGTGGCTTGAGTTGTTAAAAGACTACGATATGCAAATTCAATATCACCCCGGTAAAGCCAACAGTGTAGCCGACGCTTTGAGCAGGAAGTCAGATGGAAATTTGGCGTGTTTAACCGTGATGTCAGCAGAACCGACTATCGTTAATGAAGTAAAGACAAGACAGATGGAGGATAACTTCCTCAAGAAAATTTCCGAGGAGATTGACACGAAGCCGAGACCAGGGTATACCATCGAAAACCAAGTACTCAAGTTTGAAGGAAGGTTATGTGTGGCCGACATTCCAGAGCTGAAGAAAAAGATTTTGCAGGAAGCTCATGGTTCCAAGTTTGCTGTCCACCCAGGGAACACCAAGATGTATCAAGATATGAAACAGACCTTCTGGTGGCCAAATATGAAGAGAGAAATAGCCGAATTTGTGTCCCAGTGTTTACATTGTCGGCAAGTGAAGGCAGAACATCAAAGACCAGCAGGACTTCTTCAACCTTTGCCGATTCCTGAGTGGAAATGGGAGCACATCTCCATGGATTTTGTGATTGGGTTGCCGAGAACACCAAAGAGTATGGATTCAATTTGGGTTGTTGTGGATAGGTTAACTAAGTCAGCACACTTTCTACCCGTTAAGGCTACCTTCAACGCCAATCAACTTGCCTTGCTATATGTGAACGAGATTATCAGACTTCATGGAGTGCCGATATCAATTGTTTCAGACCGAGATCCTAAATTTGTTTCTAGATTTTGGCAGAGTCTTCAGAGAGCTTTCGGAGTCGAGCTGAGGTTTAGTACAGCCTTTCATCCCCAGACAGATGGGCAGACAGAGAGGACAATTCAGACACTCGAAGATATGCTGAGACTTTGTGTATTGGATTTCCAAGAAAGTTGGGGAACACATTTGCCTTTAGTGGAATTCGCTTACAATAACAGTTACCAAGCTAGCATTGGCATGGCGCCGTATGAAGCCTTGTATGGGAGAAAATGTAGGTCGCCGATATGTTGGACCGAAGTCGGGGACAGAACTTTGCTTGGTCCCGAATTGATTCAAGTGACAACAGAAAAGATTAAACTTATCCAACAGAGGATTAAAACTGCCCAGAGCCGACAAAAGAGCTACGCCGATCAGAGAAGGAATGAGGTAGAGTTCGAAGTTGGGAATCATGTATTCCTGAAAGTCTCACCAATGAAAGGAGTTTCCAGATTTGGAAAGAAAGGTAAGTTAGCACCCCGCTATATTGGGCCATTTGAAATTCTTGAGAGAATTAATTTCGTTGCCTACAGACTTGCTTTGCCGCCAGATTTGAGCCAAGTCCACAATGTGTTTCATGTTTCGATGTTGAGAAAGTACATCCGAGATCCACTGCATGTAATTGATCATTCTGAAATCGCAGTTAATGAGAATCTGGGCTATGAAGAAAGGCCAACGAGAATTATCGACCGACAAGTGAAGCAATTGAGGAACAGATCGATACCGATGGTAAAGGTCGAATGGAAGGAGCATTATGGCACAGAAGCCACGTGGGAAAAGGAAGAGGACATGAGAGTCCGTTATCCGGAGTTGTTCTGGGAACAAGGTAATCTAAGTTTGGGGACCAAACTTCTTTAAGGGGGGTAGGATGTGACAACCCTCACCTTGCTCTTGCCATATTTGCGTACATTCTTGCATGGTCTTGCCGCTTATGTTAATTTAAAGGTTTTATCTTGGCTTGATTTGCTTAAGTTGCTTGCATGATTTTGTTCCTTGCTTAGTGTGTGTGTGTAGCCGAGATCATCCTGAGCTTAGTCCGCCTTTGACCCTTTGTACTTAGAACCATCTTGAGATCTTGTTCAACCCCATCTTCACCTCGGGCATTCATTGCCGAGATGTTTTGCACTTGAACCTTGTCCGCAGGCAGGTATGGCCTAGGCCGAGATGTGGCGCACCCCGGCCAAGGTGTGGCACAGCTTAGTCAAGCGTCGTCCTCCCTAACCGATGTTTTTCCATCCCGTTGTTGGATCCTTGTTTTGAGCCGATGTCATCTTGTTGCCGATGTGTCTTACCCGAGCTTGCTGCATAAGCTTTGTCAGAGGCTTGTCTTGTCCATCAATCACCTTTTTGGAGCTGAACCAACCCGGTAATGCCACGTGTCCGAGCTGTTTGTTAAGGCAGCCGACAGACCTTGAAACAAATCATTTCTTGTCTCAAATCTTTGTTTTAGAGAGAGAAGCTCTAGAGAGGAGGAAGAAGAGTTCTTGAGTGAGAGTAGTCTTCCAAGCTTGATCTTTGTGGCTTGAACCGTTAGATCCGAGTTTTGAGGTTAGAATCTTGATCTCCTTTGGTTGTTCTTGCTGAATATCTAGCTGCATTGCATGATCGGATCTGTTTTGCATGTCATGCATCGTTTTGAAGTTGGTTTTAGAAAGAGAAAATGGTTTTTCATGTGTTCTTGAACAAAGTCCCATTTTGATCGAAGAGTTTGGAACGAAAACCATGTTTTGTGGTTGTTCTTGCATGACTTTCTTGAACGGGTACCCAGGTCCCTATTTTGAACTCTTGGCATGAAACTCAGATTTTTGTAACAAGTTGTGAGCTTGCATCCATCTTTCAATGATCATGTTCTTCATATTCTTCAAAGGAAAAGGAAAACCCAGATTTTTCCTGATCTTGTTTAGCGGGACCTCGGCTTAGCCCGGGACTGTACCCAGTGTGTTTTCGAGAAACGGGAGCAGTGTGTAAGCTCCCAGCTTGTTTTGTTTTGTCCTTGACTTAGATCTGGCATGAATGCCGAGATCATTTACATGTATATATAGAGCTTGCTTTGAGAATGTGACTTGCCATGTGATTGTAGGTCCTTGATATTGCTTTGAGTTCGCACCTGAAGAACTAGGTGAGTGGTATTATTGATAAAGCTATGTTATACTCGTTTTGATAAATCTTGCTTGCTTGTTTGACGAAAGTATTTGATAGCATGAATAAATAGCTCTTGTTTGATGAGTCAAGTATACTCCTTGTTTTGATGCCATCTTTGGAAAGGATACGGTCCTTGTTAAATCGGGCTACGGGCCTAAGTAACACAAGTCCCTTGTGCTGGAGGACTCTAAACTTTCGCAGTACTATGTGTAAAGGATACGGTCCTTGTTAAATCGGGCTACGGGCCTAAGTAACACAAGTCCCTTGTACTGGAGGACTCTAAACTTTCGCGGTACCAAGTGCACAAGTCCCTTGTATTGGAGGACTCTAATCTTTCGCAATACTTTTGACCAAGCGATTACGGATCGTACAGCTTTTGTTATTTGATGATGAATATGGTTCATCCCTTGTCTCGCCGATGTTACGATATTTGATGATGAATACGGTTCATCCCTTGTCTCGCCGATGTTACGATATTTGATGATGAATACGGTTCATCCCTTGTCTCGCCGATGTTACGATATTTGATGATGAATACGGTTCATCCCTTGTCTCGCCGATGTTACGATATTTGATGATGAATACGGTTCATCCCTTGTCTCGCCGATGTTACGATATTTGATGATGAATACGGTTCATCCCTTGTCTCGCCGATGTTACGATATTTGATGATGAATACGGTTCATCCCTTGTCTCGCCGATGTTACGATATTTGATGATGAATACGGTTCATCCCTTGTCTCGCCGATGTTACGATATTTAACGATGAATACGGTTCATCACTTGCCTTGCTAAAGTTTTGGTGTGTTTCGTTTTGAAGGACCTCGGCTTTATTCATGTAAAACCTTTATTTTTAGTACCATTCACTGAGTTTTGTACTCACCCCTCTATATATATGTAGGTGATGAGCAGGACGGCGGCGACGCCTAGTTCGTTGGGATACTTGTTTTGGATTCGTGTATTTGTCGGCCTTACTTTGTATTTACGTCGGCGATGCCCTGTTTTGCATGTCGGCGAATTCTTGAAAATCATGCTTCTTGACTTGTATTAGCTGTATTTTGTATATGTCGGCTCGAGAAGCCTTTTGATCAAGATGTAACATGTATTTTTGTACCTTGTTGTATTTAAATTGTGAAGTTAATTGGAAATGTTTGGCACTGCTTTAATCTACGCACAGCTCTTATGGACCGCTTGTAATTGATTTATCGCTTCCGCATTTGTGAGCCCCCTATATTCGTACTCTGATTGTGTTAAGTTTTGAAAGGTTGGCCTTCGGTAATTACGGATTACTGGCCATCACGGCACCAAACTACTAGGGGCGGTTTGGGGTCGTGACAGGTAATGTGTTAGAAACCTAGAAATCCCCTAAAGAGATTTCATCCTCCCAATTACAAGAATCAAATACGGATTATTCGGTATGTCCCCTCTTTTGCTGCTTCGCAGACCTTACCCTAGATGCCTTCTAACGGTTATATATTGTGTAGTGACAATCGAGGACCTCAAAAGTGACAGTAAAATATAGGCCTTGCCCAAACCCTCCTTACACCAATACCACTTTGGGTTCGAATACAACCATTCCGTTCAAGGGTTCCAACACAACCACTTGTGCCAGAAATGGAACACTTCCCGCTAACCAATTCAATTTAAAAATAATCTTATCTCATAATAATACTCATGTAATCAAAATCCCATTAACCACCCATCAAGTTTTCCATTTAGATTATTGTTTTAAATTCGTTAGCACAAGTAATTGAAATAAAATTTTCATAAATATAAACATCATCAAAGGACTAAAATGAAAGGTATATAACCATAACACATGCAATATCATACCAAGACATGATCATATAATAATAAGCATATTCATGAAGACAAAAGCATAGAACACTAATGCAAAACTAAATTTCCAGATTCAGTACCATTTAAAGATTAAAATCAAAAGCAGCATTTTAGATTTCTCGTGAGCCTGGCCTTCCTATGGTTCATATAGAATTTTATCTAGTTTTCAGAACAATTTTCAAAAATAGAATAGCTTTTCTAGATTTTTAGTTATTTCAGAAACACTCCAACGATATTCGTCGACCGTTACAAAAATCGAATTTTCTTTCAAACCGCACACTCTTTTTCAATGCAACCAATTTTACTTGAAACCTAACTCTTTAAAGAAGTCATTGAAATAAGAGGTCCAACATATTTTCCTACATTTTTATAGAATTTTCGAAAGTTGGCTGTAAAAAATGGTTTTTCATGCATAATACTCAAAATAGGAAGATTGGTGAGAAAAGATGCCAACTAAGGGAAAATTTTCACTTCTTTTGTGATGAAGACATACTAAATAATGTATCAATAACTCATATTTTTAAAGTGATGGTGTGCCTTTGGAAATAATGTGAGATATGGGAAGAAAAAGATAGTTTTGCATCTATTAAGAGAAAATTTGAGTAGAAGAAGGATCAAAGCTCAACTTAACAACCTTGAACATATGAAGATGAAATTTTCAAAACTTAAATGATACTATTGACTTATAAAATTATGTATTTTTTTTAGAAAAGAGGAGTGTGGCTTACTTGAGGCTTGGATGAATTGTTGACAAAATCTTCTCTTTCTCTCATTTCCTTCACCAAGCTTATTCTCTTGCCCTCTCTTTCCTCTCAGTCATGTGGGGTTGTTTGAGTGTGTGTTCTTGTGTGAAAAATGCCAAGGGAGAGGTTTTATTTATAACAAAATTGGTGCCCAATTGGTTGGAAATGGATGGGATATTTTGGATTTAGTTTGAACTTAATGGAATAGTGGATGATTAGAGGTCTTAATTATGCAATTAATCATGATCTAGTTAGGCTTTAGTTAGGATGGAACTTGAGGTGGAAACAAGGTTCCATGTTTTGGGGTTTACTATAACACTTTTTCCATAAATTCATGGATTTTGTTTGAAATGCATTTCCTTTCCCTAGGGTGGCTGGCCAAAGATGATGATTTGGGAAGATTTTCTTTTTATTACTATTATTGTTATTAGTTTTTTTTGTGAGTGTACAATTTTATGGAAATTTCAAAATATAGTGTACAATTTATTTAAATAGGTTTAAAGTACAATTATATATATATAATAGTACTAACTTGGGTCTAATAAAAATGTGAGGGCCTTGGCTTTAATTTATAAATTGGAACATTTATTTAAGTATAGAATTAAATTAAATTAGGGTTAGAGAATCTAATTCGGTTTAGATTTCTTGTTTCGACTAAAAGGCCATCAATTGACGAACCTGATAAAAACTTAAAAAAATAGGGTTTCAAGTGGTAAATTCATATTTAGGGACTCATTTAATTAGTATTAGGGTATTAGAAATGATTCCTAAGTTACCGAAATCGATTTAGCATTTGCGAGTTTTCGCTTCTAGGGTTAAAGTTGAAATGATTTAGGAAATCAAGGGTCTTCATTACAATATTCCAAAAGTAAGGGACTTTTAAGAAAATAAAATTTTCAGGGGCCTCACAACCTATGCCCCTTAAAACAATTTCGTCCTCGAAATTTAACTATACATTGCTTTTAAACAGTTGGGGGTAGTTCGCCATCACCAAATCTTTGTGTTCCCAAGTAGACTCTTCAATCCCTTGATGATGCCAAAGCACTTTCACTAAATGAACCATCTTGCCCCTAATATTCTTCTCTTGACTATCTTGTATTGTTGTAGGTCCTTCTTCAAAGGTAACATCCTTGTTGAGACTAATTCCTTCCCAGTTGATGACGTGCGATGGATTGGCGAGGTATTTCCGCAACACAGATACATGAAAGATATTGTGTATCTTCGCTAACTGGGGGGTAGAGCTAGTCAATATGAAACTTCGCCCACTTTATCCAATATTTCGAATGGTCTAATATACCGTAGTGATAGCTTCCCTTTTCTTCCAAAATGTACGATCCCACTCCTAGGTTGCACCTTTAGGAACATGTGGTCACCTACTTCGAACATCAGTGGTCTTCTCCTTCTATTTGCCTAATTCTTTTGACGGTCTTGAGCAGTCTTTAACCGTTGTCGGATTAGTTTGACTTTCTGACTAGTCTCTAGGACAAGTTTGTGTCCTATTAGATTTGCTTCACCTATTTTAGTCCAACATGGGCGATCTACAAGGTCGCCTATACAATGCTTCTAAAGGTGTCGTAATAATGCTGGCTTGAAAACTATTAGCATAGGAGCTCCAGTGAGGTGATATGCTTGAAAACTATTCTAAAGGCGTCCATTTTCTCACGTCCGTCCCCCCTGGGTGATATTCTTCGTTGCTTTTGTCGATTGTTGCTTCGGTGAGGTTAGTGGTGTGCATGTCATTGATATTCCTCCATTTCAATCAGACCTCTAAAACTGGATTTGCTACGTGACTGTTAGTTCGTCGTTGCGTCCAAATCAACGAGACTTCTTACTTCGACTCTAATGTTGAAAAAGACACCTCCAGTCATTCTAGAAGGGTTTTTGTGGTTTTTATACGAATGTGATTTCGTTATTTTGCAGTCGATCAAGCACTTTTTCAGATGTGGGAACGACTGCTTATGGTTTCACTAGACAAACGGAATCTCCCAGACAAACGAAATCTCCAGCCTCAATGTTCTATAAAAGTCACAAATGGAATAAGCCAAGCATGCATCCCTCCTAATAGCCATTATGGCATCATTTTCGAAGCACTTGGAAGATTACCACATGTCAAACATGTCATATCATCCAACTTGCATGCCGCCGATTTATTGGGTCAACTCCATGATAATTGGCTTCCATTTGAATAGTTTTCATTTCCTCATAAGGGCAGGGGCATGTCGACATGCTTCATTTGGAAAACGTTTGTGAAATAATGTGCTCACTGGAGAGTTTAGGAATACAGTTCATTTAGCAAGAGTTCCTTCATTTGTGAAATAATGTGCTCATTGTCGAATTCATGAATATAGTTCATTCGACAAGAGTTCTCTCATTTGTGAAATTTTATACAGATAAAATTCATGAATACAGTCCATTCAACACTAGTTCTCCCGCTTGAGATTATGTGCCCATCGCCAACTTCGTGGACAATGAGTTGGTGCGTCTCCTTCTCTGAATACATCATTCGACAAGAGATGTACACTGTTTTACTGCCATATTGATGATGAGTGAATGACCCATTTGAATTCATGTTGCGAAGTTTAAACAAAGTTGTTTAAATGAAGCTAGATCATGTTAACAAAGTGTTAACTGAGTTAATTGAGTTAATTTAACAAAAAGATTATTTTCATTAATAAACTGAATTGGTACAAATCATTTTACACATGAAAACGACCCTATATATATATATATATATATACATAAAGCAAACACAAAACTAAGTCAGCATCATCACTACTCAAGGTTAGAGTCAAGAGCTTTAACGTCCTCTGTGGGGGCCGAGTAAATTATTACGTAGGATAGCCGAATATATTAAAGAAGGAAACTAGATCGTGTACAATACGGCTCCAGGCCCGAGGGACAAAGGCCGAATATCCAGATCGGCCTTTGTATCAGTTGTAGATTGGGCCGAATATGAAAAGATAGCCGAATGAGCGATTGTTCAATGGACGAAAGGTGGGCCCAACCATCAACATCGAGGACGACTATAAATAAGAGGAGCATCAGCCAAAAGAGGCGAGTGAGAACAAATGAGTTTAACTTGAGATGTAAGCAACCAAAAGAGTATACACTGACTTATCCGTCGTAGTGTTAATTCCGGCACCCCCGACCAGAGTGTTCACTCCTTTTCAGGTGACTAGCTGAGGATCACGAGCGTCCTACTGGATCCAAAGAGTATTTCTGAACCACTTCTCCACAATTGGCGCCGTCTGTCGGAATACTCCAGCATATCCATGGAGGACGTAACAGAAGATCCTCCGATAGTTACTGACAACCTTACACGACGAGACGAAACCACTCAAACTAACATGCTTGGGCCTGAGACCATCGCTGCATGAAGAACCTTGAACTTTGACTCAGTTGCCTAGACCTCACCCTCGACATCAGCACATGAGACAATGCAAGCGATCATGGATCAGGCAAAGTAAAATGAACAGAGGTTGGAAAACATGATCGCTGAGAACGAGCGCCTTCGATAGGATTTGGGCTTGGAGGTGGCAAAATCCCAACATGCCGCACGCCAAGATCAAGGATGACCTTTGAGAAGGGATGGTCGACGACCTCGAGTTTGGAGACAAAATAATGATGGTGATTCTAACTCATCATCCCCCGAATCCAAAAAGAAGGGACGAGTCGAAACCTCCAGTTCCTTCGAAGAGAGTCCATGTGCACGGAATAAGCGAAGAAGAAATGGTTGAGACGAAGATGATCAACATGACCCCTTTGTTCAAAGGATCGCAAGGGCAGTGCTACCCAAAAAGTTCAAAGCTCCATCGTTCACCCTATACGATGGAAAATTAGACCCTAGAGATCACATCCGTCATTATAAGCAAGCCATGACGCTACATGCAGACGATGAGGCCCTCATGTGTCGAATATTTTCGAGCAGTTTGGGACCTTTGGCCGTTAGATGGTACTATAAATTGGAGCCGGCATCGATCAAGAGCTTCCATCAACTCCAAAAATCCTTCAAGGCAAGGTTCATCACCAATGAGGTCCATTCGAAGCAGGCCGATTCTCTCTGGGCAATGCAAATCCAACCAGGGGAAACCCTCTGAGCGTATTTGGCGCGCTATTGGGAATGCTTTAATCTCATAGACGATGCCTGCAATGACTCTATGGCCATCACCACCTTTAAAATGGAGTTGCATCTTGATAGTGCTCTTTGCAGCTCCTTAACCAGAAGGCCCCCCAAAACAGTCTGGCCATTGATGAAGAAAGTAGAGAAATATTGCAAAGTGGAAGATGACGCCCTGCAGGCCAAAGCTGGGTACAAGGCCAACAAGATGGTACCATCTGAAATCATCCAACTGATAAATTTTGTACCATCACGAAGCCTTGAACCACAAAATCGGACGAAATGAGACAAAAGAAGAGATTTGTGCTGATCAAACAACCAATGTCCACATCGGTCTAATGAGCAATTTCAAGTGGATAGTAGGCACATAAGGCGCGCAGACAAGAAATATACAGAGTTGTCAGAGTCGATCAACATGGTTATGTCTAAAGTACAACATCTGTCGTTCTTCAAATGGCCACCCAAGATGGTGGGACCTCCCGACACAAGGAGACGGGATAGGCGGTGCGAATATCATAAGGACCACGGTCATGATACCGAAAGTTGTTATGCTTTGAAAGATCACCTTGAGGAGTTGGTACAAGACGGTCGGCTTAAGCAACACATCCAAAAGAACGACCCAACCAAAACAGTTGCTTTACGGCAGGATTCACCTCCACTCGGCGTAATCCATATGATATACAGCTTGCCAACGGCATCCGCCGTACATATAATTTAGTCACATCCTCACCTCCAAAACCAAATTACACCAGCGAAACGGCACCACGAAGCTGCGAGTATTACTTTTGATGATTCAAATTTGGCCGGCGTGATGCTCCCCCATATTAATCCCTTAGTCATTGAGCTACGCGTAAATCGATTCACTGTTAAACGTGTTCTCATTGATCAGGGGAGCAGTTCGGAAGTTATGTACTACAAGACCTTCGTCAAACTCAACTTCACTGAGACGGACCTGCCTCCAGCTCATTACCCCGTTATTTGGCTTCAACGCTATTTCGGAATATCCGTTGGGCAAAATCACACTGCCAGTTCGAGCGGGCTCCCAATTAGTGGATGTGGAATTTTTGGTTGTCAAGCTTCCTTCACCGTATAATCTTATCATGGGACGAACTTGGCTACATACCATGCAGGCCGTGCCAAGCACCTATCATCAACTACTTCGCTTCCCGACTGAACGCGTCATTGAACAAATTCGCAATTCCCAGAAATTGGCACAAGTATGTTACCTTCTCACCGCAAAGACACCAAGAGAGATGGAAGTGAATTCTATTGAGGTGCCAGATCGAGAGAGCCTTGACGATGTTAGGTGGCTTCTAAGTGAAAAGACGGTTAGCAAAGGTAAGAGAATCAGCAGAATTTATAGGATAAAAGATTTGGAGTGTTTTTATAAAAAATGGAAAGAATAGGAAGCAGCTAGTATCGGACCCCCCTTGCATACTAGAGGTGAAGGACACCGGCGGTCAGTGGATATAAGCGGAGTTACCATGGTCGTGCACCTTTTAAGGCGGCGCACATTCGCCGACGGTACGTTCAGAATATTCCGCGTTATATCAAGAAGACTAAGAGGGGAGTAAGGAAGTTTGCAGTCATGGTTTATATTCCCAGTGGATTGTCAATGTGAGTTAGTCTATTATGGGAATGTGAGTTAGTCTATTATGGGAATGGTTATTGTTCAATTAATGACACCGAAGATTTGGATCGAGTTGAAATTAACCGGAACCCTAATAGGTTCTTCATGGTCGGCGCTTCCCTGAATAAAGTCGACAGGCAGCAGCTAGTTTCCTTCTTACTCGGCAACCTTGATGTATTTGTGTGGTCACCATATGAGATGTCGGGGGTGGATCTATCTGTTTCTCAGGACCAATTAAACGTTGACCCCAATTGTGAGCCGATTATTCAGAAAAGCCGGCGGTTAGCCGCGGAACACACTTCTGCCGTTGTTGAAGAAGTTGACTGATTACATGATGCCGGGGCAATCCGCGAAGTGACTTATCCTACATGGCTGTCGAATACTGTGGTTGTAAAGAAAAAAAATGGAACTTGGCATGTTTGTGTGGATTTCACGGACTTAAACAAAGCTTGTCCCAAGGATTGCTTTCCCCTCCCTAGAATAGACCAACTCGTAGATGCCAAGACACATCATCAACGTATGAGCTTCCTAGATGCCTATAGAGGCTACCATCAAATTGCCATGCATCGGGAGGACCAAGACAAAACTGCATTTCTCACCCCAAGAGGAACCTATTGCTATAAGGTTATACCTTTTGGGCTGAAGAATGCAGGGGCAACTTACCAAAGACTAGTCACTGCCATGTTCAAGGAACACCTCGGCCGTACTATGGAAGTGTACATTGACGATATGGTGGTCAAGTCCAAAGAAGAGCACACTCATCTAGCCGATCTGGAAGAAACATTCGGCATTTTATGCAAGTACAAAATGAAGTTCAACGCTTCAAAATGTGCATTTGGAATCGGATCCGGCAAATTTATTAGCTACATTGTTAACCACCGCGGAATCGAAGCCAACCCGAGGCAAATCATAACAATTCTAGAACTCGGCTCTCCTTGCTCGGTCAAGGAGGTTCAAAAGCTAGTGGGGATGAATGCCACACTCAACAAGTTCATCAGTCGCTCCATAGATCATTGCCGACAATTCTTTCATACCCTACGGCAGGGTAAACCTTTTGAATGGACCTCCAAATGTGAAGCCGCTTTGAACGGTTTGAAGACTTACCCCCGATCAGTTCCACTCTTGACAACACCTTCGGCAGGTGATCTGCTCATTTTATATCTGTAGACACCCAATTTTTGACTGCCCTCAAGACTTGGATGTTCTTGTAGGGTACATCCAGCAACAAGTTTGATCGCTCGTCAAGTACTCGACTTTCGTGACAGAACACGCCAGGTTTGCTCTTTCCAAACCCTATTTTCATTCGGTCTCATATTTGGACCATGTGTTGGTCTTTGCAGGTTGATGTCCTTGCTGGCCTGCCGACCATGGGCTTTGACCTGCCGACCATCAATGAGGCACTGCCAGCCACCACTGATGGCAAGCTGGCCACCAATGTATTTAGAAGATATTTTTGCAGATATTTTGACAACTATTTGTACAGATGAGCCCATCTTCTTGCACATGGATGGCTGGATTTGTTTGAAGGCTTCTTGTATCTCATATATATATAACTCATCTATATGCATGCAAAGGCTACAAAATTTTAAGATGAGCTATATTTCTCTCTCTCTCTCTCTCTAGAATACTCTCTCTTTATATTTTGTGCTTGAAAGTGTGTTTTCTTCACATATTTGCGCTAGCACCCTTAGTCAAACACCTCTACCTTAGGATTGAGGATCTTGGAGGCCTTGTTTGAGCTCCTTGGAGTGGTTTTGGCTTGGTTTTGGC
Organism: Camellia sinensis; assembly: GCF_055761805.1. Classification (NCBI taxonomy): domain Eukaryota; kingdom Viridiplantae; phylum Streptophyta; class Magnoliopsida; order Ericales; family Theaceae; genus Camellia; species Camellia sinensis. The sequence continues at coordinate 134,453,555 of NC_138973.1, forward strand.
TCAGAAGTTGCTGAATTGTTGCTGTGCTTCAAGGGCAAGAACTTGTCCCTTTTTAAGCTTTGTTTTGAATAAGTGCTTGGCCATCTTTGTATGCTACTTTGAGGCTGGTTTTAGCCACTAAAAAGTTCTTTTTTTAAGGCTTAAAAATGTTGGTTTAGGCCTTGTGTGGTTAGGGGGTGGTTCCCCTCCTTGGCTCTTTGGCTTGTAAAGCCTTTTAGGCCACCTTTCTAGGATTTGTTATAACCTTTGCTTGGCCTTCTAACCACTGAAACTCAAAGGAATTTCAGTGGTGGAAAGTTGGTTTTGGGGCTCAAAATAGGAGGGGTGATCCCCCCCTCCTTGTATCTTGTTTGCTTGTGTTGATGGCCTCATACTTGAGCATGCTTTTCTACTCTTTTGTAACTTAGTTCAAGCATGTTTTTGGCTTTGTTTTGACATGCTTTAACTCTAATTTTGGCTAGTTGCGTCACTTCTTGCTTGCTTTTGGTACTTGTAGTGCAATCATGCTTGTTGGCCTAACATGCTTCATATTTTAGCCTATCATCCTTGCTTGTGTTAGCACTACTTCAATATGTTTTTGCCACTGATTTAGTATGCTTTAACTCTATTTCAGTTGGTCTTGGCCATATAAGACTTGTTATGCATGGTTGTAATGTAAGTGCCTTGACTAGTTTTGAGTTTCAAGGCCCCTAGCATGCTTTTCTTGTGATGTTTGCATGCCATAGCATCATTTCATACATAATTTCAGTGCATGTAGCCTTGTCACACTCTCACATATTCCACTCTTTCATTGTGTTTGAGAGTTGTGCCTTATGCCTTGTGTATGAGCCAATGAGTGAACGTGCTTTTTCTTGCCTTTTGTGTCTAAGTTTCAGCATGATTAGGCCACTATTTTGGCATGATGTAGCTCTGTTTTGAGCTGGTTTGGTCATTTGAGCATTGTATTGAATGCCTCTAGTGTTGTGTCATTCACTAGTTTCATGCTTTGGCACTTAAACATGTTGTGCGTGTGTTGCTTGCATGTTTTAGCATTGTGTTTCATGCCATTTCAGCACTGAATTTCTGCCACCTCCCTTACTTTTTCATCTTTTCATTTGTTTTGAGGATTGGTTAGTCTTGAGGTTGTGTTTAATGCTTGGGATTGAGGCTTATGCTTAAATGGCTTTAACCCTCTTTTGAGGGTTCCTCCTAGTCAAAGGCATGGACTCTCCCATGCTTTAAACCTTTCTTTTGATTGACCTTCCCCTCATTTGAGGACTTTCACATTGGACTTAATCGGTTAATGAATGGCTCGGTAATGTAAAATGTGTAAACAAGAATTGAGCCAAGTAAAACATGCCAAGATAAGCATGTTATGTGTGCATTGCATTATGTTGAATCGGACGTTATATTGAACACAAGGTAGATTGGCCCATTTCATACTCAAAGTGATGAAATGAGCCAATCTCCTTTGTCTCCATTGCCTTTGATCTTCCATGATAAGGTAGTGGTCTTTGCGTCTTTGTTTTGTGCATTCATTGAATTTGTGCAAGTTGGATCCTTGGCCATCATGCATTGCGAATGCTTGATTGGTGGTTTTAGACCCAATGGTGCCACTCCTTTGATGTTTTGAGATGATAAGGAGTGGCATGGTACAAACATGTCCCTGGCAGAACCTCCATTTTTCTCTATTTTGTGCTCTATTGCAGTTTGGTGTCACAGCACACCAGTGGCCGGCAATTCTTCATTGTTGGCCGGCAGATGGTTGGCAGTAGCTCCTCATGGCCGGCAGGCCACTGGTGCACTCCCCAGTATTGTTTTGGTAAGGTTCAGCAGAAAGTTCTTGAAGACACTCTGCAAATAGAGCCTCTAAAGAGCTAACCGAAGAGCTTTTCGGGATGGAAACCGAGGCATGCATGTTCAACTTCTTCAAATACAGCTGAGACAGTATAAGTTTAGAGCTTTACTTGTTAGATAGCAATTGAATTTGTAATTTAATTAGCTAATTTGTTGATTAGTTAAGTGTTATGTAATAATTAGTAAGTAGTTTGCTAGTTATTCATTTGTTGTGTAATAATTAGTCTAATTAGTTTAATTAGATTCGTTAGCTTAGCTTAGCTTAGATTAGCTTAGTTTATTTATTCAAACCCTCCTTCGAGAGGGCATAATGTTGTAATAAGGGTGCGTGTGTGTGTGCATGTCTTCCAACCCCACGTCTTTCTCCCTTTTATTTAACCGTTTTCGATGGTTAGTTTTAGGGCATATTTCAATTAGCATACCTTATGCTTTGCATGTTTGCATCATTCATTTGTATTGCATGCACCGGGCTCGGCGCATCATTCAAACTACATTGTATTTCAATACCTACTTGAATACGTGTATAAAATTGTTGCATTCACATGCCATCTTAGATAGCCGAGCCTATTCAGTTGCATATTGTATGTGTTGCATTAGGCATTCTGTATAGTTAGGATCATGCATTGTTTCTAACTAGTTTCTATTTTGGCTCGGAGTACACTGGAAGTGTTACGCTTTAGCATACTTGCATGAATGTGAGTGTTGCCATGATAGCATGCTTGCCATGAGGCTATTTGCTTAAGTGCTTAACTGCATGAATGCCTGTAGGTGAAGGCTTGATTGCCTGAATTGGAACAACTCGATGATTGAGAGTTTTAAGCCCACTTTACGAAGTGGCAAAATCATGTTTTCAAGCCTACTTGAGGGTGGCAAATCCGCGCTTTAGCCTACTTGCGAGTAGCACTTTCAAACCATTTTCGAAAACAAACATGAATCGAAATGTTCAAATTCTCGTGATTGAGTCTATACTTCTATACTATGCGCATCACATAGTAAAGTTAGCTAATAATCGGAATAAGAACACATGTGTTTATAAAATAACATATCATGTTAGCAGAGGCCGATCCTTTGATCGAGCGAGCGGGGGTGCTCATTTCAGGACCTTCCCCTCTCGTACCCAAGTTCCCGAGCTGAGGCAACTTTGGTGATGACGGACACGTGGCCTTAGGCATGAGTCAAGGTTTCCTAAATTTCCCAAAACAAAATATTTAGGTGGCAACTCTGTAATCTAGCAAAGCAGTCAATGTTTGGTGCTTTTTCATTCAAAATTGATTTTCCAAAACCAATTGCTGGATTTGGACTCTTTGGTATTTATTAGTCTCACATTGCACTTTCTGAGATTAGATTCAGAACTGTGACAAGAGTCTGAACTGTGGTAAGACCAAATTCGCGCCCTCTTCGAAAGGGGGGCGCGCGAAAGAAGTTGGGTCTACAATATCTGGCAATTTTCGACCGGGCCGTCAGCGCCGTACTGTTAAAAGAAGAACTTGGGAAGCAGCAGCTAGTGTATTATGTATGCAAAGCAATGGTTGATGCCGAAATACGTTACCTTCCATTGGAAAAACTCATCCTTGCTCTCGTCATGGCAGCAAGAAAACTGATGCATTACTTTCAGGGCCATACCATTGGAGTACTAACGAACTACCCTTCCGGTCAGTACTCCGTAGTGCAGAAGCATCGGGCGCATTTCAAAGTGGGCCCTCGAACTCGGCCAGTACGATATTCAATTTATGCCTAGGACCTCAATCAAGGGGCAAGTGCTCGCTGACTTTGTGGCCTAATTTACTAGAGGCTTCGCCGACTTTACGTCTGATCAGATTCAACCTAAGCCGAACTGGAGAATTTATGTTGGGGACATTTGGCAGTTGTATTATGATGGATCGTCCAACCAACGTGGCAGTGGGGCAGGCGTAGTGATCATGGCTCCTGACGGGGCAATAATTGAGCAGGCTGTAAAACTGGGCTTCAACGCATCGAACAATGAGGCCGAATACGAAGCATTGTTAACCAACTTACGGAATGCACATCTCCTTGGTGCTCGGCGTCTGCTTATCTTCTGCGATTCAAAGCTAGTCATTAACCAATTGAAAGGGGAATACGCAGGCAAAAATGACCGAATGGCAGTTTACATGAAAACGGCGAATTCTTTAATGGCAAAATTTGACCATCATGAACTAAATCAAATAACCCGGGATCAGAACACACATACAGATGCCTTGGCCTGCCTAGCTTCCGCCATCAACTCAGAAATCAAACGGATAATTGAAGTAGGATTCATCCCTGAGCTGAGTATTGCCCCCTCAGAGTCAATTCAAATTAATATCATAGAATCAGGTCCAAGTTGAATGGAACCTATCACTGCATGCCTGTCTTCCGAATAGCTCTCAGCAGATAAGAAAGAAGCACATAGATTGCGAAACAAAGCCCTGCAATATTAATCGGATCCACAAGGAAAGCTCTACAAAAAAATCCATGTCTGGTCCATATATAGAATGCGTTCATCCGGATAAAGTCGAAGAACTCCTGACTGAAATACATGAAGATAGTTGTGGTGCCCATTCTAGCGGGCGCTCTTTGGCTCATCGAGCTGTGACACAAGGGTATTATTGGCCGACAATGAGAGCTGATGCCGAGTGTTACGTCAAGAAATGTGAACAGTGCCAGAAATTTTCCCCTTTAACCCATTTTCCTGCTGAGGAGTTAAGCTCTATCACCAGTCCTTGGCCGTTTGCCCAATGGGGACTTGACATTGTCGGACCATTACCTCGTGCCCCAGGCAACAAGTAATTTTTGATTATCGCGACAGATTATTTCACAAAATGGGTCGAAGCGGAGGCACTAACGCACATTCGAGATATTGATGTTAAGCATTGTGTATAGAGAAATATCATAACATGATTCGGCATTCCAAGAGAACTTATTTTAGACAACGACACCCAGTTTGATTGTGGCGTCTACCGGGAACTGTCTAGCACGTATGGCATTCGGCCTTATTTCTCCACGCCGTCTTATCCGCAGAGCAATGGTCAAGCCAAAGCCTCCAACAAAGCCATCTTGGACGACATCAAGAAGAGGCTGGAAAAAGCCAAAGGCAGATGGGTTGAAAATTTACTGAGTGTGTTGTGGGCTCATCACACTACGCTGAGGGGATCCACTGGGGAAACATCATTTTCTTTATGCTTTGGAACCTAGGCAATCATCCCCCTGGAGATCGGCCTCCCAACCATGAAATTGAAAGTTTTTGATATGGGCCGAAATGACATGATATTGGCCTCGGATTTGACTCTAATTGAAGAACGACGAGACCGTGCCCTCGGTCCATGGCAAGGTACCAGCAACAGCTTGCTAAATCGTATAATCAACGTGTTCAGCTACGCCGCTATACACTAGGAGAATTGGTCCTCAAGAAAGTACTTCCAGCTGCCAGGAATCCGGCTGACGGAAAACTGGGTCCTAACTGAGACCACCCCTACCAGATCGATTCAATCGCAGGAACAGGGGCATATTGGCTCAAAGACATGTCTGGGAGAAGTCTACTACGCCCTTGGAATTCCATGCATTTGCGTAAATTTTATAATTAACCCGACATGTGGGGCATGATAACTTGTTTTGAATACTCGCTGTATACAACTTTCACTTCTATAATGCAAGATTTCTTATCTCACTATATGGAATTTTAGTTTGAAATCAAAAACCTCTAGATTCGAAGCGCCCTTCATGAATCTCACGATTGGCCAAGTTAAAAGCCTCCGAATTCGGAGTCCCATCAGTGAATGCCACTTTTGGGCCGAGTAAGACTTCGGATTCAAAGCGCCCTTCGTGGATCTCACGATTGGCCAAGTTAAAAGCCTCCGAATTCGGAGCCCCATCAGTGAATGCCACTTTTGGGCCGAGTAAGACTCCGGATTCGGAGCGCCCTTCGTGGATCTCACGATTGGCCAAGTTAAAAGCCTTTGGATTCGGAGCGCCCTTCATGGATCTCATGATTGGCCAAGTTAAAAGCCTCCGAATTCGGAGCCCCATCAGTGACTGCCACTTTTGGGCTGAGTAAGACTCCGGATTCAGAACGACCTTCGTGGATCTCACGATTGACCAAGTTAAAAGCCTCCAGATTCGGAATGCCCTCCGTGAATCTCACGATTGGCCAAGTTAAAAGCCTCTGGATTCGGAGCGTCCTTCGTGAATCTCACGATTGGCCAAGTTAAAAGCCTCCAAATTCGGAGCCCCATCAGTGAATGCCACTTTTGGGCCGAGCAAGACTCCAGATTCGGAGCGCCCTTCGTGGATCTCACGATTGGCCAAGTTTAAAGCCTCCAAATTCGGAGCCCCATCAGTGATTGCCACTTTTGGGCCGAGTAAGACTCCGGATTCGGAGTGCCATCAGTGAATGCCACTTTTGGGCCGAGTAAGACACCGGATTCGGAGCGCCTTTCGTGGATCTCATGATTGGCCAAGTTAAAAGCCTCTGAATTGGAAGCCCCATCAGTGACTGCCACTTTTGGGCCGAGTAAGACTTCGGATTCAGAGCGCCCTTTGTAAATTTCACGATTGGCCAAGTTAAAAACCTTTGAATTCGGAGCCCTATCAGTGAATTCGGCGCGCTTTTGGGCTGAGTAAGCCTCTGAATTCGGCGCGCTTTTCATATATTATGATTGAAAAGCATAAACGTTGTTGGCGAAAAATAAAAAATGAAAGATGATTATCACTAAATTTATAAACACAAAACAACTTGCAAACATTTAAAATAATATGTTACTTTGAATTGATCAATAATACATAATTCGCTCCCAATCTATGTTAGAGCGATACAATGTGTTCAGTTTTATTCGGCATCCCCCTCGTCATTGCTCTTCTCGACTTCGAAGGCCAAAAAGGGAAAATGATGCCTCTGGTATAGTGGAGATGCCGAATCAACGCCTGTTGCCTGGAGAGCCTTTGCGGCCTGGAGAGCCTTGATCCACCCATGCTTAAATCCACGATTCTCACATCGGCAGACCTCCTCGACGAGGTTTTCCTTTGTTTTCTGTATCCCAACTTTTCAACCCTCATGGAAGCCTTTTTCATAAGCTCTGGACCTTGTGGCCTCTATTGCAAACATGCTTGCCGTATCTCGATCGGCAATCGCATGACTTATAAGCTGTTGGGTCACCCTCTTTTCCATAATCAGGTTAGTTGCTTCGGCCGAATGAGTCTCGGTGGCTTTGGATTTTCATAACTCTCACTCGGCTTTCTCTGCATGAGCTTGTAAATTACGAATGCATTCATCTTTTTATTCGATCTCTCGCCGCGTGGCACGAAGGCGCATGCCGATCTCATAGGCGGTGTATAGTCCTTTCACCGCTCCATGAACGCCCTCTCGAAATACTTCGAAGTCTGGTCGACCAATCATCGACTGCTGGACTTCTGGAGGAAAAATCTGTCGTGCAAATTCAACTGCCATGCTTGGATCTCGGATGATCGAATTTGCTTCAGTCATCAGTTTATTCCCGAAAAAGACTGAAAAACTAAACGGGTGCAGTGGCCTACTGGCCTCACTTCACGGATGAGAGGAGCTCCCCCACTGTCGATTTTCCCTCCTAGGTGATCTACTTCGACGATGTGGAGAGTGACGCCTCTCCCACTCCCCAAACGTCCTACTTCCTGTTCATGAAGGTCCCTCACCTCGATTCATCGTTGCATCTAGCTCAGTCATTGTCCTGCCTTCTCCTCTGCTGTTGAAGAATAGTCCACTTGACAATCACACTTGTTTAACCTTCTTCGACAGACTGGTTTGAGTTGAGTTTGAACACACTAATGAGACCTACGCGAACGAAGCAACCACGCTTTTATTACCTACGGGCGCACCGCTCCCAAAAGCGATCCCTTCAATGCTGCCCCAGCCAATTCATAAATGGCTTCTAATTGGTGTCCACGTTCACTAATCCGCTGGGGCAAGGCTAGATTAACCAATCTATTCAGCCCAACATTAATCCTTTCTGCCAAAAGGATAGGCTAGAAGCTAAATAGTTAATTTAGCACTGAATTAATTTAATAGTTGGGTAAAACTTATTGCCTAATATTAATCCTTTGTGCTGAAAAGATAGGCTACCCCAGCCAATCCATGAATGGCCGATTATCGTTGGCCACGTTCACTGATCCACTGGGGCAAGGGCAGATTAACTAATCTATTCGGCCCAACATTAATCTTTTCTACCAAAATGATAGGCTGGAAGCTAAGCAGTTAGTTTAGCACCGAATCAATTTAATAGTTGCGTTAAAACGTATTGCCTAATATCAATCCTTTGTGCCGAAAAGATCGGCTGCCCCAACTAATCCATGAATGGCCGATCATCATTGGCCACGTTCACTAATCCACTGGGGCAAGGGCAGATTAACTAATCTTTTTGGCCTAACATTAATCCTTTATGCCAAAAGGATAGGCTGGAAGCTAAGCAGTTAATTTAGCATCGAATCAAGTTAATAGTTATGTTAAAACTTATTGCCTAATATCAATCCTTTGTGCAGAAAAGATAAGTTGCCCCAGCCAATCCATGAATGGTCAATCATTGTTGGCCACGTTCACTGATCTACTAGGGCAAGGGCAGATTAACTAATCTATTCGGCCCAACATTAATCCTTTATGCCAAAAGGATAGGCTGGAAGCTAAGGAGTTAATTTAGCGCCAAATTAATTTAATAGTTGCGTTACAACTTGGCTATTAACACGCACATTTAATAAGCTGAAAAGCAAAGGCAATTTTCATTCATAAATTAAGTACAAACAGAAGTCATTTTACAAATGAAAACTACCCTATATTAGCTTCTGACAAAACTCTAACAGAACCTGACAAAATCTACAAAAACAAAATGAAAAATACTTTTAACCCTAGATTAGTTTTCAAGGTTAGACTCTTGCGGCTCAACGTCTACCTGCTCCTACGGAATCGGCTGCTCTGATACCACGTTAGCGGCAGCTACGGCTTCGAGCTAGCCATGTTTGAACCCCCTATTTTTGAACTTCGGTATCTCTTCTACAGAACTCTCCAAGGCCGCATCCTTGCTAGCTTGGAATGACTTGGAGATCTCAGATTCGGCGTTTGCTATCGCCCTTTTCGACTCATCCAAATCGACCTCCAGCTTGGCAATGGCCTCGTTGGCCAATTTGAGCACTTCTTTGCTGGCATTCACCTTCTCCTTGGCAACCAATCTCAGTCGGTCAGTAGTCTCGACCTTATCTGCTTCGGCATCGGTCCATGCTCTTTCTACTGTCGCTTTTAGGGCCTCAGATTCAGCTCTGAGAGAGGCCTCTGCTGCCTTTCCCTTCTCGTTTTGCACCTCGACCGTGAGAAAGTCGATCTGTTCGATAGTGTCGTGTTGGCGACGGCCAATCTAAGTTACCCTACTCGCCGCGTACAAAACAAGAAATCGGTAAGCCAATATAAAATTTCCTTTTGGTTATCCCTACAAAATTACAATTAAGAATCACGTACCAATATCGCCGATTGAGCGACTAATGCGATGGACAGTAGATCATGCTCTGCCCTAAAGGTTGCTTTATCAACCGACAGAGAAATGGAGGAGGCCAAGCTCAAGGCCACAGCTGGGTCTTTTGCAACCGACGTATCGGATACAACCGGCGTGTTCCTTATCCTTGGTTATATTATGAACGGCACGACCAAGTCTGACTCCTCCAATCGTGGCCATTTATCCACTAGTTCTTCCGAATATCTGGCTTCTTCTTTGGAGAATCGTTTTTCCCCCTTTGCTCAATCAGGTCTTGTTGATCAATAACAAGCTCCGTCTCGGCCACATCAGTCTAAATCACCTCCTCAACGGGGGCAGGTGGAGTTTCTGCCCTAGCATCGGATAGAGGGGGCGGAGGTTCACTTCTCTCGGCCTCGGCTCTTCTACGGGCAGCCATCCTCTCGGCATTTTTCTGCCTGGCCATCTGAGTGAGCGACTCACCAGCCATGCCATCAGTATATGAGCGAGGTACGTCCCCCAAGTTGGTGAAAATGTCTTCGAAGGGCACGTCCGCTTGGCCAGAAGTGGATGGAGGATTAAGGTCGGCTTCTTTGAAAGCCAAATTTAGTGTCGCATCGACCTCTTCCTCTGATCCATTAGATCTGTCCTGGGGTGGTTGGTTCGACTGCTTAGCGACCCTTTCGGCTATTTGTTCGTCCGCTGGCTCTAAGTCTGATGCTTGAAAACCAACCCGCCTAAGGTTCTTAAAGCTGGGAAAAATAAGTGTCGTAAGGTGCTGTTCACACCTCGGAATTGGAATATTATCTGCGACCGAGAAGGTAGTGTAGGTCAGCTCGTATCTCAAAAGAATGTGGCCTGCCCTCCCTTACTTCTGAAGATTCGGATGGCTGAAGAACTGGAGTGCAGTTTTGATCTACGCGAGTACAACTTCGTCGGTCGAAATGAGAACTTTTTTCAAGCCATTTCCTACACGAATAAAATGGTAAGTACGTAGAAGTTGAACAAAGTAAATATTTAATAAAAACGCGTGAGGGATTAAACAGTAACCCGGTTCACCTCTTCGCCTAGGCACTGGATCTTGACGATCTTTGCCCTCGCCGAATTCCCAGTTGCCATGAACAACGACCATGACATCATCAACACGCTTACCAAAGCTGGCAAGCATTGTCACCAGTTGATGGTCGGTGTCCTTGGCCCTGAGAAAATAGTGCCCCTGCGGACCAGTGGATTTGGCCAAGGCATAACAATGCTGAATGGTAGGGATTCCAAGGTCAAGCCTGAGGCGTCAGTTTAGTTCTACAATCCTCATTATTATTCCGAAAAAATTCACGTTCGGTTGAGAAGGGATTAAACCCCAATGGTGAAGGACAGCCCTCAAAAGTGGATGAAGGGGGAAACAGACTCCCCCTCAACAATTAACAGGAGAGGAAAGACGATTTTACTTTCGTCATTCCTCTCTGTGTCAATCACGTTCTCTGCCAAGAGTGACAGATGGACGTCATCAGGAATGGAGAAATGACGACAGAAACCAGAGACTCGCTCCACCAAAAAAAGGGCTCTCAGATATTTTGCCATCATAAAAGGTAAAACGGACACTCTGAATAGTAAACAAACAAGGAAAATGAGTCAAAATGGAAGAGAGATGAACTTACAAGAAATGAGGGCAATGAAGAATGGAAAGAAGTTGCAGAGGGCGTGAAGTGAGGAAGCTGAATTGACAACCAACGAGAAACCTTGTGCATTCGAAAAAGCATACAAACGAAGAGACAACACGGTTTCAAATCGTATTAAATGAATGAAGCGTACAAAGGGACGGGAAATTGTAATCATGCCTAAAAAGAGTAGGCGTTCCGACGTTTGTGTTGGAAAAAGGGAAACCGCCGTATTTTTTGACCCTCTAAGTCCAAAACCAAACATGCCGTCTAACTGACGTTAGTAGGATGTTCAGGGGGCAATTGTGGAAGCCGAGTAAATTATTACATAGGATAGCCGAATATGTTAAAGAAGGAAACTAGATTGTGTACAATACGGTTCCAGCCCCGAGGGACAGAGGCCCAATATCCAGATCGGCCTCTGTATCAGTTGTAGATTGGGCTAAATATGAAGAGATAGTCGAATTAGTGATTGTTCATTAGACGAAAGGTGGGCCCAACCATCAACATCGAGGACGACTATAAATAAGAGGAGCATTAGCCAAAAGAGGCTAGTGAGAACAAATAAGTTTAGCTTGAGATATAAGCAACCAAGACAATATACACTAACTTATCCATCGCAGTGTTAATTCCGGCACCCCCGAGCGGAGTATTCATTCCTTTTCAGGTGACTAACTGAGGATCACGAGCGTCCTACTAGATCCAAAGAGTATTTCTGAAACACTGCTCCACATCTTCATTTTCGAATAGGATCTGCACGTCCAAAGTAACCTTGGCTGCTACAAGGGCCTTTGTCTATCTGTGTTTGAACCCTCTGTTCTCAAACCTCAGCGTTTCATCGACGTAATTGTTCGTAGCCAACTCTTCTCCCTTCTTGAAAGCATTAGTTATCGCTTGCTGCACCTTAGTGAGTTGAGTCCTCACCTTTTGAAGATCCTCCTCGGCCGCCATGTACATCGCTTCAACAGTTGTCACTCTTTCTTCAACAAGAAGCTGAAGCTTCTTAGCATTATCAACCCTAGTGCGCTTGACTTTGGCTTTAGTTTGCTCGACTGTAGATCTCTCAGTTGCAACTGTATGGTCAGCAACCATTATCTTAACTTTCTTCTCTTCAAACGAAACTTTCTTCTCTTCAAACGAAACTTGCTTCTTGCGTTGTTTGATCAGGTTCATTGCTTGGCGGTGCTAGCAACCAATGTCAGCAATTTTCTCGACAACCTACAAAAACATCGCATTAGAGTCAAGTTACAAATCTACAAATAACCAAAATTTGGAAAAAGGCTTACCAAGATTGCCGATTGAGCTGCCATAGCAGTGGCCATAACATTATCTTTTGCATGTAGTACTTCTTTATCTGTTGGAAACATGATGGCTTTGGCCAAGCTCAAGACAATAGGGGACTCCTTGAGCATCGAAGCACTCATCGGCACATTTGCATCCTTCACCATTTAACGGATCACCAAGGGTTATGTGATGTCCAACATAGGAGAGACGCATACCTTTTTCTCTTCCGGTTCGTCTGACTTGGCGGGGCTTTTTGAGCCCCTCTACTTGTGGTCGGCGGAATCAATCATAGAGCTAGCTATTTCTAGAGCCGGCTCCTTATGGGCCTCAATTTCTTTCTGGACGATAGTCTCATCTACGAAACTAAAGGCTTCCCACTCTTATTGATGACGTCTGTTAGCTTACTTTTGGACTTAGTATCCAATTTCTCAGCATTTCACCATTTCGCGAGTTAAGACAGCGAAAGCTTCTCAGCACCAATATCTTTTGATGTCCATTTCATTTCTTATTCGCTTGAGCAGTGCTTTGGTCATTGGAGCAGTCTTTGAGATCTCTCAGTATTTTTGCAGGTATATAAAAATTTTGGAAGTAGGGTGATCTTCACTCAAGTAGTCTTTTGTAGGTTTGAACTTCGGGGAGGGAGTCATTGTGCGCTTGGGTAGTGTTTTGGTCACTCGAGCGGTGCTTTGGTCGCTCGAGTAGTCAGTGCATGTATCAGATCAGAGATAAGCCTCTTTTAATCACTTTTTCATCCTTTTCTCTCTCTAAACACTTCTAAACCTAAGTTTGAATGGTTACAGGACCACCGATAACCTCTCCCTTACGGGCACTACTAAAAGGGGATCATAAGTTTGAATGGTTGTAGGACCAACAACAACCTCTCCCTTCGGGGCACTACTAAAAGGAGATCATAAGTTCGAATGGTTGCAGGACCACCAACAAGCTTTTGAAGCAATGAATAGGGCACTTACCTCATTACATACTATGATTTCCCCACAACCTGGAAAGCCGTTACTATTACATCTTGCCTCCACCTCTCGATCTATCAGCACCCTGTTGGTACAAGACATAGGCGGTGCCAAAAAAACTAGTGTATTACATTAGTAGAAAGGTTAATGGTACAAAACTATGGTATGCCCCAATTGAAAGGCATTGTCTCGGTCTAATCTTTACCTTGTTGAAGTTACCATACTATTTTTTGGCACATTCGATATAGGTTGTCACCAAGAGTGACCCAGCTCACTACTTGCTAAGCAAACTGACACTTATTGGGAGAATGGGAGATGGCTATTGGCATTGGCAGAATATGACATCACGTGCATCATGCCGAGGGCCATTAAGAGTCAAGAACTTACGGGCTTGTTCGCGAAATTTCCATCTGGAGAACATGAGCCTAGCTGTGGTAACTCTACCTGGCCAGGCTTATGCTTCAGTAGTGGAGGTTGACACATGCTTAACTAGTCAGGATGGTGAGAAGCTGCATCTATCCTACAAGGTAGACTTTGAGTGCTCAAACAATGAGGCTGAATATGAGGCAATAATATTGGGATTGCGGCATAAAAGAAAGGCCTTCAGCAATTGAAGATTTTGGGGTGATTTCAAGCTAGCGGTAAAACAGACACTAAGTAACTTCCCCTTGAAGGAGCCACTCATAAACCATACCACAACATAGACCAGAGGCTCTTTACCTAGTTTGATGATATTCAAATCCAGCACACCTCTCATATACATAATCGCTTTCCCAATGCCTTGTCTACATTGGGGGAAAAGCTAGATATCCTTGAAGATAGTATAACCATTGTCATTGAAAAGTGGACAACACCTGCAATAGTAACTGAGGGATACATAGAACAAGATGTTGAGGGATGGAAAGAGCACATAATTCAGCAATTGAAAATAGGCAAAGGGGTTCTCAAGGAAATAGAACTCGCACCATTTATAGTCCTCAAGTGACAGTTATACTTCCATGGCCCAAGTAATCTGTTAGCAAGGTGTGTCAACAAACAAGAGCCAACTTACAGACTTCAGCAGATTCATGCCAGGTCTTGCGGAGATGGAGACATCAGCCCATATAGACGCATATAAAGACAGGGTTACTACTGGGAAAAAGAAAGCACTGACTTGCAAAGGCAATACAAAAAATGCCAATTCTATCCCAAGAAAGAAGAAGCTCATTTCCTGAGTAGTGAGGAATGGAGGCAGCCATACATAGACTTCCTCAATGATATACTTCCTGAAAACCACGTTGATGCCATCAAAGTTAAGAGGTGAGCCACTCACTTCTTTTAAATCAACGGAAATTGAACCGTAGAAGTTTTGAAGGGACACCCCTCATGTGTCTGGCCAAGGATGAAGCCAACGAAGTACTAAAGGAAGCTTACAAAGTGGAACATCAAAGGGAACAACGATTGTATGAGCATCTTATTCACCTTGGCTATTATTGGCTAACGATGAAAGAAGATACCAAGATATATGTGAAGAGATGCCAATCATGTTAGAAACTTGGAAACTTAATACATGCACTGATAGTTAAACTGCACAACATCAAGATGCAATATCCATTCCATACTTGGGCGTTTGATTTGATTAGACCAATTGCTCAAAAGTCGAAAGGTCACCGATGGATACTTGTAGCAACACAAGTCAGTACCAAGTGGGTGGAAGCCATACCCATAAAAAGATAATGGTAGGGGAGTGGCCAACTTCATTCAAGAAAATATCATTTGTAGGTTCGGCATACCTAACGTGATACTATTTGACAACATAATTCCTTTTGTGAATTGGCATGTTATTAGATTAGGCATCACAAGTCCACTACTTACTACTACCAAGGGAATAGACAAGTCGAAGCAACTAACAAGACCCTTATACAGATTTGGAGTACGATGATAGATGAGGCTGAGGGCATGTATTCTGAACAAATTTCCACAACACTTTGGGCATACAAAACATGTCATGACCCAAACCCACCCTTAGAGGTTAGCATCATAACCGGCCAGTAATCATGAGATTACCTACGGCCTCAGACAAAAATTCAAAACATAATTAGGTATAAGGGGCCAGAAGCGGAAGCAGAATAATAAAATTGTCCAACAAGCTATGCATATATGGCACAAACAAAAACATCTTGTACATTTATAACTCACATCCATACAAACATTGATTATACATTAATTTCAAACTGCATGCTCAAGACTTATACATGAGAGTACAATTCATCAACTTACAAACTTAAGCTCTTGGAAACAAAAGATAGTCAAGCATGGCCAACAAAAACAAAAGACAAAAGGCTCATCTGAGAGGCACTCGTTGGCTGACTTCACAAAACACAAGGTAATCTTCAAACATCTCTAAGGCTGAACATTCCACTACTCACCTATATAAATATATATAAGAGTGAGCTAGAGCTATTGAATAATATTAAAGTAAAGTGGTTACGTGAATGAGTTCTATTACTTAAAGATAATCGTTTTCATGTCACTTCCTTACATAACAGAATGACCTCTGGTCCAACATAAACAGATGTACAAAGTAGAACAAATCATAACTTGATAGAACAACCTTGGGTTCAATTGCTTACAACTGTATAATGACCATTTCGTCAACATATAACAGATATCTCAGACTTTTCAGATGATCAGAATGATCTTGGGTCTATCTTATTAGATACACACTTGGGTCCATTTCACATATTTGTACTTAATCAATCCTATTAACTGATATCATGTTGAACGAATAGATAGAAACTCATTCATAATTACAAAATCATAAGTTCATAAAAACTTACCTCAATGGAAACATTTAGAAATAGCATATATGAAGATATATTTACTAAGATATTACTTATAGTGATTAGATTGTTGTCACGTCTTCGTGAATCAACCTACACAACACATAACACATACACACATTGATGTACATTGCTTAAACGAATCATTTCTTTCTTAACCAATTCCTTTAAGTCCTTTCTAGCTTATTAATTCATTCATGAGGCTTACTTTATGCCTAAGAATGCTCGAAAGAAATGGAAATGCAAATATGAACATAATTCAATTTTTTAAAGTTATGTTGGAACAGGGCAGTTTGCTCGTGCACACAATTGGTCACTAGAGTGAACTACTCGATCTGCAAAGGTACTGGATGCACAAAATCTAGGCTCAACAGTCACTCCAGCTAAATGTAGAATATACTGAGGTTGCTCGAGCAGACTGTTGGTCGCTCGAGCGGTCTGCAAACTTTTGCGAAACTACGGGATGCATGAAAAATGTGCTCGAGAGGTAACTTCACTGCTCGAGTAATGCGGTCGAAATCTAGGTTTTGAAATTAGAATTTTGAGCTTCAAGACTTAAGTCTAAAGTGTAAAACCTTGCATGGCTTGTACATAATCTTGCAAACACTTAGAAAAACATGATTATGTAACCAATTTCAAACCCTCAACTCAAAACTTCATGATATCTTCAAAATTGAACTCAAATCTTCATGTATGCAGAAATCATTTTCAAATTCTTTTTTATAACTCTCAAAACATGAAATTAAGCAATAAAACTCTTCAAATCAAGGATGCATGTATGATACAACTTCAAATTTCAACATACATAGCAAAAATCATAATTAAAATGATGAAACTCTTCATGTTGATACATGCCTGTATGTTTTATCTTCAATTTGATCATCTTAAGCTATTTCTTGTGTTTAATCTCAAATTCTTCTTGAATTCATATGATAGGTGACTTAAATTCATGAATTAAGGTTGAATTCAATACTTAGAGCCTTGAATTAGGCTTGTTCTAGCAAAAACTTGAGATCCTCTCCTTAGTTCTTCAGTCTTCTAACAAATTCTTCATGCTCAAGCCTTTTCTCTCTCTAAAATTGAACTCTTTCTTTCTCTCTCTCTCTCTCTCTCTCTCTCTCTCTCTCTCTCTCTTTCACTAAAATGTTCTCCAACAGATTTGAGCCCAAAACCATTAATGGGTGATGATTGAGACCCCCTCTAATCACCACCCTCACACACACGTGGCGGGTGGTGATTGGAGAAGAAGGAAAAAAAAAAGAGAGTGGCCAATCAGGTGAAGAGGGGGTCAAGGGGGTGGGGAAAAAAGGGGGTCCAAGTCATTATTCACCATTAATTTACCTCTTCATAACTCATATATATACATGTGATTAGCTTAGGATGCTAATTAAGGATTAGGCTTACTAATTAGGACTTAAGTTTAATTAAACAAAACTTAATTTACAAACTAAATCAAATTTTAATCAAACTGTCCAAAAGGTTCTAAAAATTATGCTATGCTGATTTAACTCATCAATTTCAGTTTTTGACGTCATTAAGGCTTTCAATTTCAGATTCAATACAAAAATCATAACCAATATTTCACAAATCAAACAAATACACAAATTAATCACAAGGCACATAAGCACATTTCAAAATTATATATATATATATATATTTTACGTGATAGGGTTATCACAGAACATCCAAGAGAAAATTGACTCAAGCAACCCCGTTCTCCTTGGTGTGTAGATCTGAAGTAGTTTTGCCAGTTTAGTTAGTAGTACCCTCGGCAAGAATGGCCTTATCAGCACACTAAGTTCCAGATTCAAGGGAAATTGACATAGAAGTGGCTGAAAAAGAAGGGGTCGAGCCTCGTGAGTTATGGAAAAATACCACAAATCTATAACCCGTGTTTATAACTAATCTATATAGAATAAAGAATTCAAGGGAGCGGATCTTGTCTGGAAGACAGTTGATGTAATCATGTGGGTGCAACTAATCCCTAAGTTCTCACCTAAATGGGAAGGCCCTTACAATGTGACCGAGGCAAGTAGCAGCGGTTATTACAAGTTGGTGAGGGTTTGCGATGGATTCAAGACTAGTCATGTGAATGCTAAGTATATAAAGGAGTACTTTCCTTAGCCTTTTGTTCAATTAGAGTAGTTAAAGTATTTATTTTCGATTAGTTCTCCGGGCTTGTTATGAGAAAAGTTGTTCATACTTAGTAAAAATTTGAGTAGATGTATTCTATTTTGTTGCTCAGACTTTGTTATTTGACAAAATTTGTTTATGTCAAGAGATTTGTGTACTTTCCTTTCTGTATTGAGTTGTTCAAGCAAAAGAAAATAGTGGAATGATTTTCATAAATACTACCAAAACATCCATACTTTTCATTAAAAAAGTTGAACTTCCAGAGCATGATCATAGTGATTGAAAGGAAGTTACCACAAAGAAAAGAAAATAACCGAAGTGTGACGACCCCGCCACATAAAATATTTTACTTTTAATTAAGCAAGGTGATTTAGATTTTAAGTAATTATTATTCTGATTTAATTGTGGAATTGATGAACAATATTGGGGTTGATTCGTATATAGTTTTATAAAAGAGCTATTTTGGAATTAGAAATTAAAAGTCGGCTTAAGAAGGTGAAATTGACAAATTGAAATATTTTAATTTCGAGTATCAGACCATATGGGAGTTTAATTAAATATTCAATTCAGTTTAGTAAAATTGAGATTTTATTAATTGGGTCCGAATTGGAGTTGATCAAGTTATGAAGATTGAAAATTGAGATTATTATGAATTAAATTCATTTATGAAGTGTTGAATTGAATATGTAATTTATTGATGGAGATTTTAAGTTTGCTCAGAAATTGAAGGCTTTGCTGATGTGAGAAATCAAAATTGATAATGGAAATAGGTTTAATTTAATATTTGGAACCTTTTTGGAGTTTGATTAAAAATCTAATTCAGACTTATAATTTAAATATAATAAATAGGGCCTTAATGGAAGTCAATTGGACTGATTAAGATTAAGAAGTGATTAATTAAGCTAATGTATAATTAGTATGCTAAACTAATCCTAATATACATCACCACATGGATTAATTTAAGATGGACAAGTGCCCCACCATTTTCATATATATATATATATAAAATAAAAATAAAAAAAAAGGAAAAGGAAAATAAAGTGGAATAAAGAAATGGGTGTAGTACACTGAAGCTATATATCATCTATGTTTTTGTTTTTTGCTAGAACAAGAACAGCCAAGTGTGTGTGTGTGTGTGAGAGAGAGAGAGAGAGAGAGAGAGAGAGAGTTCAATTCTTTAGAACTTACTGGAAATTTTGAAGAAAAACTAAGGGAGCTAGGAGAAGTGAAGAAGTTGTCAAGAATACACCAAAATGAAGATTGAAGGTAAGGATTTCAAGCTTGAATTTTGTAGAATCCATGTATTACACTTGAATTAAAGATGAGTTTGGGTTTAATTTCATATAATTTGGAAGAAATTAGAAAACAAAGATGAAGAAATTAAGGTAGGTTCATGGTTATGGAAATTTAATATTTTGGGTTTGATGATGTAGTCTTGCATGAAATTAAGCATCATTGTTACATGTATGGGCAAATTCTACAAGTTTAATACTCTAACTAAACATGTATCGTAGGATTTCAAGGTTTTGAGATTTTAATTCATGTTTAAAAGGTTTATGGATTTGAATTTGGGTTTGATATGAAGAAAATTAATAATAATCCAAATTAGAGCTATTTTAATTAAAATTATTTGGTTTTGATCTTAATTATATACAATCAAAGTTTCATAACTCCAATTTCATGATTTAAAGGAAAATAGAAAAGAGTTAAGAATCAATTTCATATAATTTTAAAAAAAAATTGTAAAAGGGTAAAGGAATTGAATTAAATTCAAATTGTAGAAATTAAATTTGAATTAAGAATTTTGTGGGTTTGATTTTTGTTGTCTTGCATAAATTAGAATTTTAATTGCACATGCATCATGAAATTCAAGAAGATTTAAAGAATTGATTTCACATTCTGAAGAGAAAAAGGAAAAGTTTTGTAAAGACAAGTTTATAGAAATTTGGAGTTTAATCTTGAATTAAAAGAGTTGGATGCAAATGGTTAGAAATCAATCATCTTTTCTTGATTGTTAAAAGAGATTATATGGTTTTAACAAAGTTGTGCAAGACACCAAGTATTGAATTGGAATCTGGAAGCTTAACTTTTTAACTTTGAAAACCCAGAATTTTTACAGATCGCTCGAGTGACCAAATGATGGCTCGAGCGAACATTATGAGTTCCCAGTATTTTTACAGAGCTTTGCAAACCGCTAGAGCGACCAAAGGTGCGCTGGAGCGAAGACCCTATTTTCAGCAATTTTGGCTAACTCTTCTAAGTGCCTACCTACATCCTTATGACATTCTAAGTATTCTTAGGCACCAATTGGACTCGCATAGTCATGGAATAAGCTAGAAATGCATAAAGAGAGTTGAATTAAAATGAAATGAATATTGAATGGTGCTTCTATTGTGTTTTTGTTATGCGATTTGTATAAGTGGACATCCGAGGCCTTATATCAACTTCGTCCACTGTGAGTAGCAACTTCATAAAGATATATTCAAATTATATTTATTTTCGAGATGATTACTATTTTCGAAATTGTTATGTGATTGATTGAATGGTTTATTGAAAATTTATTTTGTAATGATAAATGAAGTTCACTTTCGAAATGTATTCGTAGCATCCTTTAGTGAGGCCCTTGCTTGGGGGAAATTATACCACGGCCATTGATTATAGGCCTTTGCCTAGGGGAAACAATACCAACGCTATTGGATTGATTGAAACACAAAGATCTCTAGTGTAAGATCCATTGTGGTCCATTGGATAATTGATTGACCCATTGTGGTCCATTGTATGACCCTTGTGGTCCATTGTTATTGAAATATTGTTACTTTATTGGATGTACCACATAAATTGTCATTGAATGAGTATTGCTATTAGGATAACATGGATCATTGAGAATTGAATTGAAATCGGAATTGTATTTAAAATACTATCGAACAATAGTTTCTACTACTGCAAAGGATTGATATGATGGCTAATCGAATTGCTTTGCCTATTGAAATGGATTGTTTCATAAAAAGAAATATATGTTTTGATATGAGATTTGATATGGAAAATGTTTTGTTATAAATTTGATATAATATGGCAAATGCCTTATTTTGAAAATGATTTAAGATTCGTTTCGAAATTGTAAGACAGGTTTTTTGTACTATCGTTGAACTTCATTCGTTTAACCTCTTTATTCTGTTATTACTCGCTCGGCTTTAGCTCACTATTTATATGTATATGTAGGTGAGAAAACAGAGCAACAAGGATAAAGAGAGTCTCGGAGTCCCAGCCTTTCCTGAATGGAGCAAGTTAGGCTCGAGTAGAGCCATGAAAATCAGCCCCTTAGCTTTCTCAAAGTTTGGTATTTTGTTGAGTCTTAAATGTATATGTGTGTAAGATATATAAGATTTGTACATGTAAATAAATTATAACTGTATCATGTAGGAACAAGCTCAATGGACATTATTGTTTTTGTTTTGCTTCTGCTTTAGATCCGGATATGATTTTAAATATTTTGAAATTCTATCTTTCAGGCCGAAGGTAATCTAGGATTACTGGCCGTTCATGACGGAACTTCTTAAACAGAACTTCTTTGAATGAAGTGTGATTGATACACTAAGTGAATAATCTTAAACTGAACTTCTTTGAATGAACCGTACATCCAATATTGCCCGGCTGCGCCGACTTCAAATAAACCGTACATACAATATCGTGCATGTATGAGAAAGAAATTTGGTAGGTACAGTGCAATACAATGCATAATGTTTAAGGAATGCAATAAACAAGCATAGCAGCACTTTAGAAAGCACCTCATGGGGCGAGTGGCGATAAACCGCTCTTCTCTGACGGGGATTTCCCCTTGTGTTCTTCAAACACTTACCTTCAACTCACAGTATAAAGGCTCTGAAATGCTGACAAGAATTCTTCACGTAGAATACTTTGGATGGCACTTTTCTGCCTGACCATATTCACAACTTTCCCTATTCTCCAACGGGGTGACAGACTAGGTTGGTTTAGTATCCAGAATTGAGGCGCGCATACGCTATCTCAACCTATAGGGCTTCCATACAGATTTCAAGCTGGGGACACGCCTCTGGGTATTTAGACTAGACTTTAGTCTCGGAAATCCCGAACCTTTGCGTCCTAGGCAACAGCCATTCGAACTCTAGTTTCCACCGTTGTAGTTGGTCTCCTAGGAACTCATTGCGAACACAGCCAAGATGCCTCTGGCAGGGAATGGTACTCAGGGAGAGCACTTTTGATCGCCATTCTGGCTTGAAGCAGACTTGATCTTGAGCTTGAGGTAGAGGCACACTCATACTTCGGAGCATTGGCAAGACCTAAAGAGGTACACACGGAATGCAATCTCAGAACTTACTGAAGTTAAAACAAACTCAGATACCCGACCTTTTCCTCTTTTCTTTTGCTTTGCAGTCTGGAACCTATATAGCTTCAGATAGGTCCTGGTTTTACTGTTCGCGCATGACCTGGGTTGAACCCTGCGGTTTTATGAAAAAACGAATCTTGTTTTGTACAGAAGTGGAGAACGGCACGGCACTCAAAGCGCAAAACGATTTTATTTTTGAAATTGAGAGATGAGTTCTTGACCAGGGTATTGAGCCTACGACTGAACACAGCGCACTATGACTCAACAACGGAAAACAAAAGGTAAACAACCTAAACACATCAAGTAACACTCGAAACGACTCAAAACAAGAATCGAGATAAAACAAAAAAGACACGACACTCAGACGTGCACAGGGAGCCTGTTTCTCTGGGTATTGTTTCCCACCCTTTCTCATTTGTGATTCTCACATCACTCGGCCCTCAGGCTCTGTTTTTTTTTTCTAAAAAAGCCATTTTCCTCACTTTTTCTCTCTGCGCACATCTCTCTATTTTTCAATCTCTCATTTTTTATCCCTCTCCTGGGTAGTTGATGGATAAACAAGAAGTTGCAGGCTCTTGCCCCTAGCATTCTGCTAGATTCTCTTTCTTCTGCTTACAACAGTGAACTTCCCCACAGAGGGGTTGTGATGCGGCTGGATGTGCAGTAGATCTGCAATTGACATTGGTTGACGATGCTCTACTGGGGAGTTTGGACGTGATTAGATCTGTCCAAATGAGGCAATGGAATATCCTGCTCCATTCCAGTTCATGCTTCGCACTTAACTTGATACCTCGCTGCTTGGAGGATGAGAGAACTTTCGGCATTTTGCTATTAGTTTCTGTTAGGCCCCTTTTCTGGCAGATACGGTGCCCTTTCTGGCAAGTATGTTGACAATGGGGAACAGATAGAACACCTGACTTAACTTTGCCCCTAGTTCATTATTTTGACCATTTTTTTGTTTTTGACGTTCTGCTAAAACAATTTTGACCAACATGAGAGTTAGATTAACATGCTTGTTCGATTTTCTGATTTAAAATCATGCAAGTTAGGTTATGAGCACTGAAAATTTTCCTTTTTGGGTCTAAGAAAATGGTCCAGTTTTGGAAAAACGGAATAATTTTCCAAAGAATTAGTCAACCTTAGCAAAAATTCTCAAAAACTATTTTTGCAAACTGCCACTGCTCAACGAGCACAGAACCTACGCTTGAGATGCACAACCTCAAATCTAAAACAAAAGAAAATTGTCCCTTGTCTAAATGGCACGGCGTGGCAACGGAAAGTTGCCCCTTGTTTGAATAGTACCGCAGCATACCGTACCCAGTTCTCAAGGTGACGATTATAATCGAACTCTCAGATACAGAGAAGGAAAAGATGATCAAAACCATTACATGGACACACTTGATTTGGAAGTGTTTGTGGCTGGACTTCAGGATGAAGTTGCCTACATATCCCAAATATGGGAATCAAGCCTTACATAGTTCTGATTAAGGTACACTCGGGTATTAACCTCTCCTTTTGCGCTCTAACTTTTGCCAAGGCCGCCATTTCTAGGTTTTCAACCTTGCGAGCTTTGTTTTTCTTTTTCTTTTTTTCTTTTCATTTTCTTCATTTTTCTTCTTTCTTTGCATTTTTTCTTGCTCTAACTTTTGCCTTGGTCGCCCTTCTGGGTTTTCGACCCAGCGAGCCTCTCAAGGGTAAAAGTGTAGCTTTGTCCATGTTGATTGATTTGAGATCTCGAAGTCATCTGAATCTAGGAGAATGGTTGTTGTTCGCTGATAATGTAGAAGTCCATCCAATGGGGGCTGAATTTGCCCCTAGTGTTGTGGATAGGAACTTGGTTGTCCTTCAGCAATACTTTCTTCTTTCCTCCCTTTTGGGATTTGGCTTTCTTGCCAATCTTCATTGGTTTGCAGAATGATCCATCTTTGGCTCTTCGAGCATGTCTAATATTTTTTGGTGCCCCTAGTTCGAGGGGTGCTTCTGATCTAGCTTTGCAAGCTTCTTTTGATGACATCTGATTTTCTCGTTCTGACTTTCTTGCCCCTAGTTCATGGGCTGCTTCAAATCTGGCCACACGGGCCTCACATTGTGGTTGACCGTTGAACATTCTGAATCACAGTTCAAGGTTTGAAGGCAAAAGGGGTCGAGTCTCGAGGCTGAGAGCGATCCTAAGCTGCACAATCTCAAGAGCGATTCCACATAGGTCTTCGTAGGATCGCGCAAAATATTTTTTGAAATCTTTTAAGAAAGCGACTAATCGCTCGCGCTGAAGATAGTGTAGAACCAGTCTAGATCAAGCTAGGATCCTTCTCAGTACTCACATTAACAAACATGATCTCAATCATTAAGGACTTAGCATGCCTCTCTTTCTCTCAATTGATCAATTTTTGCAAAACCCGAGGAATTCCTTCCTCTTCATTTTCACCATAGTGTTGAAAAATTTTGAAAAAAAAACTTAGGTCAATGCAATGATTTCAAGGCACAAAAAAACAAAGCAGGTGAAAAGCACTGCTGTTTCATTCAAACTTGTTGGCACAACAGGCTCAAAATAGCGACATGCACAAAAACACGGCAGCCACAGCTGTTTCGTTTAGATTTCTTGGTTGCAACTGTCTTCGCAGCAGAAACAGACTCAAAAGAAAGGGAAAAGACAATCATAAAACAAAATAATGATGTCCGAGGTAACAACCCTGGAATCATTTGACTCCTATACAACAGGACTGACTCGATATAATAAGACAGACCCCAAACAAAAGACTGACTCAAAACAAAGAGACAGACTCAAAACAACAAAGCAAAAACTGACTCAATACCCAAGTCAGATAGTACAAGATTTAGCATTCGCAAATGCTCAAAATAGTGCGTGCCGAACGCCACATCTGAAATAAACCGAGCGCCGCTCGCAAGTGGTCCAACCCTTGATCACATACTTACATTATCCTCGAAATCCATCAACCCAGTGATGGTAGACTTCGTTGAGCTCAGCAGGAGGATGACCTCGTTGTCAAACAAATCCTGCACTTCATGGCGAAGTCAGAAACAATTGTCGGTGGCGTGACCAGTCTGTTGATGGTACGCGCAATACTGGGTAGCGTCATGACCAGCTGGAAGGCGACTAGGGAGAGGCCGAGGCTCGAGGGGTTTGAGATGTCCCTTTTCGGCAAGGATCTAAAGCGCCTTGGACAAAGGCATGTAGAGGGCATGGAATACCCTGCGCCCTCGGGGCAGATACTTCGAAGTTTGTGAACTTTTGCTGGATGCACTAGCGAAGGGGTCAGCAGGTGCTGCTTTGGCTTTCTGCTCTTTTCCAGGTGCAGGATTAGGGTTGGGAGGAACGGTTCTGGTACGACGGTCCCTATCTCGATTTTCCCCTTCGCTTGAACTGCTCTCGGTCTGAGTAGGGAAGATATCATCCATAATTTTTACAGCAACAGCGAGCACCTGCTATTTATTCAGTCCTGCGGCTTTCAAAGCCTCAATAGCCCACAGAAGTTGTTCATAAGGATCGGTGTCTTCCTTCATCTTATTCTTTCCACTGGCCTCAGCTTGGTGGAAGGTTTGGGTTACTTGATCAGGGTGGAGCCTTGTCGTTGTCGGAGCTTGAGACAGCTTCAGGTTGGCTGAGCTCAATTACAATTCGCCCTAGTAGCGGAGGCTCCTCCAGCATGAAGTTCCCGGCATATGATGTGGTTCGTGGCGGAGTCGACATCCCGTAGGCTAGGTTAGCCACAGATCTCTGAAAATCACCAATCATTCCTATCAACTCAAAAGTGGTGTGCTAACGAGCTTGGAAGAATTGGGGTTCCCAAATCGGATACGTAGCAGGTGACCTGAGTGGGTGTGGCACTTCGACGCTGGTTTCGCCCTGCAAGATGATTCCTTGGTTTAACGCGGCTGCCATAACCACAATTTCCTCTAAATTTTGTGTCATCATAAGTCCGCTGAACTAAACGGAGGTGATGTGACCGGTGATTGACGGATCAGAAGTCTGCCTTGCCTCAGCGAAGGAGAACACTAGCTATTCTGAACTTAATCCCTGAACTGAAAGAGAAAACATGCAGCATTTCAGCCCAATTTCATCAGAACTGACATAGGCATAGCTGAATGATTGTACTATACTACTGATCACTATTCCCCAAAATCACTGCCCCAAATCTGAATCTGATACCTGCAGATATAACTGATTCTCAAAATACTGATATTGATGCCCGCAGGCCTGATACCCACACTTGCAGACCGATACGTGCATACCCTATAGAGATACACTCTAAAAGCACATAACCAGTAGATGAGAGCCAATACACCCCTATGTTGGGGTAGGGTTTCCCTGTCCTAGTTTCGTCAAGAACTAGGGTTTCACCATGCACACAGCGGTTTCACACAACCTATAATCGAGTAAGCAACCTGTCCTAGATTGGAATTGTCACTATGGATTCCGATATGCACTAGGTCGAATGGTCAAAGAGGGTGCCCCGGTAAAACCGGGGTTTGTGTTGCCGTCATGGCAGAGCCTGCAACCAGTCAGCCTTATGGCACGCTTCTCAAAGCATGCCTCCGGCAAACCGCTCAGGAATAGCATACGGCAAACACGGTGTCCTAGGCGCACCAATGCAAATGCAATGCAAAGAAATACATAAGTGTAATCAAAACAAGATATCATGAGTTGGAGTCAAGTTCTCCAACTTCCCCAGCGGAGTCGCCAGAAACTGTGGACGCGCCCCGAGGACTTTATGCTCTTCCACAGTTCGGACTCATTTGTGTTACGGTTCTTAATCTGATCTCACAACGTGCGATATGAGATTGATAAATCACCAAAGAGTCCAAATCCGGCAAATTATTTTGGAAAACTGATTTTTAAGAAAGAAGTGCCAAACATGGACTGCTTTGCCAGATACAGAGTCGCCACCTAAATATTTTATTTTGGGAAATTTAGAAAATCCTGACTCATTGCCTAAGGCCACGTGTCCGTCATCACCAAAGTTGCCTCGGCTCGGGAACTTGGGTACGATTGGAGAAGGTCATCTATGAGCAGCCCCACTCGCCCGATCCGAAGATCGGCCCGTACTAAGCATGATATCGAGTTTTTAAAAACACATGCATTCTTATTCCGGTTATTAGCTAATCTTTACTACATGATGCGCACAGCAAAACAAGTATAGACTAGATCGCCTAATTTGGAACAAAGCATTGCATATCCGTTTGTTTGGAAATGGTTTGAGGTTTGCTACTTGCAAGTAGGCTAAAACACGAATTTTAACGAATTATTCCAATTCAAGCAATCCAACCTTCACCCACAGGCATTCAAGCAGTTATATCATATAAGCAATTAACCTCATGGCAAGCATGCTTTCATGGCAACACTCACATACATGCAAGATGCTAAAGCATAACACTCACAGTATACTCCGAGCCAAAACAGAGAACATGTTAGTAATCAAATGTATGATCCAAGTCCATGTTAAGATGGCTAATGCATCGCAGGCAAAATGCAACTAGAATAGGCTCGGCTAATCTAAAATTGCATATGAGATGCAACAATCGATGCACGTATTCAAGTTAGAATTGAAATACTATGCAATCAGTATGATGTGCCGAGCCCTGTGCGTGCAATATGAATGAATGTATGCAAACATGCTATTATAAGTATGCTAATTGAAACATGCCCTAAAACTAACCAACAAAAACAAGTAAGTAAAAAGGAGAAAGAAATGGAGGTTGGAAGACATGCACAGACGCACGCACACTTATTACGAGATTCGCCCTCTCGACGGAGGGTCCAAAAGAATAATACAAACCGAATAATTAATCAACTATCCTAGCTAATTAATTATTGCAAACCCCTTAATTAATTAACAAATTAATTACAAAAGGAGGTCGCCGCAGCTCCGCCTCAGAATGATTGAATCATGCATGCTCGATCGCCTCGCTCGGAAATCCGTTGCCATGCCACATGTTGCCTCTGTTTACACTATTTTTCTCCTCTAAAGACTGCATAAGTCCCAATTATGTTTCTGAACCACTCCCTGAGCACTGTGGGATGTCACCGGCCAGAAGTTAGGCCCACTGGCCTTTGAATAATGGTTATCGACCATTTGTAGGGCCATCGGCTGGATATTGATGGTCGACTGGCATTGAGGATGGCCGACCGGCCATGTCTTCCTGCAAAATCCTATTTTGGCTACAACAGAGGATAGACAATGCATGGCAAGGCATTTACAAGACAATGTGTGCACGGCCACTCTCCCTATCATGCTACAAACTCAAGGGAGTATGGCCCTCGACCCTCGGGCCATCAATCGCGTATTTCAATGCGTGATGGCCAAAGGTGCCAAGTGTGCAATTCAATATGGAATGAAATGCACAAAACACATAAGGGGCCCCAACCTCTATCATGGTTGATCAAGAGGCAAGGAATGCACGCTTAATGCTATACAACCTAGGCATGGAAGCAAGCGGATGCAATATGAGCATGCAAACAAGCAATGTGCAATAGGCTTACAACCTACACAAATAAGCATGCAAGGCATGTAATAACAATGCTAATGACAAACATGCAACAACATGTGAAGGGACTAGCATGGAAACATGCAAAGCAACTTAACAAAGAAAAGCATGCCAAATGCAATATAACTCAAGCATGTGACAACATGCAATAGGCCAAGTACGCAACAACACGCAAGGCGAGCATGCAACAACATGCAAACAATGGACTCAAACTAATATGGATAGCACTCAAATAGGTCCAAATCAGTGGCCAAAGTATTAAGAAAATGAGGACAAATGCACATACAAACATGCATGTATAAATGGTCCAACACTTAAGCATCAAAAGGGCAGCTTTTAAGGACACTTATAAGAGACAAACATGGATATGTGACAAGCACATTAAGCTCTGAAACATGCAAGGGATGATGCCGAGTCAACCAAACTACACAAGTGAAGCACACATGAGGTTTAGAGCTTATGACTAGTAAAGGGACTTGAACCAAAGCTACAGAAAACAAAAAGCATATGGCAAGTATGACCCAAAACAGTCGTAAATCATGCCAAAGTGAGCCTAAAACATACAATGACCAAAGCCAAAACAAGCTAAAACAAAGGGACAAATGCATGAGACGTTCGAGGTTACTAAAGAGGTGTTACACTACACCTAACATAACCAAACATGGCATGATTAAAGCAACCAAAAACAGAGTTATGAGATGCCAAAATGAGCCCAAAAACCTACTTAGATGGCACCCCAATGGCCTAAGCATGGTGGCATACGCAATGACACATTCAAGAGGCACAAAACACAAACCCTTTTAAAGCATCAAAGAAGCGACAAGTGCAAGTATTCAAACATACTATATGGACTGAAATAGCATTACTAATGATGCTAAACCACTGAAATGATCCAAGTAGAGCATGCTAGAGGATTCAACACTCGAAGCCTACAAGCTAGATTGCATGGTAGCTATGCAAAGCAAATCATGGATGACCAATACAACCAAAATCAGACCTCAAGCATACCAAAACATGGATAACATCTTCTTGAAGTCGAGCCAAAATCATGCTAGAAATACATGTTACAACATGGTGCATGTTAAGGCAAATCAGGGGATTACAAGACAAGTATATGGTGCATGCAATAAACCACTAAACCAACTTTGGATAGAGATAAATCATGGCAAAAGAACACCAAATACCAGCTAAGACATGGCCAACATGAACTTAACAAAGGTGCTCATATATGAGGTAAATATGACAAGTATTGAAGACAACAAGGAGAGGGGATGGCCCTCTCCTTCTTAGGACCTCAAAACATCATCCCCACCACTGAAATCCCTCTGGATTTCAGTGGTGAGAAGGCCAACACAAGGTGGTCCCGAAGCTCACAAAAAGGGCACAAAAAATGAGGCCAAACAAGGCCTAAGAGGGGGTAAACAACCCCAAACACCAAAGTGATCTTAAACAACTATTTTAAGCGCTTAAAAATAGAACTTTTATCAGTTATAAGTTAAGCTTAAAAACAGATGCAAGATAGGCTAAAAGCTTAAGCAAGAAAGGGGTATCTATAGGCAAGAAGCTCACCCTTGTGGAACCTCTTCAAGAACAAAGCTCCAGCAGGTTTTCTGAGTTTAAACCAACCCAAGAACACTGAAATCAACCTCCTAGCACCTCAGCAACCAAGGATGGTGTTCTAGTGTGTGTTTGTGTACAATAGTAAGACAATACTACACTTTTGGACACAAAACAAAGCTAAAACAAGAAATATAGATACAAGGGTATATCTATTCTCTCAAGAACAGATTTTCTGAACCCTGGAGAATGGAGGAGGGGTTCCCTCTTTATAGATGCTCAAATTCTAAAGCTTCTAAGAGAAGCTAAACAAGAGGCAAATCCCTCCATACGTGTATGGAGGGGGTTAATTGTGGGTGCCAGCTGACACAAAATATCTGCATAAAGCAGATGAACAGGGTTCGGCCAGCAAAAAATGCCGATCGACCAACACAATGGCCGGTCAACTAAATATAGTGCCGATCGGCCAACACTCTTGGCCGATGGCAGGAAAAAAGGGGCCGGTGGCTTCAAGCCTTGGCCGGTGGGTTGAGGAAATGGCCAACAAGCCATCCTCTTCCTTCAGAAGCAAAACCACATGTGTTTGGTCCACAACCAAGCACAAAATAGTCAAGTTGAGAGATCTTGAGGCAAGGCGCGCGGCCGAGACTTCCGGGAACTAAAAACGAACACAAACAGGGATGATCATCAAGTGTTTAAATGATGACGTCCAAGTCTTGAGGACGGTCAAAAATGGGGTGTCTACAGTTGCCCCTCTTTGACAGAACTCGAAAGTCATAACAAGGACGGGAGTGAATGTCAAAGCCCAGAGACGACCCATTTTTGACAAGGCCGAAGACTTAGACAAAGCATGCAAGATAACAAGATACGTGCCCGAAGGCAGGGGCAAAATGCAAATGACATGCACGGTGCCGAATATAACTTATGATCATGCAAAGAAAGCTGTAATGAAGCAAATATACACAATAAATGCAACAGTTTAAGCAGGCAAATTTAAACCAAACTACATTACATGCAGAAAGGATGTAAGAAAATTATGCAATTCTCACGAACATGTGCGATAGATACATAAAGGTGAACGAAGTGTGATAGATACACGGAGTGAGTAAGTATGTGCAATAGATACACTAAAGTGAATGTGTGATGGATACACGAAACAAACGAAGTGTGATAGATATACAAAGTAAACGTGTGATGGATACACAATGTGAGTGTGTGATAAATATACAAAGTTTGATAGATGCACTAAGTGAACAAAGTGTAATGGATACACAAAAGGTGAACATAAAGTGTGATAGATGCACTTAGTGAACAGAGTGTGATGGATACACAAAAGGTGAACACAAAATGTGATAGATGCACTAAGTGAACAAAGTACGATAGATACATAAAAGGTGAACACAGTGTGATAGATGCACTAAGTGAACAAGTGCGATGGATACACAAAATGTGATAGATGCACTAAGTGAACAAAGTACGATAGATACACAAAAGGTGAACACAGTGTGATAGATGCACTAAGTGGACAAGTGTGATGGATACACGAAAGGTGAACACAAAGTGTGATAGATGCAGTTAGTGAACAAAGTATGATAGATACACTAAAGATGAACACAAAGTGTGATAGATGCACTATGTGAACAAAGTATGATAGATACACTAAAGATGAACACAAAGTGTGATAGATGCACTAAGTGAATGTGTGATGGATACACAAAAGGTGAACATAAAGTGTGATAGATGCACTTAGTGAACAAAGTACGATAGATACACTAAAAATGAACACAAAGTGTGATAGATGCACTATGTGAATAAAGTATGATAGATACACTAAAAATGAACACAAAGTGTGATGGATGCACTATGTGAACAAAGTATGATAGATACACTAAAAATGAACACAAAGTGTGATAGATGCACTTAGTGAACAAAGTATGATAGATACACTAAAAATGAACACAAAGTGTGATAGATGCACTATGTGAACAAAGTACGATAGATACACTAAAAGGTGAACATGAAGTGTGATAGATGCACTAAGTGAACAGAGTATGTGTAGACAACCCATTTTTGACCAACCTTAAGACTCAGACGTCAGTCATCAATTGAGCGCTCGGTGATTGCGCATGTTGGGCTCGTTCTGAAGTTTCAGAATTTGGCTGAGAGCCTTGCCTCCTAGCCTCAGAACCTTTTGTGCTTTGCCTCGATTTGCA
Organism: Camellia sinensis; assembly: GCF_055761805.1. Lineage (NCBI taxonomy): Eukaryota > Viridiplantae > Streptophyta > Magnoliopsida > Ericales > Theaceae > Camellia > Camellia sinensis. The sequence continues at coordinate 134,486,350 of NC_138973.1, forward strand.
AACCAGGTCTTGTTTTCTCTTTCCAAAGGGAGGGAGAGGTCTCGTAGACCATCTCTCAGTGGCCGTAGGCTACTTTTCGTGGTCATAGGCCACTTTTCCTGTTTGGAGACCTGTTTTCGGTTTTCGGAGCCGTCGACCGTGTGCCTCAGTTCGGGACCGCTTAACTTTATCCATTTGGCACGATTTTTGGCACACACCTTGCTTCCTCTCTCTTGAGGGACACTGTGGCTCGGGAGACCACCTTTGTGGTCGCACGCCACTTTCGATGCTTACCAGCCTGTTTTCGAGGCACCCGGCTGCGTGTTTTGATCCCCGAACCCTCATTTTGCATCCGTCTTGGTTCATTTTTGGCATGGACCTTGTTTTCATTGTTTGGGAGGTGGTACAAGTATCGGGGACCACCTTTTCTCCTTGGAGACCACTTTTCTCCCGCCAGCCAATTTTCTTGTCAAGAAGCTAGTCTCCTTGATTTTTGGGCCATAATTGTTGGTCTTCCACCATACCACTAGCTTGCATTCAATGTGGAGACCATCAAATAGGGCTGCCGACCACCTTTCATTTAGTTGAACCTTTTGAACTGGTCAGCTAACCAGGGAAAGTGGTCGGCCGACCACCTGAACTGGTCAGTCTGCTCCCTCTAGTTTTGTCTCTATGAGTTGTTGCCAACTGTACCAGCTGGAAGGCACAACCTGTATCCTTCATACACGTGTATGGAGGATTTGCACCCTTATTTTAGCTTCTTGAGGAAGCTTAAACCTTTGCTCTAGCTTCTTGAGGAAGCTTGAACCTCATTTTAGTTTCTTGAGGAAGCTTGAACCTTTGCTCTAGCTTCTAGAGGAAGCTTGAACCTTTGCTCCTCTATAAGAGAGGCCCTCCTCTTCCTTGCAAAAGCTTCCAAAAATTTTGATTAAGGCAAAATATATATCCCTCTCTATATCTCTACATTTTGGGTTCAAAAGTGCATTGTTCTTGGCCTATTGCACTACACCTCATAGTCATACACCTCCACCATTGCTTTCAGGTCCTTGGAGGTCATTTTCAGAGGTTAAAGGTTTGGATTTTGGTCTCAAAAGTTGCTGGTTTTGCAGAGCTTCAAGGAAAATGTAGAAACTAGGAGAAGAAACTAGTCGGCCGACCCGATTTTCAGGCAGGCCAACCACTTTTTCTGGTTTTCACCACCAAGGGTGGTCGGTAGGTGGTCTCCAATGCCTATAGCTGGTCGGCAGCCTCCCCCTAGATTCCCAGGGGAGAGTTTTATCTCCTTGGATCTTTGTGCAAGGTTCTGAAATCAAGTGCAAACAAAGGTGAGCCGGGGCATCACGATGGATTTCCCGACAAGGCGACTCGAGCATGCATGCATCGTTTATCATTCAAGGCAGAGCTGAGGCAGCCCATTTTACATAGTTTGCATGCTAGTTTGGTAAATTTGTTAATTAGCTAGTGTTGTGTAATAATTAGTTAATTCGATTCTGTATTATTTATTCGGACCCTCCGAGAGAGGGCAATGTTGTAATAAGTGTGTGTGTGTGTGTGATGCATGTCTTCTAACCCTACGTCTTTCTCCCTTTTATTTACCAGCTTATGATGGTTAGTTTTAGGGCACGTTTCAATTAGCATCCTTATACTCGTATGTTTGCATCCATTCATCTATTTTGCATGCACCGGGCTCGGCGCGTCATACTAACTGCATCGTCTTTCAATTCCAAGTTGAATACATGCATCGATTGTTGCATCTCATATGCCATCTTAGAATAGTCGAGCCTATTGTAGTTGCATTTTTGCATGTGTTACATTAGGCATTCTTAGCATAGTTAGGATTCATGCATGATTTCTAATTAGCTTCTTTCTTTGGCTCGGAGTACTCGGTAAGTGTTTGTGCTTTAGCATCCTTGCATGCGTGTGAGTGACTGGCATGATAGCATGCTTACCATGAGGCTATGTGCTTATGTGACATAACTGCCTGAATGCCTGTGGGTGAAGGTTGGATTACTTGAGTTCAAACAATTCATTGAAATCCGTGTTTTAGCCTGCTTGCGAGTAGCAAACTTCAAACCATTTTCCAAACAAACGGATATACGATGCTTTGTTCCAACTTAGGCAATCCAGTCTATACTTGTATGCTGTGCGCATCACATAGTAATTCTAGGCTAATAAACCAGAAAAGAGCACATGTGTTTTCAAAAACTCGATATCATGCTTAGTAGTGGCCGATCTTCCATCGGGCGAGCGGGGGTGCTCTTGAAATGACCTTCCCCAATCGTACCCAAGTTCCCGGGCCGATGCAATTTTAGTGATGACGAACACGTGGCCTTAGGCACGAGTTAGGGTTTCCTAAATTTTCCCAAAACAAAATATTTAGGTGGCGACTCTGTATCTGGCAAAACAGTCCATGTTTGGCACTTCTTTCTAAAATCTATTTTTCAAAACGATTTGCCAGATTCGGACTCTTTGAACAATTCATTGAAATCCATGTTTTAGCCTGCTTGCGAGTAGCAAACTTCAAACCATTTTCCAAACAAACGGATATACGATGCTTTGTTCCAACTTAGGCAATCCAGTCTATACTTGTATGCTGTGCGCATCACATAGTAATTCTAGGCTAATAAACCGGAAAAAGAGCACATGTGTTTTCAAAAACTCGATATCATGCTTAGTAGTGGCCGATCTTCGATCGGGCGAGCGGGGGTGCTCATGAAATGACCTTCCCCAATCGTACCCAAGTTCCCGAGCCGATGCAACTTTAGTGATGACCGACACGTGGCCTTAGGCACGAGTTAGGGTTTCCCAAATTCCCCCAAAACAAAATATTTAGGTGGCGACTCTATATCTGGCAAAGCAGTCCATGTTTGGCACTTCTTTCTAAAAATCTGTTTTTCAAAACGATTTGCCGGATTCGGACTCTTTGGTGATTTATCGGTCTCAAATTGCACTTTGCAAAATTAGATTCAGAACCGTGACATTTAAGTCCGAGCTGTAGTGAGCCTAATGAACAAAATAGGATTTCTCCTGGGACGTTCGGGGACGTCTACAGTTTCTGGCGACTTTGCTGGAGATTTAAAGAACTTGACTCGAACTCACAATATCTTGTTTTGATTACACTTATGTGTTTCTTTGCATTGCATTTGCATTGGTACGCCTAGGACACCGTGTTTGCCATATGCTATTCCTGAATGGTTTGTCAGAGGCTCGCTTTGAGAAGCGTGCCATAAGGCTGACCGGTTATGGGCTTTGCCACGATGGGAATACAAACCCCGGTTTTACCGAGGCAACCTTTTTGACCATTCGACCCAGTGCATATTCGGAATCCATAGTGACCATTCCAAGCTAGGACAGGTTGCTTACCCGATTGTAGGTTGTTTGAAACCGCTGTGTGCGTAGTGAAACCCTAGCTCCTGACAAAATAGGACAGGGAAACCCTACCTCTCCATATGGGTGTTTTTGGTTCTCACTTGCTTGCTATGTGCTTTTAGAGTGTGTCTCTACAGGAATACAATCAGTTTGCAAGTCTGGGTATCAAGCCTGCAGGCATCGGTATTTAAGAATTAGTTATATCTACGGGTATCATATTCAATTTTGGGGCAGTAATTTGGGGAACAGTGATCAGTGGTCAAATACAGTTATTCAGCTATGCTCATATCTGTTTTGGTGAAATCAGGCTGAGATCCTGTCTGTTTTCTTCTTTTGCAAGGTAGTCTGGGAACCATAGCTTCAGAAGGCTTCGATATCCCCCGTGTACATTGGACTTGTGCTGATAGACTTTGTCAGGTCAGAGATTCAGTTCAAGGGCAATTAGTGTTCCTTTGCCAGAGGCAGGGTAAAAGGGGCCAGTCAGGCACAGATCACCAGTTCAACAGTCCCCAGTTTCACAGTCATTATCCACCTCGTCTGCGCACAGTTGGGCTGAGATATTTGCTTCCACCTCAGAAAGGGCATACACATTTGTTCAGTTAAATCCACACTTTATAGTCGGAACGGAGGAAATGATGCGTCAACTTCAAGAAAGTATGAAAGCCATGCAGCAGGATGCTGCCCATCAAGCTGAAGTGGCTGCATGCCAGGCCGAGGTCATGGCTCAACAGGAAAAGTTAATCGCCAGGCTACAACAGTAAATCGGAGCATCTGCTTCACACCAGGCTCCTTCTATACCAAGAGTCCCAATACCAAGGGAGATGGCGAATGTCCAGAATGTCCATGAGGATACAGACATCCCAACGGGGCCACCTCTGCCCCCGATTCCGCCTCAACTATCCAAGGCACCCACTCCTATCAATCTACCGGATTCCCCTTTCGAGTTCGAGGTGCACCCCACGGCATTAAAAGTGAGCAAGCTTGAAAAGATGTTCAAGAAATCTCAAGGTGTGAAGTCCATTCCGGACATTGAGGATGGGTATACTGATGCAGCCGTGACGCTGCCAGACCGTTTTAAGATGCCACTTATCAACCGCTTCGATGGTTCTGAAGACCCAATGGTGCACCTCTACCTGTTTTCCGATATCTTGAGGCCAATGGGTTTGACCCCAGCCTAGAAGTTGTCTCTCTTCGGCCGAACCATGTCTGGGATAGCCGCAGTCTAGTATGCAAAATTGGAGAACTCTGTGAAACAGAACTGGAAAGAGATGGATGAGGCCTTCATCGCTTAATACTCTTATAACACACAGATTGAGGTGACAACTCGTGATCTCGAAGTCACCCGCCAAGAGCCAAAGGAGAGTTTCTCAGAGTTTGTGGTGAGATGGAGAGCAAAGGCCTCAATGATAACTACAAGGCTTTCCGAAAAAGACCAGATCAGGATGGTTGTGCGCAACCTCCAACCCAGGCTAATGCAAAAGATGATAGTCTTACCCTTCCCTACCTTTACTGACTTGCATGAGCTTGGGGTACAGATCGAGAACACTATGAAGTAGGGCCTCATTGACCAGGAAAAGGAGCAGCCAGGAGGGCGTTTTCCCGCAGTTCGAATGCGACCACCAATGGTGATGCAGCTGCAAGATCTTCTGAAGTGGGCATGGTCACCACCACCATATTAAAAACAGCTACCCCATTCACAGGTGCGTCCGAAAGTAGCTCACAAAAAACCAAATATCCACCTCGAGTCAAGAGGGTTTTTACCCCACTTTATATGCCTTTGTCAAAAGCTCTAGAGGTCTTACTCCGGAAAGGACATCTGAAACCGTTGGAACAACGGCCTTTACCTGATCCTATCCCTCCAAAGCATGACCAGACTAAGTACTGTGCCTACCATCAACAAACTGGTCATGACACTGATAGTTGCTTTCGCCTTCGCCATGATGTACAAGATCTATTTGACAACAAGGTCATCGTCGCACCAGCTCAGCAAAGTCTATCGCCACTGGATCAGTGAACTTGGGGGATAGCACGAATATGTGATTAGGGGATGAACCACCTGCGGGCAGCACTCAGTTTACTCCAGATGTGGCGTATGGCACGCACTGTTTTAAGCATTTGTGAATACTAGTTTTTTCACTTTCTGACTTAGGTATTGGGTCAGTTTTGTTGTTTTGTATCTAGTCAGTCTTTTTGTACTGAGTCAGTTGGGTTTGTCTTGTTGTACCGAGTCAGTCATGTTTTGTTGGAATCGGGTGATTTCGAGGGTGTTACCTCGGACATCACTTGCTTGTTTTGTGTTTGACTTTTTGCTTTCTTTTGAGTCTCTTTCTGCCTTGGAGCCAGTTAGGCCAACAGATCTGAATGAGACAGCAGTGGTTTTTCATGCTTTTGTACTCGTTTCTGCTTTGAGCCTGTTGTGCCAGCAAACTTGAATGAAACGGCAGTACTTTTCACCTGTTTTTCTGCGCCTTTAAGTCATTACATTAACCTGAGCTTTTCAAAACTTTTTGAACATCGTGATGAAAACAAAGAGGAAGGAATTCCTCGAGATTTGCAAAAAATTTGATCAATTGAGAGAAAGAGAGGCATGCTAAGCCCTTAACAATTGAGATCATGTTTGTTAATCTGAGTACTGAGAAGGATCCTGGCTTGATCCAGATTGGTTTTGCATTGTCTTCGACGCGAGCGATTAGTCACTTTCTTACAAGCTTTCAAAAAATGTTTTGCGTGGTTCTACGAAGACCTGTGTGGAATCGTTCTTGAGATTGTACAGCTTAGGATCGCTCTCAGCCTCGAGACTCAACCCCTTTTGCTTCCAAACCTTGAACCTTAATTCAGAATGTTCAACGGTCAACCACAATGTAAGGCTCGTGTGGCCGGATCAGAAGCAACCCATGAACTAGGGGTGAGAATATCAAATGTGATCAACGGAAGCTTGCGAAGCTAGATCAAAAGCAGCCCTTGAACTAAGGGCAAAAATGTCAAAGGTGCTCGAAGAGCCAAAAAAATTAGCATGTTTCTCAAGCTAACAAACATCAGCAAGAATGCCAAATCCCAGAAGGGAGGAAAGAAGAATGTATTGCTGAAGGATAACCGAGTTCCTATCCACAACACTAGGGGCAAATTCAACCCCCCATTGGATAGACTCCTGCATCATCAGCGAACAACAGCCATTCTCCTGGATTCAAATGACTTTAGGATCTCAAAACCATTTGACATGGACAGAGCTACATGTTTACCCTTGGGAGGCTCGTTGGGCCGAAAACTTGGAAGGGCGACCCAGACAAAAGTTAGAGCAAGAAAAAGAACAAAAAGAACAAAAAAAAAAGAAAAGAAAAATGCAAAGAATGAAAAAAAAGAAAAATGAAGAAAATGAAAGGAAACGATGAAAAAGAAAAAGTAGAAAAGAAAAGAAGAACATAGCTCGCAAGGTTGAAAACCCGAAAGGGTGGCCTTGGCAAAAGTTACAGCATAAAAGGTGAGCGTTAATACACGAGTGTACCTTAACCCCGAACTACGTAAGGCTTGATTCCCATCTTTGGGATACGTAGGCAACTTCATTCTGAAGTCTAGCCGTAAAACACTTCAAATTCGATTGTGTCCGTGTGATGGTTCTGGTCATCTTTGTCTTCTCTGTATCCGAGAATTCGTTTGTAATTGTCACTGTGAGGACTGGTTGCCATGTGCTGCGGCGCTATTCAGACTAGGGGCAACTTTCCGTTGCCATACAGTGTGCTGCGGTGCTATTCAAACAAGGGGCAACTTTCTGTTGCCGAGCAGTGTCCTACAGACAAGGGGCAATTTTCTATTGTTTTTGGATCTGAGGTTGTGCATCTCAAGAGTCAATTCCACGTTGGTCAAGCAGTGGCCATTTGCAAAAAATAGTTTTTGAGAATTTTTACTGAGGTTGACTAATTCTCCCGAAAATTATTCCTTTTTTCCAAAAATGGACCATTTTCTTAGACCCAAAAATGAAAAATTTGCAGTGCTCATAACCTAACTTGCAGGATTTTAAATCAGAAAATCAAACAAGCATGTTAATCTAACTCTCATGTTGGTCAAAATTGTTTTAGCAGAGCGTCAAAAACAAAAAATGGTCAAGATAATGAACTAGGGGCAAAGTTAAGTCAGGTGTTCTGTCTTTTCCCCATTGTCAACATACTTGCCAGAAAGGGCACCGTATCTGCCAGAAAAGGGCACAACAGAAACTAACAGCAAAATGCCAAAAGTTCTCTCATCCTCCAAACAGTGAGGTATCAAGCTAAGTGCGAAGCACGAACTGGAATAGAGTAGGATATTTCATTCCCTCATCTAGACAGATCTAATCACGTCAAAACTCCCCAGTAGAGCATCGTCAACCAATGTCGATTGTAGATCTGCTGCACATCCAACCGCATCACAACCCCTCTGTGGGGAAGTTCACTGTTGTGAGCTAAAGAAAGAGAATCTAGCAGAATGCTAGGGGCAAGAGCCCGTAACTTCTTGTTTATCCATCAACCACCCAGGGGAGGGATAAAAAATGAGAGATTGAAGAATAGAGAGATGTGCGCTGAGAGAAAAAGTGAGAAAAAGGGCTTTTTCAAAAAAAAAAAAAAAACAGAGCCTGAGGGCCGAGTGTTGTGAGAATCACAAATGAGAAAGGATGGGAAACAATACCCAGAGAAACAGGCTCCCTGTGCACGTCTGAGTGTCGTGTCTTTTTGTTTTATCTTGATTCTTTTTTTGAGTCGTTTCTAGTGTTACTCGATGTGTTTAGGTTGTTTATCTTTTGTTTTTCGTTGTTGAGTCGTAGTGCGCTGTGTTCAGTCGTAGGCTCAATACCCCGGTCAAGAACTCATCTCTCAATTTCAAAAATAAAATCATTTTGCGCTCCGAGTGCCGTGCTGTTCTCTACATCCATGCGAAACAAGATTCGTTCTTTCATAAAACCCCAGGGTTCAACCCAGGTCATACGCAAACAGTAAAACCAGGACCTATCTGAATCTATATAGGTTCCAGACTGCAAAGCAAAAGAAAAGAGGAAAATGTCGGGTATCTGAGTTTGTTTCAACTTCAGTAAGTTCTGAGATTACATTCTGTGTGTACCTCTTCAGGTCTTACCAAATGCTCCGAAGTATGAGTGTGCCCCTACCTCAAGCTCAAGATCAAGTCTGCTTCAAGCCAAAATGGTGATCAAAAGTGCTCTCCCTGAGTACCATTCCTTGCCAGAGGCTTCTTGGCTATGTTCGCAATGAGTTCCTAAGAGACCAACTGCGACGGTGGAAACTAGAGTTCGAATGGCTGTTGCCTAGAGCGCAAAGGTTCGGGATTTCCGAGACTAAAGTCTGGTTTAAATACCCAGAGGCGTGTCCTCGGCTAGAAATCTGTATAGAAACCCCATAGGTCGAGATAGCGTGTATGCACCTCAATTCTGGATACTGAACCAACCTAGTCTGTCACCCCGTTGGAGAATAGGGAAAGTTGTGAATATGATCAGGAAGAAAGGCAGCATCCAAAGTGTTCTACGTGAAGAACCCTTGTCAGTATCAGAGCCTTTGTATTGTGAGTTGAAGGTAAGTGTTCGAAGAGCACGAAGGGAGATCCCCGTCAGAGTAGGGCAGTTCATCGCCACTCACCCCATGACGTGCTGTCTAAAGCGCCGCTAGGTCTATTTATTGCATTCCTTAAACATCATGCAATGTATTGCATTGTACCTATCAAGCTTCTTTCTCATTCATGCACGATATTGTATGTATGGTTCATTTGAAACTGGCACAACCAGGCGATATTGTATGTACGGTTCATTCAAAGAAGTTTCGTTTAAGGTCATTCAACTAAGTGTATCCATCACACTTCATTTACTTTTGTGTATCCATCACACCTGTTCACATAGTGCATCCATCACACCTTGTGTTCACCTTTTGTGTATCCATCACACTTTATTTACTTTTGTGTATCCATCACACTTGTTCACATAGTGCATCTATCACACCTGTTCACATAGTGCATCTATCACACTTTGTGTTGACCTTTTGTGTATCCATCATACTCTGTTCACATAGTGCATCTATCACACTTTGTGTTCACTTTTAGTGTATCTATCATACCCTGTTCACATAGTGCATCTATCACACTTTGTGTTCACCTTTTGTGTATCCATCACACATGTTCACATAGTGCATCTATCACACTTTGTGTTCACTTTTAGTGTATCTATCATACTCTGTTCACATAGTGCATCTATCACACTTTGTGTTCACTTTTAGTGTATCTATCACACCCCGTTCACATAGTGCATCTATCACACTTTGTGTTCACCTTTTGTGTATCCATCACACCTGTTCACATAGTGCATCTATCACACTTTGTATTCACCTTTTGTGTATCCATTATACTCTGTTTACATAGTGCATCTATCACACTTTGTGTTCACTTTTAGTGTATCTATCGTACCCTGTTCACATAGTGCATCTATCACACTTTGTGTTCACTTTTAGTGTATCTATCATACTCTGTTCACATAGTGCATCTATCACACTTTGTGTTCACCTTTAATGTATCTATCATACCCTGTTCACATAGTGCATCTATCACACTTTGTGTTCACCTTTTGTGTATCCATCACACCTGTTCACATAGTGCATCTATCACACTTTGTGTTCACTTTTAGTGTATCTATCATACTTTGTTCACATAGTGCATCTATCACACTTTGTGTTCACCTTTAGTGTATCTATCATACTCTGTTCACATAGTGCATCTATCACACTTTGTGTTCATTTTTAGTGTATCTATCATACTCTGTTCACATAGTGCATCTATCACACTTGGTGTTCATTTTTAGTGTATCTATCATACTCTGTTCACATAGTGCATTTATCACACTTTGTGTTCGCCTTTTGTGTATCCATCACACTTCATTTACTTTTGTGTATCCAACACACATGTTCACATAGTGCATCTATCACACTTTGTGTTCACCTTTTATGTATCCATCACACCTGTTCACATAGTGCATCTATCATACTTTGTGTTCACCTTTTGTGTATCCATCATACTCTGTTCACATAGTGCATCTATCACACTTTGTGTTCACTTTTAGTGTATCTATCATACCTTGTTCACATAGTGCATCTATCACACTTTGTGTTCACCTTTAGTGTATCGGTCACACTTCGTTCACCTTTATGTATCTATCGCACATGTTCGTGAGAATTGCATAATTCTCTTACATTCTTACTGCATGAAATGTAGTTTGATTTGCATGGCATTCTTGCTTAAAACTGTTGCATTTATTTATTTGCTTCATTACAGCTCGCTTTGCAAAATCATGAGTTATGTTCGACTTTGTGCATGTCATTTTGCATTTTGCCCCTGCCTGCGGGCACATCTCTTGCTTATCTCGCTTGCTTGCCTAAGTCTTCGGCCTTGTCAAAAATGGGTCGTCTCTGGGCTTTGACATTCACTCCCGTCACTTATGACTTTCAAGTTCTGTCAAAGAGGGGCAACCATAGACACCCCATTTTTGACTGACCTTAAGACTCAGAAGTCATCGATTGAGCGCTCGGCGATTGCGCATGTTGTGCTCATTCAGAAGTTTCAGAATTTGGCTGAGAGCCTTGCCTCCGAGCCTCTGAACCTTTTGTGCTTTGCCTCAGTTTGTGAACCAGCTCTTGTTTTCTCTTCTCGAAGGGAGGGAGAGGTCTCATAGACCATCTCTCAGTGGTCGTAGGCCACTTTTCCCGTTTGGAGACTAGTTTCTGATTTTCGAAGCCGTCGGTCGTGCGCCTCGGTTCGGGACCGCTTAACTTTCTCCGTTTGGCATGGTTTTTGGCACACACCTTGCTTTCTCTCTCTAGAGGGACACTGTGGCCCGGGAGACCACCTTTGTGGTTGTACGCCACTTTCGATGCTTAACAGCCTGTTTTTTGGGCACCCGGCTGCGCGTTTTGACCGCCGAACCCTCGTTTTGCATCCGTCCTAGTTCATTTTTGGCATGGACCTTGTTTTCATTGTTTCGGAGGTGGTACAAAGGTGGAAGACCACCCTTTCTCCTTGGAGACCACTTTTCTCCCGCCAGCCGATTTTCTTGTCAAGAAGCTAGTCTCCTTGATTTTTGCGCCACAATTGCTGGTCTCCCACCATACCACTAGCTTGCATTCAATGTGGAGACCATCAAATGGGGCTACCGACCACCTTTCATTGAGTTAAACCTTCTGAGTTGGTTGGCCGACCAAAGGAAGTGGTCAGTCGACCACCTGAACTGGTCGGTCTGTTCCCTCCAATTTTGTCTCTGTGAGTTGTTGCCAGCTGTGCCAGCCGGAAGCCACAAACTGTATCCTCCATACGTGTATGGAGGATTTGCACCCTTGTTTTAGCTTCTTGACGAAGCTTGAACCTTTGCTCTAGCTTCTTGAGGAAGCTTGAACCTTGTTTTAACTTCTTGAGGAAGCTTGAACCTTTGCTCTAGCTTCTTGAGGAAGCTTGAACCTTGTTTTAGCTTCTTGAGGATGCTTGAACCTTTGCTCTAGCTTCTTGAGGAAGCTTGAACCATTGCTCTAGCTTCTAGAGGAAGCTTGAACCTTTGCTCCTCTATAGGAGAGGCCCTCCTCTTCCTTGCAAAAGGTTCCAAAAATTTTGTTTAAGGCAAAATATATATCCCTCTCTATATCTCTACATTTTGGGTTCAAAAGTGCATTGTTCTTGGTCTATTGCACTACACCTCATAGCCATACACTTCCACCATTGCTTTCAGGTCCTTGGAGGTCATTTTCAGAGGTTAAAGGTCTGGTTTTTTGTCTCAAAAGCTGCTGGTTTTGCTGAGCTTCAAGGAAAATGTAGAAACCAGGAGAAGAAACTGGTCGGCCGACCAGGTTTTCTGGCAGGCCGACCACCTTTTCTGGTTTTCACCACCAAGGGTGGTCGGTAGGTGGTCTCCAATGCCTATTGCTGGTCGGTAGCCTCCCTCTAGATTCCTAGGGTAGAGTTTTATCCCCTTGGAGCTTTGTGCAAGTTTCTGAAATCAAGTGCAAACAAAGGCGAGCTGGGGCATCGCAATGGATTTCCCGACAAGGCGACTAGAGCATGCATGCATCCTTTATCATTCAAAGCAGAGCTGAGGCAGCCCATTTTACATAGTTTGCATGCTAGTTTAGTTAAGTTGTTAATTAGCTAGTGTTGTGTAATAATTAGTTAATTCGATTCTGTATTATTTATTCGGACCCTCCGAGAAAGGGCAATGCTGTAATAAGTGTGCGTGTGTGTGATGCATGTCTTCCAACCCCACGTCTTTCTCCCTTTTATTTACCAGCTTATGATGGTTAGTTTTAGGGCACGTTTCAATTAGCATCCTTATGCTCGTATGTTTGCATCCATTCATCTGTTTTGCATGCACCGGGCTCGGCGCATCATACTAACTGCATCGTCTTTCAATTCCAAGTTGAATACATGTATCGATTGTTGCATCTTATATGCCATCTTAGAATAGCCAAGCATATTGTAGTTGCATTTTTGCATGTGTTGCATTAGGCATTCTTAGCATAGTTAGGATTCATGCATGATTTCTAATTAGCTTCTTTCTTTGGCTCGGAGTACTCGGTAAGTGTTTATGCTTTAGCATCCTTGCATGCGTGTGAGTGACTGCCATGATAGCATGCTTACCATGAGGATATGTGCTTATGTGACATAACTTCCTGAATGCCTGTTGGTGAAGGTTGGATTACTTGAGTTGGGACAATTCATTGAAATCTGTGTTTTAGCCTACTTGCGAGTAGCAAACTTCAAACCATTTTCCAAACAAACGGATATGCGATGATTTGTTCCAACTTAGGCAATCCAGTCTATACTTGTATGCTGTGTGCATCACATAGTAATTCTAGGCTAATAAACCGGAAAAAGAGCACATGTGTTTTCAAAAACTCGATATCATGCTTAGTAGTGGCCGATCTTCAATCGAGCGAGTGGGGTGCTCATGAAATGACCTTTCCCAATTGTACCCAAGTTCCCGAGCCGAGGCAACTTTGGTGATGACAGACACGTGGCCTTAGGCACGAGTCAGGGTTTCCTAAATTCTCCCAAAACAAAATATTTAGGTGGCGACTCTGTATCTGGAAAAGTAGTCTATGTTTGGCACTTCTTTCTAAAAATCTATTTTTCAAAACGATTTGCCGGATTCGGACTCTTTGGTGATTTATCAGTCTCGCATATCACTTTGTGGAATTAGATTCAGAATCGTGACATTTGAATCCGTGCTGTAGTGAGCCCAATGAACAAAACGGGATTTCTCCCGGAACGTTCGGGGACGTCTACAGTATAATAGATACACTAAAAATGAACACAAAGTGTGATAGATGCACTAAATGAACAGATTATGATAGATACACTAAAAATGAACACAAAGTGTGATAAATACACTAAGTGAACAGAGTATGATAGATACACTAATGTAAATAAAGTGTAATGGATACACTAAAGCAAATGAAGTAAATGAAGTGTGAGGGATACACTAAAGTAAATGAAGTAAATGAAGTGTGATGGATACACTAAAGTGAATGCAGTGTGATTGATACACTTAGTGAATGATCTTAAATGGAACTTCTTTGAATGAACCGTACATCCAATATCGCCCGACTACGCCGACTTTAAATAAACCGTACATACAATATCGTGCATGTATGAGAAAGAAATTTGGTAGGTACAGTGCAATACAATGCATGATGTTTAAGGAATGCAATAAACAAGCATAGCGGCACTTTAGAAAGCACCTCATGGGGTGAGTGGCGATGAACCGCTCTACTCTGACGGGGATCTCCCCTTGTGTTCTTCAAACACTTACCTTCAGCTCACAATATAAAGGCTCTGAAATGCTGACAAGACTTTTTCACGTACAATACTTTGGATGCCACTTTTCTGCCTGACCATATTCACAACTTTCCCTATTCTCCAATGGGGTGACAGACTAGGTTGGTTCAGTATCTAGAATTGAGGCGCGCATACGCTATCTCAACCTATAGGGCTTCCATACAGATTTCAAGCTGGGGACATGCCTCTGGGTATTTAGACCAGACTTTAGTCTCGGAAATCCCGAACCTTTGGGTTCTAGGCAACAGCCATTCAAACTCTAGTTTCCACCGTCGCAGTTGGTCTCCTAGGAACTCATTCCGAACACAGCCAAGATGCCTCTGGCACGGAATAGTACTCAGGGAGAGCACTTTTGATCGCCATTCTGGCTTGAAGCAGACTTGATCTTGAGCTTGAGGTAGAGGCACACTCATACTTCGGAGCATTGGCAAGACCTAAAGAGGTACACACGGAATGCAATCTCAGAACTTACTGAAGTTAAAACAAACTCAGATACCCGACATTTTCCTCTTTTCTTTTGCTTTGCAGTCTGGAACCTATATAGCTTCAGATAGGTCCTGGTTTTACTGTTCGCGCATGACCTGGGTTGAACCCTGCGGTTTTATGAAAAAATGAATCTTGTTTTGTACAGAAGTGGAGAACGGCACGGCACTCAGAGCGCAAAACGATTTTATTTTTGAAATTGAGAGATGAGTTCTTGACCAGGGTATTGAGCCTATGACTGAACACAGCGCACTATGACTCAACAACGGAAAACAAAAGGTAAACAACCTAAACACATCAAGTAACACTCGAAACGACTCAAAACAAGAATCGAGATAAAACAAAAAGACACGACACTCAGACGTGCACAGGGAGCCTATTTCTCTGGGTATTGTTTCCCACCCTTTCTCATTTGTGATTCTCACATGACTCGGCCCTCAGGCTCTGTTTTTTTTTTTTCTAAAAAAGCCCTTTTCCTCACTTTTTCTCTCAGCGCACATCTCTCTATTCTTCAATCTCTCATTTTTTATCCCTTCCCTGGGTGGTTGATGGATAAACAAGAAGTTGCGGGCTCTTGCCCCTAGCATTCTACTAGATTCTCTTTCTTCTGCTCACAACAGTGAACTTCCCCGCAGAGGGGTTGTGATGCGGCTGGATGTGCAGCAGATCTGCAATTGACATTGGTTGACGATGCTCTACTGGGGAGTTTGGACGTGATTAGATCTGTCCTAATAAGGGAATGGAATATCCTGCTCCATTCCAGTTCGTGCTTCGCACTTAGCTTGATACCTCGCTGCTTGGAGGGTGAGAGAACTTTCGGCATTTTGCTGTTAGTTTCTGTTGTGCCCCTTTTCTGGCAGATACGTTGCCCTTTCTGGAAAGTATGTTGATAATGGGGAAAAGACAGAACATCGATCGGCCAACACAATGGCTGATCGACTAAATATAGTGACGATCGGCCAACACTCTTGGCCGATGGCAGGAAAAAAGGGGTCGGTGGCTTCAAGCCTTGGCCGGTGGTTTAAGGAAATGGCCAACAAGCCATCCTCTTCCCTCAGAAGCAAAACCACAAGTGTTTGGTCCACAACCAAGCACAAAATAGTCAAGTTGAGAGATCCTGAGGCAAGGCGCACGGCCGAGACTTTCGGGAACTTAAAATGAACACAAACATGGATGATCATTGAGTGTTCAAACGATGACGTCCAAGTCTTGAGGACGGTCAAAAAATGGGGTGTCTACACCAGTTATGCCACCAGATTTGAACGAAACGGCAGTACATTTTCACCTACTCCTCCTGTGCCTTTAAGTCACTGCATTGACCTAAGTTTTTTCAAAACTTTTTGAACAATGTATTGAAAACGAAGAGGAAGGAATTCCTCGGGATTTGCAAAAATTTGATTAGTTGAGAGAAAGAGAGGCATGCTAAGCCCTTAATGAATGAGATCATGTTTGTTAACGTGAGTACTGAGAAGGATCTTGACTTGATCCAGATTGGTTCTACATTGTCTTCAGCGCGAGTGATTGGTCGCTTTCATAAAAGATTTCAAAAAAAATATATGTTTTGCGTCGTCCTGCGAAGACCTGTGTGGAATCGCTCTTGAGATTGCGCAGTCTGGAATCGCTCTCAGCCTCGAGACTCACCCCCTTTGCTTTCAAACCTTGAATTTAATTCAAAGTGTTCAATGGTCAACCATTGAAGGAGGCCTGTGTGGCCAGACTTGAAGCAGCCCATGAATTAGCGGTAAGAAAGTCAGATTGAGAAGATCAGATGTCATCAAAAGAAGCTTGCAAAGCTAGATCAGAAGTACCCCTAGAACTAGGGGCAAAAATGTCCGTTGCGCTCGAAGAGCCGAAGATGGATCATTCCGCAAATCAATGAAGATCGGCAAGAATGCCAAATCCCAGAGGGGAGGAAAGAAGAAAGTTTTGTTGAAGAACAACCGAGTTCCTATCCACAACACTAGGGGCAAATTCAGCCCCCATTGGATGGACTCCAATATCATCGGCGAACGACAGCCACTCTCCTGGATTCAGATGACTTCAGGATCTCAAAGCCATTTGATATGGACAAAGCTACACTTTTACCCTCGAGAGGCTTGCTGGGCCGAAAACCCGAAAGGGCGACCCAGGCAAAAGTTAGAGCAAGAAAAAGAACAAAAAGAACAAAAAAAAAAGAAAAATGCAAAGAATGAAACAAAAAAGAAAAAGAAGAATGAAGAAAATGAAAGGAAAAGATGAAAAAGAAAAAAAGTAGAAAATAAATGAAAAGAATTGAAAAGAAAAGAAGAACATAGCTCGCAAGGTTGAAAATCCGGAAGGGCGGTCTTGGCAAAAGTTAGAGCACAAAAGGAGCGGTTAATACCCGAGTGTACCTTACCCTGAACTACGTAGGGCTTGATTTCCATGTTTGGGATACGTAGGTAACTTCATTTTGAAGTCCAGCCACAAACACTTCCAAATCGACTGTGTCCATGTAATGGTTCTGATCATCGTTGTCTTCTCTGTATCTGAGAGCTCGGTTGCGATCGTCACCTTGACAAGTAGTTACAATGTGCTGCGGTGCTATTCAAACAAGGGGCAACTTTTCGTTGCCATACAGCGCGCTGCGGTGCCATTCAAACAAGAGGCAACTTTTCGTTGCCATGCAGTGTCGTTCAGACAAGGGGCAATTCTCCTTCGGATCTAAGGTTGTGCATCTCGAGAGTAGGTTCCATGCTCGTTGAGCAGTGGCCGTTTGCAAAAATAGTTTTGAGAATTTTTACTAAGGTTGACTAATTCTCTCAAAAATTATTCCACTTTTCCAAAACTGGACCATTTCTTGGACCCAAAAAAGGAAAATTTTCAGTGCACATAACCTAACTTGCATGATTTCAAATCAGAAAAATCAAACAAGTGTGTTAATCTAACCCTCATATTGGTCAAATTTGTTTTAGTAGAAAGCAAAAACAAAAAAATGGTCAAAATAGTGAACTAGGGGCACAGTTGAGTCAGGTGTTCTGTCCTTTCCCCGCTGTCAACATACTTGCCAGAAAAGGGCACTCTACTTGCCAGAAAGGGCACTCTACTTGCCAGAAAGGGCACCCTACCTGCCAGAAAAGGGCATAACTGAAGCTAACAACAAAGGACTGAAAGCTCTTAACATCCTCCAAGCAACGAAGTATCAAGCCAAGTGCGAAGCATGAACTGGAATGGATTAAGATATTCCACTCCCTCATTTGGACATGTCCAAACTCCCCAGCAGAACATCGTCAGCCGATGTCAGCTGCAGATTTGCTACACACCCAATTGTAGCGCAATCCCTCTACGGGAAAGTTCACTGTTGTGAGCAAAAGAAGAGAATCTAGTAGAATGCTAGGGGCAAGAGCCCGCAACTTCCTGTTTATCCATCAACCACCCTAGGGAGGGATGAAAAATGAGAGATTAAAGAATAGAGAGATGTGCGCTGAGAGGAAAAGTGAGGAAACGGTTTTGAGAGAAAAACTGAGCTTAAGGACCGAGTGATGTGAGAATCACAAATAAGAAAAGGTGGGGAATAACACCCGAAGAAGCTGGCTCCTCGTGCACTGAGACGTCTCTTGCCATTGGAACACGTCTGTGTGTCGTGTCAGTCATTTTGTTTGTCTCGATTCTTGTTTTGAGTCGTTTCGGGTTTCTATAGATGTGTTTAGGTTGTCTTACCTTGTCTTTCTCTTTGTTGTTGAGTCATGGTGTGCTGTGTTCAGTCGTAGGCTCAATAGCCAGTTGAGAACTTATTCTCACTCTCAATTTCAAAAAATCGTTTCGTGCTTAGAGTGCCGTGCCGTTCTCCATATTTGTGCAAAACAAGATTTTGTTCTTTCAAAAACTGCAGGGTTCAACCCAGGTCATGTGAGAACAGTAAAACCAGGACCTATCTGAAGCTATACAGGTTCCAGACTTCGAGACAAAAGAAAAATGGGAAAATGTCGGGCATCTTAGTTTGTTTCAACTTCTGCAAGTTCCATCATCGCATCCTGTATGTTCAAAATGAGCTGTGTGTTCAAAATTAAAAGAATACTGTGTTATGAGCCGTGTGTTCAGATCAAGCAGTGTTGTGTTATGAGCTGCGTGTTCAAAATTGAAATGTGTGAGCTGCGTGTTCAAAGTGGAATGTGTGAGCTGCGTGTTCAAAATGAAGTGAATGAGCTGTGTGTTCAGAAATGAAAATTTATGAGCTGCGTATTCAGAATTAAGAATGAGCTGCGTGCAAATGAAAATGTATGAGCTGCGTGTTCAGAATTGAAATATGTGAGCTGCGTGTTCAAAGTAAAGTGAATGAGCTGTGTGTTCAGAATGAAAAAACGCTGAGCTGGGTGTTCAAAATTGAAAAAATGAGCCTTGTGCCCAAAAATGTGTTGTGCGCCCGAAATAAACTGTGCATTCAGAATAAGCCGTGTGCCCCAAATGAGTCATGTGCCCCAAATGAGCTGTGTGCTCGAAAAATGAGTTGTGTGCCCGAATGAGCCATGTGCCCCAAATGAGCCGTGTGCCCGAAAGGAGCTGTGTGCCCGAAATGAACTGTGTGTTCAGAATGAGCTGCGTGCCCCAAATGTGCTGTGAGCCCCAAAATGTGTTGTGCTCCCGAAATGAACTATGCGTTCAGAATAAGCCATGTGCCCCAAACGAGCCGTGTGCCCGAACTGAGCTGGGTGCCTGAATGAGCCGTGTGCCCGAAAAATGAGCCATGTGCCCGGAAGGAGCTATGTGCCCGAAATGAACTGTGTGTTCAAAATGAGCTGCGTGCCCCAAATGTGCTGTGAGCCCCAAAATGCACTGAGTGCTCGAAGTGAACTGTGTGTTTAGAATAAGTTGTGTGCCCCAAACGAGTTGTGTGCCCCAAACGAGTTGTGTGCCCGAAAGGAGCTGTGTGCTCGAAATGAACTGTGTGTTCAGAATGAGTTGCATGCCCCAAATGTGCTGTGAGCCCCAAAATGCGTTGTGTGCCCGAAGTGAACTGTGTGTTCAGAATAAGTCATGTGCCCCAAACGAGCCGTGTGCCCTAAAGGAGCTGTGTGCCCGAAATGAACTGTGTGTTCAGAATGATCTGCGTGTCCTAAATGTGCTGTGAGCCCCAAAATGTGTTGTGCACCCGAAATGAACTGTGCGTTCAGAATAAGGCGTGTGTCCTAAACGAGCCGTGTGCCCAAACTGAGCTGTGTGCTCGAAAAATGAGCTGGGTGCCCGAATGAGCTGTGTGCCCGAAAGAAGCTGTGTGCCCGAAATGAACTTTGTGTTCAGAATGAGCTGCGTGCCCAAAATGTGTTGTGTGCCCCAAAATGTGCTGTGTGCCCGAAGTGAACTGTGTGTTCAGAATAAGCCGTGTGCCCCAAACGAGCCGTGTGCCCCAAAAATGAGCCATATGTCCGAAAGGAGCTGTGCGCCTGAAATGAAATGTGTGTTCAGAATGAGCTGCGTGCCCCCAAATGTGCTATTAGCCCCAAAATGTGTTGTGCACCCGAAATGAACTGTGCGTTCAGAATAAGCCGTGTGCCTGAAATGAGCTGCGTGCTCAAAAAATGAGTTATGTGCCCGAAATGAGCCGTGTGCCCAAAAAATGAGCCGCATGCCCGAAATGAGCTGTGTGCTCGGAAAATGAGCTGTGTGCCCCCAAGATGAACTCTGTGCCTGAAATGAGCTGTGTGCCTGAAATGTGCTGCGTGTCCTAAAATGAGCCGTGTGCCCGAAATGAGCTGTGTGCTCGAAAAATGAGCTGTGTGCCCCCAAGATAAGCTGTGTGCCCGAGATCTGCTGTGTGCCCGGGATGTGCTGCGTGCCCAAAACGTGCTGTATGCCTGAAATGTGCTGTGTGCCCAAAATGAGCTGTGTGCTCAAAATGAGCTGCGTGGCTGAAATGAGCTATGTACCCGAATGAGCTGTGTGCCCAAAAGAGTTGTGTGCCCAAATAAACGGAGTGTTGTGTTTCGAGCTGCACGCCGAATGAACAAAATATTGTGTTTTGAGCTACGTGCCAAACAAACAAAGTGTTGTGTTGTGAGCTGTGTGCCAAATGAATGGAATGCTATGTCGTAAGCTGTGTGCCAAGTTTTGCATGGTGCATGCATTTTATCGCGCTATTTTGTGCATTGCACTATTTTGTGCAGTTTACACTTGCACTTTCTTGCGCATCGCATTGTTTTGTGCAGTTTATCACTCGCACTTTCTTGCGCATCGCACTGTTTTGTGCAGTTTATCACTCGCGCTTTCCTACGCATCGCACTGTTTTGTGCAGTTTTACACTCGCGCTTTCTTGCGCATCGCACTATCCTGTGCGTTTCATTACAGGCTCTCATCTTGCAGAGAAAATGCTTGTATCTTTTGCGTTGAACGTGTTCGCGCTTTCATGCGCATCTTACCTGCACTTGTTAGTGCATTGCATTGTTTGCGCTTTCATGCGCATCTTACCTACACTTGTTAGTACATTGCATTGCTCACGTTGTCTTGCGCATCCTTTGTCTTAGCATTGTCTTGTGCACACACTTACATCGCACTGTCTTGTGCACCTGTATAGCACTGTTTTGTGCATTCCCTCTGTGTCGTACTATCTTGTGCACATTGTTTTTGGCATCATTCGCATTTTCTTGTGCACTTTCTGGTCTAGGAGACCTTAAATCCTCTAAAGATGCAATTCCTTTGGTGTTTGTCGTGCCCGAACGACTTCCAGTGGTCTGGTATAGCCACCTGCTTGTGTTCGTAGTGAGTTCCTAGGAGACCAACTGAGACGATGGAAACTAGAGTTCGAATGACTCATGCCTAGAACGCAAAGGTTCGGGATTTCCGAGACTAAAGTATAGTTTAAATACCTAGGGGTATATCCTCGGCTTGAAATCTGTATGGCAGCCCCATAGATTGAGATAGCATGTGTATGCGCCTCAATTCTGGATACTGAACCAACCTAGTCTGTCACCTTGTTGGAGAATAGGGAAAGCTGCGACCATAGCCAGGGAGAAAAGTAGTACATGTGGTTCAACCGAGAGGAAGGGGAAGATTCCCACATCAGTATGAGGTAGGACATTGCTAAGGTTAGTCATTGCCAATTGCCCCTGTAAGGTACCTTCACTTCCTAGTTACTACATTGCATTTTAGCTACTACATTGCACTGCATCGTATAAGTCCAATTATCAAACCGGCTTCGCGTAGCGTATAAGTCCAATTATCAAACCGGCTTCGCGTAGCGTATAAGTCCAATTCTTAAACCGGCTTCGCGTAGCGTATAAGTCCAATTCTCAAACCGGCTTCACGTAGCGTATAAGTCCAATTTTCAAACCGGCTTCGTGTAGCATATAAACCCAATTATCAAAATCTTTCTGCATATCATTTTTCATCCTGCCCCTGAACTACACAGGTTTAATTCCTTGCAAAGGGATATGTAGGCAGCCTACAGGTTCAACCATTTATCTGTATTTTGTTTGTTTGTCCAAGTCTTCGGCCTTGTCAAAAATGGGTTGTCTCTAGGCTTTGACATTCACTCCCGTCACTTATGACTTTTCAGTTCTGTCAAAGAGGGAAAACTGTGGACACCCCATTTTTGACCGACCTTAAGACTCAGACGTCACCGATTGAGCGCTCCGTGATTGCGCATGTTGTGCTCGTTTCGGGGTTTCGGAGTTCTTGGCTGAGAGCCTCGCCTCCGGACCTCAGGACTCTTTGTACTTTGACTCGGTTTGTGGACTAAGTCTTGTTTTCTCTTCCCGGAGGGAGGGAGAGGTCTAGTAGACCATCTCTCAGTGGTCGTAGACTACTTTTCGTGGTCGTAGGCCACTGTTCCCGTTTGGAGACTAGTTTTCGATTTTCAGAGCCGTCGACCGGGCACCTCGGTTCGGGACCGCATAACATTCTCTGTTTGGCACGTTTTTTGGAACAAAAATTTTTTCCTCTGTCTAGAGGGACACTGTGGTCCGGGAGACCACTTTTGTGGTCATACGCCACTTTTTGTGCTCAACAGCCAGTTTTCGAGGCCCCCGGCAGCGCGTCTTGCCTCCCGAACTCTTGTTTTGCATCCATTTTGGTTTGTCTTCGGTACAAACCTTGCTTTCCTTGTTTGGGAAGTGGCACAAGGGTGGGAGACCACTTTTTCTCCTTGGAGACCACTTTTCTCCCCGCCAGTCGATTTTCGAGTCGAGAAACTGGTCTCCTTGGTCTTTGGGCCACATTTGCTGGTCTCCCACCATACCACTAGCTTTCTTTCAGTGTGGAGACCACTAATCACCCCAGGAAACCAGCTTTTTCTCCTTGGAGACCACTTTTCTCCCCGCCAGCCGGTTTTCTGGTCGGGAAACTGGTCTCCTTGGTCTTTAGGCCACATTTGCTAGTCTCCCACCACACCACCACCAATTACCCCTGGAAACCAGCTTTTATCCTTAGAGACCACTTTTCTCCCCGCCAATCGGTTTTCTGGTTGGGAAACTGGTCTCCTTGGTCTTTGGGCCACATTTGCTGGTCTCCCACCACACCACTGGCTTTCTTTCAGTGTGGAGACCACCAATTACCCTTAGAGACCACTTTTTTTTCCGACCGACCAGAAAAAGTAGCTGGCCGACCAGAAAAAGTGGCGGGCCGACCGCTTTAATTGGTCGGCGGCCTTCCTGCATATTCTACAGGTGTTGTGGATGCCAGCTGTGCCAGTTGGAGTGCACAAATTGCATCCTCCATACACGTGTATGGAGGGATTGCATCTAGCTTCAAGCTTCTTCAACAAGCTTGGTGCTTGTTGCTCTATAAGAGGAAAGGCTCCCTCTCTTGTCTGAGGTTGGGGAAATTTTCCTTAAGGCAAAAACGTATATCTCCCTCTATATCTCTCCTTTTTGAGCCAAAAAGTGTGTATTGTTCTTGACCTATTGCACCACACCTCATAGCCATACACCTCCACCATTGATCTGAGGTTTTTAGAGGGTATTTTCAGAGGTTGAAGAGTTGGTTTTTGGTCCCAAAACTTGCTGGTTTTACTGAGCTTCAAGGGTAACTCATTTTCCCTCTTTTTAAGCTCTATCTTGATCATTCTCTTAGCCATACTTGCATGCATATTTAGGCTTTGTTGTCAACTGAAAAAAGCTTAATATTTAAGCATTTTTCATGTTTGTTTAAGGCTCTTTTGGTGTTGAGGGTCATCTACCCTCTTGCATGCTCTATTTAGCCTTGTTTTGTGCCATGCCATGAGACCTTTGTGTTGATCTTCACTTGGCCTTTTAGCCACTAAAATCTAGTGGATTTTTAGTGGTTGGCATGTGGTTTTGAGGGCCTAAATCAGAGAGGGGAGGCCCTCCCTCTTTTGGCCTTGTTTGTTTGCAGTTTTGGCCTTTCAAAGGAGCACATACTTTAATACTTCCAAGGCTTAGTTTAGGCCCTTTTTGGTGACTTTTGGGACCTGCCTAGACTCTGTCTCTGGCTGGTTTGGTCACCTTGTGTTTGCCTCTTACATGTGTAGAATAATCCCTTTCATGGCTTATCAAAGTAGCACCTCATTCTTGCATGTATTGGTCATGTCTCAGTGGGTTTTTGGCCATCATTTGGCATGCCATGATTCTGTTTTTGGCTGGTTTGGTAGCCTCTCATATGCTTCATATGCTTGTAGTGTAAATCATTGTTTACTAGCTTGAAATGCATGATGTTTTGGCTCTCTATTCTAGCATATTTTGGCCATAATCTAAACTGATTTTGTTCATATTTTGGTCTTCCTTAGCTCTCTTTTGAGGCCTCTTGGTCGAATGATGCTTGCCATGCACACTTGTAGTGTAAATCCCTTAAACTAGCTTTATATGCTTCATGCCTTGAGATGTCATTCTAGCTTGTTTTCTTCCCATTTCAGCATGTTTTTGGTGATGTTTTACCATGTCATGACTCTTTTTTGGTTTGGTTTGGTTGGCCTTTGCATGCTCCATACACTTGCCATGCAATCCCATGAAATAGCATAACATGCATCATGTGGGCACGTGTCTTTTTAGCATGCTTTTGGCTTGACTTCAAGAAGAATTTGTTCATGTTTTTCCATGTTTAAGGTCTGATTTTGGCTTTCTTGGTCATCCATGACTTGCTTTGTATAGCTTTGGTTCAACCTAGCTTGTTTGCTTTGTGCATCGGGTCCACTAGCATGCATTACTTGGCTCATTTCAATGATTTGGCATCTTTAGTTATACTATTTCAGTCCATGTTTCATGGTCGTGCACTTGCATTTGTCACTCAATCAATGCGTTGGAGGGTTCCCCCTTTATGCCTTAACATGAGCCATTGTGTATGCATTCATGCCTTTGCTTGCGAGCCATCATTTCAGTGCTTATTTGGGGTTATTTTGCCATTATAAAACTCTGATTTTTGTTGGTGGAGTCATCCCATGCTTGGTCCTAATAGGTGTAATGTAATCCACCTTATTTGCCTTGTATGCATTATGCCTCATGCCCCTCATGCTAGCACATTTCAGCTTCCATCCATGCATGTTTTAGTCTCATATTAACATGTACTAGGACTTTTTTTGGTTGCCTTAATCACACACTTCATGTTTTGTGTACCTGTAGTGTAATTGCTCTTGCTTGCCTCAAGCTTTGAGCACCATTGCATGCTTTATTTGTGTTGTGTACTTGATTTAACATCACTTAACATCACATTTTAGAACATATAGACTTGCCATGTTCTCACTTCATTCATATTTTGATTGCCTTTGATGGTTATGCATTGTTGCCTAGTTCATTCCTTAGTGTGTATGCTTGCATGCCTAGGACTTTGGGCCCTCATCTTAGCATATTTTGGTCTTTGTTAAGACCTATTCCAACTCTGTCCATGCTTAGTTCATGCATATTTGCCATGCGTTGCATGCCTCATGTGTAGTCCTCTTTGATAGCTCTCATGCCTTAGGACCCTTGCATGCACTACTTGCTTTGTTTGAATGATTTGGCATCATTTCTTACTTAATTTCAGTGCACTTAGTGTCTTTACACTTGCACATTTGTCACTCTTTGAGCACTCTTGAGAGTTGTGCTCTTGGGCCTCTTGTATTGGCCAATGCATTGTGCATACATGCTTTGTATTTTGTGCCTTGATTTCATCATCATTGGCCACTGATTTGGGTGTGGCCGAGGCCCATCCATTCTGGTTTAAGTCCATCTTGCATTGAGTATATGCCATGTAGTCCATTTTGCATTGAGTATGCCATTATAGATCATATTGCATTGAGTATGTCATATTGTCCTTAGCATTGCGCATGCCATGTAGATCGTCGCATTGAGTATGCTATTTGACATTCGCATTGTGTATACTAGTCGCATTGTGTCATATTGTTGCATGCTTATGTTGTCTTGCATTGAGTATGCGCGCATTAGCATTGTGCATTGTGCATTGTGCATGCCATTAGCCTTGTTAGGTTGTTCATGTTGCATTCCATATTGGCATTGTGTACGGGATCATGTCCCTTGCATATTTGTATGCTTAGGTTGCATTGCATGTTTGCGTGCTTGAGCCGCATAGTGCATGCCTTGATTGTTGCATTGTGTTTGGGATAGGGGTTAGCCCAAACACGGGAAACGAGGAGCGTTTCATACTCAAAGTGATGAAACGCGCCTCAATTCCCGATCACCGACACTCTTGACTTCCCATGACGGAGTTGTTGGCTTTAGGTGCTTATGTGTGCATTCATTTCACATTGAGTCGTGCATTTCGACTTCTCAGCCATCATGCATCGAGATGCGTGATTGGTAGCCCGAGGGTCAAGGACTATACTCCCTTAAGCTTATGCAATGATGGGGAGAGTAGTCGTGCACACATATGTCGCGGATACTTTGTCGTGCCTCTCCCTTTCCCTTTGTTGCAGAAAACCAGAAACCAGGAGAGGAAACTGGTCGGCCGACCAGATTTACTGGCAGGCCGACCACTTTTTTTGGTTTCCACCACAAAAGGTGGTCGGTAGCTGGTCGGCAGCCTTCCCACAGATTCCCAGGGTGGAGTTTCATCTCTATGGAGCTTTGTGCAAGTTTCTGAGATCAATTGCAAACAAAGGTAAGTCGTGGTGTCGCGAGGGATTTCCGAACAAGGCAACTCGAGCATGCATGCATCCTTCATCATCCGCGGCGGAGCTGAGGCAGCCCACTTCACATACTTTACATGTTTGTTTAATTGCTTACTTAGTTAATTTGTTAATTAATTAGAGTTGTGTAATAATTAGATGTAGCTTGTTATTCATTTTGTTGTGTAATAACTAGTTTAATTAGATTAGCTAGTTAGCTTGTTATTCAGACCCTCCGTCGAGAGGGCGAATTTTGTAATAAGTGTGCATGTGTGTGATGCATGTCTTTCCAACCCCACGTCTTTCTCCCTTTTACTTACTTGTTTTCGATGGCTAGTTTTAGGGCATGCTTCAATTAGCATCCTTATGCTTCGCATGTTTGCATTCATTCATCTGTCTTGCATGCACCAGGCTCGGCGCATCATACTAACTGCATTGTATTTCAATTCCGAGTTGAATATATGTTATCTGTAGCATCTCATATGCCATTTTAGAATAGCCGAGCCTATCTTAGTTGCATTTTGCATGTGTTGCATTAGCCACCTTAACATGAACTAGGATCATGCATTAATTACTAACTGGTTTCTGTTTTTGCTTGAAGTACTCGGTAAGTGTTTATGCTTTAGCATCCTTGCATGTGTATGAGTGACTGCCATGATAGCATGCTTGCCATGAGGCTATTTGCTTACGTGATTAATTGCCTGAATGCCCGTGGGTGAAGGTTGGATTACTTGAATTGGGACAATTCATTGAAATCTGCATTTTAGCCTACTTGCAAGTAGCAAACTTCAAACCATTTTCCAAACAAACGGATATGCAATGCTTTGTTCCAAATTAGGCGATCTAGTCTATACATGTTTTGTTGTGCGCATCACATAGTAATTCTAGGCTAATAAACTGGAATAAGAACGCATGTGTTTTCAAAAACAAGATATCATGTTTAGTAGTGGCCGATCTTTGATCGAGTGAACGGGGGTGCTCATTGCATGGCCTTCCCCAATCGTACCCAAGTTCCCGAGCCGAGGCAACTTTGATGATGACGGACGCATGGCCTTAGGCACGAGTCAGGGTTTCCTAAATTTCTCCAAAATAAAATATTTAGGTGGCGACTCTGTATCTGGCAAAGCAGTCCATGTTTGGCACTTCTTTCTAAAAAATCAGTTTTTCAAAACGATTTGCCGGATTTGGACTCTTTGGTGATTTATCAATCTCGCATTGCACTTTGTGAGATCTGATTAAGAACCGTGACATTGAGTCCGAACTGTAGTGAGCCCAATGAACAAAACGGGATATTTTCCCGGGACGTTCGGGCGCATCTACAATAGGGCATACCAAATAATCCAAGTCCAATTCTTGCAGTTGAGATGATGAAATCTCTTTGGGAAATTTCTAGATTACTAACATCTAACATTGCAATCGCTTGTTATTGACTTGAATATCATGCTTCATTAATTGTTTGTTATAATTGCGATTGTGTATTGAATTAGGAAAAAAGGATAGAGTGTATGCTCATTTATTGGGCATTCAAAACTCATAGCATTTCATGCCAGGTGTTTGAAAAATTTACGTGAACGTTGGCGAAGCAAAAACATTTGAAGACATATGGCTATCCTAGAAGATTTGTAATCATGTTTTGAGATTGTAAGTGTTAAAACTTTTATTGTAATTAAGATGTGATGTTGTAACTATTACTTTACCTATATATCTACATATATCTTTTGTAGCCTATCCTCATATTCCTTCAACTCATGTAGACCTTGTGTTAATACCTTGTTAAAGATTTGTCAAATTTGCTATCTAAGGAGATTGGATTTAGAAGAGAGGCCAATTTGACTCCACCGATTTTTCCTAAGATCTTACTTGATTATTGACTAAAGACTCATTAGTGACGTTTCCTACACTTGTAACCTTAGAAAAACCCTATAATTATTTGTTAATCTATTCCTTGATGTTCTTGGGGCATCATAATTTGGTATCAAAGCTTAGATTCAACCCTTTCCCACGCATTTCGGCCTACAATTAGATTCAATCTTGCCCGACTATATTATATTATTGTAAAATTATCTATCCAATCAACTAAAAGACACCAAAAACTTGAAATTTTTTTGACTTACCTTAGGACGTTTCTTTGAATTCTGGGCATAGCAACATTGACTCGTGAGGACGTATTTCAGATTCTGAATCATTGCATCATGATTTGACGATCACCTACAAAGCCAAGTGGTTTTAACTCTGAATAGGGCATCATGTTGCGCATTTGATACAACATAGAAGTAAGGGTATTGTTAGTTCTATGAGTCTTCTATCGATCATCATACCCTCATCTCATATTCATAACCTTTGTTCGATGTCATTCTTTTCCAAGATTAAGTCACGACATAGTCCTATTTTATATACTACCATTTGTAAAATTGACAGCCTTTGAGCCTTTATTATTCTATATAGTACAAGGGTTCTTGTAAATTGTATGTTTTCTTTACTCAGTGACGAATGTTAGATATTCTGTTTGAAATACATATGGCCAACGTAGTTTCAGGTTAGATATCTAGTTTAGTCACTACTTCCATAAACTTGACTACCCTAAAGTTTGAAACCGTAATGTCATTGTTCACATATGTTTCGGTTATTCATTGTGTTAATTGATGCTATTACTATAACCACTTCATATTCTCCATCTCCACTTCGCATTCTTTCCATTAACAGTTTTAAAACTCTTGTAGTTATTATTTTGCCTATATATATAATTGTGTATATAAAGTTGTGTTGTGTGTTTTCCTATAACTATTGATTACTACTTGATTTTATTGTTTCAAACAACCTAGGATGATTAAACTTTAACTTTCAGATTAGTTAAATTACACTTAAGGATTCACCTTCATAATTAGAACAACCTATGCCTCACCAAACTATGAACAAGATGGTGGATACACATGCTAATAACTACACGGAAACAAGCAATAACACCCAAGCATGTGAGTATCAACGCACTAGAAATGATATGCCAAGGAATCAACACCCTGAAAATGGACCTATGCCTACTGGAGCCGAGATCCCTAACCATTTGGGACATCAGATTCTAGAAGAATTAGGACAGTTAAGAGAGAATAGACAGAAAAACAAAACCCATCTTCTTTCTGAATTTAGAAAATAGAGGCCATTGAATTTCACTGGAGTACCCCGACCTAAGTGTAACAAAGAATTGGCTCTGCTAGATTGAAATGATGCTAGACACAATAGGAATCACCAAACATGTTGACTGGATTGCCCTAGTTGTATATGAGTTGGATGACGAAGTCGATCATTGGTGGGCACTGATGAAAGTACCCGCGATACTATTGCCACCACTTGGGAGCAATTCAAGGAACTATTTTTTAGAAAGTATTTCCCTAGCACCATCAAGCAAGAATAGGTCCTAGAATTCTAAAAGCTAGAGCAAGGGAACATAACTGTAGCGCAGTATGCTGCAAAATTTGAGGAGTTGGCCTACTATGCTACTCAATACGTAGCGGATGATGAAGAAAAGACAAGAAAGTTCGAGTGGAGCCTAGACCCTATGATCAAACAAAGAGGCTTACCACAACGGCTTCATATGTATGCTCTGAATGTGAAGTGGCTGACGCTAAAAGGATCTAGAAAGAGAAAAGAGAGTTCATCGTTTGTGGGACCCCGGAGAAACCATAAGGGAAACACAACACAAAAGCCTTATTCCAAGTAGCACCACAATAGCCACAACAACAAAATCTGAAGGAAAGTTTTCAGGAAGGACTAGTGTGGCCAATTCAGTGTTATCATTGTCAATAGATGGGACACAAGAGGTTTGAGTGTCCCTAGCTGGTTGGAAATCAAGGAGAGCACTTAGGTGCAAATGCGCATGCTACGGTGGGCAAGAACTATGGGTAACTGTTAGGCAACAAAATTATAAGATGGAGAGCAATCGGGACTCTAGAAAGGTCACTAACAAGAGGTCAACTATAGCGACCCCGGTCTTTTCCCATCTGATTATTGTATCCGGACTTAGGTTCCGTAGATTCTGTCATTGAATAATTGTTGTTGTTGTCCTTTATTTTCTCATTTGGAATTATAGGATGTGTTGGGCAGGTTTGTTTCAGGTTGGTTGGGTTTAGAAACCAAGTGTTGCTGTCCAGGATTTTGGTTCTTCGCTCGAGCGAGGAGTTGGTCGCTCGAGCGAGAGATGGCGTCCAGTTTTGACCTGTAGCTCTGCATTCTTGGCTCGAGCGAGATTTTCTTTGCTCGAGCGAGTTAGTTTGTTCTTCGCTCGAGCGATGGTTCCTTCGCTCGAGCGTGAGTCTGTTTACAGACCTGAGGTTTTGAGTTCTTCGCTCGATTGAGCTTTCTTTCGCTCGAGCGAGCTTTTGGGTTGTTGGCTCGAGCAAGGTTTCCTTGGCTCGAGCGTAGCTTTTCTGTGTCTGGTCGCTCGAGCGACAAAGGCTTCGCTCGAGCGAGCCTGTCCAGTATATATTTACAGCAGCAGGTTTTGATCAGTCCTTTTCATCTTCTTTTTGATTCCAAACCCTAGGTCCGACTTCTCTCTCTCCCTACTCACCTTCTCTCTTAGATTTGATCCACTTAGGGAGTGTTTCTACCCTAGATCCTTCATTAAAAAGATAGAGTGGGTCGAGGGCTTCCATTTAATCTGAACATTTGGCAATTTGGAGCACTTTGGTATTTGGGCACTCATCTCTGTCTTCACCATTTGGGTTGTTTTCTGTAAGGTAGGGATTTCCTACTCCATTTTATAAGTTTTGTTCTAAGTTTTGGTATTTTGATATGTTGGGGATACTTTGGTAAATTATGGGAAAAACCTTAGTTGTATTATTAAATTAATTTGTATAATTAATTCATGGAGTTGGGAAAAGATGGTTTAATTCATGGAATTGGGGAAATTCATTGATTAAATGGCGTAGTTGGTTAATTTGAATTATTTGTCTATTGAATTGTTGACATAGTTATTTTCAGTTTAGAAATAACTGTTTTGGGCTATCGGTGGAGGATAGTCGTGATTGTTGTAGACATTGCATGTGGATTAGGAATAACTGAAACTAATCACATTGATTAAGTCATTAATTTTGACTATGGCATTGATACAGAAAATACGTGTATTGATTAAGCATTGCATTTGCATACATTGTTTTGTGTGTGGGAGGAGATAGGGGATGTACTCCACGGTTTAGGGGAAGATAGGGGATGGACCTCTAAACCGGATTTTGTTTGGGAGGAGATAGGGGATGGACTCCATTAGCATCACTTTTATGTGTGCTTATTTATATAGAAGTGTTTTTATTGATACAGCACTAAAATGTGTATCAATCTGGAAGTATGAAGTGTTTGATTTGAGCTTGAGTCTCATTTGTTTGTTGATATTGGAAGGATGTGAATATGATATATGTGATTCACTGTTGTAAGTTTGGCCAGGTTCTGAGCCATGTTGATAAAATTGGAAAGTAAAACGTATCTTAGACAATAGTGTCATGAGACTGTAAAATGAAGTAATTGATTATCTTGGTTAACCATCTGTTGAATGCTATTGCTTTATTCATTGCTTATATGTGGTTTAGTATATTTCTACTGGGCTGTGGCTCACCCTTTATGGGAACATCATTTTCAGGTTCAGGTGATAAATTACCTCCAAGGACTTAGCTTAGGAGGGTTTGGCTTCTGGATTGAAGAAGACTACTTTTAGTTAATTGTCTTTAATTATTAGTACATGTAAACATTCAAGCCTAGGGCTTTTCTTGTATTGAGTTAGAACTCATATTTTTGTATCCAAGTGTTGGCTTGGAAAGATGTAAGCCTGTAGGGCATTTTATTCGATGATACATGTAATGCTTTATTTTGTAATACTCTGATGAATGAATTAATAAATTGTCTTCTTTAAATAATGAATGTCAATGATATATAATGGGTTAATTTTGAGGGCGTTACAGCTTGGTATCAGAGCGTACCGGGTTTGAATACTTTGGGTACGTGGGAAGTGATTAGTATCACATTGGGTTCGTCTCGTTTGATAGAGGCTTAGTGTAATGTTATATGCTTATGTGATAACATGTTTATGTGATTATGTGGGTATGGAATGTAGTTTCTAGGATGTTGATTGGACCCTTGAGTTTCTTGTAGTCTTGTTGGAAAGGCACTTGATCACTGCTGCTTCCAACCGGAACTATAGTAACGCATTGGGACTATCATTATCCGGGAATGAAATTCGTAGGTGCTTATGTGATTATGTGCTTACGTGGAATGAATTATTGTTGTCCATTGCATTAGGACGCGAGTGTTTAGCTTCGGCACATTTATTAATGTGCTAATGTCTTTGTTTCCTTTATTAGGATGTCAGGACGAGGACGAGGACGCGGTAGGCGTGGTAGGCCGGGTAGGCAGGAGGTGCCTGTGCCAGAGGAGATTCCGGCAGTTCAAGAGGGAATTGGCCAGGCCAATGTGGCCGAGCTAGTAGGCCAGCAGGCTATGGGCGCTTTAGCTCGAGAGATAGCAGGAGCATTCAGGGAGTCAGTAGGCATTCTCAGAGCTGAGAATCAAGCTCAGGTTGTTGCTGCTGATGCGGGACCTTCCTTTCTGAAGAGGGAGTTCTTCCGGTCTAATCCGGATGAATTTGTGGGTGATCCTAAAGAGCCGCTTAAGGCAGATGAGTGGCTCGAACAGACAACGAAGACGTTTGAGATGCTTGGCATCGAAGACGAGGGGTTGAAAGTGACCTTGGCATCTTTCCAGTTGAAGGGGGATGCAGGTCAGTGGTGGAAATTTATTAAGGGGCGTATAGGAGGTACGTGGGAGGCTTTTGTTAATGCTTTCCAGGAGAAGTTCTTATCTCCAGCAGTCAGGGAGAAGCTGCGGGACCAGTTTTGTCAGCTTAAGCAGGCGAGTTCTTCAGTGGCCGAGTTTGAGGCTGCATTTACTAGCTTGTCCAGGTTTGCACCTGAGTTGGTGGCGTCTGAGGAACGCCGCTGTATTGAGTTTGAGAAGAAGTTGAGGCGTGGCCTCAAGCTGAGAGTTGGGGGAACTATGATTCGGGATTATGGGCGTATGGTTAATGCTGCAGCCCATATGGAGATCATGATGCAGGAGGAGGAGGAATGGCAGAAGGGCTCCAAGAGGAGTCAGGATAGTCAGAGTGATGGTAGGAGACAGAAGGGTTTTAATCCCCAGCAGTCTCAGGGTAGCTTTTTGAGATCGACTTTTCCTGTACCGAGTGCTAGTTCGGGGAAAGGCAGTCAGGGAGACATTACCTGTTTCAAGTGTGGCCAACTGGGCCACAAGTCTCCAGTTTGTCCTCAGAGGGGAGGAGTGCAGAGAGCAGCATCATCTTCGGCTCGATCTCAGAGCCAGAGTCAGGGTAGAGGTCAGCCACTCTCGTGTTATCAGTGTGGTCAGCCAGGGCACATGAAGAGGTATTGCCCACAGTTGGGTGGCACACCTGGTGCATCTGGTTTGAGGCCGATTCAGGGTCAGCAGCCAGCTCAGTCGGGTCAGGCCTCGAGGGCTAATCAGGGGGCTTCATCGTCCCAGACAGTGCCGCAATCTTATGCTCCTAGGGGTGAGCAGGTTGATCAGAGGTCGTCTGGGCGCGTGTACGCTGTTACCGCGTAGGATCTTGTACCGAATCCATCAGTTGTGAGAGGTACCTTCTTGTTTTGCAACTCGGTTGCTAATGTTTTGATTGATACGGGTGCATCTCATTCCTTTGTGTCTGCTGCATTTGCATCTGTTTTGGAATTGGAGTTAGCACAGTTAGCATCTCCTATATGTGTAGTGTCACCTCTTGGGGGTGAATTGATTTTGAAACAAGGTGTTAGGGGTTGTGATATAGAGGTTGATTATCATAGAATCCCATTTTCTTTTGTCGTTATGCCTATGAGGGGTTTCGATGTTATTTTGGGTATGGACTGGTTATCGTCATACCGGGCAGTTATTGATTGCTACCGCTAGAGGGTCACTTGTTGTACCGTGAGCGGAGAGTATTTTCATTTTCTGGGGGACCGGGTTGGTGATGTGTTGCCACCGGGGTATGTTCGGCGAGGAAGGAGTGAGCTTAGTGGGCTACTAGCTAACCTTTTGATTAGTGAGGATAATGAGACTCAAATTGTGTTGCCAAGGGTGGTTTGTGAGTACTCGGATGTCTTTCCCGAGGATCTTGTAGGTTTGCCACCGCATCGGGAGATTGAGTTCTCTATTGACCTAGTGCCCGACACGGCGCCGATTTCCATGGCACCTTATCGTTTTGCCCCAGCCAAGTTAGTTGAGTTGAAGATCCAACTCTAGGAGTTACTAGACAAGGGTTTTATACGCCCTAGTGTTTCGCCGTGGGGAGCACCGGCCCTCTTTGTTAAAAAGAAAGGTGGTGCTTTGAGACTTTGTATAGATTATCGGAAATTGAATCGGGCTACGGTTAAGAATAAGTACCCTATGCCTCGTATCGATGACCTGTTTGACCAGTTGAAGGGTTCCCGTTGTTTCTCTAAGATAGACTTGAGATCGGGTTACCACCAGTTGAGGGTCAGGGAAGAGGATATTCCGAAGACGGCATTCCGTACGCGGTATGGCCATTATGAGTTTTTGGTGATGCCATTCGGGCTCACCAATGCACCGGCAGTCTTTATGGACTTGATGAACCGGATCTTCCGGGAATTCTTGGATCGGTTTGTAGTCATTTTTGTGGACGACATCCTTATCTATTCGCCTTCTGAGGAGGAGCACGAGGCACACTTGAGGGTGGTGCTTGAGTTACTTAGAGCCCATAGGCTGTATGCCAAGTTTGGGAAGTGTGAGTTCTGGCTGAGAGAAGTCAAATTCTTAGGCCATGTGGTATCCGGTGAAGGAGTGTCTGTTGATACATCCAAGGTAGAGGCAGTGCAGGATTGGGCACAGCCTAAGAGTGTATTTGAGATCCGCAGTTTTCAGGGATTAGCTGGGTATTACCGTCGGTTTGTGAAAGATTTCTCCAGGTTAGCATCACCGTTGACTAGACTGACTCGGAAGGGAGTCAAATTTGTATGGAGTGAGACTTGTGAAAAGTCGTTTCAGGAGTTGAAAGTTAGACTGACTACCGCTCCAGTATTGATTATTCCAGAGAGAGGGTTGGGTTATGCAGTCTATTGTGACGCCTCACGAGAGGGTCTGGGTTGTGTATTAATGCAAGAAGGGAAAGTAGTTGCCTATGGTTCACGTCAGTTGAAGATTCACGAGCAGAATTACCCTACGCATGATCTAGAGTTAGCAGCTGTGATATTTGCCTTGAAGATTTGGAGGCATTATCTTTATGGTGAGAAATTCGAGGTATTCTCGGATCATAAGAGTCTGAAATATTTGTTTACACAGAAAGATTTGAACTTGAGGCAGAGGAGGTGGATGGAGTTCATAGAGGATTATGATTTTGAATAGCATTATCATCCGGGAAAGGCCAATGTGGTGGCCGATGCCCTTAGCAGGAAACCTATTGGTGACATAGCTAGTATAGCCATCCGAGAATGGGAGATGTTGGGTGCACTTGGGGAGTTTGATTTACTTCTGGGCGAATCCGTTGAGGCTGCGGCCTTGTTTTCTGTTGTTGCACGGCCTACACTTGTGACTCGAGTGTTAGAGGCTCAGAGAGGTGACCTTGAGGTAGAATCTCTCCGTGAGAAGATTTCCGGTGGGAAAGTTGAGAAGGGTTTGACGATGTATTCCGACCTGAGTGTGAGATACCGAGACCGTCCGTTTGTGCCGGAGTCTTGCCGAGAGGAGGTACTCCGAGAGTTTCATCATTCACGCCTTGCGGTGCATCCAGGAGGCACTAAGCTGTACCGGGATTTGGGTCGTCAGTTCTGGTGGCGGGGTATGAAGAGAGATGTGGCAGCTTTCGTATCTAAGTGCCTTACTTGTCAGCAAGTGAAGGCTGAACATCAGAGGCCAGCGGGTTTGTTGCAACCCTTGCCTATTGCTGAGTGGAAGTGGGAACACGTCACTATGGACTTCGTTGTGGGTCTTCCGAGGACTCAGCGGGGTAGTGATGCTATTTGGGTGGTTGTAGACCGGTTGACTAAGTCGGCGCACTTTATTCCTATGCGCGTGAGAGATTCGGTAGATCATCTTGCCGACTTGTATATTCGGGACATAGTGAGGTTACACGGGGTTCCAGTGACGATCGTCTCAGATAGAGATCCTCGTTTTACTGCCAGGTTGTGGCAGAGTTTGCAGAGTGCCTTAGGCACTAGGTTGACCTTTAGCACGGCTTACCATCCTCAGACTGATGGGCAGTCCGAGCGTACTATTCAGATCCTTGAGGATATGCTACGGGGTTGTGTTCTAGACTTTAGTGGGTCGTGGGAGAGGCACTTGCCGTTGGTGGAGTTTGCCTACAACAACAGCTTCCAGTCGAGTATCGGTATGGCACCGTTTGAGGCCTTGTATGGCCGACCGTGTAGATCTCCTGTTTGTTGGGCTGAGGTGGGTGATGCACCTCTGTTGGGTCCGGAGTTGGTGAGGAAAACGACGGAGAAAGTTGAGCTTATCCGTAAGAGGCTTGTTACAGCACAGAGTCGTCAGAAATCGTATGCCGACCGTAGGAGGAGACCTTTGGTGTTTGAGTTGGGTGATCATGTCTTTCTGAAGATATCACCTAGACGGGGTTTGATGAGGTTTGGGAAGAGTGGGAAGTTGTCCCCTCGGTTCATTGGTCCGTTTGAGATCCTTGAGAGGATTGGCGAGGCTGCTTATCGTTTAGCTTTGCCGCCGCAGTTGTCCGGAGTACATGACGTGTTTCATGTGAGTATGCTTCGGAAGTATGAGCCAGATCCATCACATGTGTTGGATTGGACCGATTTAGTGGTTGATGAGGATGTCTCGTATGAGGAGAGACCGGTTCGGGTCTTGGATAGGCGGGATCAAGTTTTGCGAGGCAAGACCATCCCTTTGGTAAAAGTTTTGTGGAAACATCATGGAGTGGAGGAAGCCACTTGGGAACGTGAATTGGAAGTCCGCGACAAATATCCGGACATGTTTATTAATTTGTAATCTTGTGTTTAGATTTTGTAATATTGTTGAACTTAAGAGCTTTACATATGTCTTAAGATTGTGAAACATTGAGTATGTTTTGGTAAATGGGTGCATTTTGAAACTTGTTTCACTATAGAAGTTTAGTGTAACATTGCATATGTTGATTGCATTGTTAAATGTGTTGTATATATCGTGCAATTGAATATGATATGGAAAGTGCTAATATTGAAAGGAATAATGCATAATAGTGATGCAGGCTGAAATATGTGTTGTTTATATATATTGTGAGGTGTCTCTTGATAAAGAGTTGAAGTGACCAGTAATGGGTCAACTTGTTTATTATTGTTCTATAATATTTCTTTTGGGAATTGAGAAAAACCTGTTTTCAAAAAAAAAAAAAAAATTTATGCTTAATTTCGGGGACGAAATTCTTTTAAGGGGGGGAGGTTATAGCGACCCCGGTCTTTTCCCATCTGATTATTGTATCCGGACTTAGGTTCCGTAGATTCTGTCATTGAATAATTGTTGTTGTTGTCCTTTATTTTCTCATTTGGAATTATAGGATGTGTTGGGCAGGTTTGTTTCAGGTTGGTTGGGTTTAGAAACCAAGTGTTGCTGTCCAGGATTTTGGTTCTTCGCTCGAGCGAGGAGTTGGTCGCTCGAGCGAGAGATGGCGTCCAGTTTTGACCTGTAGCTCTGCATTCTTGGCTCGAGCGAGATTTTCTTTGCTCGAGCGAGTTAGTTTGTTCTTCGCTCGAGCGATGGTTCCTTCGCTCGAGCGTGAGTCTGTTTACAGACCTGAGGTTTTGAGTTCTTCGCTCGATCGAGCTTTCTTTCGCTCGAGCGAGCTTTTGGGTTGTTGGCTCGAGCAAGGTTTCCTTGGCTCGAGCGTAGCTTTTCTGTGTCTGGTCGCTCGAGCGACAAAGGCTTCGCTCGAGCGAGCCTGTCCAGTATATATTTACAGCAGCGGGTTTTGATCAGTCCTTTTCATCTTCTTTTTTATTCCAAACCCTAGGTCCGACTTCTCTCTCTCCCTACTCACCTTCTCTCTTAGATTTGATCCACTTAGGGAGTGTTTCTACCCTAGATCCTTCATTAAAAAGATAGAGTGGGTCGAGGGCTTCCATTTAATCTGAACATTTGGCAATTTGGAGCACTTTGGTATTTGGGCACTCATCTCTGTCTTCACCATTTGGGTTGTTTTCTGTAAGGTAGGGATTTCCTACTCCATTTTATAAGTTTTGTTCTAAGTTTTGGTATTTTGATATGTTGGGGATACTTTGGTAAATTATGGGAAAAACCTTAGTTGTATTATTAAATTAATTTGTATAATTAATTCATGGAGTTGGGAAAAGATGGTTTAATTCATGGAATTGGGGAAATTCATTGATTAAATGGCGTAGTTGGTTAATTTGAATTATTTGTCTATTGAATTGTTGACATAGTTATTTTCAGTTTAGAAATAACTGTTTTGGGCTATCGGTGGAGGATAGTCGTGATTGTTGTAGACATTGCATGTGGATTAGGAATAACTGAAACTAATCACATTGGTTAAGTCATTAATTTTGACTATGGCATTGATACAGAAAATACGTGTATTGATTAAGCATTGCATTTGCATACATTGTTTTGTGTGTGGGAGGAGATAGGGGATGTACTCCACGGTTTAGGAGAAGATAGGGGATGGACCTCTAAACCGGATTTTGTTTGGGAGGAGATAGGGGATGGACTCCATTAGCATCACTTTTATGTGTGCTTATTTATATAGAAGTGTTTTTATTGATACAGCACTAAAATGTGTATCAATCTGGAAGTATGAAGT
This sequence comes from Camellia sinensis, assembly GCF_055761805.1. Taxonomy (NCBI): domain Eukaryota; kingdom Viridiplantae; phylum Streptophyta; class Magnoliopsida; order Ericales; family Theaceae; genus Camellia; species Camellia sinensis. The sequence continues at coordinate 134,525,850 of NC_138973.1, forward strand.
GTTTGATTTGAGCTTGAGTCTCATTTGTTTGTTGATATTGGAAGGATGTGAATATGATATATGTGATTCACTGTTGTAAGTTTGGCCAGGTTCTGAGCCATGTTGATAAAATTGGAAAGTAAAACGTATCTTAGACAATAGTGTCATGAGACTGTAAAATGAAGTAATTGATTATCTTGGTTAACCATCTGTTGAATGCTATTGCTTTATTCATTGCTTATATGTGGTTTAGTATATTTCTACTGGGCTGTGGCTCACCCTTTATGGGAACATCATTTTCAGGTTCAGGTGATAAATTACCTCCAAGGACTTAGCTTAGGAGGGTTTGGCTTCTGGATTGAAGAAGACTACTTTTAGTTAATTGTCTTTAATTATTAGTACATGTAAACATTCAAGCCTAGGGCTTTTCTTGTATTGAGTTAGAACTCATATTTTTGTATCCAAGTGTTGGCTTGGAAAGATGTAAGCCTGTAGGGCATTTTATTCGATGATACATGTAATGCTTTATTTTGTAATACTCTGATGAATGAATTAATAAATTGTCTTCTTTAAATAATGAATGTCAATGATATATAATGGGTTAATTTTGAGGGCGTTACATCAACCGGCAGAGTATTCGCAATACAAGAAGAAAATCTCACCACGCCACATCCAGAGTACGAGCAATACGTCGCATATGGACTCAAAGAACCACAATACGAGCCATGGCTAACCTAGGAAAAGTATAACTAGGATAGTAGTTAGAGTTTTTTGTTTTTTTTTTTTTTTTTTGGAATGCCCTTATGTAATCAAAGCGTGAATGATGTAAATCCTCTTTAATTAATCAAATATTAGTTTCTTAACACTTAAACAATCGTTTTATTTACTGTGTTCTTTCATAAGAACTTATAAGCAGCCCTTAGAAAATCTTAGTGCATTTGATTTTTGATTTCTAAGAAGATATCTGACACTAACTTCACCTTAGAAATATATTCATTATTTGAACAAGAAACTTTGATCAATGACTGCCAGAAGAAGGGGATGATTTACACATCTAATTGGACGTAATTCTTGTTTAAGGGGGACAAACCAACCTTCCCAACTCGGAAAGATGGACATTAGCCACTTGCCGGAGGGTCAATGAGGTTAATTCTTAACAAGAATGTAAACACCACATTAGGTGTAATGCCCAAATTTCTAGCCCAAATGATAAGACAACAATCATGGCTCTTTCAAGGAAAACCGAATATAAATCTCCAAACTTACATTACATGATACAATAGTTCTTCATGCAACAATACATTAATCCAACAACAAGTAAATAAACAAATAAATATCCCCAAGAGTTTACAATTTTCCAAGGCTTGAGCCTGGTTACACAAAACGGTTATTCAAACCCACACAAACATAGCCCTTGGCTTGCACATAGAGTCACAGCAAAATGAGAGCATTGTACTCCCAACACACATACTTCCACATCCCTAATTGGGTGGGATCACCATATCTTTTCCTGCACAAAAATCCCGTAGGGTGAGCATAAAGCCCAGTAAGAAATTCTTAACAAAGTATATACATTTTATAAAAGTCTCAAGAGATGAAATGCACATGCCATGCTATACCCTTTTTGAAGATAAATCACATTTTCATCTTTTGAAAACCATTATGCTCAATGATATCATGCAATTTCAATTGTTAAAAACTTAATAATTTATTTCAAGGGTAGTAAATACGACTCTGGTAATCTCTAGGTCGATGTCTGCAAATAGACTATACAAGTACTACTAAATTATCATTTTTACCGGTATTAACCGGAAGGCTCGGGTTTTCAGTCTTTCACCCTGGACTCTCAGGCCAACTTATTCAATATCATCTACACCGCCTATCAAGACTTCCCAACGTATTTACCCCAAAACCATTCCATGAAAACTTGTTTTTCAACATTCTTTTCTCAATGCAAGTTTTCAAATCAACTTTTAAAGTTTAATATAATCAAATGAATTGATATGTCAATTTCACAAGATGAATATAAATACTTTTATTCCAATTCATCATCCAAGGAATAACACAATCCCCTTTTCTCAAGTATCCTCGACATTTACTTATTTTCAAGACTATTTCAACGTTTTGAACAATAATTTCCAAAATCAACAGCAATTCTTATATTCCCTAAAATTCATCATTTATATGAATATAAATAAGAAATTTTCCAAACATCCATTTATTTTGACACACAAAATAAATATAACAATATCATTCATGGATTTTCAGTCTCTTTTAAAAAAAAAAATCTCCAAATTCTAGGTTTTCTCACCAAAACTATACAACTCAAATCTTTTGAAAGAAAACTTTCCAAAATCATCTTTTCTTCAATCAACGAAGATCAAAACCCATAAGATCATTTTAAAAGAACAAGAGACAAACCCACTTTCGAAATCGCTCAACTTCTTAAATCAACAATCAATTTTCAAAGCCATCGAAAAATGATTTCAAAAATCATATAGATCTTGCAAAAATATATATATAACTCTAAGAAAATCCCTACCTCAAGTTTTGAAGAAGAAATGAGATGAAACCCCCAAAATCAACGATGTCGAAACTCGATCTTCACCACACACAACAAAGCCCTCGAGAAGTTAACCAACTTTGATGAAGAACTTATGGTAGAACTCTAATGGATCTTCAGAAATCAAGGTTTTGATCCAATTTGGCATAGGGAAATGTAGAGAGAAGGGAGAGGAAAGGGTTTTTAGAGAGAGAGAGATATACAAAAGTGATCTGAACTATCAAATTCATGAACTGATATAACATGGTCCACTCGAGCGTGGAAAGCCCGCTCGAGCATCAAATACACTTTTCCAGTACTTTTGTACCAACTTCTGAAACCAAACATTCTCTGCTTGAGCGCATAAACGGTCGCTCGAGCAGACAAGCAACTTCTAATGCATTTTGCATTTTTGCTTCAAGGGCGCTGCCTCTCAACCCCGCCAAGGCGCTGCCCTAGGACCCGCCAAAGGGCGTTGTCTCCTAGACCCCGCAAGCTGACCAGGCAGCTCGATCCCCGCTAGGGTGCTGCCCTTGGACCCGCCAAAGGGGGCTGCCCCCTGGACCCCCGCGAGCTGACCGGGCAACTCAATCTCTGACATACTCAGGAAAATGGTAAAACTGGGATCACTACATTAGGAGATTGGCAACACGAGCCTTCACACTAAAGTAGCAACGTCATTACCTATATGATGAGCAGTTTAAAATTTTTGAGAACCACAGAAGATGGACGCATCTCCTTACGTCATTAATTGGGAAGAAATTCGATTCAAAATGCTATTATTAGAACAAGACCAATTGTGGCTCTAGACAGAAGGGAGAAGAACTTAAGAGAAGAAGATGATTTGGATAATTAAAAATAAGTTGGTAGAATCTATCTTGGAGCACAAGGATGCAATCAGACAAAACACTCACAACATTTTGAAGCATGAAGAATGGCTGAAAATCCAAAGACAAAATTTACTTAAGGGGGATAGGTTGTGAGGCCCCTAACTTTTGTAAATCCTATTAAGTCCCTGACTTTTGACTTAGTTCATCTTTTATTCCCAAATTTAATCCTAGAACAGAAGAAGCATCGCGAAAGAATTCGTACAAACCCTAATTGACCCCGATAGCTTAGTAAGCATTTCTGCACTCTAATATTAATTATTTAACTCTGAGGCCCTTGACCTTTGTAATTTTATTTAGACCATTACTTTTGAATTATTTCAATAAAGACCCTCGATTTCTTATTTGTTTTCAATTTTGACTATAAAGTCGAAAACACGCGCCAACCGAAAACTCACAAACCCTGATTAAACCCAGGAACTCAGGAATCATTTCCAAAAGCCCTAATGATAATTAATTAACCTCGTAATTATAAATTTATTACTCAAAACCCTAGGTTTCTGGTTCTCATTCCGATTCGCCGTTTAATTCGAAACGAAAAAACTTTAACAGAATTGAATTCCCAAGTCCTAATTTAACTAAATACGACACTTAAATAATTGTTCCAATTCATAAATTAAGGCCTCAACCCCTACATTTTACTTGAATTAAAAATTGACCCCAAGTTAGTACCATTACATACATACATATATATATATATATATATATGTTTGTACCTTTGAACTTATTTAATGAATTGTACACAAAATATCTATAAATAAATATCAAATTGTACACACAAATAAAAAAGAAAATCTTGCTAGGGTCACCATCAATGGCCAGCCACCCCCTCCCCCCTTCCTAGGCTACAATTATAGGTACTTCTGAGAAAAAAAATCCTTAAAATCATGGAGAGAATTTTTCCTTTTGGTACTAATTATATATATATATATATATATATGTATATATGCATTGTACTTGTAACTAGGGTAATTTAATTAAGAGAAAAGCCTAACTAGATCATGATTAAGTACATAATTAAGGTTCCTAATCCTCTACTATTCAATTTCATCCTAACTAAATAAAAAATATCCAATTGAATTGGAACCAGGGCATTTTAGACAATTCACACCATTTCTTCTATAAAAACACCACCACTCTCCACATTTTGAACAAAAACACACACTCAATACAATCAAAACACATCATCATCTAAAAAACAATGCACTCAAAACACACGGCTGGGAGAGAGGAAAGAAAGGGAGAAAGAGCTTGGTGGTGGAGGAAAAGAAAGGAAAGGAAAATTGTGCAAATCATCTCACCTAGGCACCAAGTAAGCTACATTACCACCCTTCCTTTTGTTTCCTCTTTCAAATACATGTTCTTAGAAGTTTTCAATATTATTTTCAGAAGTGTTTTAATGGTGTTCTTGTGTTAAAAATGAATAGAGTTGAGCCCTGTTCTACACTTGTGTTTTCTCTTAATAAATGCAAAACTATCTTTTTCTATACCTATCTCACATGAATTCCAAAGGCACACCTTGAATCTAAAATTCTGAGTTTATGATATGTTACTTAGCATGTCTTCATCACAATAGAAGTGAAAGATTATCCATGGTTACCCTCTTTTATTTCAAGCTTTGTGCTTAAAGATCCTATATTTATAGAAAATTTTAGAAAAAATACAGAAAAATCTCCTTAAACTCATTTTTATGTAAAAACATTCCTTTTAGTGTTAACTTTCATGGGAGCGAGTTGAGAGAAAATCCGATTTTCGTAATAGTCGATGAATTTGGATAGCGTTGGAGTTTTTCTTAAATAACTAAAAATCTAGGAAAGTTATTCCACTTTTGAAAAATGTTCCGAAAATAGATAAAATTATCTACAAGCCATGTGAAGGCCAAGTTTGGAAAAAATCTAAAAATGTCTCTTTAATTGTGATCTTTAAAATGCATCTAATTTGGAAATTATATTTGTTGATGATTTCATACTTTTAATTTCATGAATGTGCTTCTTATCTCTTGTTTGGCCTTAGCATGATATTTACTTTGTTGTGCCTATATTTATTTACCATGATGCTTTGATGATGCTCGTACTTGTGTAGAAATTATTGTCTCAATATCTTGTTCTAACCTTAACTTAAAAACATCTAACTTTAGGGAAGACTAAATGCGGTGGTATTAGGTTTTCGATCACTTGAATAATGATGAGATGACAATGGATTGATAGGACGTATTCCCTAACTGAAGGTTAAATCTTGCGCAAGTGATTGTTTCAAAACCCTTGAATGGATCGATTATATTTGGACCCAAGGTACTTATGACGGATAAGGTTGGAGGAGGTTATATATTTTTACCATCTCTTTTGAGGTCCTCTGTTGGCACTATGCGGTAGGTAACTGTTGTAGGCATACGAAGTAAGTTTTGCAAATAAGCAAAAAATGGGGCATACTGAATAATCTGAGTCCAATTCTTATGGTTGGGAGGATGAAATCTCTTTGGGAGATTTCTAGATTACTAACATCTGACCTTGCCATCCTTTGTTATTGACTTTAATATCATGCTTCATTTGTTGTTTTGTTATAATTGTGATTGTGTATTGAATTGAGAAAAATGGATGGGGGTGTATACGTTTATTGGGCATTCCAAGCTCATGGTGTTTCATGCCAGGTGTTTTGACAAAATTTATGTAGGCATCGATGAAGTAAAAACATTTGAAGACATATGGCTATCCTATACGATTAGGAATTTGTAATCATGTTTTGGAAATGTAAGTATTAAAACTCTTATCACAATTAAGATATGATCTTGTAAATATTTGCATATATATCTACATATATCTTTTGTAGCCTATTATCATATTTAGTCAACTCATGTAGATATTGTGTTAATGCCTTATTAAAGATCTGTCAAATAGGTAGTTTTGCTATCTAAGGAGATTGGACTTAGAAGGGAGACTATTTTGACTCCTCTGAGTTTTCCTAAGGTCTTACTTAGTTATTAACCAAGGACTCATTAGTGACATTTCCTACACAAGTAACCTTAGAAAAACCCTGTAATTATTTGTTATTATATTCCTTGATGTTCCCAATTTTTGGGGCGTCACAAACTCCAACACATCCAAAAACATGAATACCTTCAATTGTAACGCCGAAATTATATATTAAACAATATGGTTACCAAAATAAACCACAGGATGGAAAAGCAACACAATCCAATAATAACATAAATAAATAAAATTAGAGCCTCTTATGGACAAAAATTAGCAAACTGTGGACATTTTTATGAATGAATCGTCTATCGTAGTTTATATTTGTTACTCAATTTTGATATAAACTTATCATATGGGGACAAAGAAGATTTTCCATTGCTCTCACCTTTAGTCTATAAGCTATATCAATTAACAAATGTATCGATTATATATCTACGATAATGGCAAAAAGGTGATTACCAATGTTGATTCCACCATAATGGGAGGTGTGGACCTATGTAGAACAAACTCACCATTATTTGCATAAATTGACTGCCTACAGACTCAATCTCACATTTTCATGCTTGACTTCCCAAAGCTTTGAAGCCTTGGCCCATGTGTTTTATAACATGCACTACCAAATATAACACAATCCAATTTTGTATTATGCACATGTCCAATGAAAACTTGTATTGCAAGACACATATATTGTAGATCTGAAACAACACGACCAAGAAAATCTTATGGGTGATGCTCGTGTAACTACTCGTCTCCTATGTTGAAAGTTCATCTTTGCCAAAAGTTTTTCCCAAAATCACAAAATCATTTTAATCTTACATATCATCCCATTCTCAGTTTCACATGAATCTAAAAAATTCAATGGCTGGATTTAGCATTGCATAAAGGATTTTCCAATAAGTATATTGAGGGCACTATTCTTATCTTCTAAATTTTATGATGAGTTAAAATAGCACCCCTACCTACACAATTAGACCACTATATGACTTTTTCATCTCCTATTCTCATACTCACTGATAAATTTATTACTATAGAAAATAACAAATCGGCAACTGTGTTCAACCAAAACAATTTTGCAACAAAAAAATCCAATATTCATCACATATACATATCTCAATACTTTCAATATCATGATCAAAACACATTCAATCACAAAAACAACAACGTCATAACAGTAATATCACAAACCAAATCAAAATCACTAACTCAAACAAAAATTATATAACTCTGTATACATATCCATTTATATAGATGTCACACAATGATATATTGTTCTTACAATGAATTGCTACAAATCAACAAATAACAAAACAATTTCCAAAATCAACAAATCAATAAATTCACAAACAAACGAACATTACAATACCAAAACAAAATCACAAATTTGCATATATATATATATATATATCACACGAACCAAATACCTAACAAAATCACAAACCAAAATGCAAAAATCGAAGAGATTCGAACATATTTGAATAGACTGTAACTCACCTCCAAATCACAAACAAATTTGAACACAACTCACCGATGATCTCCAAGCCAAAAATCAATTTTCGTTCACTCATGAACCAATTCTAGATTTGAAGTCCTGCTCTCAAAAATCAAACAGAACTACAAAATTCAAACCAAATGCACAAAGTATAACAACAAAGGAGCAAAATCGAGATAAAAAAAATATAACAGGACGTATGCATGCATAAGACAGAAACTCAAGACCTAATGGGTAATAGATTGAATTATTAACACTGGCTAGTAAAAAACTCTTATATTTTTGTATTGGGGAAAGAAAATATCGCATGACTTGTTCTTTTCTTATATTTTTTTATTTGGTTTTAGTTTGGACTTGATTTATAATTTCTACACAAAAATCCACATTTTTAATTGGGAATATAGTATAATCTAGGGTTGAAACTTGGGACATAGTGATCCCAACCCAAAAATAGTTCATTAAGCAATATTATTGGTTCTCAAAGTTTTTGTCTCTCAATTTTCAATAAGAATCTTAAAAAATGAAATTCCAAAACAATCATATAGTTAAAATAGAAGGTTCATAGTATTGGACAAAAAAGAAGTAAACATTGGTCCACAAGTTCTAAAAATTTTACAAATAATGCTAAATGCACCTAAATTAGACAAAAAAAAAATACACAAAATGTGTATTGTGTGTGGTAAAATTATATTTTGGATGCGTGTATTGTGTGGTTAAGATATATTTTGGATGTCATGTGAGCTACACAGAAAATACAATACACTAGTATTATATTTCTGTAATTTTATTCCTACATTAATTAGCCATCAAGCTCAAAAAAAGGCTAAAAAACTTCTTTATTTAATGAATCAATTAGCACCAATATATTTCTTATTAAGTTGTTTTGGAATGTCATGTGATACTACTCAACTAATGACATAGCAAAAAAATTTACCACAAAACTTAGCTTTGTTAGTAGTTGAAAGACAAAGATTAACTTACATAGTGTGTTTTGCGATTTCTTATTTGTTCTTAGCACCTCATAAACAAATATCACATGATATTTTGAGACAACATAGTAACTTTACGTACTTATTTTCTCCAATACAATCTATTTTGTACACAAAACAAAACAATTTTCAAAATATATTGAGATCTTAATATTACTTTCATGTTTCCCATATTTAGTATGATGTTGCATTTCAAATGATCCTACTTACTTCATAATTCAACATAATCAATAAAAATAAAACAATTCCTTCATCTCCTATTCCTTGAGCTACATACAACAAATGAAGAAACACTCCAATCCCTAACAATCAAACATTAATCCCTGCTGAAACTAATATAAATTAACATATCATCACTTAATTTCTTTCACAACCTACTTTGCCACGAAATTCTAAAAATACAAGTGCAGCACCATAATGAGCCAATGCACCGAATATCACAAAAACATGAAATATTTGATGACTATGCCCAGCTAGATCAAACCATCCAGGCCTCCACCTCTCCGGAACCCTAGTAACATAAAAAATGGTCCCTACCAAATAAAATAGTGCCATGGCCATTTCATAAGCTAGGGTTGCATTGCGCCTAGGCTCACTCCAATTCAAAACAACAGCATGGATCGCAGGTATGAGCCCAAATAACCCCATAGTCACAAAGAGCAAGGCACGGAAGGGTCGAAATTTACCAGTTGAAAAAGTAGGCGAAAGTAGGGTTATAATGGTAAAAATGCCCATTATTGTGATTCCACTAAGGTATATGACTTGCCAAAGGTGTTCACATTGGAAGATGTAGTAAATTGGGGGGAAAAAGGAGGTGATGATCATGATTGCTATACCAACATAGTCCACTCTCAACAATAGGAGGTTTAGGTGGTGGGAGTGACAAGCAAAGAGGTGGCAAGTGCTGCTTGAGAGGAGGCAGAACATTGAGCCGCCTAAGAAGACGAAGAATGGCCACCGTGTTGCTGCCATGTTTGAGGATGTCATCTCCATGTCTAGTGGCTGGTTCAAGTTGAGTTTTGTTGGCCCCTATAACAATGCCAACATTATTTTAAATAATGGTATTAAAATACAAATTGGTGTCAGTGATATAGTTACATATTGTCTGATATTGGATAATATCAGCCGATATATTAGTAAATATCAGTATTAGAAGTGTAAAATCTCGATATGTATTTGCTAATAATTAAAGTCATGAATACTAAGTGTTAACAAATAATTACTTGTACTTGTAAACAAAGTAAGCATCAATATATGTGTGTTCAGAAGGGACTTGAATTTGACTTACTGAAAAGAAATCCTTTGAATTGTGAGATACATTTGCATCTGCACTCATAAGAAAAGGCCTGCAACAATAATGCTAAACATAAATGCACATTATGATAATGGCATACTAAAGAAGGAAAATGTTAATGACCACTCAAAGAGCTATTATTAGAGTTTTAAAAACGTGCAAAAAGTGCATTGAAATGCGTAAAAACTCATAAAAATATGTTGAAAGTGAGTTCAGATTATGTCATTGAAGTGTCATGATTATGTCATTCAAATCGGTATGAATTGCACTTTAGTGATATGAGGAATTGAATGACATAATCATGATTTTTTTAACATCATCAACTATTAGAAAGAGTTCTATAGCAGTCAAATTGATTGTGTTAGTCGCGAACCACCCATATTAGTTGTGAATCAACTATGAAACCAAATGAATTGCAAATCGACCAATATGTATGTGATTCTTTTTCCCATTGATATATTAGAGTGTATTAGTATCAGGAGGCCAAAAACCCAATACACAATGGCCCATATCCAAAATCCCAATAAACATTGGCCGATGTCCAAAATCATTTTGAGACTTTGTCTTCTTTGAGTTTTTCCTCCCAATAGGCTGTCATTAGCACCCTAGTGAGGAACACTTAGCAATTTGAGCTCAAGATTGAAATCTGTTTAACTTATGGAACAACACATTTCATTGCAAAAGGAGATTATGGGTTTATAGGTTAACTACAAAACGAATTAGAAAAAGGAAGCATAAAATGGACGGTAATGTAAAGTAGAGAGATCTAGTATTGGAACATAACTTAGCGTTGAAGGATTGAAGTCTATACAGATTGAGTAGTAGTAAAACTATGGGTTGTCACTTAGTAATGTAACAATCTCAATTGATAACATGACTTTATAAAATTATAACATTCACCATGTTTCATTGCAATGATTTTGATTCCCAAGAATGTTCATTCATTTACTTGATGAAGTATATCTAAAAGGTTTCTTTCCAAAAACACTCATGATAAGCAAATTTTTCTATATGCTCTAAACTTTTCTTAAAAGTGCACAGAAGCCATCTGATGCAGACCTTACTTGGACCCCAAATGCAAATTTCTATCCCAAAATGTATCAACACGTGAAAAAGGGACCAGATACAAACATGATGTTGAAATCTCTCATACAAAATAAATACGATAAACACATTTTTTATGCCTAAAATATGTGTTCTATGTCATTTCAATCCTCAACATTTAAATTGTGTCGATTTAGTTAGTCTCTAATATACCAAATTTGTGCCAATGTGGTCATCATTAGAATCAAAGATACTTTTGGAACAAAACAATGCACCAAAACAAAAAAAATGGCCAAATATACTTTTGGTACCAAAACTATTTGCTTGATATCTTTTTGATCCCCAAATATTTCAATTATTTCCATCTAATCCCTAATGTACTAAATGTATGTTTAAGTACTCGCTATGTTTGACACGTCAATATTCCTATGAGAAACAAGATATTTCTTGAACAAAAAATGCACCTTAACAAAACAAGGACTAAGACCCTCTTTGGCAATTTTTTTTTTTTTTTTGTGAACATTTGGTTCCATCTCTCTCTGCCCATTTTCCTTAACACCACCCTCCACCTCAACTCTCTACCCCTATTCCTAGTGTACAAATCCCCGCTGCCCCTCCACTCCTCCACCCCTATCACCAATAGAACTCTCTCTCTCTCTCTTCTTATTTTCGTTAAGCTTTTTTTTATTATTTTTATTTCCAAAATATTCCAATATTTTAAGGGACTATAGGCTCATCATACACGGAGCACAAAAACTCGTACCTAGTATACTATATATTGGGGACAAATTTGATATAATTAGAATACTAGATACCAAAATGACGCCAAATACATATTGTAGAGGGTCCAAAATGAACAATAATAATATCACTTAGAGAGGCAAAACTATGTTAATTGGTCAATAATTTGGGAAGGTTGGAGAATGAGTAGTCGGGTGAGGGTAGAGCAAATGGTTCTAGAGAAGAATATGGCAGTGGACAAATGGGCAGCACCTTCCTAAATCCCTCGAAGTTCTCCTCAAGAGTTCTACCAAGAGTGCTATCCTCTTGGTCCTATTCTTGAGTTTTCAAACCTTGGGAAAGTGGGTTTATTTATGGGCTTTTCCTTGGTATTAAGAGTACCAAGTGGCCAAATAGGTTGATGCCATGTGTCCAAGAGATCACATGGAATATTCCATTTCCTGAACCACCAGGCTTTGGTAGACACATGTCCCTCTGCATGTGTCTTTCCGATATGAACCTTAGCAACTACCACTGTACTATCAGTTTGGCACAAAATCTTAGTAAGTACCCTTTTGGTGTGAACCTCAACAAGTGCCACTATTTAGTATGAACCTCAACAGGTGTCGTTTTTGGTACGGACCGCGAAAAGGGCACCTACTTCGGTGGTACCTTCCATGGCGGTACTTGTTGCAGCACCTGCCTTCTCAATACATGCATTCTCAAGACTCATAGCCTACTATCAACCATACTTGTGTCTACCTTAGTGAATCTTCTACCCTTAGCCATCTAACCACAAACTCCTCAGCTTCTCAATGCAAAGGCCACAGCTAGTCCTACTATTAGCTGAGCTATGTCGTGCCTTGGTACCAAGCCCAATGGGAATTCCTTGGTCCTAATAGTGTGACCGAGGTCGCCTTGGTATACTAATATCTCGGGGCTCTACTATCAGCTCCAACCAGTAAGCTTTGGGGCTTGCTATCAGCGCCAAGTTAGTGAGCTTTGGGGCCTGTTATTAGCACCGAGCTATTAATACTTTGGGGTCTGCTATCAATGCTAAACATTCGTCCCTGTTTACAAGGGAGAGGCCTTCCTCAAAAAGGCTGCTATCTCCTTGGGGAGTCTTACTTCAAAATGTGGTTGCTGAGGCTGCAGTCACTTCGGCTACTCTTTCCTCGGCAAGTTTACTTCAAGTACTGTCTCAAAGGTGACGCCGCAATGACCTTCAAGTGGAATGACGGCACTGAGGTAGGTCACTTCAACTACTAGACCACAGCCGATAGTACCTCGGCTACTCTTCCCTCGGCAAGTGTACTTCTCTAGTCTCAAAGGTAGCACTGCAATGACCTTCTAGTGGAATGGCGGCGCTAAGGTGGGTTGCTTGAGCTACTATACCGTAGTAGGTACTGCCTTTGCAGGTTCCCTTAGGTGCTTTGTCGTGGAAAGTCTATTTAGATCCAGCGAATCGGACCTAGTTTGGCCTTCTGGTTGGCTAATTTTTCTTAGGGTTTTGCCCTAATTTTTTTTAATCATAATTACTTGTCTAATTACGATGGCCTTAGAGGTTAGATCAATACTTAGGATTTTTGTCCCTCTACATTTACCCCATGTGCACATAGAGAATGTGTGTTTTTTGCACGTACATAATGTTAGGCTTCAAGTGAACCTCACCAATAAATAACCTTGGCAGTTTAATCAGTGGACATTCAATTTTCCCATATAACTAGTTCCTGTATGAGAGTAGTTCAAGTAACGATGGCTGTTGCACCTTCTGAGGCTCATGCATCGCTATCTAGGAAGAGACTTCGCAAGGAACTATAACACTTAGAGTAATTTTTCTTCACTTAGTACTCCTTTGACTTTAGTTGCATAAGTGCGTCTTTCTTTGTCTAGGGCATGTTCATCTCAAAGAGGGACAACGTGTCTGCTATTCCTCCCTCCGATTTGGGTGGCCCATCCAATATTGCAGGGCTTTTTTCAGACTCGATGATGGTGATGATGTACCCACTGGCTAGTTGGTTCATCGGCCCAAAACTCAAAGAATAGTGACTTCTGGCATCGAAGGGGTGATAGTGGTGGTCATGAGGAGCACCCTAATGAAAATGCAGAGGTATTAGGAAGTGATGGTGAAGACTACACCCTTGAGGCCTCTAGAGATGATCATGGGGCGAACGTATCTCTTGGGCTAGAATCGCTTAATGTGGAGGTTGCTTCTGGGGGTTTTTCTCCTGCCCAGTTTCCACTGGTTCCTCATGCTGAGGTTGCGAGAACCCAAGTTGTTACGGAAGTTGAAAATATCACGGTTGGCCTCAGTATTGCCCTTCCAAGCTTGGCTCTCCTGACGGAGTTGGCTATGAGCTTAGAGGCTGCAACTATTATTCCTAAAACTTCTAACCTCATTACCTCTACAACCTCTGAACTTGCTGACCTATACCCTACTCGCTTCCTTGAGGTATCATCTGAACTTTTGTCACAAGACCTCTTTGTTGGTCTAAATATGAATGATCTTGTTGACGACCTTACCTTGCCATAGGAGGAACCTGGTGATGGGCTTCTTTGTTTTAGAGGAGGCAATGTCACTGTCATTCATTCTTCAAGACTAGGTAACCCATTGACAATTGTTGGGCTCTCTTCAGATTCTAAGGATGATAAGGACCCTATTGCCTCATTGATCCCTCGGCCGAAAAGTCACAAGCTGGTGCTTTTAGACACTAAGGACGGAAATGTTGGCGAGAGCCAAGTTATGGAAGGAGATTATGGCAAGTTCCCTATTAAGGGTGATGGATGCCAAGTTACAGCTGACAACCAAGTTGTGGTGATAAGATAGCTACTAAGGGTATTCCAAACCTAGAGGTTCCAGACCCTATTAGCCCTGCCCTTGTTCAAAATTCATCTGTACACTCTAACCACTCCTCTATTGGTGATAATGACTTCGTTCCTGAGAGCCATAGAAATGACCATGGAATGAATGTATCACTTGGCCTAGAGCCTCTCCTCCAGTGGAGGTTGCCTCTGGGGGTTCATCCCATTCCGCTGAATCTCCATTGGTCCCATAGACTAGAGTTGCTAAGACGTGAGTTACTGAGGGCACTGAAGACATAATAGATGGCCATAGATAGTTAGGCATACTACAAGTCTGCCCCATGTGACTCAGACTGGTGGTATTGTCGTAAAGTCTTTTGTGCCTTCTGGGAGGGTCCCCCTTCTTGAGCTATTAGGTATCTACTGAGGTTACCCGCATGTTTGCGTTCAGGCGTTGCATCCTGAAGCTTTCAGTGCCCTTAATGTCCTAGATCCAATAGTGCAAATAGTGTTGTTGGAGTCTCTTGTTGGCTTCATTCATGACCTCGCTGCTAAGAGAGTATTGATAACTTCAGGGAAGTTTGTGGAGACTTTAGAGCTGAACCTCAGTAGCTTCGAGGTGAACAGCTTGAACATGGCATGGATGAAGACTAGGCTTGAAGAGGGGTATGGGTTACTAGATCATATTGACAACATTGCTGTCATTGCCTCTTTGGAAGAGTCCATTAAGGACTACAAGTGTACACTGGAGCAGCACCGCATGAACCTAGCTCGGTTCGAGAAGGACTTTGCCCTCACTACTCGACTGCCTTAGGATGTTGGTCTGATAAACCCTTTGTTGAAGGGTTTGATATGATGTAGTTTTTGCTTTTCATTTCTTTGTTGTAACTTCTTTTCAAACACTACAATCATATTCTGGAAGTTCGACTTATATGAAAAGTATGAATGTTTTGGTAATACTTTTGATTTTCATTCCGCTGTTTTCTTTACAATGCTTTAAATAGTTTAAGAAAAGATAGACAAAACTTTAGCATTTACAGCCAGTTCTGAACTCATCTGCCACCATCACTAACTTGTAATACCCAATGCTGCTTGCCTCGGCAACTTCATAGGGGCCTTTCCATTTTGGTGAAAACTTGGGAGTTAGTTGCTCCCTGATCATTGCATCCACTCATTGGTTATGGCCGCCGGTTTTGTTCTTTTCTCGATGGTGATAACTATACTATCTTCAAGGATATCCACCTTTGCTCCCAATGTAGCCAATGTATCGGGAAGGAAAAAAATTCTTCAAAGCAATTTCACCAATAACTTAACTCTAGATAGTCTTCGAGGTTAGCAAGTATTATGCTCTGGATCACTCCTGGTCACAACTTGGTTTGAAAGTACCAAAATAATACCGCCGTTTCTAGGCAATGCCTCTCAATCTTGAACAAATAAGGTTCTAATGGATTGAGATGTAGACGTAAAGTATAGTAGCAGAGGTTTCCCAAGTTGCGAGGCAATCATAGTAAGTGGCAAGGAAAGTGCTCTCTTTACTATATCAAAGGCCTACTGGTGGTCTTGTAGCCATTCAAACTCATGATTCCCTTTCAGTAGTGTAACAAAGGAGAATGTTAATTCAGTAAGGGCTGGAATGAACTTCATTAGGTAAGACAGTTTGCTTTGGAATTTTCTCAGAGCTTCTTGAACTGATGATTCCTTTTCGGCAGTGTACCAAAGTATAAGGCTATTTCAGCAATGGTTGGAATGAACCTATTGAGGTAAGACACATTACCTAGGAATGTCTTTAGCGCCTCCTTAATTTGTGAGTCCCTTTCAGCAATGTACCAAAGAAGGTTATTTCAGCAAGGGCTGGAATGAACTTGCTAAGGCAAGACACTTTGCCTAAGAATTTCTTCAGGGCCTCCAGGTTAGGATGATACATCCTAACATGTTGCTTTACCGGCTTGGAGTTAGAAAAGGTGTTGAGGTGATAGGTGACGAGGAATGGGTTAGGGCAATGCTTCTCGTCGTATGTCCAAGAAAAGACATCACTATACTGCTTCAAGGGTGTCATCAAGTCTACCTTAGTAGTTATGGGATTCTTTTGGGGTTACCAAGCATACCCAACAGTTCTGACTCTCAATCTCCTGATCTAGTCTCACTAGTGCAATGTGAAACTGAAAATGAGAGTCCAAATCTAGCAACTTTTTATAGAAAATTCATTTATTACAAAATATGCCAAAATGGACTACATCACGAGATCTCAGAGTCGCTACCTAATCTTTTCAGAAAATTAGAAAACCCATGACTCATGCCAAAGGCCACTGTCCGTCATAACTAGAAATCCCTCAGTTCAAAACCTTAGGAATAAAGGGGAAAGGTCATGATTTGCGCACCCTCACTCATTCGATCAAAAGATCGACCTCTACTAAACCATGATATGAGCTTTATAAACATTATATGCTTATGTTCTGATTATTAATAATGCTAACATTATAATGTGAAGCAATCAAGTATGGACTGTGTCGTTAATTTTAGTTATGCTCTGACTTCATGTTTTTTTAAAAAAAAAGGTTTTCTTGGATAAAATCCACATCATATGAATAATCTACACTTCAAAATAAATAACACAGCCTCTACCCACTGGCATTCAAGCAGATATCTCATTTAAGCACTTAGTCTC
Source organism: Camellia sinensis (assembly GCF_055761805.1). Classification (NCBI taxonomy): domain Eukaryota; kingdom Viridiplantae; phylum Streptophyta; class Magnoliopsida; order Ericales; family Theaceae; genus Camellia; species Camellia sinensis. Next base: position 134,543,230 of record NC_138973.1, read on the forward strand.
ATAGTATAGCAACAAATATGATAAGGAACATACACATGCAATATGTTAAAGCTTAAAAATGCTCACCTAATATTCCAAGGCAAGTCCCAACACATAAACAGATACATAGAGATATGCATGATCTTATATGTAAATTACTAATGCAATACATACATAACATGCAACTAGGAGTCCAGATACTAAGATGCAGTATAAATATCATCTCAAGAGATAGATTTATGCACATATTCATCTTTGAAGATATTAGAACCCACAAATGCGGATGATCCAGACCCATATGCATAAAAAATGGATGCAATATATACATAGTCATGATAAAGAAGACATGATGTAGTACCTAAAGCAGGTAATTAAAAGGGTTAGAAAGACGTGGGGTTAGAAGATTATTACAACAATTTGAATAAGAAAGAGGGAAAGAGATTATTACAATGAATTGATTCAGTCTAACTACTGTTGAATCTAAAAAATCATACTAAATAAAAAAAAGAAATGATCTAGGGGTTCCAGAACTGCCCAGGGGAGCATTCCCCAGAAGCCGTCTGTTCTGTTCTTGGGAGGGGAGGGGGGAGGGGGAATGACTGGCCAGACATAAAGTGAGTTGGCCGAAGTATAAAGTGGCCTGCCGAATTCCTCCTCCGGTTGGAGATTAGGTCAATGTAGGATTTCAAGACAAAGACCAAAAGGAGACTTTTTTTTTTTTGGGGGGGGGGGGTTATCACATCTTCCATCTCTTGTGTTGACAGGGATGACTTTGAGAGAAGGTGGATGCACCATAGCCCTCAACAATAACATAAATAGATATATACAACAGATATTTTGCTAAAGAAACAAATTAAATTGATCAAAATCAAGAATAAATTCAAGCCCAAGAAATGGATAAGAAGCTACATCTTCTCTTTGTGAATAAGGGTAAATTAATATCCAAATCCGTGCTACTAAATGGAGAGCGTAGATTAATGCAAATCATTTCTTGGTAGAAGCTTTGCCAATTAAAACAAGTGATTCATCGAATTTATTGAAAGCTCCTTATCTAGTTATAGAACAAGAATGGGTTACACCCCTTTCTATGTTCGCAAATGATTAAGAAGAGAGGTTTCAACTTCCTTTGATCCAAAACCTCTTGTTTTATTTAAAAAATACTCAGGGAAAAGGGAAAGACGCGACTTGCCTGCATCAAATCCCATGGATCACCCAAGCAATCCCATGGAAGAACCCCTGACACTCATTGTTATTGAGTAAGGAGTTGAAACACATAGATTAACACACCTAAGAGAGAGAATAGGTGAAGATAAGAGGTGTAATAATAAGAAAAGCTACACTACTTGTTAAAAACCACCTACTCTCCACCTACTTCACCCACTTAAACCTACTCCACTAAACCTAACCCACTACACCACTACCACCTCACCTACTCCACTAAACCTAACCCACTACACCACTACCACCTCCACTTCACCTACTCCTTACCTACTACACACTCACCCTCTTCTATATATAGGAATCATGAATCATTGTAATAGATATCAATATATCAATCAATAATAATACATACAATTTATTCCCTCTCTTTCTCTATACATTATTTCTTACATGGTATCAGAGCTGGTTTAAAACCTAGTATTTTCGCTTCCCCGGCGGGCGGCAACCTCACCTTAGCCGCCCGCCGGACCTCAACCTATTCCGCTGATAAAATCAACAAAGATTTGTGCAACTGTAGTCATGTGTGAGGCTGATGGAGAAGAATTCTTCACCTCATATGACGAGACAGTCTGGAACTGGAATTCTGCAGCAGCTAGATTATAGCTTGGTTGAGTGCCAAGCTTTGGTTCTTCCACCCACTCTTGAACTTGCCCAGCAAAGTGTGAAGGTTCATGCTTGTGTTGGAGGGACTAGTGTGCGCGAAGATCAGCGCATTCTCTCCAGTGGGGTTCATGTTGTTGTTGGTACTCCTGGTCGTGTGTTTGACATGTTGCGGAGACAATCACTTCGCCCTATTTACATCAAAATGTTTGTCTTGGATGAAGCTGATGAAATGTTGTCACGAGGTTTTTAAAAATCAGATCTATGATGTGTTCTCAGTTGCTGCCACCCAAAATCCAGGTTGGGGTGTTCTCTGCCACAATGCCACCAGAGGCTCTTGAAATCACCAGGAAATTCATGAATAAGCTTGGAAAGAGAAAAAGCTCATGCTAGGATTTGCGAAGTGATTCGCTGCAGGAATTTTGGCTTTGGATGAAACCCTTACCATACTCCACTCATTCTCTCCAACTGTTCTAACTTTTTATTTTTATTATTATTATTATTATATCAAATAATCAATGCACTCATGTTCCCCACTAACAGTGTCCACTTTTGACCCAAACCATTTTCAATCCATCATTTCTCCTTCACCTTTTGCACCCCACTCACCGACTCTCTCTCCACTTTATCACATGGGTTTGTCCCTCTCTCTCCTCCATTTGATTTCAAAAATCACTTATTTTTATTTATTTTTTCCAAGTCACTTTTCCTCTTTTTTAAATACCCCACTTTATTTTGAAACAATCGCACTGATGTTTTTCATATAATCCATCTATAAATATTTTTTATCTATTTTCTTTCTCCCTTGTTTTCTTTCATTTTATTTTTATTTTTTCAACAAAACACTCCCAAAAAAAAAAAAAAAAAACAAAAAAAAAAAAAAACAACATTTTACAAACTTGTCATTTCTTCATGCCGGGGATCAACCCCGATCAGCATTTTACACCATAAAAAAAAAATAAAAATAAATAAAAAAAATAAAAATAAAAAAACACAAAACAAAACAAAACACAACCAACACAAATCGGAACAGTGGGATTTTTCTTCTCGCCTATTCTGCCGGTCTTTTCTTCTTGCCACCGTCTTGGGCGGCCCTTGCCGGTGTTGCCTCCGTGTTTCCCACTCCACTGGGCATGATCACTACTCCCTGCTCCTCCACTGCAGCATATGGCGGCCCTCCAAATCGGAACATCACGGTGGCCTTCCGCTTCAGCTCCTTATTTTCTGCTTTCAGCACACTGATCTCTGCTCGCGCATCCTTATACATGCGTTGGAGCAGAGCCAGCTGGGAATTTAAATGCTGCACCTCATTTGTCCTACTCTGCAGCCGGTTCGACAAATTTGTGACCGCCGTCATGCTTTCCACACATGTCTTTAAAGTATACTGGTTGGCCTCCACATCCGACTGCACTGCCATTCTTTGCTCCACAGACCGCATCGGAAAGTTCAACGGAGTAAACTCCGGGGCGCTTGGTTGAGGTTCCAGTGCCACCGCACCAGTTGTCTCTCTTGTTGACTCGTTGAGGTCGGGAAAGAGGGTGAGCAGCCCGCGGGAAGACGATGAAGCCATTTTCTAGGCAACAGAGTGTTACAGACTCTCTCTCTCAGAGTGTTACAGACTCTCTCTCTCAGCACAACGAAGAGTTTTTCAGACTCTCTCTCTCAGCACAACGAAGTTTTTTTCAGAGGGTTTTCGCAGCTTTTCTCTGCCTCAGCCTCAGCATCAACCTTGGTTAAATAGCCATGGCAGCCACGCGCATCGCGCGCCTCTTGCCACCAGCCGACAACCGGGCACGCAAGCCAAGGCGCCCACGTGCCTCGCCATCATGTCCGGCACACCTTTTGATGAATTGGGCACGCCTTTTGATGGCACGCCTTTTGACAAAATTGGGCACACCTTTTGAGGGTGTAACTTTTTCAAGGGTCCGACAAGACTCTGTAAACTGTCCCGACATTGATTCCGGTTAGTTCCTTTATGGGTCCGACAAGACTCTGTAAACTGTCCCGACATAGATTCCGGTTAGTTTCTACAAGGGTCCGACAAGACTCTGTAAACTGTCCCGACATTGATTCCGGTTAGTTTCTACAAGGGTCCAGCAAGACTCCGTAAACTGTCACAACATTGTCTTCTACAAACGGTCCGACATGACCCCATAAACTGTTTTTCTACAACGGTCCGACATGACCCCATAAACTGTCTTCTACATCGGTCTGACACCGCCATCCAGTGTCCTCTACACCGTTATGACACCACCATACAGTGTCCTCTACATGGTTATGACACCCCCATACAGTGTCCTCTACAACGTTATGACACCACCATCCAGTGTCTTCACCAATGGTCTGACACGACCATACAGTGTCTCTTATCCTCTTTTATTTTTATGTATTTTCTTGTTTTGTTACTCTCTCCAAACTCAAGTTGGTTAGTTCCTATCCCCCTTGAGTTTGCGGGGGGCTGTTAAAAACCACCTACTCTCCACCTACTTCACCCACTTAAACCTACTCCACTAAACCTAACCCACTACACCACTACCACCTCACCTACTCCACTAAACCTAACCCACTACACCACTACCACCTCCACTTCACCTACTCCTTACCTACTACACACTCACCCTCTTCTATAGATAGGAATCATGAATCATTGTAATAGATATCAATATATCAATCAATAATAATACATACAATTTATTCCCTCTCTTTCTCTATACATTATTTCTTACACTACTTATTGAACTTGTGAATGGATGGCCAAAACTACTCCCAAACACATCTACAATGATCTAAAATTCATATGAACTAGATAGTTAAAGCTAAGAAAAGCAAGAAAACAAAGAAAAGGCTATCAACTCAATAGATAGGTTGCTATGGCTATTCCCTCCACATCCATGAGGACTTACAACAGTTACATAATTGAAAGTAAAGCATGAATTAAAGAAACAAAGAGAGAAAGATGATTAAAAGTGTGATAATATCACCTCTTAAAGAGGATGAGTTCTCTTGAATACAAACTCCCTCTAAAATCCCTCAAAAACTCTTAAATGTGTTCTTCAATGTCCAAAAGTCATTTGTCTAGAGCTTAGGATCAAACTTTAATGGAGAATTCAATGTTAAAGTTGAAGGTGGTAGGTGGGAGGCAAGGGAAGGAAGAGAGAGAGCTCTTTAAGCCTTACTATGGCTTGGGCAAGTTTTTTCAACCTTTTGAAAAAAGCTGGCGAGCTCTATGTATAGAGCTCAGGTCACAAATATATCAAATATTTGTAGTAGGTAAGCAAAATAAGATGAAATTCCCGAAAATGCTCTGTACCCGGAACATTCAACCAGCCAAGCTTCATGGTGATCGGTTAAGTGCTTTTATGGCCGGCCATCATTTGGTGCCTGGCTAGATAGTGGGCACATCGTCATATCAACAAGATTAGGTTAGCCTAAATTAAAGGAAGAAAGAGGTATTTTAGAGGATTTCATCATTCTCATTCACTTCCACTATATTCTTTGCTCTGTTTGTTTGAAAAAATACAACGCTTTGACTTTGACAATATGAGCCCCAGAACATTGCAACAACGTCTGGAGTTGTACCACTAACAGTCGTTTCTCGTTTCGAAGAAGGTTTCCATTTTGGTCAAAAAACATTTTGTCCAAAATAAGTCGTTGGAGGGTTTAAAGGTTGATGCTTAGACTTCTTGTCGTAGAACTTATAAGGATTAACACCTCTCGTCTTCATCATCGGGAACTCAAAAAAGAGCACCCAAGTCTTAAGGCTAGTAAAAAATGGGGTGTCAACACTAGTGCCATTCTATTGCTGATGAACGCAGATATGTTCTACCATGACAAGTCGCTAAGGTTGACCTCACCTAATACCTCTTGCTGCGGTTTTGGTCCATGTTGTATATATTCTGTAGCCATTATGTATGCCTTAACCAGCTCTTTTTCAGATACATCTTCCTTTCACTTGTCTCAAAGCCATCCTCCCTAGGTATGAACTTTTGCTGCCAAGACTGTTAAAGGTAATTCACTATCTTACGACCCTCACCAACTTTAACAATGTTTGGCGAAGGGCCTGATGAGTTGCTGCTTCTCTTACGCCCACTACTTGCTAACACTTTATCTTGAATGTGTTCCCACTGCAGCAACTTTACCTCGACAACTTTATTAGCCCTTGGGACTTCTTCAATTTCGCGAGGCCTGGGCAGTGGATTAGGCATGCTAAGGTTACAAGCTACCTTAATCAGAGCTGAAAATGTAGGCAAACCACAGTTTACCAAAAAGAGCTTGTAATCTCGTATGGCACCCTCTACACATATGCTAACTAGGCGAGTCTCATCCACTAGTTCGTGGCATTCGATGGCTTTGTCTTGAAACCGTTTGCTATAGTCTAGGATGTCTTCGACTTCCCTTTGAGTATCTCGGCCAAGCGTGAGAGAAGTGACTTTCTCTTCGACCTTGAAGAACTTGATGTAGAACTTATTCACCATATCCTCCCAACTCTTGATCGAGTTAGGCGCCAAGTTCACATACCAGTTGTAAGCCCTCTCGGTGAGTTATTTGGAGAACTCCTGAAGACGCAGAGGGTGGTCCATACCGTAAATGTTGAGGGTCTCATTGAAGCAAACAACATACTTTCTTGTGTTGTCTTACTTCTTGTTGAACTTCACGAACTTAGGCACTGTATACCCAACTGGATAAGGCATGGCCAGTATCTCTTGAGGGTATAAAGGTTTAATATCTAGATTTGGGAGTGATGATAGTTGCTTCTTGCTACGCTCTTTCTTGAGCATAGCCTAAGCGTCGTTTGTAGTGACGAAGTGGTTTGGCTAGAAGGAACCTGTCTGTCCCTAAGTAGCAGAACCTACAACCGTGTTGTTCACCTGTGGGATCACCGAAAAGTTAGGCACCTAGATCAGAGCCTTGTTTCTAGGGAACTAGTTGACCTCAGTATTTGGAACTGCTAAAGGTGAAGGAAGTTGCATCGGAGCTGGTTTGGGTGCCAACATCAAAACAACGTTGATAAAAGTCTGCAAGGCAGCTAAGATCTCCCTCTAAGTATCCTAAAGAGACTATATAGCCTCGGCTACAACACTACTCTCGTGGACCTTAGCATGTGCTGCTCTACTTGACACCCTTGCTGCTATGGTTGCTGGTGAACCTCGTCTTCTGCCATTTTTTTGCGTGTAGTGTGTAAACCGTTATGAGTATTGACCATCAACAAAGCTGCCTCTCCAACGGAGTCGCCACAATGTAGGGGGTTCAAAATGAACAGTAATAATAATATCATTTAGAGAGGCAAAACTATTTTAATGGATCAATAATTTAGGAAGGTTGGAAAATGTGTAGTCGGTTGAAGGTAGAGCAAGTGGTTCAAGAGAAGAATATAGCAGTGGAGAAATGGGCAACACCTTCCCAAATCCCTCAAGAGTTCTCTCCTTTTGGTCTTATTCTTGAGTTCTCAAACCTTGGGAAAGTGGGTCTATTTATATGCTTTTCTTTAGTACTAAGAGTACCAAGTGGCCAAATAAGGTGATGACATGTGTCTAAGAGGACGTATGAAATATTCCATTTCCTGAACCACGAGGCTTTGGTAGACACGTTTCCCTCTGCATGTTCCTTTTCGTACAAACCTCAACAACTACTACTATACTATCTGTTTAGCACAAAACCTCAGCAAGTACCTCTTTTGTGCAAAACTCAGCAAGTGCCATTGTCTAGTACAAACCTCAGCAAGTGTCGTTTTTGGTACAGACCACAAAAGGTGCACCTACTTCGGTGGTACCTTCTGTGGTGGTACTTACTCCGACACCCGCCTTCTCAGTTCAGTTTCCTAATATATGCATTCTCAAGACTTTTGACCTGCTATTAGCCATACTTGTGTCTACCTCAGTGACTCCTCTACCCTTAGCTACCTAACCACAAACTCCCCAACTTCTCAAGGTAAAGGCCACTGATAAGCCTGCTATCAGCTGTGCTGTGCCTTGATACCAAGCCTAAGAGGGCTTCTTTGGTCCTGCCATTGCGACCGAGGTAGGTCCATGACCTAAGTAATGGAAAGAGAGTCCCTTTCTTTCAAGCTGCCCTGCCCTCATCTTTACAGGATCGCCGTGGTATATTAGTATCTTGGGAGCTTGTTATCTACTCTAACTAGTAAGTTTTTGGACCTGTTATCAGCACCGAATTAGTGAACTTCGGGGTCGGCTATCAACGCCGAGCTAGTAATGTTTTGGGGACTACTATCAACGCCAAAGTTAGTCCCTGTTTGCAGAAGGAAGGCATTCATCAAAGACTGCTATCCCTTTGGAAAGTCTTGCTTCAGAACGTGGTTGCTGAGGCTACAGTCACTTCGGCTACTCCTCCCTCAGTAAGTGTACTTCAAGTACTATCCCAAAGCCGGTGCCGCAATGACCTTCTAGGAGAATGTCGGTGCTGAGGTAGGTCACCTCAACTACTAGGCCGCAATTGGTAGTACCTCGACTACTTTTCCCTTAGCAAATGTACTTCAAGTAGTCTCAAAGGCGGCACTACAATGACCTTCTAGTGGAATGGCTGCACTGAGGTGGGTTACCTGAGCTACTAGACCGCACCAGGTAGTACCTCTACAGGTTCCCTTAGGTACTTTGTTGTGGAAGGTCTATTTGGATCCAGCGGGTCGAATCTGGTTTGGCCTTCTAGTGGCCCACTTTTCTGAGGATTTTGCCCCAATTCCTTCAATCATAATTACTTCTCTGATTTCATAATTACTTCTCTGATTAAGACAACCTCAAAGGTTAGATCAATAGTTAAGTTTTCTGTTCGTCTACACATGGGGTCAAAAAGTGTATTTAGTCTCTGTTTTTTTTTTTTTTTTTTTTTCCTAAGATGTAAATTGCAATGTTCTGTTTAAAAATACTCGTGATGCTAACGGTGAACATGGAAGTCGTCACGTCAGATATGTGGATCACTTTTAACACATTTATTAAAACATTAAAGATTAAATTAACATAACTAAAATTAAAGATAAATTACATTTTATCCTCTTTATATTTAGTCATATTTTTACTTTGGCTTTTATTTATTTTTTCCTATTTTGTCCCTTCATATTTCAAGTTTTGTCCACTTTATTCTCTTAAAGTTAATCTATTTTGAAAATTAGATAGAAAATAATACATTAACTGCCACGTAGCATAATTTTTTTTATTCTATATAGCTCACACCTTTAACATAAATTTAAACTTCAATATAACAATATATTTTTTATTTTATGGGATAGTTATTGTAACATTTTCGATATAATTTTTAATAGAAATTAACTTTAGGAGTATAGTGGAAAAAATTTGAAAGGTAAAGCATTAAAATGGGAACAAACAAATTTTAAGAGTCAAAATAAAAAAATGACCAAATATAAAAATGACAAAGTGTTATTTACCTAAAATTAAAGATTAAAATAACACATGAAGTAGACTTTGAGAACAAAAATTACGTTTAGTCCCCTACAAAATAAGAATTGAAACAACAATACATGTGTTTGGTTTCAATTTTTTGGATTTAATTTTTTGTTTTTCATATTTTTTTATTTTTAGTGAATATTTTTATAATTTTAAGCAAATTTTTTACTTTTTGAGATGTACTTACTTAAATGTATCAAAAAGTAAAATATTTGTAAAAAAAATATTTTTAAATAAAATAAATACATAAAAATATCAAAAATATATTGAATTTTCATATATATATATATATATATATATGAAAAATTTACCCATAAGTCCTAGTTTCTGAAAAGTTGAACCATTTAGTCCTAAAAGTTTTCTTATGCTCCATTTAGTCCCATTTGCACATCAATCTAATGTTCGAAACATTAATCTGATGTTCGAAATCTAATGTTCAAAACATTAATCTGATGTTTGAAATCTAATGTTCGAAACATTAATTTGATGTTTGAAACATTATAATGGGACCTTTCAATCTATAAGAAAACTTTTAAGACTAAACAGTGTATAAGTTATTAATTTGGGATTTATTGGTGCATTATTGTATTTTTGACATTTAGTGAATGTATTTAAAAAAAAAAATTTCACAAAAATTATACTTTTTAAGTATATTTATATTAAGTGTGTCTAATTTTTTTTTTAAATTGCTTAAAATATTAAAAAAAATTTAATGCTAATAAAAAAATATGAAAAAAAAAAAAAATTAAAAAGTGAATTTTAAAAATTAAAATCAAAGTGAATATTTTTGTCTTTATGTGACGCTTTGTTTATAATGCCAGGTGACCCTTTTGTTTGACCGTTCCAATGTGAATTGAATTAACAACAATCATACAGACTACTAATTTTGGAACTCTAAAATGATCACTAATGACATGGCACTCAATAAAAAAAGAAAAAAAATACAACACCAAAATTAAAACATCAAATCATTCATGATGAGACCCACTACTACGTCATTAATAATAGCACTAATTAGTACTCTCACTCATTTTCTATGAATTAATTGTTAGAGAAAACTCAGTACAGGCACATGAGGATTGTCGTTTCTCTTGTTGAATATAATTGGGCTGACAAAAATCTTTGAAAAGATTTGTGTCTTTTGAGGGTGAGTGTGTGTTACTCGTTGGTATAAAATTAAAAATTAAAACTTAAAAAATAAATAAAAGATAAAAATCTAGAAAGGAAAATGCGCAAGGATGACAAGTCTATATTAGTAATTTCACTAGCTATTTATCATACATTCCTTAAAACTCACTACAGGCACATGAGGATATAATTTCTCAATTAATCAATTTAGTAAAAATATCCTTGCGTGGTTATTAATTGCCATGAAGAAGACCTCGCTGTAGGATGGTTTCTACCCAAATATGAAAAAGGAAGAGAATGCACATTAGGCCTCGTTTGCAAACCAATTTTTTTTAGTAATTTTTTAATTTTTTTGACTAAAATATGATATAAAAAAATTAATATATTTGGAATGATTTTTTAACTTTTTACGAAAAAATGTGAAAAAAATAGAGAAAAAAAAGAATCTTTGACTTTTTGGTATGGATTGTTGGCTTTTTGATTTTTTTAATGAATTTTTTGCTTTTTGACTGAAAAAATCATTTGCCAAACGAGACTTTAATATCTAAATTAAATTTGTCAAAATTAATTTTTTTCCCCTCATCTTTGGACCCAAATTTGCTGTCAAAAAAAGGGGAAAATAAATGTAAAGGATATGCTAATTTTTCTTCTTCTAATTTTTTGGGCAAATTAAACGTAAATAATGTAAATGCTAAATAGTTTTTGAGTATTCTATACTGTTAGTATATTGTATATTCATATTGTATATTAATAGTGTTAGTCATCATTGTAGTCCATTATTATGTTTATGCTGCTTTCATAATTGTTGTTCCCTCTCTCTCTCTTTATGCTTTCGGTGCAACGGCACCCAATGTCCCTCTTCCTCTCTATAAAAGAGAGGTGTAAATCTCCTTGTAATTACACAGATATACAACAACTGAACAATTCAGTATTTCTCTCTCTATTCTCTATCACTCTCTCAAATTATTGTTTCATGGTATCAGAGCCCAGTGTTGCATTTCTGGCAATTTTCAATTTTGGTGTTTAGTCCCGTACACAGTGGCATACATCAAACCGCTCGGAATTTCCTCACGATTCCAACGGCACCAAGCCCGTCCTCAGAACACGCTCCACGCGCCCTCACGCGCCACCTTTGTCTTCGGCGCGTCACCACCTCCGTCACCACTCTCACACGCGCCCGCACGCGCCATCTGTTGCACCTTGCTTCCGCCACGCGCCTCCACGCGCCCACACAACCGCGGCTGACGTCAGCCCTACCACTCCCGTACGCCGCGCCTGCTACTGTGCGCCTTTCGTGCGCCGCTTCACTAAAGTGCACCCGCGTGCGCCAAAACGGCTACCGTGCGCCGCGCCTGCGCCTGTCCGCTATCGTGCGCTGCCGCTTCCTGCTAACGTGCTCCTTCTTGCAGCCTGCTAACGTGCGCCGCTGACATCATTGCTGACATCATCTCTGTCCAGCATACCTTTCCTGGCTATTTTCGACCTTCCGGACTCACTGGTACACTCTGTTTTACCTAATTTTGCTCCTACAGGTCTATTCCTCTTGCTTTAAATCCTACTCAACTCGTATTATGGATCGTCCTGATGCCTCCCATCCCATTTCCGTTATTTTGAATGGTTCCAACTATGTTCTGTGGGCCCAAGCCATGTCTTCCTTCCTCAAAGGCAAGAAGCTCTGGCGAATTGTCACCGGGGATGTGACTAAACCGGTTAAAGACAGTGTCACTACTGAAACTACTGCTCATACTGCTACATATGAAGACCAACTTGAGGAATGGGACAGTAAAAATTACCAAATCATTACCTGGTTTCGTAATACATCTATTACCTCTATCAGTCTTCAGTTTGGTCGCTTTCAGCTTGACTCTGTAAATACTCCTGCAAAGGACATATGGAATTTTTTGAAAGAACGATACCAGACTACTGGTCTTGCCCATCAATATCAACTTCAGAACCAACTTCATCGCATGCGCCAAGAATCCACTCAGTCCATTAATGACTTCCTTTCTCAAATGTACTCTGTTTGGGATCAGCTTGCTCTTTCGGAACCAACTTGGCATAACCACGAAGATGCTGTTTTATTTACTATCTATCGCAACCAGCAAAGATTGGTGCACTTTCTCATGGCTCTTACTTCCTCCTTTGAGCCCGTACGTGCCTCTCTGCTTCATCGCCATCCATTGCCCACTCTTGAACAAGCAATTTCGGAGTTGCTCTCAGAGGAGACTCGTCTTGGTACACTTCAAACTCATCATGTGGACTCTGTTCTTGCCACTCCTCCGTCCCGGCCATCATTTACCCAGCGGCCCACTGCTTGCCTCTATTGTCAGAATCGGGGCCTTTCTTCAACCCATCTCCTGGTCAACTGTCCCGTCAGATCCTGCCGCTACTGCAACAAACTTGGTCCTGGTCATCTACAACAGGATTGTTATCGCAATCCTTCCCGATCATCCTCCAACAGCCACTCCTCTCGCGGTGGCTCTTCCCGGGGAAACTTTCATCGTTCCGGGAATCAGTCTCATCACACTGTTGCTGCTGCTTCCGGGAATCAGTCTCATCACACTGATGCTTCTGCCTCTGCGGAGTTCTCTGAGTCACCTGCTCCGTCTACATCTCGCTTTTCTCCGACAGATGTAGAGGCCATGCTCAAACAACTTCTCTCCTCATCTGGTACACCTCCTCCTACTGCTTTGTCTGTAATCCCAGGTAACTCTTCTTGGTATTTTGACTCTGCCTGTTGTAATCATATGACCTCCAGTTCTACTATCTTTTCTTCCTCCTCCTCATCTCCTCCTTTTCCCTCCATTCATACTGCTGATGGTTCCCTCATGTCTGTCCGTCATGTTGGTACTGTTTCCACCTCTTCTTTATCTCTACCTCAAGTTTATCATATCCCTGCTCTCACTTTAAATCTTATTTCCATTGGTCAATTATGTGAACTTGGTCTAACTGTCACATTTTCTGCTACTGATTGTTTGGTACAGGACCCTCAGACGGGGCAGACTATTGGGATCGGCCGTAAGCATGGACGTCTCTATGAACTCATTCACCTTCATGTTCCTACCTCTCCTCAGATCGCTGCTCCTACCTCTACTTCCTCATTATCTCCCTTTCATCTTTGGCATTGTCGCTTAGGGCATATTTCTGTTAATCGCTTAAAGTCTTTGGTTTCTAGTGGACAGTTGGGTCATGTAATTCCCGATCATTTCGATTGTATACCCTGTCAACTTGCTAAACAACCTGCTTTATCATTTAATAAAAGTACTTCTGTTTCCCTTGCACCTTTTGATCTTATACATTCGGATATTTGGGGACCCTCCCCTACTCCTACTATGGGGGGATCTCGTTATTTTGTTGTCTTTATTGATGATTTTTCCCGATTTACTTGGCTTTTTCTCATGAAACATCGGTCTGAACTTAAACACATTTATTATCGCTTTGCCCAAATGGTCCACACCCAATTCTCTAAAGTCATCAAAATTTTTCGCTCTGACAATGCCATGGAATATCGGGATTCAGATTTCCTTTCCTTTCTTCAGCATCATGGTACACTGCCTCATCGTTCTTGTGCTGGCACGTCCCAGCAAAATGGCCGCGCTGAACGGAAACATAGGCATATCCTTGACACTACTCGTGCTCTCCTTCTGTCTTCTTCCTGTCCTGAAAACTTTTGGGGGGAAGCTGCCCTCACTGCTGTTTACACTATCAACTGTGCTCCTACCCCTGTCATCCTTAATCAAACTCCCTTTGAACGTCTGCATGGCACTCCTCCTCCTTACGCCAATCTCCGGGTTTTTGGCTCTGCCTGCTTTGTTCTTCTTCAATCTCATGAACACACCAAACTTGAACCTCGTTCTCGTCTTTGTTGCTTTCTTGGATATGGAATTGAACATAAAGGCTTTCGCTGTTGGGATCCTATCTCTAAACGTCTTCGTATCTCTCGCCATGTCGTTTTCTGGGAACACCAAATGTTTTCCTCGCTCTCCTCATTTCACCTACCCACACTTTCCACTTCTGTACTGTTTACTAATCCTTCCATCGATCTTTTCTCTGCTGATTTTGATACAGGGTCTTCATTCATCGAGACGCCCTTGCTGACTCCTGATTCTGTCCAGCCTGCTCCCTCTGAAGGTCTACCTCTTATTGCCACACCTCCTTCTCCACCGGTTCTTCCTCCCACCGATCCTCCTACGGGTCGACCACGCCGGGTAACTCAACCTCCTCTCCATCTTCGTGATTATATTGTTGGATCTGCTGCCTTCTCTACTTATGAACCTACCTCCTATCGTGAGGCTTGTACTAATCCTCTTTGGCAGCAAGCTATGACTGATGAACTCCAGGCCTTGGACAAAGCTCATACTTGGGATCTTGTTGATCTTCCTCCTGGCAAGACTGCAATTGGCTGCAAATGGGTTTACAAAATCAAAACACATTCTGATGGCTCTATTGAACGCTACAAAGCTCGTCTTGTTGCCAAGGGTTTCAACCAGGAATATGGTATTGATTATGAGGAGACATTCTCTCCTGTTGCTCGACTTACCTCTGTTCGCAGTTTACTTGCCGTTGCTGCTGCTCGCCACTGGGGGCTCTTTCAGATGGATGTCAAAAATGCTTTCCTCAATGGTCATCTTCTTGAGGAGGTCTACATGCAACCTCCACCTGGGTCCACTTTTCAACCTCATCAGGTCTGCAAACTACAGCGTGCTCTCTATGGACTCAAGCAGGCGCCTCGTGCTTGGTTTGCTACGTTCAGTTCTACCATTCATGACTTCGGGTTCACCTCTAGCTCCTATGACTCAGCTCTTTTTATACGATCTACTTCTCATGGTACCACTCTTCTTCTTCTATATGTGGATGATATGATTATCACTGGTAATGATGAAGCTGGTATTCTCCACCTCAAACAGTTTCTCCACCGACAGTTTGAAATGAAGGACCTTGGTACTCTTAACTACTTCTTAGGCCTTGAAGTCTCTCATGACTCTACTGGTTCCTATTTGTCCCAGGCCAAATATACATCCGATCTTCTGGCTCGTGCTGGTCTTAATGATTGCAAAACTACCTCTACTCCAGTTGATCCTCAGATTCGTCTCACTCCTCTCGATGGGACTCTTCTCTCTGATGCTACTCTTTATCGCCAGCTCGTCGGCAGTCTTGTCTACCTCACAGTCACTCGTCCTGACATTGCCTATGCTGTTCACATTGTCAGTCAGTACATGTCGGCTCCCCGCACTCCCCACTATACTGCTCTACTCCGCATCCTTCGCTACCTCAAAGGCACTCTGTTCCATGGCCTTCACTTCTCTGTTTCCTCCTCTCTTGAACTGCGTGCCTTTTCCGATGCTGATTGGGCTGGGGATCCTACGGATCGACGCTCTACCACCGGTTTCTGCTTCTTCTTAGGGGATTCTCTTCTTGCTTGGCGTAGCAAAAAACAATCCCTCACTGCCCGCTCTAGTACCGAAGCTGAATACCGAGCTCTTGCTGATACTACTCAGGAACTTCTCTGGCTTCGCTGGCTCCTTACTGATATGGGTGTTTCTTCCTCTGGTCCTACCCCTCTCTATTGTGACAATCAGAGTGCCATTCAGATTGCTCACAATGATGTTTTTCATGATCGCACCAAACATATTGAGATTGATTGTCACTTCATTCGCCAGCATGTTACCTGTGGTACTGTTCATCTTCTTCCTATTGCTTCAGTCGATCAACCCGCTGATATCTTCACTAAAGCTCATCCTCCTGGCCGCTTTCATGATCTTGTTTCCAAACTCAACTTGGTTGATGCTTTCCCTCCTTGAGTTTGCGGGGGGATGTTAGTATATTGTATATTCATATTGTATATTAATAGTGTTAGTCATCATTGTAGTCCATTATTATGTTTATGCTGCTTTCATAATTGTTGTTCCCTCTCTCTCTCTTTATGCTTTCGGTGCAACGGCACCCAATGTCCCTCTTCCTCTCTATAAAAGAGAGGTGTAAATCTCCTTGTAATTACACAGATATACAACAACTGAACAATTCAGTATTTCTCTCTCTATTCTCTATCACTCTCTCAAATTATTGTTTCATATACAAACAAAGAAATTTTACAAATTTCTTACTATATTATCAAATTATAATAGAAGTGGGTTTTATTTCAAATTTTAAAGTTTCATTATGCCATAATACATAATAAAAAAAAATTAAATATATCCTTCTCTATTTATTTCTTATAATAGAGAAGAAACAAACTACTGGGAGCCAGAAAGGTGGTTTTATTTTTTATTCATATTAAAATTTTGTTTAAATTATGGATTTGAGTAAGGATTTTAAAAGAAAAATAGAAAAAATTGATGAAATGTTAACGAAATATATATATTTCTCTTATAATTCACCCATGATCCAAACATAAAACAAAATCAAACTAAAATAAAGAGAGAATTGAATTCTTGAAGATATATATGGGAAATACCTGGTAAATATACCAAAGAACCCTGCCACTTGAGATACATGCATCAAATTAGCAACTGTCAACCCCAAGAACAGGGCAAAACCAATTAAATGCCTGTAATATCAAAACAAATATTTACCAATAATAATATGAGAGAATCCAAAAAAGAAAAAGAAAGAGAGAGACAATAAACCCAGAAAAGTCTAGATACATTGTATCAAAATTACTCCCATTGATAAGAAAAATCACAGACCAGATGAATCATTCATAGTAGACAGCAAACTTTTCAATCATTTTGATGAGAGTAAAATGATTATTTTATTTTATAATTTAGTCCAGTTTTTAAAAGAGTATTATTGTCAATTAAATGAAATTGGCAGGATGTGAAAAATTAAAAGATAAAATCGATGCAATTAAAATTTAAACAAACATAATTTGAGTAAAGAAAAATGAAAAAGATCAAAAGCAAAAACTTACGTCCAAACATTGAGCGTCTCATTATGCCATCGGAATATACTAAAAAGAGCCTCTTTGAGAGGCCAATCGGATCTGTAGTAATTGAGAATGTACTCATTGTCCTTCATGTACTCAGGCAATTCCTCAAACCTCACCAGATCGTATCTCTTTGTAGTCTTGTTTCTGATCCCATGAAGAGCCTTGTTTTTCTTGCTTTTGCTTTTTCTGTTTTTGCTGTTGTTGTTGGTACGGTCTATGCTCAACCCCGCATTTTGATCCATCTCTCTTTTTCTTCCCCTCCAAACAGACCCTTCATTGCTATAATTATTATTGTCATTCATTGTATGGAAAATCAATCAAAACCCAGATGCTGAAGCAGAGAAGAGAGTTTTCTCTCAGTCCGATTGTTTAGGAGAGAGAAACTGGCACCAACAACATCATTTAAATAAAGACTCAACATTTGGTTGAATGCGTAGGAGGAGTACAGTATACAGTTGAGGCCACATGGGGGCATTTGTTAGGTTATCAATAACTTCTTTGTCTCAAAAGTTGTCATGATGAGGTGGAGGCGGCATTCAATTTGGTCTCTTCTACCATTAGTTTTAGATTAATGCTTGAGGCCTCGAATTTGAGGCTCGAAATTGCCTCCAAATTCTTTTTTTTTTTTTTTTTTATTTGTGTTTGGTTTTTTTTTTTAATTTTTTTTTCTATTTTTCTTTTTCGTTTCTTTTTTGCAAGGGTGGTAATGTGTATTAGACATTTCGCATTAACTCAGTCTGTATGGTTTGATAAAGTCTAACTCAACTCACTCGCCTTATCAAACTACATTGGCTGAGTTTTTTTTTTCTTTTCTTATATTTGTAGGGCTATGTTGGTTTATTTTATTTTATTTTATTTGTTGGACTATATTGGTTTGGTATTTCTTTTAAAAATGTGATTATATGTAAGGGTGTGCCAAAAAATTAAACATTTCGCACTAACTCATCGTACAAAATTATATGAAATTAACAAAACTTAACCAGCAGCTTAACTGATCAGTCAATTAAGTTGGACTAATTGAGTGATAAAATTTACTAATCAGTTAGTCTGTTGGTTAAATTTTATTAATTTCATATAATTTTATACGATAAGTTAGTGTGAAATGTCTAATTTTTTGACACATTTCAAAACATAAACCACCCTTAAAAAAATAAAAAAATAAAAAAAATAAAATTTATGTTGTCGAGGCAAATTCGAGGCCTCTAGCACCGCTGTTAGTTTTATTATCAAAAATGCTATAACACCATTTATTTTAGAGTAGTATTACATACACCAATTAATATATTAATTAATATATTAATATTAATTATGATATTATTATTAACTTTACTCATTATATAAATTATAAATATTAAAAACATCTTAAATTATGTCACATCATCAATTGATACATTATTTAGTGTACTAATTGATACATATAGCATTACTCTTTATTTTACTTTTTTATTTTATTTTATAAGCAATGTTATAATGATATTGTTGTTATACTTCTATTTTATTTTTGGACAAATTATTGGTAGTATTATACTTTAATCGTTGTGTCATTATAATGTTTATTATTTTAATCAATTTTAACCTTAAATTTATGATTTTGTCTCAATTTAATTTAATTGATTATAACTCGTAACATTTCTTTATGAAAAATATGAGCATAAATGGCATGTGTCATATTTTTAAAGACAAAATTATATACTTACCAAACTCAGTAAGTTAACCTTAACTAATTTAGTGACAGTTTTTCTTAAAAAATACAAACGATATTATTAATTAAACCAAATTGACACAAAATCTAAAATTAAACATTAAAATTGAGTCAATTAAAAATATAGAGACTAAAATGACACAAAAAATAAAATATAAGGATTATTGTTGTAATTTACCTTTTATTTTATTTTTTCTTTGAACATGTGTTGTTATATCTTATTGACTTTATTATTTGATTTGTCATCATTTTATTGGTCGAATAAGAGAACAATGGTGATATCACCTTATTAGTAGTGTGATACATGGGCTCGTTTGGTAAGGGAGGGGTTGGGTTTTTATGCCTAAAATAATCATAAAAAGAAAAAAAATAAGTTTTTTAGTTTGATAAAATAAAATATTACATTTAATTTATAATTATTATATATCTTTTAATTAAAAAAATTAAAAAAATCAAAAGTTCTTTTTAAATAAAACTTTTTAATCCCATATTAAAATAATTAAAATAATTAAAAAACCAAAAAACTTACTTCTGAGACGAATCCATTCTATCATTAATTAATAACGAATAAACCCATATAGGAAGAATAAACTCCACTACCAAATTTGTCATATATACACCAGAAAAATAATAATAAACAACTACTAAATGGCTGTATCATCACTATAATGCTATTTATGATTGCATTTATTTTACTTTTTAATTTCATGATTAATATTATAAGAACAATATTATATATATATATATATATATATATATCAATTAATATATTAATTATTGTATTAACAAATAATGTGACATAATTTTAAAGATTTTAAGTATTTATAATTTATATAATGAATAGGTCAGTAATAATGAAAAATGCTTGAGATCCCTATTTTTTGAAAACTCCCACTTCTCTTTTTGGATCTCTACCATTAATGTATGTATGAGACACACTCATGTATGTAGGGGTGTGCGCGGTGTGGGTCGGTGCGGTTTGAGAGAAAAATAGAAACCGTATGGCGGGTGGCGGATTGATAAAAGTGTCACTAGAATTTGCCATTTTCCTTATCAAAAACCAGCGATTCGGTTGGCAAATAATGGCGGATTTGCCTTGGCGGTTCGGGCGGATTGGCGGTTTATAAAAAATATAATTCAAATTACAAAACTTAAATCAAAGAGTAAAAAAAAGACGAGAGATATCGTAATGTTAAGCATCTTGCGAAACTTTCTTCTGATGCAGCAAGTGTAGCAATAACATGATAATACCAACGACTATGCCATCAGTTCATTACAAGAATCTGTGGAAGCTACAATGATCAAATACAATACATTAAATTATATCATTCAGGGTTTACAATTTATTGAAAATGTTTACTGTTGAAAAGTATTTAGATTGAAAAGTGAGCTGATGCAAGTTTGCAACATGGCCAGAAAAAAAAAAAAAAAAAAAAAAAAAAAAAAAAAAAAAATGAAAAGTGAATTGGAATCCAACTTTATTTTGGGTTACTGACATCTTGAATTCCCCTCGAGCAGTAATGTAATACTATATTCTAAGGTATAGAACAACAAGCAAACTTAAGTAAAAAAGAATTTTTAGAATCTTATAAAACATCATTTAATAGCGGTGCGGGTCGGTGCGGTTTGGAAGAAAAATATAAACCGGCGGATTGATAAAAGTGTAACTAGAATTTGCCATTTTTCTTACCAAAAACCAGCGGTTCGATTGGCAAATAATAACGAATTTGCCTTGGCGGTGCGGTTCGGTGCGGTTTCGGCGGTTTCGGCGGTATTATGCACACCCCTACATGTATGTATGGGGCCCACATCATCAATGGTGGAGATCAAAAGGAGTTGTGGGGGTCTCCAAAAAATGAAGGTCTCAATCATTATTAAAAAATATCATAACATATATTGGTATGTTAATTCATATACCAATTAATGCATGTAGCACAACTAATATTATAATAGCGGTAGTGCTACAGCATCAATTAGTATTCTAACTAGTGTACCGACACTAGTTATGACATTATTATTGAGCCCGCTCATTACACAAATTACAAATATCAAAAAATAATTAAATTATACTGCATCATCAATTGATACATTAATTAGTATATTAATTAATACATATAATATTATTCTTATAATAGTTATGTTTAATTATTTTATTTGCCATAATTACATTGATTCGATGAGTGGGGTCATTCATATACATAGTCATTGTATCATTATTCATGTGTTTTTTTTTTTTATTCAAAAAAAAGTTTAGGAGGAGGGGAGGCTACCCCACTCCAGGGCCAGGAAAAACGTTACGCAATATTACCCACCAACAAAGGACTGCCGGCAGCGGGACTCGAACCTAAGCCAAATAGGCGAAGGGAAGGAGCCTTACCAACTAAACCAACCCTTGTTGGTGTATCATTATTCATGTGTGCACGTGGGCCTACCACATTTAATCAAAGTTATAATCCATTATATTATATGAAAAGTCACATAAAAAGTGAAATATTTAGGTGGTATCACTCTTGGACAAATTATTCAATGATACTGGGGTAATGTCCTGTTCTATTTATAGGGTGACACTAAATATTTTATCTCTTAAAACTTATATATAAAATTGATAAGTTTCATAATTTAGTCCAATAACTCTTCATTTGAAGCACCATCTGAACTTGCTCCAAGAGTATTGAATAATTTCTCATCCCTCTTGGGACATTTACTAGTAAATCTCATATAATTTTATGGAACATTTAATCCTATAAATATTTTTAAGAAACTATAAGTCCTATCTCAAATTAAAATCTCTCAATTGAAACATACTCACATTTAGAATTATAATAAGACAGTAGTACACACATTAAAATGACGTCCCATTATCACATTTTAATAATGATACATTTAGCAACAGTTTAATAGGACAATAGTGCACAAATATCTTATTATCATATTTTAAGAAGAAAGACACAATTGGCGAAAGTTTAATAAGATACTAGTAGATACATTAGAATAATATCCCATTGTCATATTTTAGGAATAACACATTTGACAAAAGTTTATTAAGATAGAAGTGCACAAATATCCCACTGTCACATTTAAAAAAGGACACATTTGGCGAAAGTTTAATAAGACAATAATACACACATTAGAATAATATTTCATTGTCATATTTTAAAAATGACATATTTGGCAAAAACTTAATAAAACAATAGTGCACAAATGTCCAATTATCACATTTTAAAAAGAATGATACATTTGACAAAAATTTAATAAGACAATAATGCACAAATGAAGCATATTCACATTTGAAATCTCTAGAAAATACAATGAAAGGATCTCACGGTATACCTTTTCGAATTCAATGGGACTTAATTGTCTAAAAAAAATTCATGGAACATTTTGATACATACTTTGTTAGGAATGACATATTTGACAAAAATTTAATAAAATAATAGTATACAAATAGCGCATACCGCTACTTAGTATCTCTAAATAAAATAGTGAAATGACCTTACGGTGAACCATTTCAGATTTAATGAGACTTGTCTATAAAAAAACTCATGGAACATTTCAGTACATACTTTGAAGGGATGAGAGTTCTAGGCAAATTTTATTTTGTTATATGACAAATTTTGTATATGATAGATTTTGTTGTCACCATTTTGTATCACTCCGGATCAATATATTGGTTTCCTTGTTTTGAGAAAATTATTAAGGAATTAAGAGGATGGCTATATATCATATGTTTTTTTTCACCATTTTATTTCATTGGATTATATAACAAAAATACTATTACTTTCATTAATTCTTTATCTCCAAACAAGAGAGAAAATCATAACAATCTATATAGAAGCTGATGTAAAATAGTTATAAAAAAATCGATAATGTGTTGCATTTTTGGAGTTTGATTTGTTCACACAATTTGGAACTGTGAGCAAAATACAAATTTCTTTCGGTTTAAAATAGTAGGGCCTAAAAATTGGGTAGGGACAATACATTTTTTCGGATATGGGATCCATTATTTTGGACCAACTACAATCTATATTTTGTTCACACGTTTTGAAAATGGGTATGGCTTCTGTCCAGTCCGGGATCGGACTGGACCGTGCTGTTGGGCCCATGGGGGCCCACCACAGGTCTCGTTTTGATAATCTGAACCGTTCAATGTGTAAAACTCGTCGAGTACTATATGTCTGTAAAAAATCACGTTGATCGGATATTGATAGCTATGTGATCAAATCAGTTTCGTATTAAAAAAATTGGACGGTGAACAAATTAACGGTTGACAAAAAACTGTTTTGATCACATAGCTATGGATATCCGATCAACGTGATTTTTTACAGGCATATAATACTCGACGATTTCTACACATTGAACGGTTCATATTATCAAAAAGAGACCCGTGGTGGGCCTCCACGGGCCCAACAGCACCCTTTGAAAATATATCAACAAATTCATTTTTCATTTTTTATAAATTAATGATAATAAATAATATGATGCAGAAGAATAATAAAAGTCGATGATGTATGCACTCCTAGAAGATGAATAATGCAACTAAGGCGCAACTCGGGCTAGGTCGAGCTCCCTAATAGGCCCATCTCATTTACACATTTTGATGTGGGCTAAACAAAAGCTTGGAATGAGCTCAATTAGCCACTCCAAATCGAACTAAACAAAAGTTTGAACCGAACCCAATCGACCACTTTGAAGTGAGTTGAATAGATGTTTAGACCAAACCCAATTGGCCACTCTGAAGTGAGCCGAACAAAGGTTTGGGCTTAACCCAATTGGTCACTTCAAATTGAGATGAATAGAGGTTTGTGTCGAACTCAATCGGCCACTCCAAAGTGAGCCGAGCAACAACGTACTCTAAATACACCAAGCCAAAGGAACTAAGTTTGGTTCCACCATTCGAACCTAGCTAAGCAAATGGATGACCCTGGACTGAGCAAGATTAGATGAAGCAATAAGCTTTGCACTTGATTCAAAGCCATATGACGGAGGACATATCACCTTGATCCTCCATTCTTATCAGGTTAGGAAAAGATACCACACCTTGTAGGCTTGCACGTGTAGCAAGCTCATCGTCATTCTTTCTTATTCAAGCAAAGTTGCCAACAAGATAAAATGGGACCATAAAGGAGACTATCAAAAACAACTCTTGGAGAGCAAGGCATGTGTCGCCAATATAAGGCAACCATAGTCCTCTTCTAGAGGACATTCCATTCTCTCTATACACGTTCTCTCTCTCTCTCTCTCTCTCTCTCTCTCTCTCTTTCTCTAGATATATATATATATATATATATACATTCTTTCACTAATCCTTCTTTCTAAGTCCCTGACTTTAGTATTAAAAGGGTTTTGTAACGTCACAACCCTTCACATGTCACCGATATTGTCCGCTTTGGGCCACGGCCGCATGAATTTGTTCTTCCCAGTGTGTCATCCATCCCAGAACTACTCCAGCCTAAGCACGCTTAATTGGGGAGTTTTAATAGGAATTCACCACCCGGGAAAAGGCCTCGATACTATATAAGGGTTTAGGTTTTTACTTTTATAGTCTAGGAACTCTCTTTTCCATTCCCGATGTGGGACACTAGGACCTTACATTCCACCCCCATTAAGGTTGCACGTCCTGGTGCAGTAACCTGCCAATTCACAAGCCCCGCCCAAATGCACTACTACATTGCTACTAAGTAACTTGGTCTTAAGCTTTTGGATATTTTTGGTCGACCCACAGGTTACTTGGCCCAACAAGTAGTGGGGCGTTACAAATGGTATCAGAGCCGACTCTTTAGAGTACCGAGTGTGGGCCCCTGGCGTCTCTCGGTGCATGTGGGCAGGCTTGTGAGCTGGCAGGCTACTACACGGGGACGTGCAGCCTTAAGGGGGTGGATTAGCTACTGCAAGAGGACATGCAGCGTTAAGGGGGTGGATTGGCTACTGCACGAGGACGTGCAGCCTTAAAGGGGGTGGATTGTAAGTTCCCGGTGTCCTAAATCGGGAATGGACGGGGAGTTCCTAGACTATAAAAGTAAAATCCTAGACCCTTATATAGTATCGAGGCCTTTTCTCGAGTGGTAAAATCGCTAGCAGAACTTCCCAGTTAAACGTGCTTAGGCTAGAGTAGTTCTGAGATGGGTGACCCACTGGGAAGAACAAATCTGTGTGGCCGTGGCCCAAAGTAGATAATATCGATGACATGTGAAGGGTTGGGGCATTACAAATGGTATCAGAGCTGACTCTTTAGAGAACCGAGTGTGGGTCCCTGGTGTCTCTCGTTGCATGTGAGCGGGCTTGTGAGCTGGCAAGCTACTGCATGGAGACATGCAGCCTTAAAGAGGGTAGATTGTAAGGTCTTGGTGTCCCACATCAAGAATGGAGGGAGAGTTCCTAGGCTATAAAAGTAAAAATCTGGACCCCTATATAGCATCAAGGCCTTTTTTTCCTGAGTGGTGAAATCTCTAGCAAAACTTTCCAGTTAAGCGTATTTAGGCTGGAGTAGTTTTGGGATGGATGACTCACTAGAAAGAACAAATTCGTGCGGCCATGGCCTAAAGCAGACAATATCGATGACATGTGAAGGGTTAGGGCATTACAAAACCCGTCTAATACTAAAGTAAGTGACTTAGAAAGAAGGGATAGTGAAAGAATGTATATATATATATATATATCTAGAGAGAGAGAGTACGTGTATAGAAAGAATGGAATGCCCTCAAAAGGATCTTGATTGGCCAGGGAAGTTCATGAGAGACAATGTACTATGAGACCTTTAAACAATTGAAGTTTGAAAATAAAGACTTAGTGACAACCACTTTCGCCCCTGGTAAGGTTTAACTCTATGCTTGAGTGACCGGTGGACAAGATTATTTTGCCAGTCAAAGCTAGCTCGATGGTCAAGCAAGTGGAGTTTTGGATTTTGAAAGTCCCACCCACTTACAACATCATTTTGGGGAGAGCATGGAGGCACGCCATGCGAGTGGTAGCGTCAACCTACCATCAGGTAATTTGGTTTCCAAATGAAGCCGGGCAATTAAGGAGGTCTTGGGTGACCAAATTATGTCCAAACAGTGCTTCGTGATGGTGAATGGCAGCCGTGTTGCCAAAAGATTCGTGCAGATGGTAGAGAACCAGAAAATAGTGAGATATTTGCAAACGTTGGGAAGACAACTGGACAAAAGACTGTGGAAGATCTAGTAGAAGTGAGGATTGGTGAGAATGACCTAGAGAAATTCTTTTTGATCGGTTCATCTTTGTTTAGCACTGAAAGGAATGAGATCATGGATTTTTTAGTCTCCAATCTCGAAGTGTTTGCTTGGGCGCCATATGATATACATGGCATTGATCTAAACTTCATCTGTCAATAGCTCAATGTCAACCCTATCACCAGACCGGTTATACAGAGAACTCACAGATCGGCTTTACACCATACTGAAATAGTAGCTAAAGAGGTGGGGAATCTGCTAGAAACAAGGGTAATCGGATAGGTCCATTACCTAAAGTAGATTTTGAACACAGTGGCAGTACCCAAGAAGAATGGCAAATGGCGCATTTATGTGGACTACAAAACAGTCAACAAAGCGTGCCCAAAGGATAACTTTTCTCTACCAAGGATTTAGCAACTTGTAGACCTAACTGCAGGTCACAATCGACTTAGCTTTCTTGATGCGTATCGTGGATATCATCAGATCGTTATGTATGAACCGGACTGGGAGATCATATCCATTACAACACCAAGAGCGTTGTATTGTTATAAGGTCATGCCCTTTGGCCTCAAGAACACAAGAGCAACATTTCAATGAACCTTTTTCATCACCTTTTCAGTCTCTTTTTCTTGTCTTTACATACTATTTTTCAGAGTATTTTGAGGCTGAAATATGTGATTTAGAGTTACAAAAAGTGGAGGGGTTAACCATCCTTCATTAGGCTTGTTTTCTAGATGAAACCTCTTGGTTTTCTTCCATTTTTACTCACTTTTTCCACCTCATAAAACTGATTTTCAGCACTGTCTTGTGTTATTTGTGGGCTATTTAATGTGTTAATTTATGCTTTGAATACTATAGTTGTATTGTTGGAAGTCCTCACAGATTTGGCGTGTTTAGGATATAGCGACCAATCCGTTTAAGTTGATCGTTTTACTTTGTTATAGCTTTCCCTATATATCTTGGAACCTTGTGGTCATGGGAGGATTAGAACTTAGACTTAGCCACCCCGCCACAAGTTTGCTTAACTAGCGATAAATTTCTTGCTTTCATACTATTGTTGTACACCTTGAAGTATGTGCATCTCTTCCTTGAAGTAACTTCATGATAGGAAAGAGGTAAGTAGAATAATCTTGTTTTTCGTTGTGTTTAGTAAAGTCGTTATGTTTAGTAAAGCCTTTTTCTATTGCTTCTAAGATCATCGTGCATCAAATTTGCGATAATTGATGATTCATGAAGCAAACCTACTCTCTCCTTGAAAATCTTCATGACAGGAGAGAGTAGGAAGGATGAACATCCTTTGGAAATCTTCTATTTTGCTCTGTTTCAGTTCTGTCGCAGCAGGTGTTTCCCTAGAAATAGTGGCCGGCCAGCCATAATTTTGTACGATCGACCAGTCCATGAGGCCGGCCAGCCACCATTTTTGTACGGCAGTGGTAGTATTTCAGATAAGCAGAGCAGATCCTGACATCAAAACAGAACTATTTTCTGACTGCGAATAGGGCAATTGCTGCCAGCAAGCAAAAAGGTTTCCGAAGGATGTTTTGCTTGTACGCATGCGATTCCCCGCCGCTCATTCAATTCCTTAGATTAGTCACTTTTGAGATTCGCATTTTGTAATAATTAGTTAATTAGCTAACTCATTTGTGTTTGTAATAATTAGTTAATTAGGACATTCAGACCCTCTTGTGCAAGGGAAAATTTGTAACATTTGATGTATGTCTTCCAACCCCCATTTCTTCCTTTCTTTTATTTACATGCTTACCATAGTTGTACAAAGCATCACATTTTTGTTTCCTTCATTCCCATGCCTCACATACATTTTTAGCACGTATTAAATTTCATCTTATCATATATAGTGTTTTTACTACTTCCTAAATGATTATGTACGTTACCTCATGCTTTGAGTTGCTTCACATGTCATATTAGTAGCCGAATTTAATAGTTGCATTTTGTATGTGTCGCATTAGTCATGTGCATTGTTCGGATCATACATTTTGCTAACTATCTTCTTTTCTTAGGCTTGCCTCATTTGAGTACTAGGTAAGCATTTTTGCTTTGGCATATTGCATATGTGTTTGTGTTTCCATGTCAAGCATACTACCATGAGGCTACTCACTTAATTGAAATATCTCTATGAATGCCTATGGATGAAGGCTATTTCGCTTAAGTTGGAATGACTTTGATTATTGTACATATGAGCTCATTTTTCCTTTGAGTTGCATATATTCAAAAACACTTTTCAAGAAAGCATGAAATCAAATCATTCCAAGGTAAGTGACGTGGTCTATACTTGTTTGCTTCACATAGTAATGTTAATATATTAATGATCAAAACATGAACATATAATGTCCATAAAATTCACATCATGACTTAATGGAGGCCGATCTTTGATCGGGTGAGTGAGGTGCTCAATTCATGACCTTCCCTTCTCATACCTAAGTTCCTGAGCCGAGACAACTTTGGTTATGACAGACAAGTGACCTTTGGCATGAGTCACAGGTTTCTAAAATTTTTCAAGACTATTTAGATGGCGACTCTGAAATCTGACAATACAGTCCATTTTTGGCATCTCTGATGATTAATGGATTTTCTAAGATTTGTCGGATTTGGACTCTCATTCATTTTTTTGTTTCACATTGCACTTGTGAAACCAGATTCAGAATCACGGGAGTCTGAACTGTAGGGCAATCACGTCCGAGGAGGCTAAACCCCTCTGAGGAGCACAAAAAACCAACTCAACCTTCCCACCATCAAAAGTGAGAATTTTGACCTTGACTTGAACGGGGAGGCAATAATCTTGGAACTTGACCTCGTGAAAGAATGAAGAGAGAGAGCACTAATTCACATTACCTCATACCAGCAAAAACTGTCTAGGAAATATAACAAGACAATACATTCAAGGCAATTCAAAGTCAGAGATTGGGTTATGCACAAAGTCATGGGGAACACTTTGGTACCTGATGATGGCAAATTGGGACCTAACTAAGAGGGACCATACAAGGTGGTGGGGTTAGCAGGGAAAGGAACTTACCACTTGGAAGATATGGATGACAAAGATATCCCAAGGCCATGGAATATGGCCAATTTGAAGTTATACTATTTTTAGTTTCAACTATCGTAATTTTTTCTTTTTGGTCGGCATTAATGAAATAAATACAATTTTCTATTCAGACTTTTATCTTGTTGTAGTTTAACTATGCTTGTACTGCTTTAGTTTAAAATCCGAAGTCTTTGCTCGACTAATTTAGCTTGGCAAAGTGGATTGGTAGGATTGACCAACTCCTTTGAAATCTTTGCCCGGCTAGTTAGCTCAGCATAGTGGGTTGGCAAGATTGACAAATTCCTTTGGAATCTTTGCCCTGCTGGTTAGCTTGGCAAAGTGCGTTAGCAGGATTGACTAACTCTTTTTTGGAATTTTTACCTAGATGGTTAGCTTGGCAAAGTGGGTTAGCATGATTGGTCAACTCTTTTTTGGAATTTTTTCCTAGCTGGTTGGCTCGGCAAAGTGGCTTAGCACGATTGACCAACTCTTCTTTGAAATCTTTGACTGGCTGGTTGGCTCGGCAAAGTGGATTGGCATGATTGACCAACTCTTTTTTGAAATCTTTGACTAGCTGATTAGCACAACAAAGCGGGTTGGTAGGATTGACCAACTTTTTCAATTCGTTAACTGAGCTGGTTATCTCGGCAAAGTAGACATTCAAACTTGATCGAAATACCAAAATGCACCAAGCGTGCAAAAGTTGTAATTTTCAATAATGCGAAAGTCAATTACAAAAGTGGGGAACATAGCCCCGTTACATAGCAAAAGAAGAAAAAGAAAGAAAAGCAAAAGCAAAATCGAAACAATACATCTCAGTCACATCACAAGATCATCTAGCTCGGTCAAGGTGCCGATTCCATCTAGATCTAGTGCGGCATCAGCACTATCTCCAATGGATAGATCGGCGGCTTCTTCTTTTATGATGACACTCGGCCGAGTCTGGCTTAGCACTTGTAGCTAAATTGTAGGAGTTGGCTGGCGGGTTGGGTCAGCAGCATCCAAGATAGGAACGTCGGTGGTTGTGTCTTCCTCATCCACCTCTAGTAGTTTTTATTACACGACGTTGGCATACACCGCCATGTAGATTGGGATAAAGTGAGAAGGTGAATTCAAAAAGGCCTCCGAATCAGGTGCCTGACCAAGTTTCTCTGTTGCAACCTTCCAACCGCACTTGAAGAATATATCTTTGGCGGCCTCACATTGTTGGACATAAGCTTGCTCGCCTTCGGCATAGCCTCGGTCCTCGGCATCCTCCATCTTCTTCTGTAACAATTTGATTTCGGCTTCTTTGGCATCCTTGAGCTTCTTGAGCTTACGTAAATATTTGTTATTTTTGTCAGCCAAAGCTTTCAGTTTATCCTCCTCAACCGTGTGCACTTGCTCGATCAGTTGGTCCTGCTCGGTGCCTACCTCGACTAATTTTGCCTTCAGCTCAGTTAGCTTGGCATCTTTGGTAGCATTGTCTACAATGGCTACTTTGGTAGCCCTCCTCAAGTCAAGCATGCGCTAATGTGCTACTTAATTCTTTCGCATGGCCAACAAAGCAAATTAGAGGTTAGAAAGACCGAACAAAAGGATTGTGGGAAAAGAAAAAAAGTAAAAGTGGGGCACTTACTAAAAACAAAGGACTTTGTTGCCAACTGGATTGCCTTCAGCTCGGTCATCTGCTCATGCATCGGGATGTCGGCAGGAAGGCAGAGTCTCTTACCTAGATTGAAAGCCAAATTGTGGTCCTTATCAGCACAGGCCGAGTCTGCAGTAGTCACAGCTTGGCCCTTGTAGGTCAAAGCTGGTGCCCACGCTGAGAAGGGAGATGAGGTGTCTTGCTCATTTCGCTTTCCACCCAAAGGCATTTCGCGGTCAAATAGATCGGTGGTATGTTTCTTGGAGTCTTCTTCATCCACCAAACGTTGCTTGGTGGATGTGGTAAGGGCCCTTTTGCTGGGCTGAGACGAGAAAGCCCTAGTTGTGGGCAGGGCAACCATAACCGACCTCTTCTGTTTGGCAGGGTGCTGTTTGGTTGGGACATCGGCATGCACCGTGGGGTCTACTTGGTGAAGAGGGCTCGCACCGCTCTTTTTTTTGCCATGTCTTGCTCCTCGATCAAGGGAATTAACTTGATCTCAGGTAGGCTGGGATCTAGTTTAGGTGATGGCTCTAAGAGAAAGTCTATTACTTTGCTCTTTCGTTTGCCGTTGTAACGGTAGGTGGTTCAAAATTGAGCAGATCGGTCCAATCCCTTTGGTGGTATCTCAGCGTAGTGTGAAGAGCATCTTGGTTCACATATGCATACTTGTCCTTTAGAAGGTTCATATCTGCAAAATAAGAGAACGGTTAGCTCGACGTTGGGCATCAAATTCACTAAAATTAAAGAAGTAAAACCGTTCTACTTATACCGATCGTCTCTTTATTGCAGTTAATGTCGTAGCTCGGTATCAGGGCCTCTTGGTCCTCATAATTTCTGGAGACCCAGAGAAAGTCATCGTCGTGCAAGTCTTTATCCAGTGTTCTCTTGATGATTTTCTTTCGACCCTTTTTTAGCTTCAGGTAGTAGTGCTAGCCGGCGTCGCATTGACCAAAAGAATATTGGTGGAATAGCTCGCCTAGTCTTAGATTAAGACCTAGGCGATGGTTAGCTCGATTGTACCGTTGATGATTCGGTAAGAGTTGGTAAAAAGTTGTGTTGGCCAAAGCCTAGTCTACCTAAGGAACTTGCAAATTAGTGGCTGGACCAGGAAGCACAGCCCTCCTTCAACAATGGATATCATAGTAAAAGGGCAAACCCAATTTTTACCCTAAGAGATTGTATCTTGTTCGGCTAAAGACAGATGCACGTCATTGGGGATGTTGTACTCTCTGCAAAATTCAGCTATGGTGCCGGGAGAGCTAACTAAGAAACGATATTTGCCTATGGGCGTGGTGTGTTAAGTTTAGAACTTAGTAGTTTTGCTCGGCTTCACAGCACGACGACAAACTGGAGTGTGTTTGGCTGAATGACGTCGCCAGGGGGCAATTGTGATTGTGTGCCTGACAAAGCCTAATTGAGTTTGCATAATCAAAAAAGAATTGTGTTATGCTCAAGTGATTGACCAAGCTAAGATAGCAGTGTAGACTGGAATGATTAAAGCTTTTAAGTAGGTCACATGGGAGGAACAGAGTGCAAGTGTTTTAGCTCGGTCACTAAACTGGAGGTGTTATGTCGGCCTTACCCGCGTGCAAAGAGCTAACTTGGTTCAAGGTGTGTACAAGGTTTTAACTCGACCATGGCAAGGAGCAAGGTTTTAGCTCGGTCCTAGCTAGTGGGCATGGTTGTAGCCTGGCTGTGATGTCGAGCTAAATCTTAGTTCAGTAGGTTTCACTAAGGGCATTGCAAATAGGATGTTTGCTCGGTTCTAATGTGGTTTTGGATCAAAATTGCAGTTCTTGACTGGTTTTAGTCCCAGGCGTTCGGTGTTCATCTTGGCAGATGAAATCCTAGTTCTAGAATTCATTTTTGTCTAAAATGCTAGTCATAAACATGAATAGTGGTGTCACTGATTGAAAAATACCAAAAACACTGAAGAGCTCGAGAACTTACGGATTCGAGGAACGAGTCAGGTTCCAACCGATAGTACTCTGTCATCGACTGATTACGGCAGAAATGGAGGGAGCTTGGAGATTGGGGCTCTGGTTTTTAGAATAGCAAATAGTAAAAGATGAACAGTGGAGGTTAAAATATCGTTTGCAGTGTATATATATGTGCATAAGGCGAAGTGGTGGGACGCTTCAAATTTTTGGCCAAGTGCATGACGGTTGTGTCAGCGCACTGACACAATAGTAGCTGGCCACGTGTCCCAGAGAGGACATCGTGTCAGTGTAGTGGGAGAACGTGATGTATGGCTGATTAGACCGCGTTGGATTGAAAGAGTGACGACCGAACTAGAGTAGCGTAGCTCGGCTTGATAGGATAATCCTAATCATGCGAGGCAGATGGAATTAAGGGGCAATTAAGATGGTAATTTGTGTAGCCAAATTGGGCCGAGCTAAGTAGAAGAGGCCATGTGGTTTAGGCTGAGCAAAGTGGAAGAATTAACTCGGTAGTAGGCCGAGTAGACGGTGGGTCGATCAAAGACAGTTGCTTGGATTAAGGAAAGCCTAGCATTAGCCGAGCTATAGCAGAAGGATAGTCGCGACGTGTTGTGTAGGCCTAGGACAACAGTGAGAGTTGTTCGGTGTTGTCAGTGGCGTGCGTAGTAACAATAGCTCGGTTAGGTGCATTGACCGAGCTAAGAGTTGAACCATCACACTTGGTTTGTAGTGGGAAGGGTGTCAAAGGATAAGCATTATCCTTAGAAATGGGATTCCTAGGAGGACTTTACTAAGTAGAGTTAAAGTTCTACTAGGATTGTGCTGTGTGGAGTCTACAAAAGTTAAAGCCAAACTCTTATCCAGGTATGGCAATTCATATTCCCAAATTCACAGAGCTTTTCCTTCTTTAGTCTATTTGCTAATTTAGGCATCGGAGGGGTTTCCGGCATACACTCGCTGGTTAGTTCACGTTTGTGACTTCATGTGTTACGACGACGTTTGGAGGAACACAAGCTTGATCAATAGGATTATACGAGTGAAGGTTATTTCATGCTTGTACAAATACTAAATCATTTTTTTTTCATTTATGTTTTTTGTGTTTTTGAAAACAAAAATTAACTTTTGAATGTTTCTTAAAACATTAGTTATTTTCTTGAAAGTTTCCAAAAGATAATAATAATGAAAACACGACCAAGTGGGTTTTAACAAATCTCAAAATTATTTGGGTGATAGGTTGGATTAGGATTCTCTATTCCTAAAATCTCTATCCTCCTGCCTCCAATTGGCCTTCCAACCACAAGACATGTTATGAATCTCAAAATATACGAGTCTTAAGAAGTTACTATGTGAGTGAGAGTGCATTAAAAATAGGAAGAGAGAAATTTTGAAGACAAAATCTTAGTAATAATCTTCAAGGTTTACAGTCCGATTCAAATATGTTCCAAGAATGATTGCATGTTCACAAATGAGCAATTACGCTATTTAAACTAACAAATATTATAAACTTTTCCTCTTTATTGGCACGTCATACTTAAAAAAATTGACATCTAAAATAATACCCACGTTAATAATGTGATAAGTATCATATCAGTAAATAAATAAATAAAATTTTGAAAATAATATCCACTTTAATAATGTGATAACCATCATATCAGTAAATAAATAAATAAATAAAATTTTGATTTATTAATTTGTTGAACTTTTCTTGTTGCAGGAATGTGGACAGTCGCCTTTCCCCCAATTCAGACATGTTCCAAGAGTTTGAGTCTTAATTGGGTACTTGTTGTTGCCAAGTTGACAAGTTTTTCTCATTTTTTGGTTGGGGAAGCTCAGCTAATTGTGAGTTAACCCCTACCTGTGGGGTCAGGGCAGGTGAGCAACCACTAGGCTGTTCTAATATTTATTTATTTTATGATTAATAATGCTTTGGTTGCCGTTAATAAGCAACTTCAAATTCAAACCTAACTACAAACACAAAATTAATTCTCTTGTTAATGTTGTGACTGGTCATGAGAAATCAGAAATCAACGCTAAATCTTAAAAAGGTGAATTACATTGATCGCTTTACGGTTCCAAAAAATATAATAAATTTTATAATTTTAATATAATTATATTAGCATCTCCTTTAATATGATTAAATTAACTTAAACTAACGTAAATAGTATGAAAATATAAAAATATAAAAATATAAAAATAAAATTTATATTTCATTATAAAAGATGTGATAACATCATTTTTTTTTATTCATATAACTAACGAATTGCTAATGAAGATGAGAATATTTTTTTTTCTTTTTTTTTTTTTTCAGGATGATGAAGATGAGATTAATGTCGTGTTTAGTGTGAGAATTTACGAAGGGATTTGAAAAAAGAAAAGGAAAATATGTATGAAATTATGTGAAATGGAGGTATATTTTATTCACATTTCATCTATATTTTTGTTTCTATTTTCAAATTCCTTCCCAAATCTTCTAACCAAATACAGTATAAGTGTTAGTTGAATTAACTTTTATCTAATATAATTATGTCAAATTTGTAAAGTTTATTATATTTTTTTCAAATGAAGATTAGTGTAATTTACCAATCTAAAAGTTAGGCAAATATCAACGGTATTTTAATCTTGCTACTGCAGGCGAATATTGCCCTTATCATTGTTGATCCAACATCGTGCACATATGGTTTTATTGTATTACCAATTTTCAAGTTTTGGAAAAAGCTGATTTTTCAATGACTTCTTGTTTTAAAATTGTTAGAAAATGACCATTACTTGACATTGCAAATCACATTATATTAAGTTTTTTATTTTTATTTTATTTATTTATTTATTTTTATTTTTTTGAACAGAGGAAAATATATAAATAGATGCTTTCTCTTCTTTCTAATGATGCATCGGCTGCTCTTTGAAAATGAAATCTTTCACCGAAGAAATTAAAAGAGTGCAAATAACAATAAAAAATAAACAAGTTATTTATTTATTTTTTTGGGTGCATTGAACGCAATTTACAAGTAAACCAAAAATATAAAGGTGGTTTTCACATATAGTTTCTTGGGTAATTTACATTTACTTCTATGAGGTTTCTGATAATTATAGGAATTTTTTTTTTCTGTGATTTCAATAATTACACTAATTTTCTTTACTTTTGAAACTATTATCAATATTTTCCCAATCTACTAAGTTAATACAAACGACTTTACTTTGGTGTGAAAATGACTATATTATCTTTGATTTGTAATTGAAAAAAACGAAAATACCCATAAACTAAGAAGTCTCATTCAGTATCAACTTGGGTAAATTACATTTATCTCTTCTGAGATTTTGCATATATATTATCAAAGACTCATACATATTTTAGCATTACTTAATAAAATTCTTAAAATTTATTCAATGTTAAATAAAATTCTTAAATTGTTAAGACATTATTAAAAAATTTAATGGAAAAAAACTTAAAAAAATTAATGTTAGATAGCATCCTAATAATTTAATATAAGACTTATTTCATACTACATAAACAACATAAAATTTATCATTTTAAGTAATGCATTTATTATTTGAATTTTTTTGTAAAGTTGAAATAAATGGATTTATATTTTTCCTGACAATTTGCATTACTTATTTATTCATATGTAAAAAAATTATTATTTTATCTTCTCTCAATCATATATTATTTTTAAATTTTAATCCTTATCTTTGAGTCATTAATAGTCAATGTATATTAAAAAAAAAAAAACGCAAGTTAATATTTTTTACATGATTAAAAAAATTAAAAAATAAATATAGAAGTAAAAAAATCTTACCTCCCTTGAGATTTTTGGCAACTAAACCAAGCTCATTCATTATCAACATTAATCTTAACCTTAAATGCACTAAATTTAATTTACCCTATTAAATATATGTGAAATTATTATTCATTTTTCAGAATTTTTTCAAAATATAAATGGAATTTCTTGACTATATTTTTTTCCACAAGAAGTTTTTGAACTTTTATAAACAAAAAATCAAATAAAAATTTAACCATTAATGAAGGTGAGAAATTAATTTTAAGATTTAATTTAATAAAAATAGTTTAAATGAGACAAATAAAGATGGATAAATAGATTTTAAGCATCATAAATAC
Source organism: Camellia sinensis (assembly GCF_055761805.1). Classification (NCBI taxonomy): domain Eukaryota; kingdom Viridiplantae; phylum Streptophyta; class Magnoliopsida; order Ericales; family Theaceae; genus Camellia; species Camellia sinensis. The sequence goes on from NC_138973.1 coordinate 134,580,114, forward strand.
CAAATTAAGAGTATTTCATTATTCTCAAATAATTTCTCTATTCAAATAAAGATTAATTTTAATTTTATGTGTAAGAAATGACAAATTTTTTGAATTTTATTCTCAAATAATTTCTTAATCTTTCATTCAGTATCAACTAATTTCAATTTATTGTGAGGCAATTAGTTTTTTTTCTCCTATATTTATTTTTTTAATTTTTTTTAATCATGTAAGAAATATTAACATGCATTTTTTAAAATATGTATTGACTACAAATTTAATAACTCAAAGATAAAAATTAAAATTTGAAAATAATATATGATTGAGGAAAGATAAAATAATAATTTTTTACATATGATTAAATAAGTAATGCAAATTACAAGAAAAAAAATAAATCCATTTGTTTCAACTTTAAAAAAATTCAAATAATAAATGCATTACTTAAAACGATAAATTTTACGTTGTTTATGTATTGTGGAATAAGTTTTATATTACATTATTAGGATGTTATCTAATATTAATTTTAGAGACTATTTATTTTTAAGTATTTTATTAATGAAAATTAAGTTTTTTTTTTCCATTAATTTAAGGGTTTTATTTAATATTGCATGCAATTTAAGATTTTTATTAAATAATACTAAAATATGTATGGGCCTTTGATAATATATATGTAAAATCTCAGGAGATGTGAGTGAAATTTTTTATTTGAATAGATAAGGTAACTAATGGATAATTTCGTCATCTTTTTATATTATAACTTATGATATTAGTATGACATTAGCACGACATTAGGAAATTCCGTTACATAACCTAACAGAAGGTAACAGTGAGAAAATCTTGATAATAACTTCAAAAGTAATGAAGATTAATGCAAGGAAAATTTACTCATAAGTCCTAGTTTTTGAAAAGTTGAACTATTTAGTCCTAAAAGTTTTCTTCTGCTCCATTTAGTCCCATTTGCACATCAATCTAATGTTCGAAACATTAATCTGATGTTCGAAATCTAATGTTTGAAACATTAATCTAATATTTGAAACATTGTAATGGGACCTTTCAGTCTATAAGAAAACTTTTAGGACTAAACAGTGTATAAGTTATTAATTTGGGATTTATTAGTACATCCCCCTTAATGCAATTATTGAAATTATAAGAGAAATCCTTATAATTGTCAAAAAATCTTAGAGAAAATAAGTATAATTTACCCTAGTGTCTTTGACTTGATCACATTTTTAAAAAACTAGTGTACGGCTAAACTTAGTTTTAAAATTAGGTTAAAACATGATTCATAATAAGTGCCGTTTTGGGAAGGGCAAAAAAAAGTCACTTTTTTTTTATCATTTTCCAAAAACGCAAGTGGCCAAAAACGCAACAAATTTGGTTTGGGAAGAGCCAAAAACGCAGGTGTGAAATTACAAATTAGGCCCTATGACAAAAAAATAAAAAAATAAATTTCTTATGTTGGATAAGGATATTTTGGTCATTTTAATTTGATTTGACACCATAAATAAATATTAAACTAAAAAGCAAAAAGTCAACTTTTTACCAACTTCCCAAATCACTTTCCAAAAAGCTAAAAAACTTGGTAAAAAGTTAAAAGCCAGTTTTTTACCAACTTTTCAAGCTTGGTAATAATAACTTTTGCCTCTTTTAAATCATCATTATTAATCATGTCATTAATAATAAAAGAAAATACACACACGTATATAATTTTAGATTTAAAAAACCTTAAGAGCCAGTTCTAAAAAATTAAGTTGAAATTTGAGAGTTTGAGAGTTGTGTTGAATCGTTTAAAATGATGGGCTACATAAGGCCTTCAGAAGACTAATTACTAAACCACATCATTGGTATCACTCCTCATATATAAATTTATTATTAGATTAATAATACCATATTATCAATATGATGGTAATACTAAATTTTTATATCCACCTTGTACCTTGGCCACACTACTAGGACCACATCAACATGATGTCCATTGCTTATTTCCCGTCACCCAAAATAAATAAATAAAAATACTTTGCTTAGATTTTGAATTATATTAAGTAAACAAAGAAAGGAAAATATTTTCAAAAAAAGTAAAGTGAAATTTTTTTATTTATTTATTTTTTCGGTTGGTTAGCAAAATGAGAAGAAAAATAGAGGGATGCTAAGAGTATCTCCAATGCAACTGACATTTGAGCTACTATTACTATAATATAATAGTTTGGTTAAAAACCATAATTTCAATGCCGTGTCATTCAAGCTGCCAAATTTTAACATTGTTATACCGTGTGTTAACTTTGGTACAAGATTTGACATATTGCTAATTCTACCACACCAACTATAAAGTGAACATGGAAAGAAAAGTGATTCCGTCAAAATATAACATTTATTTGATAACCACAACATGCATATCATAATTGCATTTATTTAATTATATGGAATTTGAATTTTAATTATGTGCTTTGTGTTTAATTTGTATGTATCTGTCTGATCTGTGAAGTATCTGTTATGAATTCTGTTCTGAATCAGAAATTGAAGTCTAGATGAGTTCATAAATTGAAAATTGGCGAGTTTAATTTGTTCGATATGATATTTAGAGCCTTTTGTGAAGTTTAATTAAAATTTGATTTAGTTTCACAAAAATAAGTTTTATTTAAGTCTTAATTAATTAACATAATGTTTAATTAACACTTTAAACTAATCCAACATATATTTATATATATAAGCCATAAGAAGGGAATGAACTCATTTTTGTATCACTTGTGCTGAAGAAGCAGAGAGAGAGAGAGAGAGAGGCTTGATTTTGTAGTATTGAAAGGAGAAGCTTAAGATTTTGCAAGAATTCATCAAGTTAAAGACTCTAGGTGTGAAATTGAAGCCTAATTCATATAGATAATCCATCCATCTAATGTATTCATGAAATATTTGAGATCAATTGCATGTAATTTGAAGAATTTGCTTAAAGATTATGAGAATTGAGTTAGACATACATGTATGCATAATTATGTCATGTTTCATCATTTTGACCATGAATTCTATCATCTTTGTAGAATTTGGGAGTGGAATTGCACATGCATCATTGATTTTAAAAGTTTTGAAGGTTTTACTTTATTAATTTATGAGTCAAGTTCACGATTTGAAAAACAAGAAGGAAAGAGTTTGAAAATCTTGCATGCATGGAGTTTTGATTTCAAATTTGTTAAATTGATGAAATTTTTAGCAATAGAAGTATGAATGATCATGTATATGAGTTTTCTAAAGTGTTTTCTTGATTTTGAGCAAGTCATGCAAGACCCTTGATTTTGAATTTGCTTTGGGACCATTTTCATTCAGATTTGAAAATTCAAAATTCAACCTCATCGCTCAAGTAATGAAGTTGTCACTCGAGCGCACATTTATATCATCCAGTACTTTTGCAGAGTTTTGTAGACCACTCAAGCCACCAATAGTTAGCTTGAGCGAACTCAATTAATTCATGCATTTTTCTTGAGCGATCAAGACTTCACTCAAGCCTACTTTGAGACCATCCAATACTTTTGCAGACCATGTAGACCGCTTGACTGACCAAAGGTTTACTCGAGTGAACACCCTATTTTCAACACATTTTGGAAATTGCATTTTGTTCATATTTTTCTTCTTCATCCCTTTTCGAGCATTCCTAAGCATGAAATAAGCTTCGTGGTGGAGTTAATAAACTAGAAACCGACTTAAGCAGATTGAATATAATAGAATGCTTCGATTAAGTTATATGTTTCAATGTGTGTATGTTCATGTGTTATGTGTAGGTTGATCCACGGAGGAGTGTCAACCAATCTAATCACTATGAGTAATATCTTAGTAAATATATTTTCATATAATCTATTTTGTAAATGTTCAATTGTGGTAAGCTTTTCTAAACTTATGATTTCGTGAATATAAATGAGCTTTTCATCCGTCTAAACAATACGATGTCTGTAAATGAAATTGTTTAAGTACAAATATGTATGATGTACCTAAGGTTGTTTTGTATATTTGTTAAGTCTGATATATCTATTATGTGCTAGACCAAAGGGTCATCTTATTGTAAATCTATAATGTGATTGACCAAATGGTCTTTATATTGTTTTGATACAACTATAATGAATTGGACCCAAGGTTGTTTTGTTAAGTTATGTTCTGTTCTATTCTGTACATATGTCTTTTGTTAATTAGGTGTATCCCAACATCTGAAACCTTTGAAAGGTTCTATGAGTCTCTAAAAGCTATGTTTCTGCTCTGAATCTGTTATAAGTGTGAATGTGAATCCGATCTGAATCTTTATGTTTAATATTGAAACTCATTCATTAAATCCTTTACTTTGATGTTATTCATTGGGTTTTAGCTCACCCCCTTCCCTTATATATATATATATATAGGTGAGCAACAGGATGTCCAACCCTAGAGGTTGACTGGAAGATCTCCCGTGTTATTGTGAAGTCAATCGAGGAGTGCCTCTTTCTTGAGGCTTTTACTTTTGTTTTCGTTTGGTCTTGTACGACCATGATATGTATATAAGTTTTGGGTTTTTGTATGATTTGAATGGTACTTCATGCATAAGTATTTGTGTATGTAGCCATATATGTCTATATATGTGTTTTACGAAGTGGGTTATTAATGTATAAGTTTTTGTTTATGCCACTTATGCACAGTTCATTTGACAAATTTATTAATCATTTATTTATTTGCTTTCGTTTCAAGCCTCGTATAATTAATTATATTTTGAGACTTTATTTAAGATCGTATGTAATCTCATGATTACTGGCTAGTTATGATCTGAACCTCTAGAGGCGAGTATCAGATACGAGTTAATAACTCACACACTTGTCCAATTGAACATTAAGGTGTCTAGAAAAGACTTAAGGATGCATTCATTTGATACGTATATGCTTGTGTGCATTAAGATTATGTGAAGATGTGAAATTATGAATATGTGAATAAGAGATTATTGTGCCTATGTGTATATATATGCAAATGTTCTGTGTTTATTATAATACGAGTTCATATAGATCATGGTGAGAACAAGAGTAGATGAAATAGAAAAATCTTCAATAGCTCGACTTGATAGAATGGAAATAATGATACAAGATATGGCTAAAACTTTAAGGCAACAACAACAACCACCACCACCGCCGCCACCACTACCGCCACCACTTATGCCTATACCACCTCCAATGCAAGGTAATCAAGTGGATGACCGAACTATTGCTCTAACAAAGGAATTCAAAAGGATGAAACCGCCATAGTTCTGTGGAGGATTAGATCCTTTGAAAGCCGAGGCGTGGGTACATGGCATTGAAAAATTTTTTGAGGTATTTTCGTGCTCTAAAGAACAAAAACTCCTGTTAGCCGCCTTTACTTTGAAGGGTGAAGAATGTGGATGGTAGATGTTAGTTTGAGATGAGAATCAGGGAATTAATTGGACACGATTTCTTGAGATCTTCTATGAGAAGTATTTGCCGCAATGCATCCGAGATTGAAAAGTGTCTTAAGTAAGGCAACTAAACAATAGCCGAATTTGAAGCGCAATTCGCTGATTTGCAACCCATATGGTCAACACTGACTATAAGAAGGAAAGAAAGTTTGAAGGAGGGCTCCAAAATGCAATTCAAGAAAGGGTAAATGTTCTGAAGTTGCCCCGGTTATTTGGATGTGCTAGATCGAGCTTTTATGACTTGAACCAATATGGCTGTTCATAACTGACCATCTTAATGGAGAGGAAAGAGGCAAGGCCCTTATTCAAATAAGGGATTAGCGTCATTTAAGAAGCAAAAATTGGGAACGTCAAGTACTTCCAATTCTACTCGAGATTCGGCACCAACCTGTACTGAATGTGGAAAGAAACATCGGGGAGTATGTCACTATAACAACCCCGATCTATAATTAGCTAATAATTCTTAATTAAGAATGCCTAATAATTAATTAAGAAGAAATTATGAGTTAATTGCATGTGTTTTGTGTTAATTGTGCTTATGTCTTTCTGCTGTAGGAATATCTATCAGTAATTGAATTTGAATCTATGAATTGAAGGCCTTATCGGCCACCGGACATGAAATTGGTTAGGCCAACGTATGATTTAGAATTTTTAGGAATTTATCGTAACTTTAGTTGAAATTTGATTCGGAATCAAATAATTAGAATAAATTGAATTAGGTTAACCAACTTAAAGTATACTTAATTAATCATACTAATTCAACCTATAAAAGCCAAGACAAGCCTAGAAACACTCTTATATACACACTTTCTTCATCTTTTTGACAAACAAAAAGTGGAAAGAGAGAAAAGTGGAAAGGGAGAGAGAGAGAGAGAGAGAGAGAGAGAGAATTGAGATCAAGTGTGAGAATTGGAGGAAATTTAGAGGATTTAGCTTGGGAATTCAAAGAATTGACCCTCTAGACTTTAATTGAAGAATTGACGTAAGAATTCAACCCATAAGCTAAGAGTATGAGTCAATAAGAGTATGAATTCAAGTGAATTTGGTGGTTTAATACAAGAATGAAGTTAGGATTGAAGAATTTAAGCTCAATCCATGCATAAATCTGCACGTCATGGCATTTTGAAGTTGTTTTAAAGAATTCACATATGCATGTGCCAATCTTAGCTTTTTTTTGAGCATTCATCATGTTTTACATCATTTTACCTCCATTGATCATGTTTTAGAAGAAAGGCAAGCATGTAAATTCTTGCATGTGTTATATCTCAAGTTTCAAGTTTGGTTTTGCATAATTGACTTAATTGTGGGCTTCGATTTTGCGAAATGATCTTTAATTCATGAGATTTTACAGGTTTACTAATGTTTTTCTCAAGTTTTGGCCCAAAAGAATGCGTTTTCATACATTGGAATTGAATTTTGAACTTGAAGATGAAATCTGAAAATTCCAGAATTAGGTCGTACCGCTCGAGCGACCAAAGCTTCACTCGAGCGTAAAATAGGAGCTCTTAGAAGTTTTTCAGAGTTTGGGGGTTGGCTCGAGTGGCAAAAGTTGTGCTTGAGCGACCACTCTTTATTTTCAGCCTTGGCTCAAGCAACCAAAAGTTGGCTCAAGCGTAAAATGAGAGCTCCGAGTACTTTTACAGACTTTACATACTTTACAGACCGCTCAAACAACAAAAGTTGCGCTTGAGTGAACTGTCCTGTTTTCAAAAATTTCGCTAAGTATTTCAAATTGCATTTTTGCATCCTCATTGCATCTAAGACATTCCTAGGCGATGTTTAACATACAATAATGAGGATAAGAGTTTGAAACACACGCTAAGGAAGAAGAATGATAATTCAAACACCTTTGAGACGTGTATCTAATATGTATCTGTCGTGTGTTTGTGTAGGTCACGTGTTATCGCCCACCTAATCTGTTTGTTCTGTCCACGTGATCTATTCTGCTACTGGAGGTATCTATGAGTAACAACTCTATAAAGCTATGTTTGACTATAAGTATTTTCTGAATGAAATGATATGATAAGCTCTATTTTCTGAAATGATATTTTCTGTATAGATGAATGATTGTCCAATTTATGAAATGTATTTGTGGAATCCTTAGTTTATATGGCCCTCACTTGGGGGAAACAATACCGTGGCTTATGTTCATGTGGCCCTCGTCCGGGGGAAACAATACCATGGGCAACATGCACGTGGCCTTTCTCGGGGGTAACAATACCGTGGCCTATGTTCACATGACTCTCGCCTGGGGGTAACAATACCATGTTTATATGTGCACAAAGATGTTGACCTTTATAGTCGTTGGTACAGACTATGCATGTGGGTCTTTATGACCAATCTGATCTATTAACTAATGGATGTACCACATATAACTGTTTATCAAATCTGTATAAGTATGTGAATATGAATCTGTTTCTGATCTGAATTCTGATTTCTGGATTTGTGATGGACATCATTCATAAACCCCTTTACTTTGTTGTTATTCACTAAGCTCCAGCTCATTATATTATTTATGTATGTAGGTGATCAGGCGTGGGACCAGGCCTAAGTTACTAGCCTGGAGTACTATTTTGTCAAGCCAACCACTGTGCCTTCCGAGGAGGTTCCTAAGTGCTTTTAAGTTTTGCGAAATCAATACCAACTCTATTCTCTTTTGTTTGTTTGACAAGTTTCTATATATTTTATAAATAAGGCTAAGTCCCATTTTGTCTTATCTGTGTATGGGTGACGTAAGACTGATGTAATTATGACGTCACACACAGACATATATATATATCAAGTTTAAATTTTTCGTCTCATATATGTCTGCACAACTCTATAGACATTGTATTTTCATATCTGCTTTCGCTAACCCCTTTAATTTTGTTGATCTGTTTCAGAGGGCTTCGGTAATCCCAACATTAAAGAGATCTTTTATGAGAAATATTTCCCTCAGTGCTTTCGAGACAGAAAAGTATCAGAGCTTGAAAAACTTAAGCAAGGCAACATGTCTGTTGCTGAGCATGAGGCTAAGTTCACTGAATTAGCTCGATTTGCTCCTCACGTGGTAGACAGAGATTACAGGAAAGCCTAGAAATTTGAAGGAGGCCTCAACCTAGATGTGTTTAATTGAGTCAGCGTGTTAAATTTGAAGGAGGCCTCAACCGCGCTTAAGACTTGTGCACCTCAGGTTGATCACGTGATGATGAAAGTTATGTTGTACAAACGTTCGATTTCTTCAGCAAGAAGAGCTTCTAAATCCCAACCTTATACCTTCTTTTTTTTTTTTTTTTTTTTTTTTTTTTTTTTTTTTACCAAAACTATTTTAGACCTTAAAACCCTTTTTTTCCAAAATATTTTCCCAAATATTTCTACGATGTTTCGAGACTCGCATTTCATTGAAAATATTGCACTTCGGTAAACCGAGCAAGGACAAAGTGGACATAAATGGAAGAGAGGTGAACTCTTTGAAAAATCTTAAAAAAAAATTTATTTAGAGGTTTGGAGTTAAAGAAATTGGAAGAGATAGAAGAAAACTAGTTGGGAAAGAAGTTAGGCTTCAATTCGTTAGGATAGAAATAAGCAGTCTTCACTAAAATAGGCATATATTTTTGGACACTTAGACTTTAGTTGTAAGGCCACCACCATGGGAAAGTGGACTTCTGGGGCTTCAATTTAGACTTAAGAATCTCCTAAAGCCGAGTTTGGATGAGGGAGATGTGGCCGTTTGAAATTAGGCATCAATCTCGTTAAGATAGAAATAAGCAACCTTCACAAAATAGGCATATCTCTTTATACACTTAGAATTTATATATGAGACTCCCCCATTGGAAAATAGACTTCTGGGGTTTCAATTTAGACTCAAGAATGACTTAAAACCAAGTCTGGATGAGGGAGATATCCCCGTTTGAAGTCGGGCTTAGAAGTAGATTTTTGTGGCCAGCCGCCCACTAATAGTGGCCTACTACCCACTTGTGTAAAATGCAGATATTTGTTGCCAGCTATCCCCCAAAAGCTCTAGCTGTTCCTATAAAGACATTTCTGACCTGAGAGGCTGTTTTTCTATATATACTTGGCCAACCCTCTTGGTTTTAGGTTAGAAAAAATTTCAAAAGGACTAAAACTTGAAATTCTCTCTCTATCTCTAGCTTGGAACACACATACCTTACCCAAACACTTCCTAAACCAATATTGGAGCTCTCCTTGCTGAGATTATTGAGTCCAAATTTCAGTCCTTGAGAGTGAGAACTTGTGGGTTTGTTAACAAAACAGTTGCCTTGCTTCAAGAGGTATAATTTTGAGCATCTTTACACTACTTGTTTTCTATCTTTTCTTGCTGATTTTGAACTGTTTTTACACTGTTTTAGGGGCTGAAACTTGTGGTTTAGAGCTACCAAAGGTGGAGAGGTTAACGACACTTCCTTGAACCTTGTTCTCTAAGCTTTTGCCCTTGTGTTTCTCATTATTTCCTCAACTTTTTTTTAAGCTTTTTACCACTGAATTTCAGAATTTTTCAGAGGCTAAAAATGTTATTTTGAAGTCCCAAAAATGAAGGGGTTAGCCATCCCTCCTTATGCTTGTATGCTAGCTTAATTGCTCCATTATTTTAGCTCACTTTTTTAGCTTTTTTTTTACATCAATTCCAACATTATTTTTGTCTAATTTAGGACTGTTTTGAGTTGTTTATTTCATTTAAGCTTTGTATAGTATGCTTGTAGTGTAATGGTCCTTATAGGCTTGGTGGTTTAGGCCTTAGCCACCAACCTATTTGAGTTGATAGCATTTATTTCTTGCTTTCCATACTTTTGATCACCTCTAATCATCTCTGCAACCTCCCTATTTTCTTGGCATTTTATTTGTTTTGAGAGTTGTTTCAAATCGATTTTTTGTTTAAGTTTGAGATAGAGATTGTTGTGCTTAATGGTTTAATGTCTTCGGAGGTTCATTACCAACAGCATGACATCTCTCTCATGCCCAAAACAACCCTTTGTTTGACACTTCTTTCCATTAGAGCACTTAATCTGCATTTTTGGACTAACGAAGTACAGAATGGAAAGGTAATTAAAAGAGGTAATTAAAATTGGGATAAAATGGACCAAGATAATAAAATAATTTGGTGTTCAATCGGACGTTAATTGAACATATGGAGACTTGAGTCATTTCATACTTGTTAGTGATGAAATGGTTCAAGTTTCCAAGGTTAACCATTTCCCTTTATCAAATCATGATAAGAAAGAGGATTGCGAGTATTTTATTATGCATTTATCGAAATTGTATCCCTTGGTTCATAAGTCATCACTCAATGAATTTGCGTCGATTGATGGCTTATGAATCAAGGCTACCACTCATTTGAGCTATTTGATGATAATGAAGGGTAGGATGGACAAATATCCCTTGAGAATGCTCTGTTTGTGCTCTGTTTGTTCACTGTTCCAACAGGAAAGAACCAACATTAGTGGCTGGTAGGCCACTATTAATGGCCGGCTGGCCACTACTTCTGGGTTGCCGCCCACTTTTTCGAACGAGGCAGTGCACTGTTTCCTACAGAACAGAGCAGAAATTGAGGTGAAAAATCAGTGCAATCCCTTGACTGTGGAACAGAGTCATTCCGGTAGCAAAACGAGGGCTTTTTCGGGTGGAAATCCGCATCCATGCACGAACCGCCCCTCGATTCTCGAGATCCATTAAAATGATGTTATAATATTAGTATGTTGTACTTAGAGTAGCAGACTTGTAACTAATTAGTTAAATTAGTTAGAATAGCTAGTTAGTTTTGTGTAGTACTTAATTAATTAGCTAAAGTAGTTAGTTGATTTGTGGTGTTGTAATAATTAGCTAGCATAGTTAATTTGTTTCATTTGGGTTGTAATAGATTAGTTAATTCATAGTAATTAGCTAGTTCGTTTATCCAGATCCTCCTGCGTGAGGGCAAAATATGTAATAATGTGTATGTCTTCCAACCCCACGTCTTTCTCCCTTTTATTTATCTACTTATGATGGATAGAATAGAACATCATGTTTCATTTAGCATTTCCCATGTTTGCATCCACTTGTCTTGCATGCATCGAGGCTCGATTCATCATTCTAACAAGTATTGTTGTTTATTACTTTGTTGAATATGTATTTAAACCGCATGCTATCAAATCGATTCACATAGTATATTAGTAGCCAATCCTATTAATTACATCTTGTATGTGTTGCATTAGGCATATTTTGCATTAGTTAGGACCATGCATTTTTCTAACTTTTTTCTCTCTTTTGCCTCGCCACGGGAATTGGGGTAAGCATTTATTGCTTTAGCATATCGCATAAGTGTGCTTGTTGCCATGCCTATCATATTTGCCATGAGGCTAAATGCTTAAGTGATAAAATTGTTTGAATGCCTGTGGATGAAGGCTAATTGCTTGAATTGGAATAATTTGATGAATGTATGTATGAGATCACTTTTTCAAGTGGCATGTATTCAAAACACTTTTCAAACAAACATGAAATCAAATGTTCCAATTTTTGAAAATTAGTCTATACTTGTGTGCAACACATAATAAGTTAGCCTAATAATCGGAACAAGAGCATATAATGTAAATAAAAATCACATCATGAGTAGTAGAGGCCGACCTTTTGATCGGGCGAGTGGGGTGCTCAATTCATGACCTTCCCCTCTCGTACCTAAGTTCTCGACCTGAGGCAACATTGGTGATAAGGGATAAGTGGCCATTGGCACGAGTCTCGAGTTTTCTAAATTTCTCATAAAATATTTAGGTGGCGACTCTGTATCTGGCAAAGCAGTCCATTTTTGGCATTTTGATTCAAAATCGATTTCCCAAAAGATTTGTCAAATTTGGACTCTTTTATGTTTATCTATTTCACATTGCACTTGTGAAATCATATTTAAAACCATGAGAGTCCGAACAGTAGTATCTGAAAGGACCACAAAAAATCGAGCTACAGATTCTGAAGACTCTGTTGGGGACTTAGAGAACTTGACTCGAACTTCACTATGTGAAATTTTTTCTACACTTATTTGTTCTTTGCATTGCATTTGCATTGATGCGCTTAAGTCACTGTGTTTACCATCTATTATTCCTGGACAGTTTGCTAGAGGCTTGCCCAAAAGCTTGTCAAAAGGCTGACCGGACATGGGCTCTGCTATGTTGGGAACACAACCCTTGGATCTGGACTACTGCTGTACCGTTTCATCCTCTTTTCACTTCTTTATGCTAGGTATGAGAGGTATATTAGGTAATCTTGCTGAGGTACCTTTTGACCAATCGGCCTAGCTGCATATATTGCAGTTGTGAAATCAGATTTAGAACCATGGAAGTTCGAACTATAGGGCTAGTCGTATCCGAAAGGACCACGAAAAGTCAAGCTATAGTTTCTGGAGAATCCGCTGGGGACTTATAGAACTTGACTCGAACTTCATGATGTGAAATTTTATTTACACTTATTTGTTCTTTGCATTTGCATTGGTGAGCTTAAATCACTGTGTTTGCCATCTGTTATTCCTGGACGGTTTGCTGGAGGCTTGCCCAAAAGCTTGCCAAAAAGCTGGCCGGACGTGGGCTCTACTATGTTGGGAATACAACCCTTGAATCTGGACTACTGCTGTACCGTTTGATCCTCCTTTCACTTCTCGGTGTTAGGTGTGAGAGGCATATTAGGTAATCTTGCCGAGGTACCTTTTGACCAATCGGCCTAGCTGCATATAGTAAAGCCGTAGTGACTGTTCCAAAATAGAACAAGATACTCTTCCAAAATAGTAAAGCTATAAATCACTGCAAAGCTAGGACAGGGAAACCGTAAACCTCTCATAAGGGTGTTTTGAATGCTTTTGTGCAAAATGTGAAATCTTTGGAAATGTGTGATGTAATCCTGGGAGAGTCTTAAGCTTGAGGTGATTCCTTTCAAACTTGAGGATCATATCAGAATTAGATTTGGGTCAAAATCCTGGGGTTTGTGTTTGATATGGGTGAATTTTTAGCAAGATCAGAACCGAGGCCAAATTGTATCTTGTTTTGTTTTGACCAGCATACCCGGTATCCCGATCTAATGGGGCATTTGTTTTTAATGCTAGGTTTGTCTGAGCCAAAAAAGGAGACGTACCCAACTCAACAACAGCCCAACCCAATCCAAAACCCAGAAAGCCATAACCCATCCTCCATTCAATCCCAGAAAAAAATCCACTTAGCAAAGGCCTAATCCATCTAATCCCCAAAATGCCAGCTTAGAAAAGATCCAGCCAATGCCAGAAGACCCACTCTAAAAAAGCCTAATCCAGTCGAACCCGTCTAGAGTAATCCAACTTAGATACATCAAGTATAATTGGGGCAAAATCCTTGTTAGTCAGCTCTCAGCTTACACCCATCCATTTCCCCGATCGCCAACTCAGTAGACCCATGATGACATAGAGTCCAAAAGAAGTTGTGGCCATGATACCGGTCCTAAACTAGGGAATTTCCATACAGGATGAGACCAATGCTGAAATGCAACACCCATCTTGTGCATCTACTACACATCCAGTCCTGGGGCCCCAACCGAACTTTGATCCATCTCTGCCAACTGAAGATTTGCATGACCCAGATCCTTGAGAAGGGTTCGCTCAAGCTCGAGTTTTCAGACCCCTAGTGCAGCCTAACGAGGGGCTTTATCCCCCTGATATTAATGATCGCGACTTAACCTTGTTAAAAATTGCTAACCTTGAGAAGCAATTTAAAAGACACAGGGACTTAACTCTATTCCCAACATTGAGGATAGGTACATGGAGGCTGCCATAAGGCTCCCAAACAGATTCAAAATGCCACACATTGGGTTTGGAGATTCTATGGTACATATCTGGCTTTTCTTGGACGTCCTGAAACTGATGGGTCTGATTAAGCCTTAGAAACTCTCTCTGTATGGAAGAACCCTGTCGAGTATAGCAGCTACTTGGTACACCAAGTTGGAGGATAAAGTGAAGCAGAACTAGGAAGATTTGGTTGAGGCATTTGTCAATGAGTATTCTTATAATACCTAAATTGAAATGACCACCCAAGAGCTTGAAGCAACCCACCAAAATCTTGAAGAACCTTTTGTGGAATTTGTTGCAAGGTGAAGAGCAAAGACAGCACAAATAAAGATCGGCCTTCTGAGAGGGAGGGACCAAGTACGGATAGTGGTGCAGAACCTTAAGCCTGATGTGTTACAAAAGTTAATAGTCGCTCCACTATTCACTTTAAAAAATTTGCATGAATTAGGGGTTTAGAGTGAGAGTGCATTTAACAAAGGGATTATTCCCAGAGAAAGCAAACCAACAAGGAGGGTGTTTTTCGGGAGCATTATTCGCAAACCCACTGAAATCAATACAGTCGCCACTGCCGACCCTTTTGGCAATACTAATCCACAAACAGCTAGCGCATCCCGAGCTCAAGGTAGAACTTTCACCCCTCTTCATATGAGCCTAACTAGCACATTAAAAGTCCTGATGGAAAGAGGGTATCTCAAACCCCTTGATCCCCAACCACTTCCTGACCCACTCCGTGCTAGACATAACCCCACCAAATATTATGTGTTTCATCAGCAGTGTAGTCATGGCACCTATCATTGCTACCGCCTTCGTCATGAGGTTCAGAATCTCATTGACAACCAGACGATAGCTCCATCTTAAGAACCCAATGTTACCACCAACCTACTTCCCATCCATGACCAAGTAACTTATCATCACCTTAACCTCATCTATAAACTGCCACCTCCCTTCAACCCCAGTATATATATCACTCCGACCCATTTACCCAAGTTTGAGGTGTTCATTCCAGAAAGCATTGATTTGTGCATGATAGAAACACCCACTCTGGTTCAGACACGCCAAAAGCACTAAATGGCTGAACCTACTATTACTGAGATGTTGGGAATGATTGAATACCTTCAAGGAACACTGGTAGATTTAACATTTAGGGTTTCAATCTCGTCAGAAAGCTCCCTAATCCTGGGGTGAGCTATAGTTGAAAAGGGCCAACTCGAAGCTATCTCAAGTTTGGGTGGCGACAGATCAATAACAAATGGGCCTTGCTTCGATATAGCCAACCAATCCTTTGGCCAAGCAGAAGAAAGTTGCATGAACAAGGCTGGGAGAAGTATTAATCCCTATGCACAACTTCGGTGGGCTATTAAGACTTTGAAGGTCAAAGGGTTGAACAAGCAGTAAGTGCTTGAAGTTGTTGCAAAGACTGTGGATGACACTTTTGTCACTTAGGATGAGAGCATTTTAAATCAGGGGGCAAGCAATGAAAATGGATTCTTTAGCAGAAACACCTATCCTAATTCTAGTCCCAAGCCCATGAATACCCAGTAAACACCCACCAACCCATTTGCCAGTATTTCCAAAACTAGAGCTCCCTGCTCCCAAAAACGAACCTTCGCCCAACTGCATATGAGCCTAACCTATGCATTGAAGGTACTGATGGAGAAAGGGTATCTCAAACTGCTCAATCCTCGACTTCTCTCTAATCCTCTCCCACCTAAACATGACTCTACCCAATATTGCATATTCCATCAGCATTATGGTCACAATACTGACCGTTGCTTTTGCCTTCGCCATGAATTCAAGACTTTATTGAAAATAAGGTCATCACCCCTCCTGAAAATCCTAAAGCTATCAATAACCCTCTCCCTGACCATAATAGATTGCCACTCCATAACATAAAACCCATACACAGCTTGCCACCAATAAACCATTACCCTAGCCAACACATCATACTCGCCAATGAGCCCAAACCCATCATGTTCATTCTTGAATCTTCTGATTCTGATATGAGCAAAAGGAATAAAATCTTTGAAGAGATGGAAATTTTACTCGATCTTGGTGAGTTCAAGCTTGATGAGGCAGTGGGCTTTTTACAAATACCAACACTGGTGGTTGGAATGATGAACCTTAGTCTCAGCTAGGGGAATTGTCCAAAAGCACTTGGAAAGGACCTTCTAAACTAGGGGCATGGTGTGAAAAAACAATTGTTTCAGTCAAGAAGATGTGTGGGCACAACGTAATTGCGAGGTTCAATCTGTGAGACCCAATTTGAAAGTCGGAAATCAATCCTTCTGGGTGTGGATGTTAGTGTGGGGGCCGAATACATGGAAAAATCAGATGGTGCGTACCATTGGAAGACTGATATTAATTGGCTATATCCTACGAGAGTGGGGAGCCGAATATAATATATGTGCCGAATAAGTGTAAGTCCTTAGGGCCGAATAAAAGAAAGGACAATGATTAAAAAGTAGGCCCTGGCCCCGAGGATAAAAAAGAACAGGTATAAATACAGGAACAGCGGTTATAGAATGGTATGTAAGAATCACTTCACAAAACTTAGTAAAGAAGCTATCCTGAGTGTTTGAACTAACTTGTCCGTCGGAGTGCTAATTCTGGCACCCCCGATTGGAGTGTTTGTATCTTTTCAGGTGACTAGCTGAGGATCACTAGCGTCTCCCAGGATCCGAAGAGTATTTTCAAACCACTTCTCCACAATTGGCGCCGTCTGTGGGAATACTCAAATACATCCATGGCAGGCGTGACTGAAGATCCTCTGGTAGCCATTGACGAGACCGCACAGGGAGATGACCTCACTCCAGCAAATATGCTCGGAAAAGAAACCATCGCTGCAAGACACGCCTTGAACTTCGACTCACCAACGACCTCAGCGCACAAGACAATGCAGGCGATCATCGAACAAGCAAAGCAGAATGAACAAAGGCTGGAGAACATGATCGTTGAAAATGAACGTCTCCGTCAAGATTTGGCCCTCGAAGTCGCAAAATCGAGAGAAGCCATGCTGTAGACGTCCTAGAACGCCCCGGGAGGATGAGTCCCGTTCTGCTCGTTTTGGGCTCACTACAGTTCGAACTCTTAAATCGTCACGGTTCTTAATCTAAACCAAAGAGTCCAAATTCGGCAAATCGTTTTAAAAAATAGATTTTTAGAAAGAAGTGCCAAACATTGACTACTTTGCCAGATACAGAGTCGCCACCTAAATAATTTTTTAATGGGGGAATTTAGGAAACCCTGACTCGTTTGCCTAAGGCCACGTGTCCGTCATCACCAGAGTTGCCTCGGCTCAGGAACTTGGGTACGATTGGAGAAGGTCAGCTATGAGCACCCCCTCTCGCCCGATCCGAAGATCGGCCTCTACTAATCGTGATATCTTGTTTTGAAAACATTATGCGTTCTTATTCCGATTAATAGCCTAGATTTACTATGTGATGCGCACAGCAAAACAAGTATAGACTAGATCGCCTAATTCGGAACAAAGCATCGCATATCCGCTTGTTTGGAAAATGTTTTGAAATTTCCTACTCGTGAGTAGGCTAAAACACGGATTTTGATGAGTTGTTCCAACTCAAGCAATCCAACCTTCACCCACAGGCATTCAGGCAGTTCATATCATATAAGCATCTAGCCGCATGGTAAGCATGCTGTCATGTTAACATTCACACTCGTGCGAGATGCTAAAACACAAAATACTTACAGTGTACTCAAAGCCAAAACAAAGAACTCGTTAGCAATCAATGTATGATCCAAGTCCATGTTAAGTGCCTAATGTAACGCATATCGAATGCAATCAGGATAGGCTCGGCTGATCCTAGGATGGCATGCGAAATACAACCATTTGATGCACGTATTCAAGTTAGATTTGAAATATTATGCAATTAGCATGATGTGCCGAGCCCGATGCATGCAATACCGATGAATGATGCATGCATGCATAGCATAAGGATGCTAAATTAAATATGCCCTAGTACTAACCATCAAAGCAGGTAAGTAAAAGGGAGAAAGAAGTGGGGGTTGGATGACATGCACACACGCACCCACACATATTACAAATTTTCCATCACTCGGAGGGACCGAAAGAATAATACAGATTTAACTAACCTACAACCTAATTAAATATTACAGACCAATTAAACTAGTTAAGCAAATTAACTAATCTAATAAAACAGTAAACAGCCTCAGGGAGAGGACCCGATGCAATGCGTGCTCGGCTTCGCTCGGAAGTCCACTGTCATGCACAAGTTTGCCTCTGTTTCCCCTGCTCTGTTCTTCTGAAAATTGCACGACTCCCAAGGTATGCTCTATGGACATTGTGGATCACCACCGACCAAGTGGAAACCCCACCGACCATGTCCGGATGGTCATCGATCATTTGCTGAGCTCTCGGCCATCAATAATTGGTCGGTCGGCAATATGGATGGCCAGCTGGCCAAAGCTTCATGCAAAAACTGTTTTGACAGCAGTAGAGAGAAAAACAAGGCATGACAATGCATTTCAAGCAAATGTGTGCACCAACACATCCCTTATCATGTTTGTGACTCAAAGGGGTATGTTCCTTGATTCTCGAACCACCAATCGCGCATTTCAATGCGTGATGGCCCAAGGAACCAAGTCGTGCATTTTGATTTCAAATGAAATGCAATGCATAGAAACATATAGAGGGGCTTTCAACCTCTATCATGACTTGGTCAAGAGGTGAAAGATGCATGCAGTGATATGCAACCTAGACATGTGAGCTAAGTGTGCAAAATGAGATGCAAACAAGTAAGCATGCAATAGGCACACAACCTAAGCAAATAAGTATGCAAGACATGGAATAACTATGCAAGTTTAACCATACAAGCATGCAAGGTGCAACATGGACAACATGTTAGGCAACTTAGCCAAGAGAATGCATGCCAAATGCAAAGCGATTGAAGCCTACAACACATGCAATAGGCTAAGTATATGACAACACACAAGGTGAGCATGCAAACAATGGACTTATACCAATTTGGGCAGCCCTATACTAGGCCCAAAACAGTGGCCAACACACGAATGAATGAGAGGCAAAACGCACACAAACATGCACATGTTAAGGCCTAAACACTTAAGCATATGGAGACAACTTTTAAGCACACTTAAAAGAGGATAAACATGGACACATAACATGCACATAAAGCTCTGAAAATCATGTTATGAAGGTGCCAAACCAGGTAAACAAGACAAGCTAAACATGCAATAATGGTCCAAGATTCAAGGAAAGCCTAAGGGGGCTTAAACCATGGCTAAGTCAAACAAGCCCCACAAAGCTAAAAGAACTTAAAACAGGTCCGAGGCAGACCTAAACAAAGCTAAGGACACACCTAGATGGCATATAAGTGGTCCGAACATTCAAGCATACAAAAGTGGCCACACATGGAGCATAAGTTGACAACCTTGTAAGGCATTAAAGGGACATCAAATGCAAGCATACAAGCATACCATGAGGACTGAAATGGTGCTATAAGTAGTGCCAAACCACTGAAATGATGCAAGGATGACATGCTAGAGGGGTCAATGCTCAAGACATACAAGAGAGTTTGCATGGTAGCTATACAAAGCAAAGCATGGACGACTCAAATGACCAAAAACAGACCTTTAGCATGCTAAAACAAGCATAAAAGCTTCACAAAGCTAAGCCAAAAACATGCTAGAAACAAGGCTCAAAGCACAAGGCATGCTAAGGCAATTCATGACATTACAAGACATGTATGCTAAGCAAGCATGGTGTGCCTAAGCCAACTCACGACAATGCTATATCATGGCAAGATAGTCATAAAAAATAATTAAGGCATGGCCAACATACACTTAAACAAGGTGCTCACTAATGAGGCTAAAATGGCCCTTTTCAAGGACAACAAGGAAAGGGGGTGGCCCTCTCCTTCTTAGGACCTTAAACCACGGGATTTCAGTGGTGAGGAGGCCCAAACAAAGTGGTCCCAGAGCTCACCAAAATAGCACAAAAATAGGGCCAAACAAGGCCTAAGAGGGGTCAAACAACCCCAAAGCTCAAAGCAACCTTAAACAACTATTTTAAGCAGGTAAAAATAGAACTTTTATATGTTATATGCAAAGTCTAAAAACAGTTGCGAGATAGTCAAAAAAGCTATGCAAAAATGGAGAATAAAGGGCAAGAACACTCACCCTTGAAGAACACTTCCAAGATCACAAGACCAGACCTCTTCTTGGATCAAAACCAGCTCAAAAAGTCCAAGATCAGCCTTGTAATGCCTCAGCAACTAAGGAAAGGTGTAATGGTAGGTGTTTGTGTGCAATAGTAAGAACAAACACACACTAAACACTCAAGAGAGGGAGAGATATAGAGATTGAGTATGAACAAACCCTAACCTTAAAACTCAAAGCTCTAAAACATTTTTCAACCCTAATGGAGGGAGAAGAGGCTCCCTCTTATAAACAATCCCTCTTGTAAAGCTTTCCATACAAGCTAGTCAAGAGGGAGATCCCTCTATACACGTGTATGGAGGGGAGCAAAGTGTATGCCAGCTATCACAGCTGGCATAAAAATATCTGCAAAAGCAGATGAACAGTGGTCGGCCAGCCAAAAATGCAATTTGACCAAAATAGATGGCCAGTCGACCATCTAGAGTACCGGTCGGCCAAACATTTGGCTGATGGAAACAAAACACAGCCGGTGGCTTCAAGCCATGGCCAGTGGAGTGTGGGGATGGCCAACAAGCCATTCCTTGCCCTCCACAGCAAAAACACAAGTGTTTGGTGCAAAGCTAAACACAAAACAGTTGAGTCGAGAGATCTTGAGGCAAGGCGCGTAGCCGAGACCTCTGGGAACTCAAGACGAACACAAACAAGAATGATCACCGAGTATTCAAATGGTGACGTCCAAGTCTTGAGGACGGTCAAAAATGGGGTGTCTACACATGCGCCAAGATCTCGAACGACCCCCGAGGGCCGGTGGACAACGACCTTGAGCCCGACCAAAGGATACCGATAGCGACTCCAACTCATTAACCACAGAGCTCAACAAGAATGGACGATTCAAAACTCCCAGCTCCTCCGAAAAGAGTCTACATACAAGGAACAAGCGCAGGAGGAGCAGTTCAGACGAAGAGGACCAGCACGATCCTTTTGTCCGACGGATTACAAGGGCGACCCTGCCCAAGAAGTTCAAAGCTCCTTCATTCACTCTCTACGATGGAAAATCAGACCCCACTGATCATATCCGTCACTACAAGCAGGCCATGACATTGCATGCAGACAACGAAGCCGTCATGTGCCGAATATTCCCCAACAACCTGGGGCCATTAGCTGTCAGGTGGTATTACAAGTTGGAGTCGGCCTCGATCAAAAGCTTCCATCAATTACAGAAATCCTTCAGGGCCAGGTTCATCACCAACGAGGTGCAACCGAAACAGGCCGACTCTCTCTAGGCTATGCAGATTCAGTCAGGAGAAACGCTCAGAGCGTATTCGGCGCGCTATTGGGAGTGCTTCAACCTCATCGACGACGCTTGCAACAACTCCATGGCCATCACCGTCTTCAAAATGGGACTACATCCCGATAGTCCTCTTCACAGTTCCTTGACCAGAAGACCCTCCAAAACAGTTTGGGTGTTGATGAAGAAAGTTGAAGAGTATTGCAAAGTGGAAGATGATGCCTTGAGAATAAAATCCGGCCAAATGTCCAACAAAACAGCCCCCCTGAAATTGCTCAACCAATAAGTTCCGCGCCACCTCCTAGCCCAGAGCCTCGGCAACGTGCTAAACGAGACAAAAGGCGAGATACTCGCTGATCAAGCGATCAATGCTCCCACCAGACGAATGAACAAGTGTAAGTCGACAGCAGGCGTTCGAGGCGTGCCGACAAGAAGTACACAGAGTTGTCAGAACCATTTGCTGCAATAATGACCAAAGTCCAGCACCTTCCATTCTTCAAATGGCCGTCAAAGATGGTGGGACCGCCCGACACGCGAAGGAGGGATAGGCGGTGGGAATATCACAAAGATCATGGCCACGAAACGGAAAGTTGTTACGCATTAAAAGATCACCTGGAAGAACTGGTGCAAGACGGCCGACTGCAACAGTATGTGAGAAAGGGAAAGTCAACCCAGGCACTGGCCTTGAGGCAAGACTCACCTTTACTTGGCGTGATCCATATGATCTACAACCTGCCTGCACCCCTAACCGTGCACATAATTCAGTCGCATCCAATCCCCCAAAAGCAACGTATTCTGACTGAATAGCCCAAAGAAGCTCTGACAATTATTTATAATGACTCTGATCTTAGCGGCACAACAGCTTTCCACATCAATCCGTTGGTCATTAAATTACGCATAAATCGGTTCACCATTGAACGCATTCTCATAGACCTGGGGAGTACTTCAGAGGTTATGTATTACTAAACTTTCATCAAACTCAGCCTCAACGAGTCAGATCTGTCTCCAGCGCCTCACCCATTGTTCGGCTTTAATATGAATCCTGAATACCCGTTAGGGAAGATCATACTACCTGTTCGAGCGGGCTCCAGAACAGTCGAAGTAGAATTCCTGGTCGTAAAGCTCCATTTGCCGTATAATGTCATCATGGGGCGAACCTGGATACATATTATGAAGGCCGTTCCAAGCACTTATCATCAGCTTGTGCGCTTCCCGACAGCCCATGGCATTGAAGAGATCCGTGGCTCTCCCCAATCGGCACAAGCAGAGATTTAATGAAAACCCTATCACTAATCCGACCTGTGGGCTTTGATACTTGTATATAATTACTTCTGTAATGCAAACCATTTTTCTTCGTGGCTCCATTCATTTCTCAACGCCCCCTTGGGTGCATGACACCTTAGGGCCGACTAAAGCCTCCGGATTCAGAGCGCCCTTCGTGGATATCACGATTGACCAAACTAAGTCTCCGGATTTGGAGCCCCCTCTGGTGCATGACATCTTAGGGCCGACTAAGTCTCCGGATTCAGAGCCCCCTTTGGTGCATGACACCTTAGGGCCGATTAAAGTCTCCGAATTCGGAGCCCCCTTTGGTGCATGACACCTTAGGGCCGATTAAAGTCTCCGGATTCGGAGCCCCCTCTGGTGCATGACACCTTAGAGCCGACTAAGTCTCTGGATTCGGAGCCCCCTTTGGTGCATGACACCTTAGGGCCGATTAAAGTCTTCGGATTCAGAGCCCCCTTTGGTGCATGGCACCTTAGGGCCGATTAAAGTCTTCGGATTCGGAGTGCCCTTCATGGATATCACGATTGGGCAAACTAAGTCTTCGGATTTGGAGCCCCCTTTGGTGGATGACACCTTAGGGCCGATTAAAGTCTCCGGATTCGGAGCCCCCTTTGGTGCATGACACCTTAGGGCCGATTAAAGTCTCTGGATTCAGAGCGCCCTTCGTGGATATCACGATTGGCCAAACTAAGTCTCCGGATTCGGAGCTCCCTCTGGTGCATGACACCTTAGGGCCGACTAAGTCTCCGAATTCAGAGCTCCCTTTGGTGCATGACACCTTAGGGCCGATTAAAGTCTCCAGATTCGGAGCCCCCTTTGGTGCATGACACCTGAGGGCCGATTAAAGTCTCCGGATTCGAAGCGCCCTTCGTGGATATCATGATTAGCCAAACTAAGTCTCGGATTTGAAGCCACCTCTGGTGCATGACACCTTAGGGCCCACTAAGTCTCCAGATTCGGAGCCCCCTTTTGGTGCATGACACCTGAGGGCCGATTAAAGTCTCCGGATTCGGAGCCCCCATTGGTGCATGACACCTGAGGGCCGATTAAAGTCTCCAGATTCGGAGCGCCCTTCGTGGATATCATGATTAGCCAAACTAAGTCCCGGATTTGGAGCCACCTCTGGTGCATGACACCTTAGGGCCGACTAAGTCTCCAGATTCGGAGCCCCCTTTTGGTGCATGACACCTGAGGGCCGATTAAAGTCTCCGGATTCGGAGCCCCCTTTGGTGCATGACACCTCAGGGCCGATTAAAGACTCCGGATTCGGAGCGCCCTTCGTGCATATCACGATTGGCCAAACTAAGTCTCCGGATTCGGAGCCCCCCTTTGGTGCATGACAGCTTAGAGCTGACTAAGACTCCGGATTCGGAGCGCCGGATATCACGATTGGCCAAACTAAGTCTCCGGATTCGGAACCCCCTTTGGTGCATCACACCTTAGGGCCGATTAAAGTCTCCAGATTCGGAGTCCCCTTTGGTGCATGACACCTCAGGTTCGACTAAAACTCTGGATTCGGAGCGCCCTTCGTGCATATCACGATTGGCCAAACTAAGTCTCCGGATTCGGAGCCCCTCTTGGGTGCATGACACCTTAGGGCCGATTAAAGTCTCCGGATTCGGAGCCCCCTTTGGTGCATGACACCTTAGCGCCGATTAAAGTCTTCGGATTCGGAGCGCCCTTCGTGGATATCATGATTGGCCAAACTAAGTCTCCAGATATAGAGCTCCCTTGGGTGCATGACACCTTAGGACCGATTTAAGTCTCCGGATTCGGAGCCCCCTTTGGTGCATGACACCTTATGGCCGACTAAAACTTCGGACTCGGAGCGCCCTTCGTGCATATGACGATCGGCCAAACTAAGTCTCTGGATTTGGAGCCCCCCTTGGGTGCATGAGACCTTAGGGCCGATTTAAGTCTCTCGATTTGGAGCCCTCTTTGGTGCATGACACCTGAGGGCTGACTAAAACTCCGGATTCAGAGCGCCCTTCGTACATATCACGATTGGCCAAACTAAGTCTTCGGATTCGGAGCCCTCCTTTGGTGCATGACACCTTAGAGCCGACTAAGACTCCGGATTCGGAGCGCCCTTCGTGGATATCACGATTAGCCTGACTAAGTCTCCGGATTTAGAGCCCCCTTGGGTCCATGACACCTTGGGGCCGATTTAAGTCTCCGGATTCGGAGCCCCCTTTGGTGCATGTCACCTTAGGGCCGACTAAGTCTCCTGATTCGAAGCCCCCTTTGGTGCATGACACCCCTTAGAGCCGACTAAGACTCCAGATTCGGAGCGCCCTTCGTGGATATCACGATTGGCCAAACTAAGTCTCCGGATTCAGAGCCCCCTTGGGTGCATGACACCTTAGGGCCGGTTTAAGTCTCCGGATTCGGAGCCCCCTTTGGTGCATGACACCTTAGGGCCGACTAAGTCTTCGAATTCGGAGCCCCCTTTGGTGCATGTCACCTTAGGGCCGACTAAGTCTCCGGATTCGGAGCCCCCTTTGGTGCATGACACCTTAGAGTCGACTAAGACTCCGGATTCAGAGTGCCCTTTGTGGATATCACGATTGGCCAGACTAAGTCTCCGGATTCAGAGCCCCCTTGGGTGCATGACACCTTAAGGCCGATTTAAGTCTCCGGATTCGGAGCCCCCTTTGGTGCATGACACCTTAGGGCCGACTAAGTCTCCGGATTCGGAGCCCCCTTTGGTGCATGACACCTTAGGGCCGACTAAGACTCCAGATTCGAAGCCCCCTTTGGTGCATGACACCTAAGTGCCGATTTCACCTCCGGATTCGGAGTACCCTTTGGCACGAACAAAACAAAACTCGCCAACATCAGAAATAGGGTGCTTAACTAAGCATATAGAAAATTCAGAATAAGACGCAAATAAGGTGCTTAACTAAGCATATAAAAAGTTCTGAATAAGGCGCAAATGTTCGAAATAAAGCTTTTTATTCGATCAAACAGTTGTTACATAAACGCAACCCGCATTTGAGCATTACAATTTTTATTTAATCACACAGTTGTTACATAAACGCAACTTGCATTTGAGCATTACAATACCCATTTCCAAACTCAAAAGCTAAAAAATGGAGAAGACGCATTGGTAAAGTGGCAGCGCCGAATCAACTCCCGTCACCCGGAAGTCCTCCGCGGTTTGCAATACCTTGAGCCAACTGTGCCCAAGTCCACTCCTGATACCATTGACAATGTCAAGGCAAAGATCCAGGACAAGGAAGGATAAAAACCCAACGGTCGTTGCCTTTCCTTTCGGGGTGATCTGCTTCGACGACTTGAAGATTCATGCCAACTTTTGGACGCCCTACTTCCCATATGGATGGGTCCTCTGCCGCGCTCCATGGCAATGCCAAGATCGGCTGAACTCTAGTCTCTAACTAACATCCCCACTTATCCCACCACACATTAGTGATTGTTTATCTGCGCGAAGCGCCCACTCCTTTTATTTTCAATACTGGTAGCGATCTTGAGGCCTCAATCCCGAGGCAATTTCACTAACACTAAACTCCATGAGAAAAACGTCGGTTGACATTTGTAACGGCATAGTTATCCAAACGACTTTTTGAAGCACGTGCACTGGCCAAAAATCTAGGCCCCGAGCCGAGTTGAATTTGCCGCAGCCACTTTACCCGCTGGCTTTCGGCTTCCTCAAGTTACAATAGCCTCATTCAGGGATAAACGGCTATCACGTATGGGTCGACCCTGCCAATCAATGTTTATACATTCATTCAAACATATACAGTAAAACGAAACGCATACATACCAAATACGAACTGCAACAAAATATTTACCATAGAACGTTTTTTATACGATAAAACAAGCAATATATTACATAGTTTTGAACGCGATCTACGTTTCAACCTTACAATAAGTATACTTATACGGCATCACCCTCATCCTCACTCTTCTCGACTTCAAAAGCAGAAAACAGAAAATGTTTACTGTGGTAGAGTGGCGATGCCGAATCAATGCCTGACGCTCGAAGAGCTTCTGCGGCTTGAGATGCCTTGATCCAACCGTGCCTAAATCCACGATTTTCACATCGACAAACTTCTTCAGCAAGTTTTTCCTTGGTCTTTTCGATTCCAACTTTTCGGCCGTCATGAAAACCTGTCTCATAGGCCGTTCCCTTCGCGTTCTCCATTGCAAACATACTCGCCGTCTCACGATCGGCAAGCGCAAAACTGATAAGCCGAATGGTAACCCTTTCCGCAATTGGGTTTCCGTGCCCGGCGGGTTGTGCTTGGGCCGCCTTGGTCTTCCTTAACTCGCGCTCAGCTGCCTCCGTGCGAGCCTCCAAACTTCGAATACGTTCCTCCTTCTTCTCCATTTCTCGGCGGGCAGCGCGCAACCGCATGCCGATTTCATAGGCAGTGTAAAGCCTCTTCACCGCCCCGTGAATGCCTTCGCGAAATACTTCGTAGTCCTAACGACCTACCATCGATTGCTGAACCTCAGGAGGAAAAATTTGTCGAGCAAACTCGACCGCTACATTTGGGTCCCGAACGATCGAGTCCGCCTCTATCATGGTTCTATTTCCCACAAATACCGCAAA
This sequence comes from Camellia sinensis, assembly GCF_055761805.1. NCBI lineage: Eukaryota > Viridiplantae > Streptophyta > Magnoliopsida > Ericales > Theaceae > Camellia > Camellia sinensis. Next base: position 134,607,595 of record NC_138973.1, read on the forward strand.
GCTTAATGGGCACGGATTCGAGTCAGATCCCTTCTCGACTCGAGGTTGAGAAGATCTGCCCTGCGACTACTTGTCCCGCCTGGGCGACCTGCTTCGACGTCGAGGAGACTGACGCCTCTCTCGATCCCTGGAACTCCTACCCTCTCTGCGCGAAGGGTCACCACCTCGATGCATGTCTCCACCCAGCTCAGCTAGCGTCCTCGCTTCCCCTCTACTGTCAAAGAAAAGTCTGTTCGACATTCACACGATACCTTCAAAAGCTAGAGTCAGTTGTTTACTGTATTCATAAAAGTTATACCCTTAATCATTTATCCTTTACAGAGGCAGCACCCTTGGGGCAATTTCATTAATTGTGAAAACCTCAATCGCCCAGCGCCGACTGGATAGACCCGCCGGCGCCCGAATCATCATACACCGCCTGGGGCAAGGGCGTGATAGATTTATCAATACATTCGGCTTAAGTGCCCCAGCCGGCCCATGAATCGACAACAAAACTAAGTTCGCCTCCTCTAGCGCCCGAATGATCATGCACCGCATGGGGCAAGGGCAGATTAATCAATCTATTCGGCTTAGGTGCCCCATCCGGCTCACGAATCGACTTCAGAATTATCATGCGCCGCCTGGGGCAAGGGCGTGATAGATTTATCAATATATTCGGCATAAGTGCCCCAGCCGGGCCATAAATTGACAACAAAACTAAGTTTGCCTCCTCCGGCGCCTGAATGATCATGCACCGCCTAGGGTAAGGGCGTGATAGATTAATCAATCTATTCGGCTTAGGTGCCCCAGCCGGCTCATGAATCAACTTCAGAATGATCATGCACCGCCTGGGCAAGGGCGTGATAGATTAATCAATCTATTCGGCTTAGGTGCCCCAGCCAGCTCACGAATTGACTTCAGAATTATCATGCGCCGCCTGGGGCAAGGGCGTGATAGATTTATCAATACATTCGGCTTAAGTGCCCCAGCTGGCCCATGAATTAACAACAAAACTCAGTTCGCCTCCTCCGGCGCCCGAATGATCATGCACCGCCTGGGGCAAGGGCGTGATAGATTAATCAATCTATTCGGCTTAGGTGCCCTAGCCGGCTCATGAATCGACTTCAGAATGATCATGCACCGCTTGGGGCAAGGGCGTGATAGATTAATCAATGTATTCGGCTTAGGTGCCCCAACCGGCTCAAGAATCGACTTCAGAATTATCATGAGCCGCCTGGGGCAAGGGCGTGATAGATTTATCAATACATTCGGCTTAAGTGCTCCAGCCGGCCCATGAATCGACAACAAAACTAAGTTCGCCTCCTCCGGCGCCCGAATGATCATGCACCGTCTGGGGCAAGGGCAGAATAATCAATCTATTCGGATTAAATGCCCCAGCCGGCCCATAAATCGTTTCAGCATAATACCAACGAACTATTCGACATACGAATGATAAGATTGCCATGATATTCAATCATAGAAAGGTCAACAGAGTAGTCATTCTAACTAAAGTAGTGAAAGGCAAACATTTTACACCAACATAACATCACAAACTGCGCATTAGTAGTGAAACAAGAAGATAATTTTCATTAATAAATTGAGCGCAGACAGTAGCCAATTTATACATGAAAACTAATCGGAACCAACAAAAGTCCTAAAAACAAAAACATACATTAAAAGGGAAAATATTTCATAAAATTCGAAAGACTCCCAGATTAATCCTCGGGGTCAGACTCAAGTGGCTCAACGTCCACCTGCTCGTAAGGAATTGGCAAGGCCAATGTAACCCCAGCGGCATCAAGGGCCTTGAGCCACCCGTGTTTGAACCCCCGATTCTCGAACTTGGGGACTTCATCTACGTATTCTTTGAACGCGGTGCCTTTTCCTGCTTCAAATGCGGCAGAAGCCTCAGATTCTGCTTTTTCCTTGGCCGCCTTCAACTCTGCTAACTCAGTCTCCATTCTGTTAAGTGCCTCCTCGGCTAGCCTAAGCGATTCTTTGCTCGCGTTCGCCCTATCTTCGGCATCAGAACGGTGCTGATCGGCAGCCCGAGCCTTTTCCACTTTGGCTTCGGCTCGCGCAGTCTCCATAGCGGCCCTCATCATCTCAAACTCAGCCCTGCTCTTTTGATCGACCACTTCTGACTGTAAACGATCAATCCTCTCAAGGGAATCATGTAGGCGGTGGCCCAAGTCGGCGATCTTGCCGACCATCTGCAAAACGATTGGGATCGTTAGATGCCATAGGCAACCAAAATCAAAACAAGTCAAAGTTCACCTACCAAAAGGGCCGACTGCGCAGATAGGGCTATGGCCACCAAATCCGGCACAGCATGAATGGATGCCTTATCAGCTGGTAGGGAGACTGACGCCGCCAGGCTCTAGGCTACCGCCGGGTCGGTAATGATGGATGCGTCAAAAGGAATCGACGTGTCTCTAATCTTTGGCTGAACAATAAAAGGAACAACCACGTTCGATTCTTCTAAGCGAGGCCTTTTGTCGGCAAGACTATCTTCTGAACCGGCCTCTCCCACGGCGCTATGCTTCTTGCCCCGCTCTTCCGGAATCAACCATTCATCAATGACCGGTTGTTCAACCTCTTTCGCTGTTTCGGTCGCAACAATCTTAGCCGGCTCTTTAATAACGGGTTCGGAAGACTCAACCAAGGCAGGTCCAGAACGGGCGGCCATATGCTCGGCATTTTTCTTTCGAGCCATCTGCGTGAGGCTTTCCCCAGCCATACCTTCAAAAAAATCACCGGGTAAGTCTCCCAAACCTCCAACAATATCTCCAAAAGAAAACTCCGCCCGACCCGAAATGGACGGCGAGGTAGGCTGACTACGTCTGGCTACCTCAAACGCCGAGTTTAGGGCCTCGTCAACCTCTTCGGCCTCCTCAGCGAACTCTCTGTCTGGTTCGGCGACTACCTCTACCACCGGCTCGATGTCTTGCCCCAAGTCAGAGGCTTCAAGACCAACTTGTCTGAGACTCTTGAAGCTAGGGAAGATAAGAGCCGCAAGCTGTTGATCGCCGGATGGAATTGGAATATTGTCAGCGGTCAAAAAAGTAGTGTAAGTAGGCTCGTATCGAAGAAGTATGTGGGCCGCTCTCCCTTGCTTCTATATGTTTGCACGGCCAAAGTATCCGAGTGCAACCTGCACAAGGACCGCGTCGTCGGTAGAAACCAGAATCTTCTTCAAATTACTGCCTGCAAAGGCAAGGGGTTAGACACCAGGGGAAAGCCGAGTAAAAGAAAAGTTCAGTAAACACAAGGAGACACACGGCAACCTGGTTCACCCCTCCGTCTGGGAATAGGGCCTAGGCGATCCTTGCCTTCGCCAAATTCCCAGTTTCCTCAGATATTGACCATTACGTCATCCACACGCTTGCCAAAACTGGCGAGCATGGTTACCAAATGATGGTCAGTATCCTTGGCCCTAAGAAAGTACCGCCCAAGCTGACCGGAAGATTTGGCTAAAGCATAGCAGTGCCGAATGGCCGGAATCCCAAGATCGATCCTGAGGCGCCGGTTCAACTCTACGATCCCCATTACGATTCGAAAAAAGTTCACGTTGGGCTGAGAAGGAATCAGACCCCAATAGCGGAGGACTACCCTAAGGAATGGATGTTGGGGAAAACAGACCCCGCCCTCTGCAATGGATAGTAGTGGAAAGACGATTGAATTTTGATCCTCTCTCTCCATATCCAGAGTGTTGTCCGTCACTAGAGATAGATGAATATCGTCGGGGAGGGAAAAGTGTCGCCGGAATCTAGAGACACAACGCTCAGAAAGGAGGTCTTTCAAGTGTTTGGCCATTTTCACAGGGTATAAAGGGTTCACCAAAATGAAAATAACAAACAAAAATAAGATTGCAAAGAAAAAAGAAGAAGACTTACGAGGAGCAAGGGAGACGAGGGTAGACGGAGAAAAGTTGCAGAGAATGCGAGTCAAAGAAGGGATATCTGCTGGCGGTCCAAGAGTCTCGAATACTCGACAAACTGTGCATTCGAAAGGACTTAAATTTCAAATCACAATAAATGCGAGACGCACGATTGCGCGGGAAAGCGTAATGATGAACGAAAAGGTGTGCGCATCCTGACATCTATATTGGGGATACGCAAAGCCGTTTGACCTATTTTAACCTTTCCAATTCAAGACCAAACACGCCGATTAACTTCCGTCAATGGGGAGTTCGGGGGGCAATTGTGGGGGCCGAATACATGGAAAAATCAGATGGTGCGTACCATTGGAAGACTGATATTAATCGGCTATATCCTACGAGAGTGGGGAGTCGAATAAAATATATGTGCCGAATAAGTGTAAGTCCTTAGGGCCGAATAAAAGAAAGGACAATGATTAAAAAGTAGGCCCTGACCCCGAGGATCAAAAAGAACAGGTATAAATACAGGAACAACGGTTATAGAAAGGTATGTAAGAATCACTTCATAAAACTCAGTAAAGAAGCTATCCTGAGTGTCTGAACTAACTTGTCCGTCAGAGTGCTAATTCCGGCACCCCCGATCGGAGTGTTTGTATCTTTTCAGGTGACTAGCTGAGGATCACTAGCGTCTCCCAGGATCCGAAGAGTATTTCCAAACCACTTCTCCATAGTTAGTATTGCTGAATTGAAGCCAGGTCTAGACCTTCTCGTGGGCTACTTGAAGTTTTTTTTGACATTCTATAGATGGACTTGGAGAAAGGAAACCCCCTTTTGTCTCAATATTTTGAGTTGTGTCTTGTAAATAGTTGTTGTGAGTTTTGTTTTCTTTGTCTTTTCTTGCGTTGTTGTGTCAGTTGAGTTTTTTCCTTTGAGTTGCTCTCATGTACCCTCAGGTCTTCATCTTTATAACAAAGTGGGAGTCAAGGTTTTGATCATTTTCTTGTGTCTACAGGAATGCATGTGTGACCTTTTAAAAAATAGAAAAAGCTTTGAATTTGTTTTTTGAATGAGATTTTGTTAATAAGCTCGAGTGTTGAGAAGGATCCCCCGAATGGTTTGAGTGAATTTGAACTTATCAGCGCAAAGTCATTCATGATTTTAGAGTTTTAAGCCATTTCTTTTTCAAACTTGCAAAGATAGGTTCAGAGTTGTGCGTGGTATTTTACATTGTTCTGGGGAATCTCTTCACCGTTAGGCAATCATTGTTGGCAAGCATAAGGTGGCTTTCAAATCTACAAGTACAAGGCGGCTTTTAGACCTCATAATCTTAGAATTGCTCCCCTGGTGTTTTCATTATTTCAAAGAGAAAATGATAAAGGAAACCAAAAAGAAAGAGAAAGAAAGGAAGAAAAGAAGAAAAAAAGAGAAAGAAGAAAAAAGGAAAAAGAAAAAGGAGTCAACCATCAAGCTAGGGGTATCCATTGGAATGAAATTCAATCAACCATGAGGAAAAGAACTTTCGTCTGAATTCGGGGAATCTGATGCGAGGAGGTAACCACAATGCAAGAAGAGCCAACTTTGCAAATAGAGCAAAAGAAAGAACAAAGACATGCAAAAAAGAATGGAGAACAAGCTCAAATCAAGGTGAAGTCAGTTCCAATGTTAGGCCAAGGATGACCATTGATCAAATTCATCACAAGTGTTGTAACGCTATCCTTGAGAGGCTCACTAGGCCGAGAACTTGAAAGGGCGACCTAGGCAAAAGTTAAGCATGAAAAATGAGAAATCAAAAAAATATAGCTCGCAAGGTTGAAAATCCCGAAGGGGCAACTTTGGCAAAAGTTAGAGCACAAAAGGACAGTGTTAGCACCCAAGTGAACCTTAGACATGAAATACATTGACCTGATTCCCATTCTTGGGATACGTAGGCAACTTTATCCTAAAGTTCAATCTTAACCATATCTATCTCATCCATCTCAACCCGATCATCTTGCCTAATTCACGTTGTCAACTTCACATCAGTCCATGAGCTACACCGACTGTTGTGCATATCATATACTTGCATTGGGTAAGAAGGAACTAGCTTCAATCAACAAGTGGAGCAATTTTCAATACTTGAACTTATTAGTAGAATCTCTAACTTAAGCCAAAAAGGGAATCGAAATTGAGTTTTAAAGGGAGCATAAATAATACTAGGGCCACTATGAATGATCAGTTACCTTGAGTCTTTTTCTGCTTTTGGGTCAGTTGTGAGTTCTGTTATGTCACACCTGGTGTTTGTCTCGGTCTGCACTCTTCATCGAGTCACCATAGCATGTATGTCACTCAAAAGGGCTCTTTATCGAGTCACCATAGCGTGTCTGTCCCTCAAAGTTCAACAAAGTGGCATGGTCAAAATTCCATACATGAATGTTCGCTCCAAACTCGAAAACAAGTCCATGTGTCGAATTCATAAACGAGCTGAGAGTGCACATACAAGGGGCATCACATTCATGATCATTGCAAAGTATATATGAGGGATCTGTCACTGCTTCAGAGGGGAGTGGATTAAGTTCTCAATATGTTAGAAGAGAAGCATGAGTCTGATTGGTTGGCAACTATTCCAAGATCTGATGATCCCCATTATATGTGCCTGCATAATGTTAGAAAAGGTGGCTAGTGACTGGACACAAGGGGCAATTTTCAGTATATCTGATTGGGCCATCCATCAAACAAGGGGCATGAACCCAACCGGTGGCCAACGACTGGACACTAGGGGTAATTTTTAGTGCATCTGATTGGGTCATCAATTGAACAAGGAACATAAACCCAACATTTCTCTCCATCCACTCAAAGCCATTTATCGGGCACTTTTCCCTGGGTTAGGGTGAGCTCAATCCCATGATGATGCTGATATGATTCAGCTTTCGAAAGTTGTCTCCGACCATTTCAAAACTCTCTCGGGATTGCCATCTTCCCTTTGATGAATACATGTGCTTTGGATTATGCATGTACGCTCATACACTCTGGCCGTTTTGAACTACATGATTGGTTGCTCTTGCTCTTGACTTTGTTTTGTACTTAACAGAGTTTCGTTGAGTTACCTTTCGCAATGTTTTTCAATTACATTTCAATAAGTTGTGGCAAGATGCCCTACACTAATTTTATAAGGTACATGATGCACTACTCTATGTACTGCTCATTTCCCTCTGCATACCATACGTATTCATTATTTTGTGCACCTTGCATAGCTGTCTTCTACACCTATATCGCACTGTTTTGTGTATCTTGTATCGCACTATTTTGTGCATTCGTACATCTGTCCCTTGTATCGCACTGTTTTGTGCCCCTTGAGTTCGCACTGTTTTGTGCATTCCCTATATCGCATTGTTTTGTGTACCTATGTCGCACTGTTTTATGCATTCACCCTATATCGCAATATCCTGGGTAGCTTTGTATCACACTGTTTTGTGCATTCACATTGTATTGCACTGTTTTGTGCACCCTATATTGCACTGTTTTGTGCATTCACCTTGTGTCACACTGTTTTGTGCACCTTACATCGCACTGTTTTGTGCATTCACCTTGCATCGCACTGTCTTGTGCACCCACATTGTACTGTCTTGTGCATTCACCCTGTATAGCACTATTTTGTGCATTCATTCGCCCTCACTCAACTATCTTGTGCGCCTCACCTGCACTGTCTTGTGCACTCATTGGGTCTAGGAGACCTTAAATCCTCTAAAGGTGCAATTCTTTTGGTGTTTGTTGTGCCCGAATGGCTTCAGGCAGTCTAGTATAGCCACCTGACTATGTTTGTAGTGAGTTCCTAGGAGATCAGTTAAGACGATGGAAACTAGAGTTCGAATGGCTGCGGCCTAGAATGCAAAGGTTCAGAATTTCCAAGACTAAAATATGGTTTAAATACCCATGGGTGTATCCTTGGCTTGAAATCTGTATGACAGCCCCATAGGTTGACGTAGCTTGTATGCACCTCAATTCTGGATACTGAACCAACCTAATTTGTCATCTTGTTAGAGAACAAGGAAAGTTGCAAACATAGCCAGGGAGAAAAGTAGTACCTGTGCTTTGGAAGCGCAAGATAAAGGAAGAAGTCTTAAAGCCAAGAAGACGAGGAAGATCCCCAGGAGCATAAGGTGAATCATTGTCAACTGCCCCTGTAAGGTACTTCTAAAGCGCCACTTCCCAATTGCTACATCATAGTTATTATCGATTGCATCACATCTATTATCTTTATCACATTGCATATAGCATCTATTGCATTCATCTACTCCACTATCCATTACACCCATTACATCATACCATTTTATCGCATGCACCCTTTCCATGTTAAGCTAAGTCTGGCATGAGCTCATACATTTCCCTCGTTGAAACATGGTTCTGTCATGTATAAGTGCCCATGCTGCACTAAGGCCAGTATTAAGGGTGTCAACACATTTTCCGTGTAAGATGTGGTCTGTTTTGTGTCCATGCCTTTTTTAGGTAAGACGTGGTTCGGCCTGCGCCTTTTATTCACTGCATCCATTGCATTGTTCTTTGTTTTGTTGCATTCAGCATTTAGGATCATCATCTTTCCCCAACAGGTCATTCCTCACTTATATCATACCACCCAATTACTTGTACTCTTTCTCTTTCTACGAAAAACATAGTTCTGCATGTGCCCGCATCCCTTTCACATTGAAACATGGTTCTGTTATGTGTAAGCATCCATGCTGCGTTGAGGCCAGTATTGAGGATATAGACACTTAGCCTATGTTAGATGTCATTTGGTTGTACTCGCTTCTTTTCTATATTAAACGTAATTTGATTTGGCATCTCCATCTCTTTATGGTATTTGTGTGGTAAGCATTGCTTGTGGTTTGATTATATTATTGCAATGCACTTCATATCATTTGTATTATTGCATTACATTGTGTATCATTTTGCATCTTGCCTTTGAACTATGCTGGTTTGATTCCTTGCAATGGGATACGTAGGCAACCCTCGGGTTCAACCAACTGCATCTGCATTTTGTTTGTTTGCCCAAGTCTTACGGCCTTGTCAAAATGGGTCGTCTTCAGGCTTTGACATTCACTCACGTCCATTCAAGACTTCGAGCTCTGTTAAAGAGGGGCAATTGTAGACACCCCATTTTTGACTGCCCTTAAGACTTGGGCACCTCAGGTTGATCACTTGATGATGAAAGTTATGTTGTACAAACGTTTGATTTCTTCAGCAAGAAGAGCTTCTAAATCCCAACCTTACATCCTTTTTTTGACCAAGCTATTTTAGACCTTAAAACCCTCTTTTTCCAAAATATTTTTCCAAATATTTCTATGATGTTTCGAGGATCGCAGTTCGTTGAAAATATTGCACTTTTCGGTAAACCGAACAAGGACAAAGTGGACATAAATGGAAGAGATGTGAACTCTTTGAAAAATATTTAAAAAAAATTTATTTAGAGGTTTGGAGTTGAAGAAAATTGGAGGAGAGGGAAGAAAACTAGTTGGGAAAGAAGTTGGGCATCAATCTGTTATGATAGAAATGAGTAGCCTTCACTAAAATAGGCATATCTTTTTGTACTTTAGTTGTGAGGCCACACCATGGGAAAGTGGACTTCCGGTGCTTCAATTTAGACCCAAGAATCTCCTAAAGTCGAGTCCGGATGAGGGAGATATGGTCGTTTGAAGTTAGGCATCAATTCGGTTCAGTTAGAAATGAGCAACCTTCACAAAAATAGACATATCTCTTCGTACACTTAGAATTTAGATGAAAGGAGGCCACCATTGGAAATTAGACTTCCGGAGTTTTAATTTAGAATCAAGAATGACCTAAAACCAAACCCGGATGAGGGAGATATGCCCGTTTGAAGTTGGGCCTGAAAGCAGATTTTTGTGGCCGGGCTGCCCACTAATAGTGGCTTGCTAGCCACTTGTGTAAAACGCAGATATTTGTTGCCAGCTGTCCCCCCAAAGCCCCAGCTATTCCTATATAGATATTTTTGACCTGAGAGGCTATTTTTCTATATATACTTGGCCAAACCTCTTGGTTTTAGGTTAGAAAAAATTTCAAAAGGACCAAAAATTAAAATTCTCTCTCTATCTCTAGCTTGCAACACACAAACCTTACCCAAACACTTCCTAAACCAATATTGGAGCTCTCATTGCTGAGATTATTAAGTCCAAATTTCAGTCCTTGAGAATGAGAACTTGTGGGTTTGTTAACAAAATAGTTGCCTTGCTTCAAGAGGTATAATTTTGAGCATCTTTACACTACTTGTTTTCTATCTTTTCTTGATGATTTTGAACTATTTTTATGCTATTTTTAAAGGCTGAAACTTGTAGTTTAAAGCTACCAAAGGTGGAGGGGTTAACTACACTTCCTTGACCCTTGTTCTCCAAGCTTTTGCCCTTGTGTTTCTTATTATTTCCTCAACTTTTTTTGATCTTCTAACCACTAAATTTCAAAGTTTTTCAAAGGAAAAAAAAATGTTGTCTTAAAGTCCCAAAAAAGAAGGGGTTAGCCAACCCTCCATATACTTGTTTGCTAGCTTAATTGTTCCATTATTTTAGCTCATTCTTTTTATCTTTTTTTTACATCAATTCTAACACCGTTTTAGTCTAAGTTAGGACTGTTTTGAGGTGTTTATTTCATTTAAGCTTTGTAAAGTATGCTTGTAGTGTAATGGTCCTCATAGGCTTGGTGGTTTAGGCCTTAGCCACCAACCTATTTGAGTTGATAGCATTTATTTCTTGCTTTCCATACTTGTGATCACCTCTAATCATCTCTGCAACCTCCCTCTTTTCTTGGCATTTTATTTGTTTTGAGAGTTGTTTCAAATTGATTTTTTGTTTAAGCTTGAGATAGAGATTGTTGTGCTTAATGGTTTAATCTCTTCGGAGGTTCATTACCAACAACATGACATCTCTCTCATGGCCAAAACAACCCTTTGTTTGACACTTCTTTCCATTAGAGCACTTAATCTGCATTTTTTGACTAATGAATTAATGAATGGAAAGGTAATTAAAAGAGGTAATTAAAATTGGGATAAAATGGACCAAGATAATAAAATAATTTGGTGTTCAATCGGATGTTAATTGAACACATGGAGATTTGAGTCATTTCATACTTGTTAGTGATGAAATGGTTCAAGTTTCCAAGGTCAACCACTTCCCTTGATCAAATCATGATTGGGAGGAGGTTTGCGAGTCTTTCATTGTGCATTTATCGAAATTGTATCCCTTGGTTCATAAGTCATCACTCAATGAATTTGCGCCGATTGATGGCTTATGAATCAAGGCTACCACTCCTTTGAGTTGTTTGATGATAAGCAGGGGTAGGATGAACAAACATCCCTTGAGAAGGCTCTGTTTGTTCTTTGTTGCAGTAGGAAAGAACCAACATTACTGGCCGGAAGACCACTTTTACTGGGTGGCAAGCCACTACTAGTGGCCAGCCGGCCACTACTTCTGGGTTGCCACCCACTTTTTCCAACAAGGCAGTGTACTGTTTCCTGCAGAACAGAGCAGAAACTGAGGTGAAAAATCAGTGCAATCTCCTGACTGACCACCAGAGTTATTTCAGAAACAAAACAATGGCCTTTTTGGGTGGAAATCTGCATCCATGCATGAACCGTTCCTCGATTCTTGAGATCCGTTAAAATGATGTTCTAATATTAGTATGTTGTACTTAGAGTAGCAGACTTGTAACTAATTAGTTAAATTAGTTAGAATAGCTAGTTAGTTTTGTGTTGTACTTAATTAATTAGTTACAGTAGTTAGTTGATTTATAGTGTTGTAAGAATTAGCTAGCATAGTTAATTTGTTTCATTTGGGTTGTAATAGATTAGTTAATTCATAATAATTAGCTAGTTTGTTTATCCGGACCCTCCTACTTGAGGGAAAAATACGTAATAATGTGTATGTCTTCCAACCCCACGTCTTTTCCCCTTTTATTTATCTACTTATGATGGATAGAATAGAACATCATGTTTCATTTAGCATTTCCCATGTTTGTATCCACTTGTCTTGCATGCATTGAGGCTCAGTTCATCATTCTAACAAGCATTGTTGTTTATTACTTCATTGAATACGTGTTTAAACTGCATGCTATCATATCGATTCACATAGTACATTAGTAGCCAAGCCTATTAATTACATCTTGTATGTGTTGCATTAGGCATATTTTGCCTTAGTTAGGACCATGCATTTTTCTAACTATTTTCTCTCTTTTGGCTCGCCTCAGGAATTGGGGTAAGCATTTATTGCTTTAGTATATCGCATAAGTGTGATTGTTGGCATGTCTAGCATGTTTGCCATGAGGCTAAATGCTTAAGTGATAAAATTGTTTGAATGCCTGTGGATAACGGCTAATTGCTTGAATTAGGATAATTTGATGAATGTATGTATGAGATCACTTTTTCAAGTGGCATGTATTCAAAACACTTTTCAAACAAACATGAAATCAAACGTTCCAATTTTTGAAAATTAGTCTATACTTGTGTGCAACACATAATAAGTTAGCCTAATAATCAGAACAAGAGCATATAATGTAAATAAGAATCACATTATGAGTAGTAGAGGCCGATCTTTTGATCGGGCGAGTGGGTGCTCAATTCATGACCTTCCTCTCTCATACCTAAGTTCTCGACCCGAGGCAACTTTGGTGATGAGGGATAAGTGGCCTTTGGTACGAGTCTCGAGTTTCCCAAATTTCTCAAAAAATATTAGGTGGCGATTCTGTATCTAGCAAAGCAGTCCATTTTTGGCATTTTGATTCAAAATCGATTTTCCAAAAGATTTGTCGAATTTGGACTCTTTTGTGTTTATCTATTTCGCATTGCACTTGTGAAATCAGATTTAAAACCATAAGAGTCCGAACTGTAGGGCTAGTCGTATTCGAAAGGACCATGAAAAGTCAAGCTACAATAGCTGAAGGTGCTAATCGTCCTTTGGCAAGCTCAGCCAGATCTGTTTCTATACAATGAACAAATACAAGAACCAATATCAAAAAAGAAACCTTGAGGCAAGGGAGAGTGTTTGCACTTGTGCCAGGAGATGTTCAGAACACCGAATCTGTGGTGTCAGGTATACTTCCTATCTGTGCCCAAAATGCATACGTGTTGATAGATTCTGGATCTACACATTTGTTTGTGTCGCATGTTTTTTATCATAAATTGACTAGACCTCTAGAACAAATGAACTATGTGTTATCTGTATCTACACCATATGGGGGTTCTATGACATGTGCTTATGTGTATCCTGTGTGTGACATTATGATTGGTGATATGCTGTTATATATTGACTTGATGCCTGTGACTATTGATCATTTTGATTACATATTGGGGATGGATTGGTTGACAAAATACTATGATACTATTGGTTGTGTTAAATCTGTTATATTTTGACCACCTGGTTTGCTTGAGTTTGCGTTTTGTCGAAGTGGTGTGGTACCTCCTCTGTATTTGATTTCTGCTATGAGAGCCATCAAATTGCTTAGAAAGGGATGTAGGGGTTACCTATGTTGTGTCTTGACTATGACTCTAGATAGTACTAACATAGAAAATATTCCAATAATCAATGAATTCCCTGTTGTTTTTCCTAATGAATTACCTGGGGACTTAATTGAGAGAGAGAGATTGAATTCACTATTGAAGTAGTACATGGAACCCAGGCAATTTCTAGACCCCATATAGAATGTCTACAACTGAATTGAAAGAACTGAAAGTCTAACTTCAAGAACTATTAGACAAGAAATTTATTCGGCCGAACACTTCACCTTAGGGTGCTCCAGCTTTGTTTGTTAAAAAGAAAGATGGAACTTTGAGACTATGTATAGACTACCGTAAATTCAACAAAGTAACCGTGAAAAACAAATACCCACTGTCTAGAATAGATGATTTGTTTGACCAACTTCAGGGGGCATGTGACGTCCCGATTCTACACTATTGGTTGTAGTCAAGGGATAGTCACTAATGAGTCCTATGGTCAATAACCAAGTACGATCTCAGATCGCCGGAGGAGTCAAATTAGCCTCCCTTCTAAGTCTAGCTTTCTTAGGTAGCGCACTGCCCTTTTGACAGATCTTAAAAGGCATTGACACAAGGTCTCATAAGCAACAATAAGGTTCATACATAGAATATAAATACATAACAACCACAAATATACTTAATTCAAAAGATTGTTCCATTACATTACATCCCCCCCCAAAAAAAAAGAAGTTTAAAACTTCACGTGAGTCTTACAAAATAACCAAAGGAAATTTCTAGCCTTCCTAAGATAGCCAAAAGTCTTCGAAAGTTTCAGGCTCGTTGTCTCCAGCTATGAGTTCCTCTTTGTCACCTGGCATGATACGCTGTGAGCTTTGAATGCCTAGTAAACACACACACACCCCCATCCCTTTTTCCCAGTCCAATACACAAACACCAATATAACATCAAGTAGTAAAACATGATACTCAAATAAATAAATAAAGGGTTAAGTTAGATGTCAGTAAACTAGAAATCCCCCAAAGAGATTTCATCCTCCCAACCACAAGAATCGGACGCGGATTATTCGGTATGCCCCCTTTTTTGCTGCTTTGTTGCAGAACTAACCTCGGATGCCTACCAACGGTTATATACCGCGTAGCGCCAATCGCAGGGCCTCAAAAGAGATGGTAAAATAGGGCCTTGCCCAAATCCCTCCTCACACCAAACCAGCTAGGGTCCGAATACAACCGCTCCGTTCAAGGGTTCCGAAAACCACTTGCGCAAGATTTTAACTTTCAAATAGGGAACGCATCCCAACAATCCATATATCACATATTCTCATCTTTTCATTACTCAAGTGCTCAAAAACCCAATACCCTCCCCATTAGGTTTTCCATTGAGTTAAATATTTTACATCAAGGTTAGACAGCTTAACAATATAATAATTTCCACACAAGCATGCCTCAATAAGATGAAGAACATAACGTAACACATACAATATCATGCCAAGATATGATCATAAGCTAATAAACATTTTCATGAATATAGGGGCATAAAACATCCATTCGTAACAAAATTTCCAGATTTAATATCACATAAATATTAAAAAGAAAGGACGATTTTAGATCTAGTTTTTAGAACATTTTTCAGAAATGAGATTTCAGAAATGAGATTGCTTTTCCAGATTTTAAGTTATTTAGAAAACTTTCCAGCGCTGTCCAGATTCTGTCCAGACCAATCGACCGTTACGAAAATTTGATTTTCTTGCAAACCGCTAAATATTTTTCGATGAAACCAATTTTAGTTGAAAGATAACTCCTCAAGGAAGATTTGGACATAAAATAGAGGTCCAGAATAATGTTATACATTTTTTGGAATTTTTGGAAGTGGGCTGCGAAAAACAGATTCTAAGGTACCATGCCCAAAACAAGAAGTTTTATGAGAAAAGGGCTCCACCAAGGGAAAGTTTTCATTTCTTTTGTGAAGAAAACATGCTAACTAACATATATTTAACTCAGAAAGTTTGCTTGAAAGAGTGCCCTTGGAAAGTTGAGAGATTGGTATAAAAAAAAGATGGTTTTGTGCCAAAATCGGAAAAATACAAGAGAGATGGAATCAATACTCAACCCTTAGCATTTTTAACATAAGAACTCATTAATAATAGATCTTAAAACATTATTTAGAACCCTTAGAAACATGGATTGAGAAAAAGGAAAATGAAAGAGAAGGTTGTGTTGGTGGCTTACCTACTAAGCTTTGCACAAGAAGGCTTTCTTCTTCCTCCCTCTTCTTCTCTAGACTTTTCTCTCTTGCTCTCCTCCCTCTCTCTAGTCAAAAGTGTGTGAGTGTGTTATTTGTGCTTGCCAAGCTAGGGGGGTGTTGGTATATATAGATAATTTTTGATGTAAAATGTCCTAAAATCCCATTAGTTGGAAATGGATGGAAAGGTTTTGAAGTTTTAAAGGAATAGGGATGATTTGGGAGGCTTACTCTTAGGTTAGGCAGCATTTGGTTGTAATGAAACTAGTTTTGGAATTAGCATCCTAGGTCTAGGGTACTAGGTTTGTGAGTTTCTAGATTTTCATGTTGATAGACTTAGAAAATTATATCCTCACTTCCTCCTAGAATGGCCGGCCCTAGGGAAGGGTGAAGGGGCTATTTTTTTTTATATCAATTTTAAGCTCTAGGACGCACTCCTCAAGGTGTATACATATATATATCTCACTTGATTGATGGTACATATGGTACAAGGGTACATGTACTAGTTTTTGGGGTAAGTTTTGAATTTAAATAAAGAGTGAGGGCTTGGAGTTAAATACATGTGTTGAAACCTTACTCATGTAGAATTAAATTAAATTAGGTTAGGGAACCTAATCTGACTAGAAAAATTCCTTTTTTGCTAAAAAAAATAAAAAATAAAATGCTAACCGACAAGATCTGAAATAATTCAAGTAACCGAGGGGCTTTAAGAAAATAATTCAAACATTAGGGTCTTTAAAGTGAATACATATTTCAGGGGCTTCACAGGGCACAAGTGTTCTCTAAGATTGATCTTAGATTTGAGTATCACCAATTAAAGGTTAAAGTAGAGGACATTGAGAAAACAGCCTTTCGAACTAGATATGGGTACTATAAGTTTTTGGTAATGCCGTTTAGGCTAACAAATGCACCTATTGCCTTTATGGATCTAATGAACAGAATCTTTAAACTGTTTCTTGATGTATTTGTTATTGTATTCATAGATGATATCTTGGTTTATTCCAAAAGTAGGATTGAACATGAACATCATTTGATATTTATTCTACAAACTTTGAGAGAAAAGAAATTGTACGCAAAGCTGTCCAAACGTAAATTTTGGCTTGATAGTGTGACTTTTCTGGGACATGTGATCAACAAGGATGACATATCTATTGACTTGCAAAAAATTGAAGCCATTGTAAATTGGTCAAGACTGACTATAGTGACAGAAGATAGAAGTTTTCTGGGTCTTGCTGGCTATTACTGCAGATTTGTGAAAGACTTTTCCAAACTTTCCATGTCATTGATTCAGTTGACACAAAAAAATACACCATTTGATTGGAATGATCAGTAGGAGGCAGCTTTCCAAGAATTGAAGACCAGATTAGTAACTGCACCAATTTTGACTTTGCTTAATGGTACTGATGGCTTCCAAATCTATAGTAATGCCTCGTAGAAAGGCTTGGGATGTGTGCTAATGCAAAATAGTAAGGTAATTGCATATCTTTCTCAGCAACTCTGCCCACAATAGAAAAATTATCCAACCCATGAGCTTAAACTTGTAGCTGTGGTTTTTGCTTTGAAAATATGGTGCCATTGTTTGTATGGAGTAACTTGTGAAGTGCATACAGACCATAAAAGTCAAAAATATTTATTTGCTTAGAACTGAATATGAGACAGAGGAAATTGCTCGAACTGATAAAAGATTATGATTTCAAAATTTTGTATCATCTGGGAAAGGAAAATACAGTTGCAGATGCTTTGAGCTGAAAATCCATTGAGACTTAAGCATGTTTGCTTACCGGTTAGAAAGAATTGATGTATGAGCTGGAAAGAAATGAAATTGAGATTGTTTTGCCTGAGCATTGTGGAATTTTAGCCACCATTTCTGCATAGCCAACCATAATTGAAGAAATTAAAGGAAAATAGTTAGTAGATGAATTTCTGAAGAAGATTGTTGATGAGATTGATTCAAAACTGAGGCCCAGATTTGTGTTTGAAGGTAATGCCCTGAAATTTCAAGAAAGACTTTGTGTACTGGATTGTTCAGAGTTGGGAAAGTGTGTTATGACCAAATCACACAAGTCTAAATTTGCTATGCATCCGAGGAACAAAAAAATGTACAGGGATTCAAAAACAAAATTTTTGGTGGTCTAGTATGAAGAAGTGTATTGCTAACAATGTAGTCAAGTGTTTGCAACGCTAACAAGTCAAAGCTGAATATTAATGACCCACTAGACTACTTCAACCGCTTCTAATATCGGAATGGAAATGGTAGCATATCACAATGGACTTCATTGTCGGTCTACCTCACTCTTTTGGATGTATGGATTTTATCTGGGTCATTGTTGATCGTTTGACTAAGTTTGCTCAATTTTACCTATTAAAACCTTTTATAATGTGGATAAATTGGCTAATATTTATGTGAATGAGATTGTGAGACTGCACGGAGTGCCAGTGTCTATTGTGTCTGACAAAGACTCAAAGTTCACTTCAAGATTCTGGCAGAGTTTTCGCAACAAGCCTTGGGAATTGAATTGAGACTGAGTAGTGCTTATCACCCACAGACAGATGGCCAATCAGAATGGACCATTCAAACCTTCGAACATATGCTGAGAATGTGTGCGTTAGATTTCTAAGAAAATCGAGAAACTCACTTGCCATTGGCTGAATTTGTGTTCAACAATAGCTACCACTCAAGTATTGGGATAGCTCCTTATGAAGCTTTGTACTGAGAAAATACCGATCACCGATTTGTTGGGCTGAAGTAGGTGATAGACCGTTGTTGGGACTGGAACTTATGTAAGAGACAACTAAAAAAGTAAAACTGATCCAACAAAGATTGAAAACCACACAGAGTCGTCAAAAGAGTTATGTTGGTGTCAGAAGAAGAGACAGAGAATATCAAGTCGGTGACCATGTGTTCATTAAAGTAACTCCAATGAAAGGTCAAACACGGTTTGGAATTAAAGGCAAATTGGCACCGTGTTACATTAGCCCGTGTGAGATTATTGAGAAAATCAATCCAGTGACGTATCAAGTGGCCTTGCCTCAAGTTATGGGAAATATGCACAATGTTTTCCACATTTCTATGTTTCGAGACTATTTGCGAGGTCCACTTCATGTCATTGAACTGACCCATGTACTTACGAAAAATGATTTTATTTATGAATAGCGGCCAATATAGATTGTTAACTGCCAAATCAAAAGATTGAGAAATAAAGAAATTTTGTTGGTGAAAGTTGATTGGCAAAATTATAGAGGGACGTATGCAACATGGGAAACGAAAGAAGATATGATGAAAAGATATCCAGATTTGTTCCCTCTAGACCTAACATTCTTTCAAAATGAAGGTAATTCGAGTTTGGAGGACCAAACTCTTTAATGGGGGAAGACTATAAAAACCCCGATATGTAATTAGCTAATAATCCTTAATTGAGAATGCCTAATGATTAATTAAGAAGAAATTCTGAGTTAATTGCATGTGTTTTGTGTTAACTGTGCTTATATCTGTTTACTGTAGGAATATATGCCGGTAATTCTATTTGAATATGTGAATTGAAGGCTTTTATCGGCCACTGAACATGAAATTGGTTAGGCCAACGTGTAATTTAGAATTTTTAGGAATTTATGGTAACTTTAGTTGAAATTTGATTCAAAATCAAATAATTAGAATAAATTGAATTACATTAACCAACTTAAAGTATACTTAATTAATTCTACTAATTACACCTATATAAGCCAAGACAAGCCTAGAAACACTCTTATATACACACTTTCTTCATCTTTTTGACAAACAAAAACATGGAATAAGAGAGAGATAGAGAGAGAGAGAGCGGGAGAGAGAGAGAGAAGGACACAATTGAGATCAAAAAAGAGAATTGGTGGAAATTTAGAGGAATTAGCTTGGGAATTCAAAGAATTGACCCTCTAGACTTTAATTGAAGAATTAAGTAAGAATTCAACCCTTAAACTAAGAGTATGAGTCAATAAGAGTATGAATTCAAGTGAGTTTGGTGGTTTAATACAAGAATGAAGTTAGGATTGAAGAACTAAAGCTCAATCCATGCATGCATGTACATATCATGGCATTTTGAAGTTGGTTTTAAAGAATTCACACATGTATGTGCCAATCTTAGCTTTGTTATGAGCATTCATCATGTTTTACATCATTTTATCTCAATTCATCATGTTTTGGAAGAATGGATAGCATGTAAATTCTTGCATGTGTTATATCTCAAATTTCAAGTTTGGTTTTGCATAATTGACTTCCTTTGGGGCTTTGATTTAGTAAAATGATCTTTAATTCATGAGATTTACAAGTTTACTAATGTTTTCTCAAGTTTTGGCCCAAAAGAATGTGTTTTCATGGATTGGAATTGAATTTTGAACTTGAAGATGAAATCTGGAAATTCCAAAATTTGGTCATTCTGTTCGAGCGACCAAAGCTTTGCTCGAGCGTAAAATATGAGCTCTCAGAAGTTTTGCAAAGTTTAGGGGGGGGTTGGCTCGAGCAGCAAAAGTTGCACTCGAGCGACCACCATTTATTTTCAGCCTTGGCTCGAGCGACCAAAAGTTGGCTCGAATGTAAAATAAGAGCTCCCAGTACTTTTATAGACATTATAGACCACTTGAGGAACAGAAGTTGCGCTTGAGCGAACTGCCCTGTTTTTAGAAATTTGGCTAAGTATTTCAAAGTGCATTTTTGCATCTCATTGCATCTAAGGCTTTCCTAGACAATGTTTGAGGTACAATAATGAGGATAAGAGTTAGAAACACACGCTAAAGAAGAACAATGATAAGTTAAACACCATCGAGATGTGTTTCCAATGTGTCTCTGTCATGTGTTTGTGTATGTCAGATGTTATCTCCCGCCTAATCAGTGTGTTCTGTCCACATGATCTATTCTGCTACTGGAACTATCTGTGAGTAATAACTCTGTAAAGTTATGTTTGACTATAAGTATTTTATGAATGAAATGACATGATAAGCTCTGTTTTCTGAAATGATATTTTCTGTATAGATGAAAGATTGTCCTATTTCCGAAATGTATCTGTGGCATCCTTAGTTCATGTGGCCCTCACCCGGGGAAAACAATACGGTGGCTTATGTTTATGTGGCTCTCGCCCGTGGAAAATAATACCGAGGCCAATATGTACGTGGCCTTGCCCGAGGGTAACCATAACGTGGCCTATGTTCACGTGTCCCTCGCCTAGGGGTAACAATACCATGGCTGTATGTACTTAAAGATGTTGACCTTTATGGTCGTCGGTATCGGCTACGCATGTGTGTATTTATGGCCAATCTAATCTGTTAGCTAATGGATGTAGCACATATAATTGTTTGTGAAATCTGTATAAGTATGTGAATATGAATCTATTTCTGATCTGAATTATGTTTTCTGGGTCTCTGATGGACATTATTCATAAACCCCTTTACCTTGTTGTTATTCACCGGGCTCCAGCTCACTGTATTATTTATGTATATAGGTGATCAGGTGCAAGACCAAGCCTAAGTTACTAGCTTGGAGTATTGTTTTGTCAAGCCAACCATTGTGCCTCCTGAAGAGGTTCCCATTTGCTTTAAGTTTTGTGAAATCAATACCAACCCTATTTTATTTTATTTGTTAGGCAAGTTTTTGTATATTTTATAAATAAGGCTAAGTCCCATTTTGTCTTATGTGTATGAGTGACGTAATACTAATGTAATTATGACATCACATATATATGTAAATTAAGTTTAAATTTTTTGTCTCATATACGTCTGCACAACTCTATGGACATTGTATTTTGATATCTGCTTCCGCCAACCCTTTAATTTTGTTAATTTGTTTTAGAGTCCTTCAGTAATCCCAAGATTACTAGCCGGTTATGATGCTAAACCTATAGGGACGTGTTTGGGTCGTGACAGTTACCGTACTTCAGGGGCTTGTTTTAGGTGTGGTAAAATAGGTCATAATGTATGAAATTGTCCTCAAGTTGAGTCAAGTGGTGGAAGACCGACTACTAGTTCAACCAGTTCAATGTCAAGAAATGCTGTAAGACCTATTGCTACAAGAGATACACTCAAGCAAGGGAGAGTTTTTGCACTTGTCCCAGAGGATACTTAGAATACCGAGGCCGTTGTCTCAGGTACTCTTTCTATTTGCAATCAAGACTCATATGTGTTAATTGATTCGGATTTGACACATTTCCTTATTTCTACATTATTTTCTCATAAATTGAATAGACCTATGGGATCATTGGATTATGTGTTATGTGTATTTGCACTATCAGGGGGATCTATTTTGTGTACATCCATATATCCTGCTTGTGAAATTCTTATTGGAAATGCTACGTTGTATGTGGATTTAATTCCTCTTGATATGAATCATTTTGATGTGATATTTGGTATATACTGGTTATCTAAATACTGTGCTAGTATTCATTATGTATCTAAACGAGTTTTGTTTCAACCTCTAGGGACAAAATGAGCCTTTTTTTTTTTAGCGTAATGGTGTAGTCCCTCTACCCTATTTGATTTCAGTAATGAAAGCATGGAATTTACTTAAAAAGGGATGTCAGGGTTATTTATGTAGTGTTTTGAGTGTTTAGCCAACATATGCTATTCTAGACAACATTCCGATAGTCAGAGAATTTTCAGATGTTTTTCTAAAAGAGTTGCCAAGAGAATTGATTGACCGAGAGATTGAATTTAGCATTGAAGTTATGTCGGACACTCAACCTATCTTGAAGACTTTGTATCGAATGTTAATAGCAGAAATGAAGGAGTTGAGAGTTCAGTTGCAAGAATTGGTTGACAAGGGGTTTATTTAGCCTAGCACACCACCGCAGAGTGCACCGGTTCTATTTGTTAAAAAGAATGATAGAACACTTCGATTATGCATTGATTATCGGGAATTAAATAAGGTAACAATTAAGAATAAATATCATTTGCCTCAAATTGATAATTTATTTGACCAATTATAGGGGGCACAAGTGTTTTCGAAAATTAATTTGAGATCTGGGTACCATCAATTAAAGATGAAAGCTGAGGATATTGAAAAAAATGCATTTCAAATAAGGTACAGAAACTATGAATTTTTAGTTATGCCATTTAGAGTTACAAATGCACCTGCAACTTTTATGAACCAAATGAACCAAAACTTCAAATCTCACTTTGACGAGTTTATAGTTGTGTTTATCGATGATATCTTGATTTGCTCAAAAAGTAGAGAAGAACATGAACAACATCTGAGAACAATCCTTCAAACACTTAGAGAAAAGAAACAGTATGCAAAATTGAAAAAATGTGAATTTTGGTTAGATGAGGTTGTATTTTTAGGGCATGTTATTTCAATGGATTCGCAAAAGATTGAGGCAATTTTAAATTGGCCTACACTGACTAATGTAATAGAAGTCCAGAGATTTATGGGATTGGTAGGGTATTACAGAAGATTTATGAAAGACTTCTCAAAAATAGTCATACCGCTCACTTAACTTACTTAGAAAGGAGAGCCATTTGAATGGACAGGCCAAAGAGAGTCTGCATTTCAAGAATGGAAAACAAGGTTAACTACAACATCGATCTTGACATTGCCATCAAGTACGGAGAGTTTTGTAATTTATAATGATGCTTCATATAAAGGTTTGGGTTGGGTGCTTATGCAGAATGGAAAGGTGATTACTTATGCATCCCGACAACTAAAACCACATGAAAAGAACTACCCGATTCATGATTGAGTTAGCCACTTGTAGAGACCCCATTTTTGACCGACCTCAAGACTCGGACGTCATCATTTTTGCACTCGATGATTATGCATGTTGGTGCTTGTTTTGAGCACCCGAAGTTCTCGACGGAACGCCTTGTCTTTGAGCCTCTAAACCCATTTTTGTTTTATGCTCGTTTTTTTGGGCCAAACCTTGTTGCCTCTTGCCTGAAAGGGGGAGGGGCCTTGTCGGCCACCCTTTGTTCTTGTCGACCACTTGAAGTGGCCGATCGGCTACTTAGAGTGGCCGCCAGCCACTTAGAGTGGCCGACGGCCATTTGTTCCTTTTTTCAGATATTTGTTTGCCAATTGTGCCAGCTATTGTTCACTAAAGTGCATCTCCATACACATGTATGGAGGGATGAATGCAAGCCTTTCTCTTGATTTTCTATATATAGGGGATGCTCTCCCCTATTTGAGGAGGTTGGACATTTTGGATCAAAATTTCCTCTCTCTCTCTAGAATTCTCTCTCTCTAGAATTCTCTCTCTCTCTCTCTCTCTCTCTCTCTCTCTCTCTCTTTTCTTATTTTGTGCCTTATAGTTAGATTTCTCTACACTTTTGCACAAGGACCCTTAACCAAACATTCTCATCTTGGAGCTGAGGTTCTTTGATGTTTAGTTTGAGCTCTCGAGGGAGGTTTGAGCTGAAATTTGTGCCTGTTTTGGGTTGTGCTTTAAGAGGTACAAGAGTTACCTTGTAGGCTTTGTTTTGCTTACTTGTTTTGCCACCTTTTTGTATTGTTTTTTTGCTTGGTTTTCAACTACAAAAAACTCTAATTTTTGAGGCTTAACATGATGGTTTGAGGTCATTTTGAGTTAAGGGGTAGTCTACCCTTCTTGTTGCCTAATTGTGAAGCTTTTTGTGCCATCTTTCAAGGCTTTCAAATCAAACTTTTTGGACATTTAAACCACTAAAATTCAAAGTTATTTTAGTGGTGGAAAGCATGTTTTGAAGTCCAAAAATGGAGGGGTTGGCCTTCCCTCATTGTGTCTTGCTTGCATGCCTAGTTAGCATCACATGGTAGCATGTTTTTGTAGCCTAACTTAGCTTATTTCCAGCATATGTTTGCCTCTAATTTGGAATGATTTAGCTCTGTTTTGGGCTACTTTGGTCATGTGAGTCATGTTTTGTATAGTTGTAGTGCAAATGACGTCACTAGCTTAATGTTTTAGGCCTTTAAAGACCCTTTGCTTGAGTTGGTTAAATGTTGTAGTGTCTTTTTACATGTAATTTCAGCATATGTAGCTTTGTCACATACTCATTTATTTCACTCTTTCTTTGTTTTTTTTTTTAGAGTTGTTCTTGAGTCTTGTTTGCAAGCTAACATGTGAGCATGCTTTTCTAGCATTTTGTACCTCAATCTCGGCATGATTTAGTCACTGTTTTTACTGGTTTTAGCTCTATTTTGAGCTGGTTTCGCCCTTTGAGGCTTGTATTGTGTGGTTGTGGTGAAACCTCTTTCACTAGCTTAATGTGTTGGGCTTTTTTAGCATGAATCGCATGAGTTGCTTGCGTGATTTAGTGTCATTTTGCACTCCATTTTAGCACTGAAATCTCTACAATCTCCCTCTATTCTTCACTCTTTCATTTGTTTTGAAAGTGGTTTTTAACCCCTTGTTGGCTTGAGTGTGGAATTGAGACCCTCATGCCTAATGGTTTAATTCCTTCGAGAGTTCATTACCAACAACATGAGACCTATTTCATGCTCAAGGTACTTGTGGTTTAAAGCCCTCTTTCCATTAGAGAACATTCAGCTTTAGACTAACCAATTAAAGAATGGCTTGGTAATCTAAAATTGGTAAACAAAATGAACAAAGTAAAAGAGGTAAGATTAAGCATCTTTGTGTTGCATTGCATGTGTTTGGATCGAACGTTAATCTGAACATGAGAAAAATGGGGCGTTTCATACTCAAAGTAATGAAACGTGCCACTTTTCTTGGTCATCGTCACCCTTGATCATGCATGATAGGGTGGTGGTTATTTTGGTCTTGTTTGTGCACTCATTAAGCTTGTACAAGCTTGGTTCTCTAGCCATCATGCATTGAAAATGCTTGGTTGATGGTTCAAAGGCCAAGAGTTACCCTCCCTTGAGTTTGTGCGATGATAAAGATGGCAACAGTACACACATTTCTTGAAAATACATTGCTTTGTCTCGGTTTGCTCTTTGTTGCAGCAAAAGGATAAGTCCAGGGAAGGGGTGGCCGACCAGCTAGTTTTAGTGGCCAACGGCCACTTAGAGTGGCCGATCGGCTAGTTAAAGTAACCGACAGCCACTTTTTGTAGACGACCAGCCACTAGCAAATTTTTGCACAAATGTGCTCTTGAGTTGGAGCAGAGGCATTCTGGGAGTTGGTGCAATTTTCAGTGATCAAAACGAGTGCAAACAGAGGCATCTAATGGCAAGGCAATGGCATTTTTTGGGTGGATCAACCGAGCATGCATGCATCCCTCACCCTCGAGGCCATTTAGTCGTTTTTGTTAACTTGGAATAAGTTAGCTATTTCATGCATACAAGTGTTGTAATTAATTAGCTTAATCCGTTTTGTAATATTTTAGCTAGCTTGGAATAGTTAGTCAATTTACTTCTATTTCAGTTTGTAATAATTAGTTAACTAGATTAGCTAATTAGATTCGTGTGTAAAAGTTAGCTTAATTAGCGTAGCTAGCTAGCTTGTTTATTTGAACCCTCCTTCATGAGGGCATAATGTTGTAATAAGTGTGCGTGTGTGTGTATGTCTTCCAACCCCACGTCTTTCTTCCATTTATTTAATCGCTTTTGATGGTTAGATTAGGGACATTTTCAATTAGCATACCTTATGCTTGCAAGTTTGCATCCATTCATTTGTCTTGCATGCACCACGGCTCGACGCATCATTCAAACCACATTGTCATTTCAATACCTTATTTGAATATGTGTTTAACCGCATGTTATCAAATCGAATCATATGCCATATTAGTAGCCGAGCCTATTAATTGGATATTGCATGTGTTGCATTAGCCATCTTGTATAGTTAGGGATCATGCATCTTTCTAGCTAGTTTTTGTTTTGGCTTGGAGTACTCGGTAAACTTTTACGCTTTAGCATACTTGCATGAGTGTGAGTGTTGCCATGATTAGCATACTTGCCATGAGGCTATGTGCTTAAATTCTAAACTGCATGAATGCCTGCGGATGGAGGCTTTTTGTTTGAATTGGAACGATTCAACGAATGTATGTTTTAAGCCCACTTTGTTGAGTGGCAAATCATGTTTTAAGCCCACTATGTTTGGTGGCAAATTTGCATCTTTAAGCCCACTTGAGGGTGGCAAATTCAAACCATTTTTGCAAGCAAACATGACTTGAAATGTTCCAATTCTTGCGATGAAGTTTATACTTGTATGCGTGCACATCACATAGTAAGGTCGGCTAAATAGCCAGAATAAGAATGCATAATGTTTATAAAACAACATATCATGATAGAAGAGACCGATCTTTGATCGGACGAGCGGGGATGCTCATTTCAGGACGTTCCCCTCTCGTACCCAAGTTCCCGAGCCGGGGTAACTTTGGTGATGACGGACACGTGGCCTTTGGCATGAGTCAGGGTTTCCTAAATTTTTCAAAAATAAAATATTTAGGTAGCGACTCTGTAATCTGGCAAAGCAATCCAGTTTTGGCATTATTTGATTCAAAATCAATTTTCCAAAATGATTTGCCGGATTGGACTCCTTGGTGTTTGTCAGTTTCACATTACACTTGTGAAACTAGATTCAGAACCAGGACAGGAGTCCGAACTGTAGGACCAATTCAAACTCTCCGAAAAGGGGCACAAAAAAGTCAAGCTACACCACTGTTGTGTTTGCTTTGAAGATTTGGCACCACTACCTTTATGGAGTAGAATGTGAAGTCAACACCGACAACAAAAGTCTAAAATACTTCTTCACCCAAAAAGAATTAAACATGAGTCAGATGAGATGTTTGGAATTGATTAAAGACTATTACCTCTAGATTTAATATCATCTGGGTAAAGCCAATATCGTAGCCGATGCCCTTAGTAGGAAGTCAATAGAAAATGTGGCATGTTTGCTTACAGAGCAAAAGAAATTGTTGAAAGACTAAGAAAGATCCGAGATAGAAGTGGTATTTCATGAACAAGGTGGAATGTTGGCCGCAATTTCAACGCAACCTGCAATTATTGAAGACATCAAGCGAAAGCAAATGGAGGATAAATTTCTAAAGAAAGTATATGATGAGATAGAATTAAATCCAAGACCAAGGTTCGTTGTTGAGAATCAAGTATTGAAATTTCGAGGAAGATTGTGTGTTTCTAATGTTTTCGATCTTAAACGAAGAATCAACGAAGAAGCTTACAAGTCCAAGTTTACTATGCATCTGGGTGACACTAAGATGTATCAAGATTTGAAGCAAACTTTTGGTGGCCTAACATGAAGAGAGAGATTGTTGATTTTGTGTCCAAGTGTCTACAATGTCAACAAGTTAAAGCTGAATACTAGAAACCAGCGAGATTGCTTCAACCTCTCCTTATTCCAAAATGTAAATGGGTGCACATAACCAAAGATTTTATTGTTGGACTACCTCGGACACCTAGAGGTATGAATTCTATTTGGATTATTATGAATAGGTTGACTAAGTTTGTTCATTTTCTTCCTGTGAGATCTTTCTATAATGCTGATAGATTTGCCACCATCTATATCAATGAGAATATTTGTTTTCATGGAGATCCGGTATATATTGTTTCAGATAGGGATCCTAAGTTTGTCTCCAGATTTTTGGCAAAGTCTTCAGAAAGCAATGGAAACAGAATTGAGACTTAGTACCACCTTTCACCTGCAAACCAATAGACAGTCTGAAAGAACCATTCAAACCTTGAAAGATATGTTTCGGATGTGTGCTCTAGATTTTCAGGGAAGTTAGGAAACCTATTTATCGTTAGCTGAATTTGCATATAATAATAGTTTCCACACTAGCATTGGTATGGCACCATATGAAACTTGTATGGACGAAAATTTAGGTCTCCAATTTGTTGGACAAAAGTTAGGGATAGAGTTTTGCTTGGACCTGAAATTGTGCAAACAACTACTGAAAAGATAAAGATCATTCAACAAAGGATTTAAATCGCACAAAACCGTCAGAAGAGTTATGCGGATTAGATAAGAAGAGCTTTGGATTATGAAGTAGGTGATCATGTGTTCATTAGGGTGACTTCGATGAAATGCCAGATTAGATTTGGAAAGAAAGGCAAGTTGTCACCTCTCTATATAGGACCATTTCAGATTTAGAAAAGTTGGGTCCAGTTGCATATCCAGATAGCTTTATTGTCGGGAACAGAGCAAATACACAATGTATTTCTTGTGACAATGCTATAAGGTTATTTTTAAGATCCGTTTCATGTAATTGATTATCACCGAATAGCCCTTGATAATGATTTGGAATATGAGAAATCACCAATTCAAATTATTAACCGACAAGTTAAGCAATTGAGGAATAGATCAATCGCAATGATGAAAGTGGAATGGAAAGAACATTATGGTAAGGAAGCACAAGGGAAAATGAGGAAGAAATGCGACAAAGATACCAGCATCTATTTTCGACAAGAGGTAACACAAGTTTGGAGGACTAAACTTTCTAAGGGGGGAAGATTATGATAGCCACACCATGCATATCATAATTGCATCTATTTAATTATATGGAATTTGAATTTTAATTGTGTGCTTTGTGCTTAATTTGTATGTATCTGTCTGATCTATGAAGTATCTGTTAAAAATTCTATTTTGAATCAGAAATTGAAGTTTAAATGACTTTAGAAATTGAAAATTGGTGAGTTTAATTAGTTCGATATAATATTTAATGCCCTTTTGAAAGTTTAATTAAAATTTGATTCAATTTAGTAAAATTAAGTTTTGTTTAATTAGTCTTATGTCTTAATTAATTAGCCTAATGTTTAATTAACATTTTAAACTAATCCAACATATATATATATATATATGTGTATGTAAGCCATAAGAAGAGAATGAACTCATTTTTGTATCACTTGTGCTAGAGAGAGAGAGAGAGAGAGAGAGAGAGGCTTGATTTTGTAGAATTGAAAGGAGAAGCTTGAGATTTTGCAAGAATTCATGAAATTAAAGACTCTAGGTATGAAATTGAAGCCTAATTCATATAGATAATCCATTTATCTAATGTACTTATGAAATATTTGAGATAAATTGCATGTAATTTGAAAGAATTTGCTTAAAGATGATGAGAATTGAATTAGACATACATGCATGCATAATTATGCCATGTTTCATCATTTTGATCATGAATTGTATCATCTTTGTTGAATTTGGGAGTTGAATTACAAATGCATCATTGATTTCTAAAGTTTTGAATGTTTTACTTCATGAATTTATGAGTTAAGTTCGAGATTTAAAAAATAAGGAGACTTTTAAAATCTTGCATGCATGGAGTTTTGATTTCAAATTTGTTAAATTGATGAAATTTTGAGCAATAGAAGTATGAATGATCATGTAAATGAATTTTCTAAATTGTTTTCTTGACTTTGAACAAGTCATGCAAGACCCTTGAGTTTGAATTTCCATTTGGACCATTTTTTATTTAGTTTTGAAAATCCAAAATTCGACCTCATCGCTCAGGGGATAAAGTTTTCACTCAAGCACACATTTATATTATCCAATACTTGTGCAGAGTTTTGTAAACCACTTGAGCCACTAATAGTTAGCTCGAGCAAACTCAGTTAGTTCATGCATTCTGTTTGGGCGATCAAGACTTCGCTCAAGCCAACTTTGAGACCATCCAGTACTTTTGCAGACCATGCTGACCGCTTGCGTGACCAAAGGTTCGCTCGAGTGAACACCCAGTTTTTAGCCCATTATGGAAATTACATTATGTTCATATTTTTTATCTTCATCCTTTTTGAGCATTCCTAAGCATGAAATAAGCTTCATGAATGAGTTAATAAACTAGAAACCGACTTAAGAAAATTGCATATAAAAGAATGCTTCAATTAAGTTATGTGTTTCAATGTGTATATGTTCATATGTTATGTGTAGGTTGATCCACGGAGGAGTGTCAACCAATTTGATCGCTGTGAGTAATATCTTAGTAATATATTTTCGTATAATCTATTTTCTAAATGTTCAATTGTGGTAAGCTTTTCTGAACTTAAGATTTCATGAATATGAATGAGCTTTCCATCTGTCAAAACAATACGATGTCTGTGAATGAAATTGAGGAAATACAATTGTATATGATGGACCCAAGGTCATTTTGTATATCTGTTAAGTTTGATATATCTATTATGTGCTAGACCAAAGGATCAACTTAGTGTAAATCTATAATGTGATTGACCAAATAGTCTTTGTAGTGCACTGATACGACTATAATGAATTGGAGCCAAGGTCATTCTATTAATTTATGTTTTGTTATGTTATGTACATTTGTCTTTTGTTAATTGGGTGTATCCTAATGTCTGAAACCTTTGAAAGGTTCTATGAATTTCTGAAAGCTATGTTTTTGCTCTAAATCCGTTATAAGTGTGAATGTGAATCCGATTTGAATCTTTATGTTTAATATTGAAACTCATTCATTAAATCCTTTACTTTGATGATACTCATTGGGCTTTATCTCAGCCCCTTCCCTTATATATATAGGTGAGTAGCAGGATGTCTAGCCCTAGAGTTTTCTTGGAAGATCTTTCATTTTTGTTGAAGTCAACCGAGAAGTATATGTAACCATGTATATATATATATATATATATATATATATGTGTGTGTGTGTGTGTGTGTGTGTGTGTGTGTGTGTGTTTTACAAAGTGGGTTATTAACGTATAAGTTTTTGTTTATGTCATTTATGCATAGCTCATTGGATAAATTTATTAATCACTTATTTATCTACTTCCACTTCAGGACCTGTATAATTAATTATATTTTGAGATTCTATCTGAGGTCGTAGATAATCTCATAATTACTGGCTGATTACGATCTAAACCTCTAGGGGTAGGTTTGAGTCATGACAAGCAGGATTGTTATAATTTGATATTCTGACACTATAATAGTGCTATAATTTAGAAATAACATGCCAATATAGCAATTGTGCATTGCAGATGCTCTAAGGTGTTAAAGTGAAATTGTAGATATTTTTGAAAAATAATTATGATTGTTTGGATAAATTACATTTTTTGTTCCTACAATTCACATTAAGGGCTTGTTTGGGAATAAACTATATTAGCCAAAAAGTCAATTTTTTCACTTATTATTTTTTTTTTTGGCTAGCCATTTCATTAAAAACTATTAAAAAATTCAATTCTCAAACGAACCCTACATCTCACTTTGATCTCTTATTTTTTCAATTATATTTTTGGTCAAGTTACAATTGGCCCTTCTAATATTTTAGAATAAAAGTGTGTAATTGAAATTATTTGACAAAAATTGCCATGTGACCATTACATAGACATTTTTTAGAATGAAAGTGTGTAATTTTCTTTGATTCTATATTTCAATATATATTTTCACAATATTTTCTCTCTTTGTAGTATTTCTAAACTCATCACCACCAACCACCACAACCTTAAAGGGTTGGCTATTATAATTAAATAAAAGGAAATTAATGTGACATAATTACATAGATACAAAGTATAATTTATCCTTATTTTTTGTCTAGTTACGAATATATATAGGGCAAATTATACCGGTAATTCCTATATTTTGCTACTTATGTCATTTTAGTCCATATGATTTTAATTGACTCAATTTTGACCTTTAATTTTAGATTTTGTATCAATTTAGTTCAATTGATAATGTCGGTAGGGTTTTTGATAAAAAAAAAAATTCATTGAATTGGTTGAGGTTAAGTTATTAAATTGGTCGAGTTAACAATTTTGCAATTAAAAGTTTGACACATGCCGCTAATATGACCATTTTGTCATGACCTGAACCTGCCCCTAGAGTTTAGGCCGTGATCGGCCAACAATCCCAGATTATCTGTCATGACCCAAACCATCCCCCTATAAGTTTAGTGTCGTAATCGGCCAGTAATCCGTTATTACCAAAAGCTTGCTTAATAGCAATACCGTAATGGGGCTAGCAGAAGCCAATAAATAAAAAAATATAACGTCCAATGAGCTATGAAGACTTAAATGAAACAAAATGAAATTTTATATTGACATATATGTACATCAGTACAAATCAAGTTGTAACTCAAAACATAAACAAAATGAGGGATTTCAACCCTATCATCAAAAGATACACAAAAGTCAAGGCAAGCATTGACATCATTAGAGCTAGTCACAAAAGGGTGGATCCCGGACCACTCAAAAGCTTTGACACTTGACCGGTAAGAACCTCACGGTGAGGCACAAAAGTTGGCTTGACAAAATGGAGGCTAAGTTGACACCACTACGTCCCCTCTTGAACTTGATCACCTGCATACATATATAAAAGCATGAGCGAGAGCCCACTGAATAACTACAATGTAAAGAGGTTATGAATGATGTCCTACTATAATCCAAATTGGTTAATTATAGCAGTAAACAGAAAATCAGAATCATTTGCTTTGCAGATCCATATTTCATACAGAAAGGGTAGCAGTCATATGCGGTACATCCAATAGCAGAACAGTGCAGATGGTCATGAAGACCGAACAATTAGAATTGATGGACGTGCCATCAATAAAGTAAACAGAAGTTCCAAGAGATGGAACTGAGAGAGATCTTTGTAACATAATAGTAAACAGATGCTAAGGATGCCATGAATATAGTTCAGAAAAATAGGACAAGCATTCATTTAAACCGAAAGCATCATTTCAAAAACAAAGTATAGTATAAGTCAGAAAATACTTATAATTGAACATATCTTTACAAGGTTGTTACTTACTGTTGGCTCATTGGAACGTGTGGGTAGGATGCGGCGGTTGATCTATACAGACACATTCAAGCACAATGGTTCAACATACAGTCCTCTCATGCAATCACTTCAAACCTACTACTTGTTACTTAATCATTAATCTTTCTTTTCATTAATTTCCCTTGTATTCATGAGATGCAAATACTGATGAAAAGCACTTGAAAACCATACAACCAGAGACCCGGAAGTAAGAGAAAACATAAAGGAAATCAAAACTGAACCGGCCCTACTGACCGCACGTGCGGTGGCCTTGGCCGCTGCTGAAAATAGACCTTTCCCTTTCGCAAAACCCAACCCAAATTTAATGAAAAACAAGGCCACAATCCCACAAAATACCATCAATTCCATTGTTCTATTTTGAAACAAAATCATAACTTTAAACAAAATTCAAATTCCCATTTAAAGATCAAAAATCTAGAATTAAAGGGAAAAATCAACAACTATGCAAATGTTAACTTCCAAACTCAAAATCCACGGAATTTCATCCTCCATCTTCAAGAATTATGCAAGAAACAAGTGATTGATTATGAAAAATGCCATGTATGACAAGATTTTAAGCCATTTCCTGCAATTCTTTTCTTTAGGGTTTATAACTTCAACATACACCACCCAACTCCTTAATTCAACTCAATTTCAACAATCTCAAGTGTAACTTAACTCAATCTCTTCAACATACACCACCCAACTCCTTAATTCAACTCAGTTTCTACAATCTCAAGTGTAACTTAACTCAATCTCATGAATTTAGAGAAGAATTCTTACATTCAATGGTTGATTTGGTGATGTTGCTCAAATCTCCTCTCTTTTTCTCCTTGCTCTAGGGTTTTCTCCTTCTCTCTCTCTCCCAATACCTCTACACACTCTCTTATTTCCTTCATTCCCTTTATTTACCTTGATGGAGTAGTAAATATGAGTTTCTATTAATTACTCCAAATTAATACACTAATTCGAAATTGAGATTAATAATTTAAGGTCACTCAATTAATTCCTATTTCATCTCTTACCACTTCAAAATACACTAAATTTAACAATACTATTGTGAATCACCCCCTAAATGCATATTCCAAATATTTAATTGTAACCTTATAATTTAACGATTCAAACAAGCTCATTTCACATTATACCATATTTGTTGACTATAATCATATTCAAATAACACATGGAAATTACTGAACAGATAAGCACATAATTAAGGTAATTCACATAATTAGCAGTTAATTAGGAAGGTGGTTGTTACAGTCTCTCCCCCTTAGTATGTTTGGTCTTCCAAACTTAATTACCTTCTTCCTGGAAGAGTGTAGGGTCTAATGGAAAAAACTCGGGGTATATTTTCTATATATCTTCTTCTCTTTTCCAAGTCACATAAATTCCACCGTGATTTTGCCAATTCACTGTCACTAACAAAATCTCCTTATTTCTTAACTTCTTGATCCGACGGTTAACAATCTGAATGGGTCATTCCTCATAAGTGTAATCTTCCCTCAAAGGCATGTGGGTAGGCTCAAGGACATGAAGCGGATCCCGAAGGTATTCCCGTAACATGGAAATGTGAAATACATTGTGCATATGCTCTTTATCAAAAGGAAAAGCTACCCGATACGCTACAGGATTAATCTTCTTAATGATCTCATATGGCCCAATATACCAAGGTGCCAACTTGCCTTTAGCTCCAAAAACGAGTTTGCCCTTTCATTGGGGTGACTTTGATAAAAACATGGTTGCCCACTTCATATTCTCTATCCTGTCTACGAACATCCGTGTAGCTTTTCTGTCGACTTTGTGCTATTTTCAACCATTAATGAATTAGCTTTACTTTTCCATTGTTTCTTGCACAATATCGGGTCCCAACAAAGGTCTATCTCCAATCTTAGCCCAACAAATCAGTGATCGGCATGTTTTGCAATTTAAAGCCTCGTACGGTGCCATGCTAATACTTCAATGAAAGCTGTTGTTGTATGCAAATTCGGCTAAAGGCAAATGATTTTCCCAATTTCCTTGGAAATCTAATACACAAATGTGTAACATATCCTCCAGAGTCTGTATTGTCCTTTCTGATTGGTCATCTGTTTGTAGAAGATATGCACTACTCAATCTCAATTCAGTCCCCAATGCCTTTTGCAAACTCTGCCAAAACCTTGAAGTGAACTTTGGATCCCTATCAGAAACAATTGAAATAGGCACTCCATACAATCTCACAATTTCATTGATATATGATGTAGCCAACTTATCCACATTATAAATTGTTTTGACGAGTAAGAAATGAGTAGATTTTGTTAAACGATCAACAACTACCCAAATTGAGTCCATATCTCTATTAGAGCGAGGAAGTCCAACGACGAAGTCCATTGTAATATGCTCCCATTTCCGCTCCGGTATCGGTAATGGTTGGAGTAATCCCACAGGTCGTTGATATTCCGCTTTGACTTGTTCGTATTGTAAACACTTCGACACTTAGACACAAACTCAGCAATTTCTCTTTTCATTCCTGGCCACCAGAAATTTTGCTTCAAGTCTTGATACATTTTGGTGTTCCCCGGATGGATGGAAAATTTTGAGCGATGTGCTTCTTGCATTATTCGTTTCTTCAATTCAACATCATTCAGTACACAAAGCCTCCCTTGGAATTTCATCACATCATTTTCAAAAATGAAACTCGGTTTCAGTTTGGAGTCCCTTTCATCTACAACTTTCTGCAAAAATTCATCTTGTAACTATTTTTCTTTGATCTCTTCAAGGATTGCTAGTTGTGCAGAGATAGCAGCTAAAACCCCGCCTTATGCACACCAAACAACATCAATTTCAATTTTTTTCAAATCCTGTAGCAATGTCCTTTGTCTGGTAAGTAAACAAGCCAAGTTCCCAATAGATTTCTGGCTAAGTGCATCAGCAATGGTATTGGCCTTCCCTGGATAGTACAAAATTTGCAAATCGCAATCTTTTATCAATTCCAACCATCTTCATTGTCTCATATTCAGCTCTTTCTAGGTATAAAAATATTTTAAACTTTTATGATTCATATACATTTCACACGTTGCCCCATATAGGTAGTGGTGCCAAATCTTTAATGCAAATACAACTGTTGCGAGTTCCAAATCATGGGTCAGGTAGTTCTTTTCATGTGGTCTCAATTGTCGGGAAACGTATGCCATTACCTTGCCATTTTGCATTAACACACATTCCAAACCTTTATAAGACTCATCATTGAAAATAGTAAAACCTTCCGTACCTGAGGGTAAGTTAAGAATTGGCACAGTTACAAGTCGAGTCTTCAATTCTTCAAAAGCTGACTCTCTCTGCTCAGTCTATTCAAATGGAACGCCTTTCTGTGTCAACTGAGTAAGCAGCAAGGCAATTTTAGAAAAATCCTTTCCAAATTTGCGATAGTATCCAACCAAGCCCAAGAAACTACGGACTTCTGTAACATTGGTCGATCTTTGACAATTTACAACTGCCTCTACCTTTTGTGGATCGACTGAAATGCCATCTTTAGTTATCACATGCCCTGAAAACATAACACTATCAAGACAAATCTCACACTTAGAGACAGTTTACCATACAATTTATTCTCCCTCAAGGTTTGCAAAACAAGTCAAAAGTGGTGTTCATGTTCCTCTTCACTTTTGGAATAATTCAAAATGTCATCGATAAAAACAACAACAAATTCATCGAAGAAGGGTTTCAAGATTCTATTAATTAAATCCATAAAAGTAGCTGGTGCATTTGTAACTCTGAAAGGCATAACTAGAAATTCATAATGTCCGTACCTCGTTTGGAAGGCAGTCTTTTTCACGTTTTTAGCCTTGACTTTCAATTGATGATAGCTGGATTTAATATCAATTTTAGAAAATACTTGTGCCCCTTGCATTAGGTCAAATAAATCATCAATGCGTAGCAACGGATACTTGTTTTTTACTATCACTTTGTTAAATTCACGGTAGTCAATGTAAAGTCTTAGGGAACCATCCTTCTTTTTCACAAATAGGACTGGAGCACCCCACGGTGAAGTACTAGGCGTGATGAACTTCTTGTCCAGTAACTCTTATAACTAAATCTTTAGCTCTTTTAGTTCTGTAGTTGACATACAGTATGGGGTTTTCGAAATTGGTTGTGTACATGGTATGTCCTCAACGGTAAACTCAATTTCCCTGTCAATCAGATTCCTAAGCAAATCATCTGGAAAAGCATCTGAAAACTCTCTGACTATAGGAATGCTATCCACACTAGCTTTATCAACAGTAGGCGTAGTCAATACACTATATAAATATCCCCTACAGCCTTTGCTAATCAACTTGCATGCTTTCATAGCTAATATCAAATACAGGGGAGGTATAACACCAACTCCGTTAAATACAAATTTAGGCAACTCAGGTAGTCGAAACACAACTTGCTTAGTTACATAATCAATGGTGGCATGGTATTTTGTTAACCAATCTATTCCCAAAATTATATCAAAATGATCCATATGCAAAGACAATAAATCAACATATAAAGTCATATCCCCAACAACGATTTCACACACAAGGTACACATAAGCACAAGTTATGGACCCCCTAGTTGGTGAAGACACAGCTAATATAGAATTCATCAGTTCCAAGGGTCTAGTTAATTTTTGACAACAAACAAATGATATAAAAGAATGTGTAGACCCTGAGTCAATCAAAACATAGGCATTTTGGGCACAGATAAGGAGTATACCTAACATTATTGTCTCTGTATTCTGCACATGCCCCGGCACTAGCGCGCAAACTCGGCCTTGCCTCAAGGTTTCTTTTCCTATAGTAGCTTTCGGATTGGCCTTCAGTGTTAACGCTGATGCCGCCAAACTTGCCATAGGTCTATCGGTGCCTTGGGATACAAGAGGACAATGTTTGATCACGTGACACATTTTTCCACACCGAAAACATGCACTGAAAATCTTATAGCAAACACCGTTATGTCTTTTACCACACTTGGGGCAAAGCGGTGTGTTATTCCCTTAGCTAGAACTATTCGATGACCCCGTATTCTGTTTCTTGTTCAGTGAATTGTTTGAGTTGTTTCGTCCCTTCTTAAAGTTAAACCCTTGCCTTTTCCCCTTCCACTCAGTCACCTATGTCTTGGCCTGTTTTAATGCCGCAATATTTGCCTCAGCCATCAGAGCTCTATTAAGAACATCAACATACTTTATTAGTTTAAGAACATTCACCAGATCTAGCACTCCCATATTCAATCCACCCTCAAATTTTCTGGCTATCTTATAATTAGTATTTACCACATGCGGTGCATATCGAGTAAGCTCTATGAATTTAGACTCGTATTTAGCCACAGACATAGTACCTTGCTTTAACTGGTCAAATTTCGTTACTTTGCAGTCTCTTACACAATGTGGGAAATATTTCTCACAAAATGTCTATTTGAATTGAGCCCAAGTCACGAAATTATTATGATCACGAATGAGCATCCACTACCTTCTTGCTTCCTCTTGCAAGGTAAAAGTTGCTAATAAAACCTTTTGCACTTCAAAACATGGAAAAACCTCAAATAACTTTTCAATCTCAAAGATCCATGCTTCGGCTTTCAATAGTTCAAGGCCTCCATGGAATGTTGGTGGCTTCATTTTATTAAATTTCTGTGTCAGGGCAATAATGTCATCATTGTTATGTGGTTCAACTAGGATTAGTGGTGGAGGAGAAGGTGAAAATGATTGTCTCTATTGTTGTCACGACCCAAACCCGCCCCTATGGGTTTAGCACCATAACCGGTCAGTAATCCGTGATTACCGAAGGCCTGCTTAACAGTAATTACAGTAATACAGACTACAGGGGCATGGTGGAAGCCAAAACAGTAATTAAACGATGTCCAATGAGCTGTGATAGTCCGCATGCAAAAAGACTTTTCATTCATATGCACATTCATAACAGAACAGTCTATAAATACATGTACAATCATCCAGGACAAGGACCTAATCCCTATCATCACAGTGCAGTACCAGTCTATACAGTATTACAAAACCGATATAGAGACAGATGGGGAAAAATTAAAACACCGCAAAAGCCGTAGCTTGATAGGCTCGGAACCTCGCAGTGAGGCACAGTGGTTGGCTTTGACAAAAGGGAGTCTAACCCACACTCCTAGCTCCGGTCTGGTGCCTGAACACCTACATATATATATAAACAGTGAGCTAAAGCCCAGTGAATAACATAATGTGTAAGGAGGTTAAGAATGAATGTCCTTGCAGCAACGAAAACAATTCATTGAATCAGCATATCAGTCATTCAATCATAACAATCATATGTGGTACATCCATTAGCAGAACAGTACAGTAAACAGTAGGTCTTAAAAGAACGAACAGTCAATGATGGCCACCGTAACAGTAAATAGAAGTTCTAAGATAGGAACTGACAGAGATCTCCGTAACAGTAGCAGTAACAGTAACAGTAGTTGCTAAGGATGCCACAATACAGCTCAAAATAGAGGACAAACATTCATTTAGTTAACAGTAAACAGTTCAAAAAACAGTTCAGTTGATCATTCAGAAAATATTCATTTTCGAACATATCTTTACAACATTGTTACTCACAGAGTTCTGGGCTATAAGCAGCTAGAGCGCGTCTCCGAAAGCCAACCCTATACAGTGACAGAACGAACACACACTAAGTTACATATTCGGGAATCAAAGACTTAGTCCCTACTTTGGCTCAGTGTGGTTCTACATCAATATCCTCAATAAGATGCCTTAAACTAGGCCTAAGAATGCCTAGGATGAAATGAGGATGCAAAGATGCCCTTTTAAAACACTTAACAAATTTTCAGAAAACAGGGGTCCCGCTTGAGCGTAGGTTTACCTGCTCAAGCGTACAGGCAAACAAAATACTTCGTTCGAGCGCGAGTTACCCCGCTCGAGCAGACTGTAAAACATGCCAAAAGTACTGGATGTGTGAAAATCACGCTCGATTGGGCGCTCGATACCCGCTCAAGCGTGTGACACAAGTCCTCACTTGAGCGTCCAATACCCCGCTCGAGCGGACTGTAAAATAGTGTAAAGTGCTGGATGCACGAATTTCACGCTCGAGCGCCAGTCACTCCGCTCGAGCGTGAGTCCAAAATCTGGAATTTCCAGATTTGAACCTCAAGCTCAAAAACAAGTTTCAATGTACCAAATTCGATCCTTTTGGGCTAATTTTCTGGAAAACACTTCAAAACTCATAATATAACATGTTTCAAAGATCAATTTGAGAAATCAAAGCCCAAAGGTTGTTCAATTAAACACAATTTTGAGCCAAATTTCATGAACATGACTTCAATGCAACGTGCATGCATTTAACTAGCTTCCAAGCTTCAAACCATGCTCTAATGAGCCAATTCTTTTAAAAACGTGGTGAATTCATGCACTAGAACTCTAATATGAACATGCATGTAACAATTTTCCATGAAAACAACTTTAAACTCATCAATATAGGCATGCATACAGCATATATGCTATAATTCAACATCACAAGATCACATCTTGACTTTAAACTCCAATATGACAAGAGCCATGCAAGAACTAACTCAATTACATGAACAAGAAGGTGAAGACTCTACCTTAAGTCTTGAATTATAGGAAGGAAAGCTCAATTTGCCAAATTCTCTTCAAAACTACTAAGTTTCCAAGCAATGCAAGATGAAGACAAGTTTCTCCTAGCTCCCTCTCTCTCTAGTCGGTTGAGTCTAAAGAAATGGCTGAGGAAATGTTTTTCCTAAGTGTATTCAAGCCTCAATATGTGTAAGGAAGTAGGCCACTAAGTGGCAAAGTTGCAAATAAGGCCAACTCGTGTAAGTTAGCATTATATAATCCAATTTAAACGTACTAAATCACATTTCAATTAAATACACCATAAAATCATATAAATCTCAATTAGCATAAAACACTAATCAATTTCCGGTTCAGCTGCCGATAAGGCCTTCAATTTGCAATTTAAGGCATAAAACATGAATAGATAATTTAACAATCAACAGATAAAATTGCATTCAAACTAGCACAATCAATCAATCAGTTTAGTAATTCAGTTAGTCAGTCAGTTAACATGCTTAATCATAGATTAGCACTAATCAGTAGTGAGGGTTGTCACTGTCTCCCCTCCTTATAAAGAGTTTAGTCCTCCAAACTCGAATCACCTTCATTTTGGAAGAAAACAGGATTTAGTGGGAACAAGTCAGGATATCTTTTCATCATATCATCTTCCCTCTCCCAAGTGGCATACACGCCACCATGGTTCTGCCAGTCAACTTTCACTAGCGGAATCTCCTTGTTTCTTAACTTCTTGATCCGTCTGTTCACAATCTGAATGGGCCGTTCTTCATAAGTGTAGTCATCACTTAGCACTACACGGGTAGGCTCAATCATGTGGAAGGGATCCCGAAGGTATTCCCTCAGCATTGAAATATGGAACACGTTATGCATATGCTCCATTTCAGGAGGAAGCGCTACTTGATACGCCACCGGATTAATTTTCTCAATAATCTCATACGGTCCGACATATCGCGGAGCTAACTTACCTTTAACTCCAAAACGAGTCTGGCCCTTCATCGGTGTCACTTTTACAAACACATGATCACCTACTTCATATTCTCTGTCTCGCCTTCGGACATCCGCATAACTTTTCTATCGGCTTTGTGCAGTTTTCAGTCTCTATTGGATCAGTTTTACTTTTTCTGTAGTTTCATACACAATCTCGGGCCCAAGCAAAGGCACATCTCCAACTTTTGCACAGCAAATCGGAGATCGACATTTTTTGCCATACAAAGCCTCGAAAGGCACCATACCAATACTTGAATGGAAACTGTTGTTATAGGCGAATTCATCCAACGGTACATGACTTTCCCAATTTCCCTGGAAATCAAGAACACACATCCGCAGTAAATCATCTAGAGTTTGGATGGTTCTTTCTGACTGACCATCTGTCTGAGGATGGTAGGCACTACTCAGTCTCAGTTCAGTACCCAATGCAGTTTGCAGACTTTGCTAGAATCTCGATGTGAACTTCGAGTCCCTATCAGAAATAATGGACACAGGTACTCCATGCAATCTCACAATTTCATCAATATAGAGCATAACCAATTTGTTCGCATTATAAATTGTTTTGACAGGTAAGAAATGAGCAGATTTAGTCAATCTATCAACAATAACCCAAATTGAATCCATACATTTACTGGAGCAAGGCAATCCAACAATAAAATCCATGGTGATATGTTCTCATTTCCACTCCGGTATGGGTAAGGGTTGCAGTAAGCCTGCGGGTCGTTGATGTTCCGCTTTGACTTGTTGGCAATGAAGACATTTTGATACAAAATCAGAAATTTCTTTCTTCATTCCCGGCCACCAGAAATTCAATTTCAAGTCTTGTTACATTTTCGTATTCCCTAGATGGATAGACAGTTTCGAATTGTGGCCCTCTTGCAGAACTCTTCTTTTCAGTTCAGAATCATTTGGTACACATAATCTTCCCTGGAATTTCAACACATTGTTCTTAAATTGGAAATCCGACCTCGGTTTGGATTCCCGTTCATCGATGATCTTCCTTAAGGAGTCATCCTATTGTTGTTTCTCTTTAATTTCTTCAATCAGTGCCGGTTGAGCAGAAATAACAGCTATTGTTCCACCTTGTTCTCGCAAAACAATCTCAATTTCAAATTTCTCAAGGTCACAAAGCAACTCTTTCTGTCTGGTGAGTAAACAGGCTAAGTTTTCAATCGATTTCCGACTCAATGCATCGGCAATGGTGTTAGCTTTTCTTAGATGATACAAAATCTGTAGATCATAATCTTTTATCAGTTCTAGCCATCTCCGCTGCCTCATATTCAGCTATTTCTGTGTGAAGAAGTATTTTAAACTCTTGTGGTCTGCATACACCTCACATGTCGCCCCATAAAGGTAGTGACGCCAGATTTTCAGTGCAAACACTACTGCAGCAAGTTCTAAATCATGGGTCGGGTAGTTCTTTTCATGCGGTCTCAGTTGTCGGGAAGCATAGGCAATAACTCTCCCATTTTGCATTAAAACACATCCTAAACCCTTATGAGAAGCATCACTAAAAATGGTAAAACCATCCGTACCTGAAGGTAGGATAAGAACCAGTGCAGTCACAAGTCG
The DNA here is from genome assembly GCF_055761805.1 of Camellia sinensis. Classification (NCBI taxonomy): domain Eukaryota; kingdom Viridiplantae; phylum Streptophyta; class Magnoliopsida; order Ericales; family Theaceae; genus Camellia; species Camellia sinensis. The sequence continues at coordinate 134,650,902 of NC_138973.1, forward strand.
AGTTTTCAACTCTTGGAATGCTGATTCTCTTTGGTCAGTCCAGTCAAATGATATCCCCTTCTGAGTCAACTGTGTTAGTGGTAAGGAAATTTTGGAGAAGTCTTTGACAAATCTTCTGTAATACCTGGCTAACCCCAAAAAGCTTTGGACTTCTGTAACATTTGTTGGTCTAGGCCAATTTACCACGGCTTCAACTTTCTGTGGGTCAACTGAAATGCCATCTCTACTAATAACATGTCCCAAAAACATAACATGATCAAGCCAAAATTCATATTTACTCAATTTCGCATATAGTTTCTGTTCTCTTAGGGTCTGTAAGGCAAGTCTCAGATGATGTTCATGTTCTTCTCTACTTTTAGAATAAATCAGAATGTCGCCTATAAATACAACAATAAAGTTATCGAGGAATGGTTTAAAAATTCTGTTCATAAGGTCCACAAATGCAGCAAGTGCATTGGTAACTCCGAAAGGCATAACTAGGAATTCGTAATGTCCATACCTCGTTCGAAAAGCAGTTTTGTCAATGTCCTCTGGTTTAACTTTCAGCTGATGATATCCGGATCTGAGATCAATCTTAGAGAACACTTGAGCACCCTGTAACTAATCAAATAAGTCATCAATACGCGACAATGGATATTTATTTTGCACAGTTACCTTGTTCAGTTCACGGTAGTCAATACAAAGTCTCAGTGAGCCATTTTTCTTTTTCACAAACAAGACAGGTGCGCCCCATGGCAAAGTACTAGGCCTGATGAATTTCTTATCTAACAGTTCTTACAGTTGCACTTTCAATTCTTTCAGTTCAGTTGGAGCCATTTGGTAAGGAGCTTTAGATACTGGCTGTGTACCCGGAATCACATCAACGGTGAACTCAATCTCCCTATCAATCAAATCCCCTCGCAGATCATTTGGAAATACATCTGAAAATTCTCTGACTATATGAATATTGTTCACCTTAGTGTTAACATCAGTAGATACAGTCAATACAGAACAGAAAATACCCTTTACACCCCTTTCTAATCAATTTGTATGCTTTCATAGATGAAATTAAATATGGGGGAGGTACCACTCCACTTCCGTTAAGCACAAATTCGGGTAGGCCAGGTGGACGGAAAACAACTTGTTTTGTCACACAGTCAATAGTAGCATGATATTTTGTTAACCAGTCCATTCCCAATATTACGTCAAAATGATCAATGTTCAGAGGCAGTAAATCAATATACAGATGCATATCCTCAACAATAATTTCACATGCAGGGTACATATAAGCACAAGTCACAGATCCCCCAACAGGTGGAGATACAACTAACAAGTAATTCATGGGTTCCAATGGTCTATTCAATTTTCGCGAAAAAGCATGCTATACATATGAATGTGTAGACCCCGAATCAATCAAAACATACGCATTTTGAGCACAAATTGAGAGTATACCTGACACGACGGTCTCAGTATTTTGTACGTCTCCCAATACGAGTGCGAACACTCAACCTTGCCTCATAGGCTCTTTCCCAGTAGCTTTGGGATTGGGTTTTGGTGGAGCAGTTGATGCTGCTGCGCTTGGTGCAGCTTTACTATTGCCTTGAGGAGTGGAAGGGCAATCTTTGACCATGTGGCCCACCTTGCCACACCTGTAACAAGCACCAGATAATTTATAACAGACCCCTTTGTGTTTCTTACCACATTCAGAACAGGGCGATATGGAACCATTTCCCTGACTGGAACTGGTTGTTGACCCCGTATTTTGCTTCTTATTCGATGAATTGTTTCTGCCTTTCTTGAATTTAAAACCCCGTCTCTTCCCGCGCCACTCAGTTGCGGGTGTTTCAGTCTGCTTCAAAGCTTCAATATTTGCTTCGGCCATAATGGCTCGGTCAAGAACATCCACATATTTCAGTAACTTTAGCACATTGATTCTGTCCAGTATTTCTACATTGAGGCCGCCATCAAACTTCTTGGCCTTCTTGTAGTCGGTGTCCACCATGTGTGGTGCATATCTAGCAAGTTCGGTGAACTTTGTTTCATACTCTGCTATGGATGTAGCGCCTTGTTTCAGTTGTTCGAACTCGGTCACCTTTGTGTCCCTGACACACTGAGGAAAGTACTTTTCGAAGAAGGCTTCTTTGAATTGAGCTCAAGTCATAATAGTGTTGACATCACGGATAAGCATCCACCACCTTCTAGCTTCTTCTTGCAAAGTAAAGGTGGCTAGTAGCACTTTGTGTGCTTCAGAACAAGGAAAAACTTCAAATAACTTTTCAGTCTCAAGAACCTAAGCTTCAACTTTTAGCGGTTCGAGGCCTCCCTGAAAGGATGGCGGTTTCATCTTACTAAATTTCTATGTCAGAGCTATGATATCATCATTCATAGGTGGCTCTGGTTGTACTGGAGGAGGTGGGGGCTGTTGGTTCTGTTGTTGCCCTAGTCTTTCGGCTAGTAGTTCCACCATTCTCTCCAACCTTGCCAGTCTTGCCTCAGAGGATTCAGTTTCATAAACATTTCTTACGTTGTCCATCTCACTATAGGCAGTTATAATAATTATAAACATAGGAAGTTGCATACTTAGACAGATTATCACATTAACAGTTATATTCATGTCTTAGCCACACACACTTATCATGCTCATGTAATGCCCTAATCACTTTTCTAGGGCATCCTATAGCCCATTTGGACACGTGTGTGTGATATAACTCATGATTTAATAATGCTCTGATACCACTCTGTCACGACCCAAACCCGCTCCTATGGGTTTAGCACCGTAACCGGCCAGTAATCCATGATTACCGAAGGCTTGCTTAACAGTAATTACAGTAATACAGAGTACAGGGGCATGGTGGAAGCCAAAACAGTAATTAAACGATGTCCAATGAGCTGTGACGATCCACATGCAAAAAGACTTTTCATTCATATGCACATTCATAACAGAACAGTCTATACATACATGTACAATCATCCAGGACAGGGACCTAATCCCTATCATCACAGTGCAGTACCAGTCTATACAGTATTACAAAACCGATATAGAGACAGATGGGGAAAAATTAAAACACCGCAAAAGCCGTAGCTTGATAGGCTCGGAACCTCGCAGTGAGGCACAGTGGTTGGCTTTGACAAAAGGGAGTCTAACCCACACTCCTAGCTCCGGTCTGGTGCCTGAACACCTACATATATATATAAACAGTGAGCTAAAGCCCAGTGAATAACATAATGTGTAAAGAGGTTAAGAATGAATGTCCTTGCAATAACGAAAACAGTTCATTGAATCAGTATATCAGTCATTCAATCATAACAATCATATGTGGTACATCCATTAGCAGAATAGTACAGTAAACAGTAGGTCTTAAAAGACCGAACAGTCAATGATGGCCATCGTAACAGTAAACAGAAGTTCTGAGATATGAATTGACAAAGATCTCCGCAACAGTAGCAGTAACAGTAACAGTAGTTGCTAAGGATGCCACAATACAGCTCAAAATAGAAGACAAACATTCATTTAGTTAACAGTAAACAGTTCAGAAAACAGTTCAGTTGATCATTCAGAAAATATTCATTTTCGAACATATCTTTACAACATTGTTACTCACAGAGTTCTGGGCTATAAGCAGCTAGAGCGCGTCTCCGAAAGCCAACCCTATACAGTGACAGAACGAACACACACTAAGTTACATATTCGGGAATCAAAGGCTTAGTCCCTACTTTGGCTCAGTGTGGTTCTACATCAATATCCTCATTAAGATGCCTTAAACTAGGCCTAAGAATGCCTAGGATGAAATAAGGATGCAAAGATGCCCTTTTAAAACACTTAACAAATTTTCAGAAAACATGGGTCCCGCTTGAGCGTGGGTTTACCCGCTCAAGCGTACAGGCAAACAAAATACTCCGCTCGAGCGCGAGTTACCCCACTCGAGCGGACTGTAAAACATGCCAAAAGTACTGGATGTGTGAAAATCACGCTCGATTGGGCACTCGATACCCGCTTGAGCGTGTGACACAAGTCCTCGCTCGAGCGTCCAATACCCCGCTTGAGCGGACTATAAAATAGTGTAAAGTGCTGGATGCACGAATTTCACGCTCGAGCACCAGTCACTCCGCTCGAGTGTGAGTCCAAAATCTGGAATTTCTAGATTTGAACCTCAAGCTCAAAAATAAGTTTCAATGTACCAAATTCGATCCTTTTGGCTAATTTTCTGGAAAACACTTCAAAACTCATAATATAACATGTTTCAAAGACCAATTTGAGAAATCAAAGCCCAAAGGTAGTTCAATTAAACACAATTTTGAGCCAAATTTCATGAACATGACTTCAATGCAACGTACATGCATTTAACTAGCTTCCAAGCTTCAAACCATGCTCTAATGAGCCAATTCTTTTAAAAACATGGTGAATTCATGCGCTAGAACTCTAATATGAACATGCATGTAATAATTTTCCATGAAAACAACTTTAAACTCATCAATATAGGCATCCATGCAAGATATATGGATAATTCAACATCACAAGACCAAATCTTGACTTTAAACTCCAATATGACAAGAGCCATACAAGAACTAACTCAATTACATGAACAAGAAGGTGAAGACTCTACCTTAAGTCTTGAATTATAGGAAGGGAATCTCAATTTGCCAAATTCTCTTCAAAACTACTAAGTTTCCAAGCAATGCAAGATGAAGACAAGTTTCTTCTAGCTCCCTCTCTCTCTAGTCGGTTGAGTCTAAGGAAATGGCTGAGGAAATGTTTTGCCTAAGTGTATTCAAGCCTCAATATGTGTAAGGAAGTGGGCCACTAAGTGGCAAAGTTGCAAATAAGGCCAACTCTTGTAATTTAGCATTATTTAATCCAATTTAAACGTATCAAATCACATTTCAATTAAATACACCATAAAATCATATAAATCTCAATTAGCATAAAACACTAATCAATTTCCGATTCGGCCACCGATAAGGCCTTCAATTTGCAGTTTAAGGCATAAAACATGAACAGATAATTTAACAGTCAACAGATAGAATTGCATTCAAACTAGCACAATCAATCAATCAGTTTAGTAATTCAGTCAGTCAGTCAGTTAACATGCCTAATCATAGATTAGCACTAATCAGTAGTGAGGGTTGTCACAGTTGTTGTCTCAAAGATTCTGTCAATAGTTCCTCCATTCTTTCCAACCGATTGATTCTCGCATCCAAAGTTTCAGATTCATCTATATGTCGTGTGTTCTTCATTGGTCTATATGTAAATAGGGTAATAATAAATATAGAAATTACAGTTCTTACAATTACATTCACATTAGAGATGCACATTTACACTGCATTACAACTGCACATCACAAGTCCACACACACCCACACATGTTTATGTAATGCCCTAATTTCTTTTCTAGGACATCCTATAGCTCAGTTAGACGTGTGCAGTATAACTCCTGCTATGATACCATTTTGTCACGATCCAAACTCGCCCCTATAAGTTTAGTGTCATAACCGGCTAGTAATCTGTGATTATCAAAGGCCTGCTTAACAGTAATATAGTAACGGGGCTGGTGAAAGCCAATAAATAAGAAAATATAATGTCCAATGAGCTGTGAAGACTTAAATTAAACAAAATGAACTTTTATATAGACATATATATATACATTAGTCCACATCAAGCTGTGACTCAAAACATAAACAAAGTGAGGGATTTCAACCCCATCATCAAAAGATACACAAGAGTCAAGGCAAACATTTACATCATTAGAGCAAGCCTCAAAACGGTGAATTGCCTTAATTATGTGCTTATATGTTCAGTAATTGCCATGTGTTATTTGAATTTGATTATAGCCAACAGATATGGTAGAATGTGAAATGAACCTATCTAAATCGTTAAATTATAAGGTTAAAATTAAATATTTGGAATAGGCATTTAGAGCCTGATTCATAGTAATATGGTTAAACTTAGTATATTTTGAAGTAGTAAGAGATGAAATAGGAATTAATTGAGTGACCTTAAATTATTAATCTTAATTTGGAATTAATTTATTAATTTGGAGTAATTAGAAACTCATATTTACTACTCATCAAGGTAAATAAAGGGAAGGAAGGAAATAAGAGAGTGTACAGAGGCATTGAGAGAGAAAGAGTTCTAGAGAGAAGGAGAGAACCTAGGAGCAAGGAGAGGAAGAGAAGAGATTTGACCAACATCACCAAATCAAACATTGAAGGTAAGAATTCTTCTCTAAATCCATGAGATTGAGTTAAGTTACACTTGCGATTGTAGAAATTGAGTTGAATTAAGGAGTTGGGTGGTGTATGTTGAAGTTATAAACCCTAAAGAGAGGGATTGTAGGAAATAGCTTAAAATCTTGTCATACATGGCATTTTTCATAATCAATCACTGGTTTCTTGCATGACCCTTGAAGATAGAGGATGAAACTCCATGGATTTTGAGTTTGGAAGTTAACATTTGCATAGTTGTTGATTTCGCCCTTTAATTCTAGATTTTTGATCTTTAAATGGGAATTTGAATTTTGTTTAAAGTTATGATTTTGTTTGAAGTCAAAACTATGGAATTGATGGTGTTTTTGTGGGTTTGTGGCCTTGTTTTTCATAAAATTTGAGTTGGGTTTTGCAAAATGGAAAGGTCCATTTTCAATAGATTTTTTAACTGATTTTGCACCCAGACCGCTAAAGTGGCTTGGCCCACCACACGAGTGGCTGGCCCTCCCTTGCTTACCTTTGCATTTTGCTCGCTAGAGCGGCCAAGGCCACTTCACGTGCGATCAGCAAGGTCATTTCAGTTTTGATTTCCTTTCTATTTTCTCTGACTTTCGGGTCTCCGATTACATGGTTTTCAAGTGTTTTTCATGTGCAGTTGCGTCTCATGAATACAAGGGCAATTAATGAAAGGAAAGATTAGTGATTAAGTAACGAGTAGTAGGTTTGTAGTGATTGCATGAGAGGACTGTATGTTGAACCATTGTGCTTGAATGTGTCTGTGTAGGTCAAACGCCGCGTCCTACCCACGCGTTCCAAGGAGCCAATAGTGAGTAACAACCTTGTAAAGATATGTTCAATTATATGTATTTTCTGACTTATACTATACTCTGTTTCTGAAATGATGCTTTCTGTTTAAATGAATGATTGTCTTGTTTTTCTGAACCGTGTTCGTGGCATCCTTAGCATCTGTTTATTGTTACTGTTACAGAGATCTCTCTCAGTTCCATCTCTTGGAACTTCTGTTTACTATATTGATGGCATGTCCATCAATTTTGATTGTTCGGTCTTCATGACCGTCTGCACTGTTCTACTATTGGATGTACCACGTATGACTGCTATGCTTTTTGTATGAAATTTGGATCTAGCAAGCAAATGATTCTAATTTTCTATTTACTATTATAATTAACTGATTTGGATTATAGTAAGACCTCATTCATAACCTCTTTACACTGTTGTTATTCACTAGGCTCTAGCTCATACTTTTATATATGTATGTAGGTGATCAAGTGAAAGAGGGGACGTAGTGGAGTCGACCTAGCCTCCATTTTGTCAAGCCAACTTTTGTGCCTCACCGTGAGGTCCCTACCAGTCAAGTGTCAAAGTTTTTGGGTGGTTTGAGATCCACCATTTTGAGAGTGGCTCTAATGATGTGAATGTTTGCCTTGGCATTTGTGTATCTTTTGATGATGGGGTTGAAATCCCTCATTTTGTTTATGTGTTGAGTCACAACTTGATGTGGACTGATACGCATATATGTCTATATAAAAGTTCATTTTGTTTCATTTAAGTCTTCATAGCTCATTAGACGTTATATTTTCTTATTTAATGGCTTCCGCCAGTCTCATTATTGTATTACTGTTAAGTAGGCCTTTGGTAATCACGAATTACTGGCCAGTTACGACACTAAACTTATAGGGGCAAGTTTGGGTCGTGATATTATCGGCCTCAAAGACAAAACTGATAATTAATAATAGTAAACGGGGCACTGTAGAAGTAATATTAAAACATAACTGTGTCTATCGAGCGATGCATATATGCAAATTTCATGACATTTAAAAACTTTAGCTTTCTTACATAGATACAATCATATAGCTACATCACCACATCACTCACATTCATACAAACATCCATACACAACAAGATTCCAAATAACAAAAGAAAAACAAAACTAAAGGTTAACACAGCTTGGCTCCTCTTGAGTCCAAGCACGCCCCATCGCAGAGGCACTCCAAAGGGGCTGAACAAAAGGGGGACTCTGGAGGTTACTCTAGACTTGATTCTCCATTTGCTCACTGACATATATATAGGGGAAAAAGATGAGCTAAAATCCAATGAGTATTATCAATATAAAGAGGTCAAATGATTGATGTCTATCGCAATACAAAATCATATCATATGAATTTCGAAGCAAACCTTAATTAAGTACTTGTCGTATCGAAGTTCACAAATCATACTCATATGTGGTACATCCAATAGTGCAAAGCAAAGGGCCCAAAGGTATAACAAAGGGACCACATCGGTCTAACAAAGGGACCATCTAAGTCAAGCAAATGGACCACTTGGATCAACATCAGAGATCTCTATGCTCATATACCAAAGGGCCTTGGTATTGTTTCCCCAAGCAAGGGCCTTATCAAGCAAAGGGCAATGATATTGTTTCTCCCGAGTGAGGACTTCACTAAAGGATGCCATAACTACTTTTGAAAAGAGATAATCATTCATTCTTATCAAAATAGCATTTCAAAATAACATTCTTGCAATAATTCAAAAATACATTTCAACATATCTTTACAAAGATACTACTCACAGTGGGCTGGCACATGTATTGGACCTCGGTTGACCACCTACACAAAACACATAACAGAGATACATATTGAAGCGTATGTTCGTAACAAATAGCGTATCTTAATTCGATTCTCTTATGTGTGTTTCTAGCTTGTTCCATGGCTAAGGATGCCTAAATGATGCTTAAGAATCCCTAAAAGGGCATGAGGATGAAAATATGCACTTATGAGTGTTTGCTAAAAATTGCTAAAAACAGTGTCCTCGCTGGAGCGCACCTTTGGTTGCATGAGCGGTGTGGCCTGATTGCAAAAGTACTGGATGGTGTCAAAGTAGGGTTGATGTTTGCTCGAGCCAGGTGTAATGCAGAGTCAAATTTGCTTGAGCCAATTGCAAAATTTTGCAAAAATACTAAAGTGCATGCAAAGTCTGCTCGAGCGACGACTTCACCGCTCAAGCGAAGTGAACGAATTTTGGAATTTCCATAATGGAATTTGAAGTTCAAAAATACAACTCTCAAGTTCCTAGTTTGCATGGTTGTATGAAATTCATGAAAACTCATAGAAAAACATGTATATATACAAAATTTGAAACAATGAGCATAAAAACACCACGAATTGCCAAGTTTGAAACTAAATTCTTCATACATGTATGAATTTGTTTCCAACTCTTTTCAAAACCTTCATATATGAAATTAAACCCTTGGAAACAAGAAATTCCTTTGATGCATGCAAAATTCAACTCTTAATTTGACAAGAACACTAGAATTCAAGCTCAAAATGCTCAAATGTAAAGGAATTACGCGTGCATGTCCAATTCCAACCCATATTCACTAAATTCAAGGTGATCATAGCTTATTCTACACAAATTCATGCGAATAGTCTTACAACTTGGTGAGTTCAATTTTCTACATGAATTATGCACAAGAATTATGGGTGAGATTCTTACCTAAAGATTGAATTGAAGTTGTTGCTAGCTTAATCCCTTTAATCCCATCCAAATTCCCTACAATTCCTCTCTACTCTCTTTACAAGTGTTGCTTCTCTTTCCCTCTCTAAAATTTTAGCTCAACGTTGTAAAACAAATGAGCTCATAAGATTATATCTCATATTTATAGGTTTGATTAAGTTAGGCTAATTAAGTGAGATTAAGGTTAATTAATCAAGCTTAGTTCTAATAAATTCTAATCATCTCTAATCGATTTATTCTAATTATTTTGATCCAAATCAAATGTTGATAAAACTTGCCATATGGTTTTAAATATTCCAACTAAACTATTGAACTAATCAATTTCAGTTTCTGAATCTGTTTGGGCTAACAATTTCAAATTCTAAGACTGCACTCTAAACAAACAGATATGCATCAATTAAACACATAATCATGCAAAGATACATATCGGGGTCGTCACAATCCCTCCACCTTAGGAAGTTTGTTACTCCAAACTTGAGTTACCTCCATTTGGAGGAAAAAAAAACTCTAGATAACGTTGTCTTATTTCATCCTCATTTTCCCACGTAGCTTCCTTTCCATAGTGTTCTTTCCATTCACTTTTCACAATAGAAATTGATTTGTTCCTCAATTGCTTGACTTGTCGATCAATAATCAGAATTGGCTTTTCTTCATAGATCATGTCATCATCAAGTACCATACGACAATAATCTATGTAATGGAAAGGATATCTAAGATAACCACAAAGCATTTACACATGAAACACATTATGCATTTATTCCATTCTCAACGCTAAAGCTCTTCGATAAGCAACGGGGCCAAAGCTTTCCAAAATTTGGAACGGTCCAATGTAATGTGGAGTCAACTTCCCATTTCTGCCAAACCTTGTTTTCCCTTTCATTGGTGTTACTTTAATGAACACATGATCTTCCACTTCGTATTCTGAATCTTTCATTCTCTAATCCGCAGAGCTTTTCTGTCGGCTCTGAGCACTCTTAAGTCTTTTTTGAATGATCTTTATCTTCTTTGTAGTTTCTTCCACAAGTTCGGACCATATAAAGACCTATCACCAACCTCAGTCCAACAAACCAAAGACCTATACTTCCTTCCGTACAACGCTTCATATGGTGCCATGTCGATACTAGCATGGAAACTGTCATTATAAGAAACACATTGTATGCACACATATACACATTTACAAAAGTTATCTCATTCTCATATTTAAATGCAAATGAATGCAATCCTTAAGTCTTTTCTAGACACCTTATTGCTCAATAGACAAGTGAGTGAGATATAACTCGTGCTCTGATATCAAACTATCGCGGTCCGAACCCGCTCCTAGAGGTTTAGGGCATGACCGACTAGTAATCCCAGATTATCCAGCCTCAAAGAAAAAACTGATAATTAATAATAGTAAATAGGGCACTGTGGAACCAATATTAAAACATAATTTTGCCCATCGAGTGGTGGATATATGCTAATTTCTTAACATTTAAACACTTTAGCGTTCTTGTATAGATGCAAACATATAGATACACCACCACACAACAAGCTTCCAAATAACAATAGAAAAACAAAACTAATGGTTGACACGACTTGGCTCCTCTTGAGTCCAAGCATGCCCCATCAGGGAGGCACTCCAAAGCGGCTGCACAAGATGGGGAATTCCGAGGTTGCTCTAGACTTGACGCTCTATTTATTCACCTACATACATATAGGGGAAGGGGGTCAGCTGAAACCTAGTGAGTAATATTAGTATAAAGAGATTAAATGAATGATGTCTATCATAATACAAAATCATATCATATGAATGTCGAAGCAAAGCATAATTAAGTACTTGTCATATCAAAGTTCACAAATCATACTCATATGTTGTACATCCAATAGTGCAAAGCAAAAGGGTTAAAGGCATGACAAAAGGACCACATGGGTCTAACAAATGAACCACATAGGTCAAGCAAAGGGACCACCTGGGTCAACATCAGAGATCTCTGTGCTCATATAACAAAGGGCCTTAGTATTGTTCCCCCCAAGCAAAGGCCTTATCAAACAAAGGGCCTCGATATTGTTTCCCCCAGGCAAGGCCTTCACTAAAGGATGCCATAATTACTTTTCAAAGAAACAATCATCCATTCTTATCAAAACAGCATTTCAAAATTCTTGCAGTAATTCAAAAATACATTTTAACATCTCTTTACAAAGATACAACTCATAGTGGGCTGGCTCTAATATTGGACCTTGGTTGACCACATGCACAAAACATATAACAAAGATACATATTGAAGCGTACGTTCATAACAAATAGTGTATCTTAATTCAATTCTCTTACGTATGTTTTGAGCTTATTCCATGGCTAAGGATGTCTAAATGATGCTTAAGAATGCCTAAAAGGGCATGAGGATGCAATATCCACTTATGAGTGTTTGCCAAAAATTGCTGAAAGCAAGATCTTCGCTCGATCGCACCTTTGGTCGCTCGAGCAGTGTGGCCTGACTACAAAAGTACTGGATGGTGTCCAAGTAGGCTTGATGTTCGCTCGAGCCAAGTGAAATGCAATGTCGAGTTTGCTCGAGCGCACACTTGGTCACTTGAGCCAACTAAAAAAGTCTGCAAAAAATACTGAGAGAATGCAACGAGTGCTCGAGCAACGACTTCACCGCTCGAGTGAAGTGGACGAATTCTAGAATTTCCATAACAAAATTTGAAGTTCAAAAATGCAACTCTTAAGTTCCAAGCTTGCATGGTTGTACCAAATTCATGAAAACTCATAGAAAAAACATGTATATATAAATAATTTGAAACCATGAGCTAAAAACACCATGAATTGCCAAATTTGAAACTAATTCTTCATGCATCTATGAATTTGCTTCTAACACTTTTCAAAACCATCAAATATGAAATTAAACAATTGGAAACTTGAAATTCTTTTGATGCATGCAAAATTCAATTCTTAATTTGGCAAGAACACTAGAATTCAAGTCAAAATGCTCAAATGTCCTGGAATTACGCATACATGTCCAATTTCAACCCATATTCACTAAATCCATGGTGATCCTAGCTTATTCTAGGCAAATTCATGCAAATAGTCCTACAACTTGGTGAATTCAATTTTCTACATGAGTTATCTACAAGAATTATGGGTGATATTCCTACCTAAAGATTGAATTGAAGTTGTTGCGAGCTTAATCCCTTCAATTCCCTCCAAATTCTCTACAATTCTCCTCTACTTTCTCTACAAGTGTTGTTTTTCTTTCCTTCTCTCAAATTTCAGCTCAAAGTTGTAAAACAAATGAGCTCATAAGCTTATATCTCATGTTTATAGGTTTGATTAAGTTAGGCTAATTAAGTGAGATTAAGGTTAATTAATCAAGCTTAGTTCTAATTAATTCTAATTATCTCTAATTGATTTATTCTAATTATTTTGATCCGAATCAAATTTTAATTAAACTTGCCATATGGTTGTAAATATTCCAACTAATCTATTGAACTATTCAATTTCAATTTTTGAATCCGTTTGGGCTAACAATTTTGAATTCTAAGTTTGCACTTTAACAAATATCTCATAAACAAACAGATATGCATCAATTAAACACAATCATGCAAATATGCTCAATGAAACAATATATAAAATTAATATGCATGTCGGGGTCATCACAGTCTCTCCCCCTTAGGAAGTTTGGTCCTCCAAACTATAGTTACCTCAATTCGGAAACAACTTTGGATAGCGTTGTCTCATTTCATCCTCCTTTTCCTCTGTAGCTTCATTTCCATAGTGCTCTTTCTATTCAACTTTCACCATAGAAATTGATTTGTTCCTCAACTGCTTGACTTGTCAATCAATAATCTAAATTGGGCTTTCTTCATAGATCGTGTCATCATCAAGTGCTATTCGATGATAATCTATGACATGGAATGGATCTGTAAGATAACCGTGGGGCATTGACACGTGAAACACATTATGCGTATGTTCCATTCCCAGTGCTAAAGCTATTCGGTAAGCAACGGGGCCAAGCCTCTCTAGAATTTGGAATAGTCCGATGTAACGTGGAGTCAACATCCATTTTCTACCAACCGTTGTTTTCCATTTAATTGACGTTACTCTGATGAACACATGATCTCCCACTTCGTATTCCAAATCCCTCAATCTTTGATCCACATAGCTTTTCTGTCAGCTCTGAGCAGTCTTCAGTGTTTGTTAAATGATCTTTTATCTTCTCGGTTCTTTCTTCCTCAAGTTCAGACCCATATAAAGCCTTATCACCAACCTTAGTCCAACAAACCAGAGACCTACACTTCCTCCCAAATAACGCCTCATATGGTGCCATGCCGATACTAGCGTGGGAACTGTTATTATAACAAACACGTTATATGCACACATATACATATACACATTTACAAAAGTTATCTCATATTGATGTTCAAATGCAAATGAATGCAATCCTTATGTCTTTTCTAGACATCTTATTGCTCAATGGACAAGTGAATGAGATATAACTTGTGCTCTGACACCAAATTGTCATGACCCGAACCGACCCTTAAAGGTTTAGGACATGGCCTGCCAGTAATCCCAAATTACCTGGCCTCAAAGACAAAACTAATAATTAATAATAGTAAACGGGGCACTGCGGGACCAATATTAAAACATAACTATGTCCATCGAGTGGTGCATATATGAAATTTCATGACATTTAAAAACTTTAGTGTTCTTAGACAGATACAAGCATTTAGATACATCACCACCTCGTTAACATTCATATAAACATCCATACACAACAAGTTTCCAAATGACACAAGAAAAACAAAACTAAAGGTTGACACAGCTTGGCTTCTTTTGAGTCCAAGCACGCCCCATCCCGGGGGCACTCGAAAGTAGCTGCACAAAAGGGGGACTCCCGACGTTGCTCTGAACTTGACGCTCCATTTTCTCACCTACATATATATAGGAGAAGGGAGTGAGTTAAAACCCAATGAGTAATATCAGTATAAAAAGATTAAATGAATCATGTCTATCATAATACAAAATCATATCATATGAATTTCGAAGCAAATCATAACTAAGTAGTTGTCATATCGAAGTTCACAAATCATACTCACATGTGGTACATCCAAAAGTGCAAAGCAAAGGGCCTGAAGGCATAACAAAGGGACCGCATGGGTCTAACAATGGAACCATATAGTTTAAGCAAATGGACCACTTGGGTCAACATTAGAGATCTATATACCCATATAACAAAGGGCCTTGGTATTGTTCCTCCCAGGTAAGGGCCTTGTCAAACAAAGGCCCACAATATTTTTTTCCCCGAGCGAGGCCTTCACTAAAAGTTACCATAATTACTTTTCAAAAGAGACAATTATTCATTCTTATCAAAATAGCATTTCAAAATAACATTCTTGCAGTAATTCAAAAATACACTTGAACATATCTTTACAAAGATACTACTCACAGTGGGCTAGCACTGGTATTGGACCTCGGCTGACCACTACCACAAAACACATAACAGAGATACAGATTGAAGTGTATGTTCGTAACATATAGCGTATCGTAATTCAATTCTCTTACATGTGTTTCGAGCTTATTCCATGGCTAAGGATATCTAAATGATGCTTAAGAATGCCTCAAAGGGAATGAGGATGCAAATATGCACTTATCAGTGTTTGCCAAAAAGTGTTGAAAACAGGGTCTTCGCTCGAGCACACCTTCGGTCGCTCGAGCGGTGTGGCTTGACTACGAAAGTACTAAATGGTGTCCAAGTAGGCTCGATGTTCATTCGAGCCAAGTGCAGTGCAAAGTCGAGTTCGCTCGAGCGCACACTTGGTCGCTCTAGCCAACTGCAAAAGTCTACAAAATACTGAGCGCATGCAAAGTGCGCTCGAGTGACGACTTCACCGCTCAAGCGATGTGGATGAATTCTAAAATTTCCATAACATAATTTAATTTCAAAAGTGAAACTCCCAAGTTCCAATCTTGCATAGTTATACCAAATTCATGAAAACTCGTAGAAAAACGTGTGCATATACTGAATTTGAAACCATGAGCTTAAAAATACCATGAACTACCAAGTTTGGAACTAAATTCTTCATGCATGTATGAATTTGTTTCCAACTCTTTTCAAAATCTTCAAATATGAAATTAAACTCTTGGAAACTTGAAACTCTTTTAATGCATGCAAAATTCAACTCTTAATTTGACAGGAACACTAGAATTCAAGCTCAAAATGCTCAAATGTAATGGAATTATGCATGCATGTCCAATTTCAACCCATAGTCACTAAATTCATGGTGATCCTAGCCTATTCTTTACAAATTCATGCAAATAGTCCTACAACTTGGTGAATTCAATTTTCTACATGAATTATCTACAAGAATTATGGGCGACATTCTTACGTAAAGCTTCAATTGAAGTTCTTGCTAGCTTAATCCTTTCAATCCCCTCCAAATTCTCTACAATTCTTTTCTACTCTCTCTACAAGTGTTGCTTCTCTTTCCTTCTCTCAAATTTCAGCTCAAAATGTAAAAACAAATGAGCTCATAAACATATATCTCATACTTATAGGTTTGATTAAGTTAAGATAATTAAGTGAGATTAAAGTTAATTAATCAAACTTAGTTCTAATTAATTCTAATCATCTCTAATTGATTTATTCTAATTATTTTGATCCGAATCAAATTTTAATTAAACTTCCCATATGGTTCTAAATATTCCAACTAACCTATTAAACTAGTCAATTTTGATTTCTGAATCTGTTTAGGCTAACGATTTCGAATTCTAAGTCTGCACTCTAACAGATATTCCATAAACAAACAGATATGCATCAATTAAATACATAATCATGCAAATATGCTCAATGAAATAATATATAAAATTAATACGCATGTCGGTGTTGTCATAGTCTCTCCCTCTTAGGAAGTTTGGTCCTCCAAACTTGAGTTACCTCCATTCGAAAACAACTTTGGATAGCGTTGTCTTATTTCATCCTCATTTCCCCTTTGTAGCTTCCTTTCCATAGTGTTCTTTCCATTCAACTTTCACTATAGAAATTGATTTGTTCCTCAACTGCTTGACTTGTCGATCAATAATCTAAATTGGCTTTTCTTCATAGATCATGTCATCATCAAGTGCTATTTTGTGATAATCTATTACATGGAATGGCACTCTAAGATAATTGCGGAGCATTAACACATGAAACACATTATGCATCTGTTCTATTCCCGGTGCTAAAGCTATTCGATAAACAACGGGGCTAAGCCTTTCTAGAATTTGGAACGGTCCAATGTAATGTGGAGTCAACTTCCCTTTGTTGCCAAATCTTGTTTGCCGTTTCGTTGACGTTACTCTGATGAACACATGATCTCCCACTTCATATTCGAAATCCCTCATTCTCTGATCTGTATAGCTTTTATGTTGGCTTTAAGCAGTCTTAAGTCTTTATTGAATGCTCTTTTATCTTCTCAGTTGTTTCTTCTTCAAGTTCAAACCCATATAAAGCCCTATCATTAACCTCATTCTAACAAACCGGAGACCTACACTTGCTCCCAAACAATGCCTCATATGGTGCCATCCCGATACCAGCGTGGGAACTGTTATTATAACAAACACATTATATGAACACATATACATATACACATTTACAAAAGTTATCTCATTTTGATATTCAAATGCAAATGAAAACAGTCCTTAAGTCTTTTCTGGACACCTTATTGCTCAATGGACGAGTGACTGGGATATAACTTGTGCTCTGATACAAAATTGTCATGACCTGAACACGCCCCTAGAGGTTTAGGCTACGGCCGGGCAGTAATCCTAGATTGCCTGGCCTCAAAGACAAAACTGATAATTAATAATAATAAACGGGGCACTGCGAAAGCAATATTCAAACATAATTGTGTCCATCAAGCAATGCATATATGAAAATTTCATGACATTAAAAACTTGAGCGTTCTTACGTAGATACAAGCATATAGACATATCACCACATCGTTAACATTCATACAAACATCCATACACAGCAAGTTTCCAAATAAAAAAAGAAAAACAAAACTAAAGGTTGACTCAGCTTGGCTCCTCTTGAGTCCAAGCACGCTCCATCGCGGAGGCACTCCAAAATGGCTGCATGAAAGCGGGACTCCTAAGGTTACTCTAGACTTGACATTCCATTTGCTCACCTACATATAGATAGGGAAAGTGAGTGAGCTATAAAACCTAGTGTGTAATATCAATATAAAGAGATTAAATGAATGATGTCTATCATAATACAAAATCATATCATATGAATTTCGAAGCAAAGCATAATTAAGTACTTGTTGTATCAAAGTTCACAAATCAGCCATATATGGTACATCCAATAGTGCAAAGCAAAGGACTCGAAAGCATAACAAAGTGACCACATGGGTCTAACAAAGGGACCATATAGGTCAAGCACAGGGACCACTTGTGTCAACATCAGAGATTTATGAGCTCATAGAATAGAGGGCCTTCATATTGTTCCCTCCAGGCAACGGCCTTATCAAACAAAGGGCCACGGTGTTGTTTTTCTAGGGTGAGGGCTTCACTAAAGGATGCTAGAATTACTTTTCAAAAGAGACAATCATTCATTCTTATCAGAACTGCATTTCAAAATAACATTTTTGCAGTAATTCAAAAATACATTTGAACATATCTTTACAAAGATACTACTCACAGTGGGATGGCATAGGTATTGGACCTCGGTTGACTACCTATGCAAAACACATAACAAAGACACATTGAATCGTATGTTTGCAACAAATATCGTATCTTAATTCGATTCTCTTACGTTTGTTTCTAGCTTATTCAATGGCTAAGGATGTCTAAATGATGCTTAAGAATGCGTCAAAGGGCATGAGGATGCAAATATGCACTTATGAGTGTCTGCCAAAAAATGTTGAAAATAGAGTCTTCGCTCGAGCGCACCATTGGTCGCTTGAGCAGTTTGGCCTAATTGCAAAAATACTAGATGGCGTCAAAGTAGGCTCGATGTTCACTCGAGCCAAGTGTAATGCAAAGTCGAGTTTGCTTGAGCGCACACTTGGTCGCTCGAGCCAACTGCAAAAGTCTGTAAAAATACTGAGAGTATGCAAAGTGCGCTTGAGAGACGACTTCACCGCTCAAGTGAAGTGGACGAATTCTGGAATTTCCAAAACATAATTCGAAGTTCAAAAATGCAACTCTCAAGTTCTAGGCTTGTATGGTTGTACCAAATTCATGAAAACTCATAGAAAAACATGTATATATACTAAATTTGAAACCATGAGCTTAAAAACACCATGAATTGCTAAGTTTGAAACTAAATTCTTCATGTATGTCTAAATTTGTTTCCAACACTTTTCAAAACCTTCAAATATGAAATTAGACTCTTGGAAACCTGAAATTCTTTTGATGCGTGTAAAATTCAACTCTTAATTTGACAAGAACACTAGAATTCAAGCTCAAAACGCTCAAATGTAATGGAATTATGCATGAATGTCCAATTTCGACCCATATTCACTAAATTCATGGTGATCCTAGCTTATTCTATACAAATTCATGCAAATAGTCCTACAACTTGGTGAATTCAATTTTCTACATGAATTATCTACAAGAATTATGGGTGAGATTCTTACCTATATAACTTGAATTGAAGTTGTTTATAGCTTAATCCCTTCAATCCCCTCCAATCTCTACTCTCTCTACAAGTGTTGTTTCTCTTTCCCTCTCTCAAATTTCAGCTCAAAGTTGCAAAACAAATGAGTTCATAAGCTTATATCTCATATTTATAGGATTGATTAAGTTAGGCTAATTAAGTGAGATTAAGGTTAATTAATCAAGCTTAGTTCTAATTAATTCTAATCATCTCTAATTGATTTATTCTAATTATTTTGATCCGAATCAAATTTTAATTAAACTTGCCATATGGTTCTAAATATTCCAACTAACATATTGAATTAGTCAATTTCGGTTTCTAAATCAGTTTGGGTTAACAATTTCAAATTCTAAATCTGTACACTAACATATATTTCATAAACAAACAGATATGCATCAATTAAACACATAATCATGCAAATTTGCTCAATGAAATAATATATAAAATCAATACGCCGGCCGGGTCATCACACATTTACCTTAAACAAATGCTAACAATTTGAAGCAATTAGACCAATTTGAGACAAAAATTAAAAAAAAAAATTTGGAGTCCAAATTGATCTAATTAAAATTATAAGGACCAAATTAACACAATGGCCAAAATATAGAGACTAACAATTTAATTTACCCATATATCTATTATAAAACAACTTTGTTTTTGAAAATGTGTCACTCTAACAATTGGTTAGAACAGTTCAGATTAATCCATTTGTCAGATAATGGTTGGATTTGCTTAACCAAAATCCTTGCACAAAGAAGTTTCAGCACTTTCCTAACACCTTCCTCTCCTTAATTTTTTTTATATTATTTTTATTCTTTGCCTCTATTTTCTCTTCTTAGCCATTTGCAATTCACTCCCCGTCTCTCGCACTCTCTTTCATTATTTTCTACCCAAAAGCTAAGATTCTATGTTTATGTACATTTGAATGGGGTGACTATGATAATTGATTACCCTATATTGATGGTTCTTTTCCACATGTATTATTGGACAGTATAAAAATATACATTATATATGCATTTATCAAAAAATTTATTTTCACTCGGGGTGTGCAGAAGTTTTTTGTAAATTAATAAATATATCATAAATATTTTGACACCTAAAATTTTTTTAGTTTTTTAGACGCGAAATGTAGTTTTTAGTTTTTAAAAATTAAAATTAAAATTTTTAAAATTTGAAATTATATAAGAATAAAGTTAAATTTGAAATTTCTTTTTAAAGATTTTTAATTTCAAATTATATATGGGTTAAGTATGGTAAGTTATATGTGGCTTTTTTTTTTTTTAAATTTTCATATTAAGATTTTTAAATTTCAAAATTATAAAAAATTTAGATGGGCTAAAATTTCTATACTATGTGTGTTTCTTAACATTTAGTTTTTTTAAATAAAAAATTTAGATAATGTTTAATGTTTATAAAGTCTTTTAGACAAAAAATATATTTTGATGAATATATAGTATAGATATAGAAGATTTATTCTAAACTATGTATGCTTTCAATATAAAAATGAATTGAAAAATTATACATGAATGGGACAGTCACAAAATAGTTGGACTACAAATGAGAATATTTTATATTGCAATTTGCACCAAGCATGGGAATGGAATTTCACCCTACATACACAACAGACTTGCACCGCTAATAAAATGAAATTATTTTTCCACTGTTCCACTAAAATGTAATTTCCCAAAAGAATATTAAGTATTATAAATTACCTTATGCAACCAAAGTATTCCAGCGACCAAGATGTAAGCTTTCTTTGGCAAAAAGCGTAGGTTTGATAGATGGAAGAAGGAAGATGGATTTAATATTTCCTTTCGGAAATTGGTGAGAGAAGTTAGATAAGGGAGATTAGGAAAATCTCTTTTTTTCCCCCTTTTCTGTCTTTCCTTTTGAAAGGCATAAATTATGTAATTTTTAATATTGTTAATTTAACGGGTTAGCCAATAGAATTTTTAAAGTTTAATTGTAAAAAGTTAAAATTTTTATTATGAAGTGATTGCATATAAATTGGGAGCAAAATGGAAGAGGTAGGTCAATTACATAAGAGTAATTGATTTTAATTGGTGTTAAATTGTGTTATGAGTGCCTTCACATATGAATAATTCACTAGTATATATATATATATATATATATATAATTGATGCAACAAAACACAATTGTTGAACAAGGCCAACATCACTGGGATATTATTTATCAAAGAATGTCCAACACTTTCCATTTAAATTAGGCTAGAATAGAAATATTTAACATAAAAAATCTCATGCTATGACCTTATTTATAACAGTGCTTAGACTAGGGGTTCATTTTTTAAACTCTTGGGCCAATGGGTCCAAATTTAAATCCTTATATGCCAAAATAACATTATTTGTCCAAAAGAACACACCTATTCAAAACTTACTTATCTGTTCAAATGTTACTTATTTGTACATGTGCCACCTATCTATCCAACTATCTGTTCAAATGTCCAATTATTTTTTCAAATGTCCCACTATCTATATAAGTGTCATCTATCTATTCACCTATCTATTCAATATCACCCATCTATCTACCTTATTACTACCAGCCGATGTCGTCGGCTAATGTCGGTCGCCTATCTGTTTAATTGTCCAACTATTTGTTCAAATGCCCTATTATCTTTATATGTATCACTTATCTATTTACCTATTTATTCAATATCACCTATCTATCCACCTTACTACCACTAGCTGTCATCGTCGACCATTGCCGGCTGCTGGCAACTTTTCAATTAATTTTTCAATGTGTGCCCTTATCAACAAAAAATATTAAACCTTGAACTAAATAGCATAAAACCCCATAGGAATATATTTTTCACCAATTTACCCTATTTATAATATGAAAAATTTTAATTCAAATGGAAAACATCCAAGTTAATTCCTTGCAAAAAACAAAATAATAAAGATTTTTTTTTTTTGGCATTAGGGTTTTGTTGGAAAAAGGGCATCCCAAGCTATGAGCCACTCTACAAGAATTGCTTTTATAGTGTATACATTGTCACCCACTCTACATGGCCCCATCTTGAGCCATGAGGGTTTTGTTGGAAAAGGGGCATCCCATGTTCCTTGATCCCCAACCCCTTCTTGACCCTCATTTTCCTAGGCACGATGCATTTAAGAATTGTGCCTTCCATCAACAACACGATCACGAAACCGACCATTGCATGCGTCTCCGCCATGAAATCTAGGATCTCATTGACCATAAAATCATAGCTCCATCACAAAGGCCAAATGTCACCACCAACCCATGACTGAATACTACCACCCCCTCACCTTAACCTTATCTATACACTACTACCCGTCTTTAACCCCAGTATATATATCACCCCTTTCCACTTACCAAGACTCGAGGTCCATATTCTTGAGAGCACTGATTTGTGTATGATGGATACACCTCAACCCTTGTGAAGACCTAAAGATCCTGTGGTGGAAATGGTATCACAATTTGGAGAGGAAGAGGCAATGATAGGGAAAGAGGAGAAGGGAAAAGAAAATAGACAAAGCCTAAAACAGAACAATGGATGTACTAGTAATAGAGACAAGGAAACTACAAGAGGAAGAATTTGATCCCAGTAGATATACAGTGCCGGTTGATCAACCAAAATCGGAGGTCGTTTTTCCTAATTCATTCTCCATTAATGTTATCAGGGAAAATGTATATGAGCAAGGGTTAGACAATTTGGCTGATTTAGAGAAAGACTTGGATAGCCTCTATTTCTTTGAAAAAAAGACATGTGAGATGTACAAATCGAATGGTGGAATCCGAACAGTCTGGCAAGTAATCATGGATGGACAAGCAATGAGGAAGACTCAAAAGTAAATCAGAATGATGAGGAGGCAAAAAATAAAGCACGAGCTAGTAGGAAAGCAAAGGAAAGAGAAAAGATAGGAAAAAGTAGTAAGACCAGGGAAAATAGTAAGCCAGAAAGATCCGACATAGAAGAAATTGAAAAAGGAATGCCAAAAGGGATTGAGAGAGAGGATGGTACCAGAACCAGAAACAACTAGGCCAACTGGGCTGACAACAGAAGAGGAAAGGCAAAAATCTAGCCTAGCATGGGCACACTTCAGAAGAAGGGAGATTTTTGTAGAAATTCGGTCATTGTCACCTCACTGACAAAAAGGTGTTGATCATAGCATTGGAATGATCTATGTTGTATTGAATAATTGTCTATCCATCAATGACGGTGAGTGGTGGGATGATAATGATCTACATCTCACCCATACCGATGAAGGCTGGGGAAACAATGCACCAGGTGACACCTAGTACTCTGAAGAGATTGATCATCTAATTAGAAGCGGGCATTACTTCAAGCCCTCACACCTAGACCAAGGAGAGCCTTCAGGAAAAGACAAAGAGGTAGAGAAAGGAAAAGAGAATGAGAATGAGAAAGAAGAGTACTTGGTCCTAAAACAGTTGTAGAAAATGGAAGCCAACATCTTAATTTGGGGGTTGCTCATGGCATTACGAAAACACCGTCAGGCTATGCTCACAGCTTTGAGTAAAGAAAAGTTGTTGATAGATACCACGCCAAATCAGTTGGTATCATTGATCGCACCAAATGAGCCAGTTCCAACTATGACTTTCTCAGATAAAGAACTTCCGCCAGAGGGATCAGAGCATAACAAGCCTTTGTGTTTCTAGAATGTAGAAAGAAGTAGGTCTCAGTGGTTCTGATTGACATTGGGTCGGCTATATATGTGTGCCCCTCATATACTGCTTACGCGATAGGGCTAAAATCAGAGGATTTCGTACCTACAAGCCAGTTGATCAGGGCATATGATAACATTAGCCGAGAGGTTATGGGTACCATCAAGGTACAGATTATGGTAGGACCATCTGAGCATGAAGCTAAGTTCCATGTCATGGATATCCCAGTGACATTTAATTTATTATTGGGCAGACCATGGCTACATCAAATGAAGGCAGTTTCTTCCACGATGAATAAACTAGTAAAGTATCTACATGATGAGGGAATTGCTACTTGTCATGACCCCAACCCGCTCGTAAAGGTTAGAGTGGTGATTGGCCTGTAATCACATATTACTTACGGCCTCCGAACCAAGTCGGAAAATATTTACTTAATATTAGGGCCTAAAGTGGAAGCAAAACAGAAATATTTTTTTGTCCACTAAGCAATGCATAAATGATATAACAAACTGATATATATATATATATATATATTACATACACATAACAAATATATTACATCAAACACATTCGTATTTACAAAATGGACATAGGACTTCTCAAAACTTTCCAAAGGAGGTGAAACAAAAGCCTCAACTCAAAGCCTTAACTCCGAAAGCTTTACAAAGCTAACATAGGCAAAACTCTAAGCTTGATCCTTTTGCTAAAAACCTGCATACATATAGGGAAAGGGGGTGACCTAAAGCCTAATGAGTAATATCAAAGTAAGAGTTTAATGAACAAGTTCCAAATATTCATAAAACATTCCCAAAACATTTTTCACATCACATGTCAAAAATTCCTGTGAAATCTTTATCAAAATAGTCATAACTAAATAGATCATAATATTCATAACTAAGCAGATTATGTGGTACATCCAATAGAGCTAAACAGAACGACCACTTAGGTCCAGAACAGAACAAAATGTCCACTTAGGGTCCGTAACAAAACATATAGAATGGAGATCTCCACAAGCCAAGGCATATAAACATCCCCCAATGCTAGGACACACCAAAGGATGCCGCAATAGATAACAAAAATGGAAAGCTCATTCATTCAAATCAAAACACATTTTCATAAAACATATCATATCCTAGCATTTTCAAAACTAATTTTACGAAAATAACGTTACAAAGATATTACTCACAGTGGGCTTGAACGAATATTACTCCTCAGGTGTCCAACCTACACAAAGCTTACAACAAATACACATTGAAACACATAATTTGAACAACCACCCTTTATCTAATCCAATTCCTTATGTTGAATTTTTATCATAATTAACTCTGAACTAAATTCTTGCTTTTCTTTCTTAACCAATTGATTTATATGGATTTATAGCTTATTACTTCTTAATAAGGCCCAAGTCATGCTAAGAAAAATGCTCGAAAAAAAGATGAGGAACAAAATATAAATTTAAAACAATTTTTCAAAATATGCTGAAATATAGTAGTTCGCTCGAGCGGTGACCACAAGTTCTCAATACTTTGGTCTGCAAAAATAGATTATGGACAGCGCTAGTGTTCACTCAAGCAATAACTTGACTACTCGAGCGATCTACAAATTTCTTGGTTTAGAAATCCACAAACAAATAGTTTCCAAACACATTTTCAAAACTTAGGCTCATATATGACTCAATTTAAACATGTAATTTCATTAATAAACATGAACCCATGACTAATTTTTAAATCCTAATACAAAATTCTATTTGATTTGTCAAGATTAAAACTAAAACTTCATGAATATAATGATTTCAAAACTTTTATTTCTTTTTCTTCCAAAACATGAAATTAAAGCTATGAAGCTCTTAGAAACATATTTGCATGTATGAAATTCAAATCAAAATTAAACTAATTCTTGATTGTCATACTCAAATAATAATTTACTTCTTAATTTGTCTAAATTTATATTTAATTCATTTTCTTTATATCAACTCCAATTTTGAACTCATAAATTCTGAAACATTAATTAAACTTTCAAAAATATGATTCCAAAACTTGGGTACATACATGGCTTGTCTAAAAATATATAAACTCCTAACTAATCAAAAAAAAAAAAAAAAAAAAAAAAAAAAAAAGAGGATCAATTTTAAACCATTTACATCAAAACTCCTTTAATTTAAAAATTGAGTGTGACACCCCGAAGTAATTACAACAAACCATCCACAATATTAATAAATAATGACAATGTATATATGTAATTCTTTCATTAATTCTAATTACTTGTCCAAAAGAGTAACATATGCATATATATATTTATAAGTCTAACCCTGAATCTATAGCATATCTCACTTAATAGAGAAATGGATTGAAAAGTAAAAAAATATGATAATGCCTTAATGGCTACAATTTTCCAAGACAATGCTTTGTTACAACAAAATGGATTTAAATCCAATATAGTTAAAGCCCTAAGCTTGTACAAATCAAATACAACAATTAACACACAAAAAAAGAGCCTTCAGCTCTAAGTTCCTCCCAAACTATGTCCTTGGCGGAGGCATATCATCATTGCCTAAAAATGGTTTTCCCATATAGGGTGAGTCAAAGCCCAGTAGAAATACTCTAGCACAGTTTATGTATCTTAACAAAAATATAAGGTGAATGTATATGCAATGCTCGTGCCAAAATATTTTATATCTCTTTTCAAAACCATGCAATGCCCAGTCTATATCACAATTCAAGAAATCATTTCCTTTATAACAGAAAATAGGACTGTGAATACAACTCTGGAAATACCTAGGTACGTATCTGAAAGAAGGCTATACAAGCACTACCAATTTGTTATTTTTACCGGTATTAACTGGAAGACTCGACACCTAACCGCCTGAGTTTCTGGACTTTTACCAAGGACACACAATCCAACATAATACCGTAACCATACCCTCTCCAGATTCACCAAGGTATTCACCCATTTTTCCCAAAAGAATAGACATTTTCAATTTGTTAAATATGCAACAATGACCAATGCAAATGGAATAGAAAATAGTTTCAATTCTCCTAGTTCTCATGCAATTTTTACAACAATTATCCTTCACCGATAGCCCAAAATAGATATCTCTAAACAGATAAATAAATTTTCAATAAGGTTATACTTTCCAAAATCTCAAGATGGAAGTGATAATACATATTCAACTCTGCCATCCTCATCATCGCCAATCCAATTTCACAAATCCATCATCAATTCCATTTATCTATACAAAACCAACATTCGATAAATTTAGGAAAAAAATCCCCTTTCACTTTATAAATCAATCCCAAGGATAAACCTCCATCTTTTCATCATAACTCGACAATAAATATATTTCCTCAATTATTTTCAACAATTCATTTGAAAACTCCTCTTTTGATTTCAACCCAAAGCCTTAGGTTTGTCCAAAAATCCCCAAATCACAATGTTGTTTCAAAAACGAAAATAGCTAAGTTAAAAATCATAAGAAGGTGCAAAGATATACCTACCACAAGCTTAGAAGACAAGAGAGATTAAGGAGAAACCACAACAATGCTGAAATCCAACTTTGTTCTGATTAGAATGAAGCTCTAAGTGAGCTCTTCTTTTTTGTCAAAGGAATTAGGGAGAGGAAATCAACGGATCTAGGTGTATTTGTAGAGAGAATGTGAGTTTTAGAGAGAGAAGCTCTAGATCTAGTGTTTTTAGAATGTTTAGAGAGAGAAATTAAAAAGTGACTCAAAAAATGATTTTTATGAACTAATATACGCGCAGACCGCTCGAGGCAAGAAGTGTCGCTCAAGCAATTAGACACAATAAGTGGGACCGCTCGAGCGCATAAAGTGACTGCTCGAGCGAAGAATACCAACTCTCGGAAGTTTTACAGACAAATGACCATCGCTCGAGCGCAAGAAAGACCGTTCGAGCGAAGAATGCCATCTCCCAGTATCTCTGCTGACCTACAAAAGTATTGAAAGTTCACAAAAATCGCTCGAGTGCAAGAATCACCGCTCGAGCGAAGAGCCAAAATTTTGGGCAACAACAATTTTGAAAAATTAGCTACCAACCTGGTCCAAATGCAACCGAGACACTCCAATAACCCAACTCAATGAGGAATAAGGATAAACAAAACATGAACAGCAATATAAGATAATGAAACCCAAATCCAGAACATCAACAGGTCTGATCTAAACCAGAATCGCTATAACCTCCCTCCTTAGGGAATTTCATCCCCGTAATTTTAAATCTAATACCAAAACCATATTTAAACCAATTACAACAATGATAGTAATTCAATTTCATCACCATAACCCATCCATCAACCATTCAGTCTCATAATGATAAACAAGTTCTTGATATTGAATATAAAATTCACATTTCCAAAACATATACAATATTTATATTACATTAATATAACAAAATTTTCAATACATGCTCAAACATCAACAAATAGGTTCAAATACTTCTCACGGACTTCCAACTCACTCTCTCAAGTTGCTTCCACAATCCCATGATTTCTCCACAACACCTTTACCAAAGGAATTGTCTTGCCACGCAAGACTTGGTCTTAAGTATATAAAACTCTAACCGGTCTCTCCTTATACGAGACATCCTCATCTACCTCTAACTCGGTCCAATCTAACACATGTGATGGATCTTACTCGTACTTCCGAAGCATACAGATATGAAAAACGTTATGAACCCCGAAAAGCTGTAGCGGCAAGGCCAAACAATAAGCTACCTCCCCAATCCGCTCTAGGATTTCAAAAGGTCCAATAAATCTAGGGAACAACTTCCCGCTCTTCCCAAACCTAATCAAATCCCATCTAGGTGATATCTTCAAGGAGACGTGATCTCCTACCTCAAATGATAACGATCTCCTTCTAAGGTCAACATAGCTCTTCTGACGACTCTAAGACAAAACCAACCTCTTACGGATAAGTGCAACTTTCTTCGTCATTTCCCAGACTAACTGAGGACCCAACATAGGTGTGTCACCCACATCGGCCCAACACACAAGATATCTATACGGTTGGTCATACAAGGTCTCAAACGGTGCCACGCCAATACTCGTTTGAAAGCTATTGTTGTAGGCAAACTCCACTAAAGGCAAGTGCCTCTCCCACGACCACTTAAAGTTAAGAACACAGCCCCCAAGCATATCCTCTAGAATCTAAATAGTACACTTTGACTGCCCGTCAGTCTGAGAATGATAGGCGGTACTAAAAGTCAATCTAGTGCCTAAAACATTCTGTAGGCTTTGCCACAACCTAGTTGTGTAACACGGATCTCTATCTGAAAAAAATAGTCACAGGGACCCCGTCAAGGCGAACTATATCCCAAACATAAAAGTCGACAAGAAAATCTACCGAGTCACTCGAAGGCATAGGTACAAAGTGCAGTAACATGGTTAATCGATCAATTATCACCCATATTACATCATTACCCTGTTGAGTCCTCGAAAGACCCATAACAAAATCCATTGTGACATGCTCCCACTTTTACTCGGCTATAGGCAAGGGTTGTTACAAACCCGACGGCCTTTGATGCTCGGCCTTCACTTGTTGACAAGTAAGGCACCTTGATACAAAGACGGCTACGTCCTTCTTCATCCCTTTTCACCAAAACTGGTGACTAAGGTCGTGATACATCTTTGTGCCTCTCCAAGGCACCGCAAGACGTGAGTGGTGAAACTCTTAGAGTACCTCTTCTCTACAAGACTCCGGTACGAAAAGATGGTCAAGGTATCTAACACTCGAGTAAAAATACATGTTCAAGCCCTTCTCTACCTTTCCTCTAGATATCTTCTCCTAGAGGATTAGTATCACCCCAATGGGCTTCTATAACTCGGCTCACAAGTGTAGGTTGTACAACTATAGTAAACAAGGCAACCGACTCAACAAACTCGCCAAGATGTAAGTCAAACTCGCCAATAGCACCCAACATCTCCCATTCCCGGATGGCAATACTAGCTATGCTGCTGATGGATTTCTTACTCAAGGTATCGGCCACTACATCGGCCTTCCCTGGATAATAGCGCATGTTAAAATCATAGTCCTCCATAAACTTCATCCACCTCATTTGCCTCAAATTCAGATCTTTTTGTGAAAACAAATACTTCAAGAGAAAAGAGAAATGTAATGGACAAGCTATAGGCTCTTGGAAATTTTTTCTAACCCCAAACCATAGGGGGTGTTGTATTTATAGAAAAACAGTTTCTCACGTCAGAAATATATTCAAAGAAGACAGCTCATCTAAAGCATGTGCATGGGAGCAACTAGCTGCTGAAAAATATATACTGCGCTAAACATAGCCGGCCGGCAACCATGATGTACGGCAGGCCCAATAAAAATGGCCTGACAGCCATCTACTGGCCAGCTGTTCTCTGAGTGGTCAGGCTAAAAAAATCCTTTTGCTAAAGATGTGAACGATTGCATAGCGTAACATTTCATTGTCGAGTGTTCAAATGAAACGCCCAAGTCTTAAGAGCGGTTAAAATAGGGTGTTCTACAATCACTCTCAACACCCAAGAATGTAGCAAGAAGGAGACTAAGATCGCCCCGACCACGTGGTTCACACATTGGCAACAAGGCTCTACTAACCCGGTCCCCCAAGAAGTAAAAGCAATCACCGCTCAAGGTACATACAATAACCCTCTGACGGTAACAGTTTATAATAGCCCGATAGGATGAAAATTAATCCACACCGAAAATGACATCAAAAATCAATATATCAATCAATACAAATGCAAAAAAAAGTCGACGACCGACAACCTCTATCTCATAACCCCGACATCTCTAATCCAGCACAAGTTCACCACCAACAGGTGACTCCACTCTAAGTGGAGATGCTAACCGAGCGACTTCTAACCCCAATGCTGATACAAATGCAAACGAGATAAAAGAATAGGATCCACCCGTATCAATTAACACATTGGCAATAAAATTACACAATAAGAAGTTACCTCTCACTACTGAATGCGGTGGTACTAAATTTGGTGCGGTAATTGCATACACACGCCTTGTAGGTCTTTGTTCCACCTGCTTACCCCTCGGAGCATAAGTCTGATACATTGATTGAGTCGAAGAAGCTCCCTAATTAGCCCTCGACGTCTGTACTGATGGTGTATGCTGATGGCTCTAAGTTTGCCGCTGACCACACGCACCAGATGTGCCACCTGACTGAGTGCAAAACTTCCTCATATGCCCCAATTGCCCACATTAATAACAAGCAGGCAACTGCCCTCTCCCTTGACTCTGGCTCTGGGAACGAGCCGCAGGCTGGTGCCCTCCTTCTCTCTGCGGGCAAACAATAAACTTGTGACCCAACTGGCCACACTCGAAACAAGTGATCCCTCCCTGACCACCTCTCCCTACCCCAGAACTCGATACAGGAAAAGTGGACCTAGACTGTGCTCCCTGGGGCTGTAGTGGAGTGGAACCCCTCTGCCTCTTACAGTCTCAAGTCTCCTCTTGAACCTCCTAATTACTTTGCCTGGAGCCCCTCATCTGCTCCTCCTCAGTCTGAATCATGGTCTCTAAGTGAGTCAACGTCTCCATAAGACAACCATAATACCTAATCATCGATGCGGCCACCTTAAAAATGAGTCCAGTCCTCAACCTCTTCTCAAACTCCAAGCAATAGCGTTCCTCTATCACTACCAACTCCGGTGCAAACCTCAACAAACTAGTAAAAGTAGCTTCAAACTCGACTACCGGTGTATTAAGTTGTTTGAGCTTCAAAACTTGTTCCCTCAATTTCTCCCTAACAATGAGAGGTAAAAACTTGTACTAGAAGGATTTTCCAAAAACTCTCAAGTCATCTCAATGCGCCCCCACACAAACTTCCACTATTGTCCCACATCTCCCTTCAACTGGAAGGATGTCGAAGTCACTCTCAACCCATCGTCCTTGATGCCAAGCATCTCAAACGTCTTTACCATCTGCTCGAGCTATTCATCCGCTTTCGAAGACACTTTTTGTCACGCTCCAAATTTCTAGCCCAAATGATAATACAACAATCATGGCTTTTTCAAGGAAAACAGAATATAAATCTCCAAACTTACATTACATGATACAATAGTTCTTTATGCAACAATACATTAATCCATCAACAAGTAAATAAACAAATAAACACCCTCAAGGGTTTACAAGTTTCCAAGGCTTGAGCCTGGTTACACAAAACAGTTATTCAAACCCACACAAACACTGCCCTTGGCTTACACACAGAGTCACAGCAAAATGAGAGCATTGTACTTCCAACACACATATTTCCATGCCTCTAGTTGGGTGGGATCACCACATCGTTTCCTGCACAAAAATCCCGTAGGGTGAGCATAAAGCCCAGTAGAAAATTCTTAACAAAGTATATATATTTTATACAAGTCTATGAGATGAAATGCACATGCCATGATATGCCCTTTTTGAAGATAAATCACATTTTCATCTTTTGAAAACCATCATGCTCAATGATATCATGCAATTTCAATTGTTCAAAACTTAAAAATTTATTTCAAGGGTGGTAAATACGACTCTGGTAATCCCTAGGTCGGTGTTTGCAAGTAGACTATACAAGTACTACCAAATTGTCATTTTTACCGGTATTAATCGAAAGGCTCGACACCTATCCGCGCGGGTTTTCGGTCTTTCATCCTGGACTATCAGGCCAACTTATTGAATATCATCTGCACCACCTATCAAGACTTACCAACGTATTTATCCCAAAACCATTCCATAAAAACTTGTTTCTCAACATTCCTTTCTCAATGCAAGTTTTCAAATCAACTTTCAAAGTTTAATGTAATCAAATGATTTGATATGCCAATTTCACAAGATGAATATAAATACTTTTATTACAATTCATCATCCAAGGAATAACACAATTCCCTCTTCTCAAGTATCCTCAAGAATTAGTTATTTCAAGGCTATTTCAACGTTTTGAACAATAATTTCCAAAATGAATAGCAATTCTTATATTCCCTGAAATTCATCATTTATATAAATATAAATAAGAAAATTTCCAAACATCCATTTATTTTGACACACAAAATAAATATAACAATATCATTCATGGATTTTCAGTTTCCTAAAAAAAATCCCCAAATTCTAGGTTTTCTCACCAAAACTATACAACTCAAGTGTAACAACCCCCATACTGTTTACTGATTAATGACGGATTGATTACCGATAATCACCGATTACTGTTAAACGGAACTGATAATGACTGATAACTGACTGATAATTGAACTGATCAAAAGTACTGAACTGACTGACTGAAAATTGGAAACCGAATTGATTGAGTATATGTTAGTTAAATTGCATTCTATCTGTTTGATTGTATGATTACCTGTTCATGCTTATATGTTTAAACTGCTAATTGAAGGCCTTATCGACGGCCGAATTAGAAACTGATTGATGTTTAATGACCCTCGTAATTAATGTGATTTTATGGTATATTTACCTGAAAACTGATTAGGCATGATTAAATTAGATTAAAATAAGCTAATTAAAGAGTTGGACTTAATTACCGTTTTGCCCTTGAGTGGGCCACTATCTCACACATCTTTAAGCCTTGTATACACTCATACACTTGAGCCAAAGACAATATTTCCTCAGCCATTTCCCCTCTCATTGCCGACCTTAGAGAGAGAAAAACTAGAGGAGTGGAGTTCATCTCAATTTTGCTTGTAAATTACTTGGTAATTGAAGAAATTGTTGAAGTGATTGCATATTTGAGCTCCCTTCTTGAAATACAAGACTTAAGGTAGCTCCATTGTCTTCTTATTCATGTTTTAAGTTGAATCTTGCATGATTGATGTCATATTGAAGGAGTGTAGAGCCAAACATGGTTTAGATGGCGAATTGTAGCTTAATTGTTGCATGCATGTACATATATTGAAGTTTTGAGGTTGTAGTTCATAATGCCTCACATGCATGTCCATCTTTTGGTCATACTCCATGAGTTCATCTTGTTTTTGAAGGTTTGAGCTCTTTTGAAACAGCATTGAAGCTTTGAAAATGATTTATGATCATGCATGTCATGTTTGAGGATTGTTCTTGGAAAATGGTTTGAAATTGGGTTTGAATAAAACACCCTTGGGCTTTGATTTCTCAAATTGAGCCTTGATTCATGTTATTCTATGTGTTTATAAATGTTTTCCAGAAAATGGGCCCAAGAGGATTGGTTTTGATGCTTTTGAGCTTGGTTTTGGACCTGGAGCTCGAATCTGGGATTTCCAGATTTCGGTCGTCCGCTCGAGCGGGGGAAGTGCCGCTCGAGCGGGAAAATCGAGCTTCCACCATCTTGCACTATTTTACAGTCCGCTCGAGCGGAAGATTGGGCGCTCGAGCGGAGTCATGTCTCAAGCTGGAGCGGGCGTCGAGCGGGGATTTCACCCATCCAGTACTTTTACAGTACGCTCGAGCGGGAAAGTTTACGCTCGAGCGTGTACCTTTGTTACATGACCGCTCGAGCGGGGAAACCTGAGCTCGAGCGGGACTCTGTTTTACTGAAAATTCTGTTACTGTTTTCTGATCGCATCTTTGCATCCTCATCCCATCCTAGGCATTCTTAGGCCTAGTTTAAGACATCTTGATGAGGATATCGTTGTAGAACACACCAAGGCAAATTAGGGATTAAGTTATGCTATTTCCCAACTGTGTAGCTTAGTGTGTGTTCAACCTGTGAACTGTGTAGGGTTGGCGACTGGGAGAGACACGCTCTAGCATACCGTAGCCCAGAACTCTGTGAGTAACGATTGTGTAAAGATATGTTCACAAATGATTATCTTCTGAACAACTGAACTGTACTGTTTTCTGAACTGATTACTGTTAACTGAATGAATGTATGTCCTATATTCTGAATTGTATTGTGGCATCCTTAGCACCTACTGTTTACTGTTACTGGGACAGAAATCTCTGTCGGTTCCCTCGTGGAACCACTACTGTTTACTGACTGATGGCCATCATTACTGTTCGGTCTTTCAAGACCTACTGTTACTGTTATGCTAATGGATGTACCACATATGACTGTTTACTGTACTGAACAACTGAAATACTGATTGAACTGAATTGTTTTCATTACTGTAAGGACATTCATTCTAAACCCCTTTACGTTTTATGTTATTCACTGGGCTTTAGCTCACTGCTCATATATATATGTAGGTGTACAGGCACCAGATCGGAGCTAGGAGCGTCAGGGTAACTCCAGTTTTGTCAAGCCAGCCTATGTGCCTCACTGCGAGGTTCCGAGCCTATCTGTTAAGGCTTAGGGGTCTTTTACAATTCCCCCTTCTGTACTGTTTTACTGTCCTGTATAGACCGAGTGTTACTGTACTGTTATATAGGGTTGAGTCCCTAGTCTGAATGATTGTAAATATTGTGTATACTGTTCTGTACTGTTTATGTATGAATGTATGAAAGTCCTTTTGCATACAGACTGTCACAGCTCATTGGGCATTATTTATTTACTGTATTGGCTTCCGCCAGGCCCTGTACTCTGTTTTACTGTATTACTGTTCTGCAGGCCTTCGGTAATCTCGGATTACTGGCCGGTTACGGTGCTAAACCCATAGGGCCGGGTTTGGGTCGTGACAGAGTGGTATCAGAGCGATACTTACCACGAGTTATACCGCACACACGTGTCCAAATGAACTATAGGGTGTCCTAGAAAAGTGATTAGGGCATCGCATGAGCATGATAAGTGTGTGGTTATGTTATGACTGAATATCTGCTAATGTGTTAAACTGGTAAACAAATGACTGCTTATGTTTAAAACTGTTATAACTGCTTATAGTGAAATGGACAATGCAAATGAACCTGAGTCCTCATCTACTGAGGCAAGAATGGAAAGAATGGAAAGAATGATAGAACTGATAACTGCTAGACTTGAGCAACAACAGAACCAACCGCCCCCACCTCCTCCTCCTCCGGTTCAGCCGGAACCTAATGTGAATGTGAATGATGGGGATATTATTGCTCTGACCCAGAAGTTCAGCAAAATGAAACCGCCATCCTTTCAGGGAGGCCTTGAGCCGTTAAAAGCTGAAGCTTGGATTCTGGAAACAGAAAAATTATTCGAAGTGTTTCCGTGCTCAGAAGCGAACAAAGTATTGTTAGCTACCTTCACCCTACAAGAAGAGGCTAGAAGGTGGTGGATGTTGATCCGTGATACAAATACTGTTATGACTTGGGCTCAGTTCAAGGAGTCATTCTTTGAAAAGTATTTCCCTCAGTGTGTTAGGGATAGGAAAGTGACTGAATTTGAACAGCTGAAGTAGGGCACAATGACTGTTGCGGAATATGAAACCAAATTTACTGAACTTGCCCGTTATGCACCGCACATGGTGGATACTGAATATAAGAAGGCCAGAAAATTTGAAGGTGGCCTTAATGTGGCAATACTTGACCGGATAAATGTTTTGAAATTACCGACTTTTGTGGGTGTTCTCGACCGGGCACTGATGGCCGAGTCGAACATTGCAGCGGTAAAGCAATCTGAAACACCAACAACTGAATGGCATGGTAAAAGGCAGGGTTTCAAATTCAAGAAAGGCAAGCACAACCCAGCCAATAAGAAACAGAATACGGGGACGACAACTAGCCCCAGTCAAGGGAGTGGATTCATACCACCCTGTCCTGAGTGTGGCAAGAAGCACAAGGGAGTCTGTTATAGAATATCTGGAGCCTGTTACAGGTGTGGCAAGGTGGGCCACATGGTTAAAGACTGCCCCTCTGCTCCACAAGCCAGTGGTAAAGCTGCACCAAGCGCAGCAGCATCAAATGCTCCACCAAAGCCTAACCCTAAAGCTACCGGGAAAGAGCCTGTGAGGCAAGGCCGAGTGTTCGCACTAGTACCGGGAGATGTGCAGAATACCGAGACCGTTGTGTCAGGTATTCTCTCTATTTGTGCACAAAATGCATATGTATTAATTGATTCGGGGTCTACGCATTCTTATGTATCGCATGCTTTCTCACGGAAATTGAATAGACCCTTAGAACCTATGAACTATCTGCTAGCCGTATCATCACCCATAGGGGGATCTATGACATGTGCTTATATGTACCCCGCATGTGAAATCATTGTTGGGGATATGCATCTGTTTATTGATTTACTGCCATTGAACGTTGATCATTTTGATGTAATATTGGGGATGGATTGGTTACAAAAATATCATGCCACTATTGATTGTGTGACCAAGCAAGTTGTTTTCCGTCCACCTGGTCTGCCTGAATTCGTGTTTAATGGGAGTGGAGTAGTACCTCCTCCGTATTTGATTTCGTCAGTAAAAGCTGTTAAACTAATTAGAAAGGGGTGTAAGGGATATCTGTGTTCTGTACTGACTGTGTTTACTGATGATAGTGTTAAAACTGATGTGAATTGCATTCCTATAGTCAGAGAATTTCCAGATGTTTTTCCGGATAATCTTCCAGGAGATTTGACTGACAGGGAGATTGAATTTACCGTTGATGTGATTCCCGGAACGCAACCAGTTTCTAAAGCTCCATACCGAATGGCTCCAACTGAATTGAAAGAACTGAAAGTGCAACTGCAAGAACTGTTAGACAAAAAGTTCATCAGACCCAGTACCTCACCATGGGGTGCACCAGTTTTGTTTGTAAAGAAGAAAGATGGCCCACTGAGACTATGCATTGACTATCATGAACTGAATAAGGTAACTGTAAAGAACAAATACCCATTACCGCGTATTGATGACCTGTTTGATCAGTTACAGGGTGCTAAAGTATTTTCCAAGATTGATCTCAGATCCGGATACCATCAGTTGAAGGTTAAACCGGAAGACATTGATAAAACTGCTTTTAGAACAAGGTATGGACATTATGAATTTCTAGTTATGCCTTTTGGAGTCACGAACGCACCAGCTGCTTTTATGGACCTCATGAACAGAATTTTCAAACCATACCTTGATGACTTTATTGTTGTATTTATCGATGACATATTGATTTACTCCAAAAGTATAGAACAGCATGAACATCATCTGAGACTTGCCCTACAAACCTTAAGAGAACAGAAACTGTATGCTAAACTGTCTAAATGTGAATTTTGGCTTGACCATGTTATGTTTCTGGGGCATGTTAGCAAAAATGGAATTTCTGTTGATCCGCAGAAAATTGAAGCTGTAGTGAACTGGCCTAGACCGACAAATGTGACTGAAGTCCGAAGCTTTTTAGGATTGGCTGGATATTACAGAAGATTCGTCAAAGATTTCTCCAAAATTGCCCTACCATTGACTCAGTTAACTCAGAAGGGGACATCATTTGACTAGACTGACCAAAGAGAATCTGCTTTTCAGGAGTTGAAAACTCGATTAGTGACTGCACCGGTTCTTATCTTACCTTCAGGTACGGATGGTTATACTGTATTTAGTGATGCTTCTCATAAGGGTTTGGGATGTGTTTTAATGCAGAATGGGAGAGTTATTGCTTATGCTTCCCGACAGTTGAGACCACATGAAAAGAACTACCCGACCCATGATCTGGAACTTGCTGCAGTAGTATTTGCACTGAAAATCTGGCGTCACTATCTGTATGGGGTGACATGTGAAGTATATACCGATCACAAGAGCTTAAAGTATTTCTTCACACAGAAAGAACTGAACATGAGACAACGGAGATGGCTAGAACTGATTAAAGATTATGACCTACAGATATTGTACCATCCGGGAAAAGCCAATATTGTTGCCGATGCATTGAGCCGGAAATCGATTGGAAACTTAGCCTGTTTGCTTACAGGACAGAAAGAGTTGCTTTGTGACCTTGAAAAATCTGAAATTGAAATTGTTTTGAGAGACCAAGGTAGAACCTTAGCTGCTATTTCTGCTCAACCGGCTCTGATTGAAGAAATTAAAGAGAAACAGCAACTGGATGACTTCTTGAAAAAGATCATCGAAGAAGGAGAATCTAAACCGAGACCGGGATTCAAATTTGAGAATAATGTACTGAAATTTCAAGAAAGACTGTGTGTACCAAATGATACTGAACTGAAAAGAAGAGTTCTGCAAGAAGGCCACAATTCGAAATTGTCTATCCATCCGGGGAATACGAAAATGTACCAAGATCTGAAACAGAATTTCTGGTGGCCGGGAATGAAGAAAGAAATTGCTGATTTTGTATCCAAATGTCTTCATTGCCAACAGGTCAAAGCTGAACATCAGCGACCTGCCGGATTATTGCAACCCCTACCCATACCAGAGTGGAAATGGGAGCATATCACGATGGATTTTATCGTCGGATTACCTCGCTCCAGAAAAGGTATGGATTCAATTTGGGTTATTGTTGATAGACTAACCAAATCTGCTCACTTCTTACCTGTCAAGACGATTTATAATGCGGACAAATTGGCTGTTGTCTATATTGATGAAATTGTAAGACTGCATGGAGTGCCTGTGTCTATTGTTTCTGACAGGGATTCGAAGTTTACATCGAGGTTTTGGCAAAGCCTACAGACTGCATTGGGTACTGAATTGAGGCTGAGTAGTGCCTATCATCCTCAGACAGATGGACAGTCAGAAAGGACTATCCAAACTCTGGAGGATTTACTGAGAATGTGTGTCCTTGATTTTCAGGGAGACTGGGAAAGTCATCTGCCATTAGTTGAATTCGCTTACAACAACAGCTACCATTCGAGTATTGGTATGGCGCCTTTTGAGGCATTGTATGGCAGAAAATGTAGATCTCTAATTTGCTGGGCAGAAGTTGGAGATGGGCCTTTGCTTGGGCCCGAGATTGTGTATGAAACAACTGAGAAGGTGAAACTGATACAGCAAAGACTGAAAACTGCACAGAGTAGACAGAAAAGTTATGCAGATGTCAGAAGACGGGACAGAGAGTATGAAGTGGGTGATCACGTTTTTGTGAAAGTGACACCAATGAAAGGCCAGACTCGTTTTGGAGTCAAAGGCAAGTTAGCACCGAGATACGTCGGACCATATGAGATCATTGAGAAAATCAATCCGGTGGCGTATCAAGTTGCGCTTCCTCCTGAAATGGAGCACATGCATAACGTCTTCCACATCTCTATGTTGAGAGACTACCTTCGGGATCCGTTCCATGTAATAGAGCCTACCCACGTAGTGTTGAGTGATGACTACACTTACGAGGAACGGCCTATACAGATCGTAAACCGACGGATCAAGAAACTGAGGAACAAAGAGATCCCGCTGGTAAAAGTTGACTGGCAGAACCACGGTGGCGTGTATGCCACATGGGAAAGGGAAGATGACATGGCCAAACGATATCCTGAACTGTTTCCACTGAATCCTGTTTTCTTCCAGAATGAAGGTAACTCGAGTTTAGAGGACTAAACTCTTTATAAGGAGGGGAGACTGTAACAACCCCCATACTGTTTACTGATTAATGACGGATTGATTACCGATAATCACCGATTACTGTTAAACGGAACTGATAATGACTGATAACTGACTGATAATTGAACTGATCAAAAGTACTGAACTGACTGACTGAAAATTGGAAACCGAATTGATTGAGTATATGTTAGTTAAATTGCATTCTATCTGTTTGATTGTATGATTACCTGTTCATGCTTATATGTTTAAACTGCTAATTGAAGGCCTTATCGACGGCCGAATTAGAAACTGATTGATGTTTAATGACCCTCGTAATTAATGTGATTTTATGGTATATTTACCTGAAAACTGATTAGGCATGATTAAATTAGATTAAAATAAGCTAATTAAAGAGTTGGACTTAATTATCGTTTTGCCCTTGAGTGGGCCACTATCTCACACATCTTTAAGCCTTGTATACACTCATACACTTGAGCCAAAGACAATATTTCCTCAGCCATTTCCCCTCTCATTGCCGACCTTAGAGAGAGAAAAACTAGAGGAGTGGAGTTCATCTCAATTTTGCTTGTAAATTACTTGGTAATTGAAGAAATTGTTGAAGTGATTGCATATTTGAGCTCCCTTCTTGAAATACAAGACTTAAGGTAGCTCCATTGTCTTCTTATTCATGTTTTAAGTTGAATCTTGCATGATTGATGTCATATTGAAGGAGTGTAGAGCCAAACATGGTTTAGATGGCGAATTGTAGCTTAATTGTTGCATGCATGTACATATATTGAAGTTTTGAGGTTGTAGTTCATAATGCCTCACATGCATGTCCATCTTTTGGTCATACTCCATGAGTTCATCTTGTTTTTGAAGGTTTGAGCTCTTTTGAAACAGCATTGAAGCTTTGAAAATGATTTATGATCATGCATGTCATGTTTGAGGATTGTTCTTGGAAAATGGTTTGAAATTGGGTTTGAATAAAACACCCTTGGGCTTTGATTTCTCAAATTGAGCCTTGATTCATGTTATTCTATGTGTTTATAAATGTTTTCCAGAAAATGGGCCCAAGAGGATTGGTTTTGATGCTTTTGAGCTTGGTTTTGGACCTGGAGCTCGAATCTGGGATTTCCAGATTTCGGTCGTCCGCTCGAGCGGGGGAAGTGCCGCTCGAGCGGGAAAATCGAGCTTCCACCATCTTGCACTATTTTACAGTCCGCTCGAGCGGAAGATTGGGCGCTCGAGCGGAGTCATGTCTCAAGCTCGAGCGGGCGTCGAGCGGGGATTTCACCCATCCAGTACTTTTACAGTACGCTCGAGCGGGAAAGTTTACGCTCGAGCGTGTACCTTTGTTGCATGACCGCTCGAGCGGGGAAACCTGAGCTCGAGCGGGACTCTGTTTTACTGAAAATTCTGTTACTGTTTTCTGATCGCATCTTTGCATCCTCATCCCATCCTAGGCATTCTTAGGCCTAGTTTAAGACATCTTGATGAGGATATCGTTGTAGAACACACCAAGGCAAATTAGGGATTAAGTTATGCTATTTCCCAACTGTGTAGCTTAGTGTGTGTTCAACCTGTGAACTGTGTAGGGTTGGCGACTGGGAGAGACACGCTCTAGCATACCGTAGCCCAGAACTCTGTGAGTAACGATTGTGTAAAGATATGTTCACAAATGATTATCTTCTGAACAACTGAACTGTACTGTTTTCTGAACTGATTACTGTTAACTGAATGAATGTATGTCCTATATTCTGAATTGTATTGTGGCATCCTTAGCACCTACTGTTTACTGTTACTGGGACAGAAATCTCTGTCGGTTCCCTCGTGGAACCACTACTGTTTACTGACTGATGGCCATCATTACTGTTCGGTCTTTCAAGACCTACTGTTACTGTTATGCTAATGGATGTACCACATATGACTGTTTACTGTACTGAACAACTGAAATACTGATTGAACTGAATTGTTTTCATTACTGTAAGGACATTCATTCTAAACCCCTTTACGCTTTATGTTATTCACTGGGCTTTAGCTCACTGCTCATATATATATGTAGGTGTACAGGCACCAGATCGGAGCTAGGAGCGTCAGGGTAACTCCAGTTTTGTCAAGCCAGCCTATGTGCCTCACTGCGAGGTTCCGAGCCTATCTGTTAAGGCTTAGGGGTCTTTTACAATTCCCCCTTCTGTACTGTTTTACTGTCCTGTATAGACCGAGTGTTACTGTACTGTTATATAGGGTTGAGTCCCTAGTCTGAATGATTGTAAATATTGTGTATACTGTTCTGTACTGTTTATTTATGAATGTATGAAAGTCCTTTTGCATACAGACTGTCACAGCTCATTGGGCACTATTTATTTACTGTATTGGCTTCCGCCAGGCCCTGTACTCTGTTTTACTGTATTACTGTTCTGCAGG
Organism: Camellia sinensis; assembly: GCF_055761805.1. Taxonomy (NCBI): domain Eukaryota; kingdom Viridiplantae; phylum Streptophyta; class Magnoliopsida; order Ericales; family Theaceae; genus Camellia; species Camellia sinensis. The sequence continues at coordinate 134,693,612 of NC_138973.1, forward strand.
CCTTCGGTAATCTCGGATTACTGGCCGGTTACGGTGCTAAACCCATAGGGCCGGGTTTGGGTCGTGACATCAAGTCTTTTGAAAGAAAACTTCCCAAAATCATCTTTTCTTCAATCAATAAAGATCAAAACCCATAAGATCATTTTAAAAGAACAAGAGACAAACCCACTTTCAAAATCGCTCAACTTCTTGAATAAACAATCAATTTTCAAAGCTATCGAAAGATGATTTCGAAAATCATATAGATCTTGCAAAAATATATTTATAACTCTAAGAAAATCCCTACCTCAAGTTTTGAAGAAGAGATGAGATGAAACCCCCAAAATCAACGATGTCAAAACTCGATCTTCACCGCACACAACGAAGCCCTCGAGAAGTTAACCAACTTTGATGAAGAACCTATGGTAGAACTCTAATGGATCTTGAGAAATCAAGGTTTTGATCCAATTTGGCGTAGGGAAATGTATAGAGAGGGGAGAGAAAAGGTTTTTTAGAGAGAGACAGAGATACAAAAGTGATCTGAAATATCGGATTCACGAATTGATATAACATAGTCCGCCCGAGCGTGGAAAGCCCCGCTCGAGCGCATAAATGGCCGATTTCGGGGGCGCTACCCCTCAACCTCGCCAAGGCGCTGCCCCTGGACCCTCGTGAGCTGACCGGGCAGCTCGATCCCTGACATACTCAGCGAAGTGGCAAAACTGGGATTGCTACAACCTTTACCCTTAAAGAATTTTGTCCCCGAAATTTCAAATCAAACTACCCAAACAAAGTGGTTTCTAGTGATCAAAACCACGTTATTTCATTTTCAAATCACAATACTAACTCTCAACCAAATTCCACAATTTCCACCATGGTTATCTCATTAACAACAACCTCCCAAATACGCATAAACATGAAATTTCCCAAAAAGTATTGGCAACTCTCAACAACCTTATGCTTAAAACAACAACGCGGATATCAACATGTGGTTAACAACTTTAAATATGTTTCCCTTAACACTAGGGAATATTACAAAGAAAAGCAACTTAAGCATTTTCAAACAAATCCGGATATTTGGAGCAGACTTCCACCTCCCGTTCCCACGTCGCTTCTTCAACCCATGGTGTCTTCACAACACCTTTTCCAACGGTATAGTTTTGCCCCGTAGCACTTGCTCCCGGGTATCTAATATTTGAACCGGCCATTCTTCGTAAGAGGCATCCTCATCTACCTCCAAGTCAGCCCAAACAAGCACATGAGAAGGGTCGGGTTCATACTTCCTAAGCATAGCTACATGAAATACGTTGTGAACTCTCAAAAGTTGTGGCGGTAAAGCTAACTGGTATGCCACTTCCCCAATTCACTCTAAGATGTCAAAAGGCTCAATGAACCTTGGAGATAATTTACCACTCTTACCAAATCTCATCAAACCCCACCTTGGTGAGATTTTTAATAACACATGGTCACCAACTTCAAAAGATAAAGGTCGTCTCCTCTGATCGGCATAACTCTTTTGTCGGCTTTGGGCTGTAGCTAACCTCTTCCAAATGAGAACAACTTTCTCGGTTGCCTCTCTAACAATTTCCAGACCCAATAACAGTGCATCACCCACTTCAGCCCAACAAACCGGTGATCTTCAAGGTCAGCCATACAAAGCCTCAACCGGTGCCATCCCAATACTAGCTTGGTAACTATTATTGTAAGCAAACTCAATTAATGGTAAGTTCCTTTCCCAAGACCCCTTAAAATCAAGGATACAAGCTCTAAGCATGTCCTCCAAAATCTGAATAGTACGTTCCGACTGTCCATCAGTTTGAGGATGCTAAGAGTCAACTTAGTTCCCAACTCCATGAAGTCGAACTATCTCTCTAATATACAACTCTGCCAAGCGTTCAACTCTATCACTGGTGCACATTGGAATGAAATGGGTAGACTTAGTCAACCTATAAACAATCACCCAAACGGCATCATTGCCTCATTGTGGTCTAGGAAGACCAACTACAAAATCCATGGTAACACGCTCCCATTTCCACTCGGCTATCGGTAAGGGTTGTAGCAAACCTACTGGTCTTTGGTGTTCGGCCATCACTTGTTGACAAGTAAGACACTTCGATACAAATAAAGCGACATCACGTTTCATACCCCTCAACCAAAACTGACGACTAAGATCATAATACATTTTAGTGCCTCCTGGGTGTACCGCATGGCGTGAGTGATGGAACTCCCAAAGTATTTCCTCTCTACAAGATTTTGGTACAAACAAACGGTCTAGGTAACGTACACTCAAATCCGAGTGAACGTTCAAACCTTTCTCTTCCTTTCCATTTGAAATCTTAACACGGATTGATTCCACATCACGGTCTCCTCGTTGTGTCTCTATGACCTTACTAGCCAAGGTAGGTTGAGCATTCAAAGTAAACAAGGTAGCACTCTCTCCGAACTCACCCAAGTGCAAATCAAACTTGCCAATAACATCTAGCATATCCCGTTCTCGAATGGCCACTTGCCAAACTACTCACAGATTTTCAAGTCAAAGCATCGGCCACTACATTGGCCTTCCCTAGATGATAGTGTAACTCCAAGTCATAATCCTCCATAAATTCCATCCACCTACGTTGTCGTAAATTCAAGTCTTTTTGAGAAAACAAACACTTTAGACTCTTATGATCGGAGAGACTTCAAACTTCTCACCATACAAGTAATGCCTCCAAATTTTCAAGAAAAAATCACCGCTGCTAATTCTAGATCATGGGTGGGGTAATTTTTCTCATGAGTTTTCAATTGTCATGAACCGTAGGCCACAACTTTTCCCTCTTGTATCATGACACAACCAAGTCCATCTCCAGACGCATCACAATAGACAGTGTAATTCAAACCCTTTCTAAAATTATCAAAACTGATGCGGTAGTCAATCTAGTCTTAAGCTCTTGGAATGACTTTTCACAAGCCTCACTCCACACAAATTTTATACCCGTTCTAGTCAACCTAGTCAAAGGTGCAGCTAGTCTAGAGAAGTCCCTTACAAAACTTCGATAATACCCCGCTAATCCCAAGAGACTTCAGATTTCAAAAACATTCTTGGGTTGTTCCCAATCCTGTATGGCATCTATCTTTGAGGAGTCCACAGTCACTCCCTCTTCAGACACTACATGCCCCAAAAACTTCACCTCTGTTAACCAAAACTTGCATTTTTCAAATTTGGCATACAATTGGTGCTCACTAAGTAAACCCAGCACTACCCGCAAGTGAGCCTCGTGTTCCTCTTCAGAGGTTGAATAAATCAAGATGTCGTCCACAAAGACGACCACAAAACAGTCCAAGTATTCTGGAAAAATTTTGTTCATCAAATCCATAAAGGAAGCCAGTGCATTGGTCAACCCAAAAGGCATTACAAGGAATTCATAGTAGCCATAACGAGTACGAAAGGCCGTCTTCTGAATGTCCTCCTCCCTGACTCTCAACTGATGGTACCCCGACCTCAAATCTATTTTTGAGAGGCAACGAGACCCTCTAAGTTGGTCAAACAAATCATCTATTTTGGGTAGAGGATACTTGTTCTTAACTGTAACTCTATTCAACTTGCGGTAATCAATACACAACCACAATGACTCATCCTTCTTCTTCGCAAAGAGGGTCGGCGCTTCCCAAGGCGATATACTAGGATGAATGAAGCCCTTGTCTAAAAGTTCTTGGAGTTAAATTTTCAACTCATGCAATTCGACAGGTGCAAATCTATACGGTGACATGAAAATCGATGTCGTGCCAGGCACTAATTCAATCTTGAAGTCGATCTCCCGGTGAGGTGGTAAACTAGTAAGATCTTTTGGAAAGACATCCGGGTATTCACAAACTATCCTTGGTAACTCAACAGGAGCCCCGTCACTCTCACTATCCAAGAGAGTTGCAAGAAGGCCACTAAGCTTGCTCCTACTACAAAGGTCAACTACTGGCGACAAAGCTCTATCAACTCGGTTCCCCAGAAAATAGAAATGATCACCACCCGAAGTGCACATTGTAACTCTTTGACGGTAACAATCAATCACATCTTGATAAGAACACAACCAGTCAATGCCTAAAATGACATCAAAACTTGACATATCTAGTAACACAAAAGCAAACGGAAGTCGACGCCCGACAACTTCTATTTCACAATCACGACAACCCCGGTCTTAATCAACTGTACCCCCAATAGGTGACTCTACTCTGAGTAGAGGCACTAACCATGCTACCTCTAACCCTAATGCAGAAGCAAATGTAATAGATATAAATGAATGAGACACATCCGTGTCTATCAATACATTAACCAAAGAATTACACACAACAAAAATACCTCTCACAACTGAGGATTCTGGTAACTGTTTTGGCATGGTAACAACATACACGCGCCCCTGTGGCCCCTGATTGACTTGTTCCCCTCTCGGAGCATAGGCTTGTTGTACTGACTGAGCCGAAGTGGCCCCCTGATTAACTCATGAAGATTGGACTGATTGAGCCTGCTGGTGGCTCTGAGTTTGCCTCGACCCTGATACGCTAGATACGCCTCCCAACTGTGGGCAAGTTCTCTTCATATGCCCCGGTTGACCACACTGATAACAATTAAACCCTTGACCTTTGTTCTGAGATTAAGACTGACTTTGAGATTGGTTAGGTGGTGGTACTATTAACTGCCCTCCTCCCTTCTGTGGGTATGAGAAGGCGGTGTGACCTAGTTGGCCACACTTGAAACACGAGAATCTACTCGATGCACTTTTTCCCGAACCCGCACTAGGCAAAAGAATAGTGGATCTAGACTACTGTGGTTGGGACTGGGATGGATAGGTGTTCTTGCTCTTCTTATTCTGCCTATAGTCTCCTTGAGACTCTTGGCCCCTAGACCTCGAACTCTCTTCTCCTCGGCTTGTATGGAAATTTCTACGTGTGTCGTCGTCTCCACAAGACGATCATATTCCCGAATCATATTTTTAACAAGCTTGAACAAAATTTTTATTTTTAATTTCTTTTCAAATTCAATGCAACGACGCTCTTTCGTTGCCACCAACTCTGGTGCAAATCTGGACAAACTAGAGAAGACCGCCTTAAACTCGGCCATGGGCATGTCGAGTTGTTTGAGGTCTTTAAACTCTTGCCTCAATCTCTCCCTAGCAGTGGGAGGTATTTACTTATCTTGGAAAGCAACCGCAAAGGCTTCCCATGTCGGCTCCACTCTACCCTTGGCATATTTCCACCATTAACCCGCGTCTCCCTTAAGGTAAGAACTCGGTAGAGTCACTCTTAGTTCACTATCTTAAATGTGAAGCATCTTAAATGTCGTCACAGTTTGTTCAAGCCACTCATCCGCTTTCTTGGGCTCGGGACCACCATGGAACTCATCCGGTTTGGCCTGCAAGAACTCTCTAGTATGGAAACTCGCCCTTGACTCTGCGGTGTTCTCTCGAGCTTGATTCTCCACCCTCAACAAGTTCATAGACTTTCTTAAAGCCCCTGTCATTTCTCGAGCTAGGGCCCCATTGCAGTTTGACCCGCTTGTCCTGGGATTCCCGCCTACCCCACTTGTTCGGCCACATTAGCTTGGCTAGACTCTTCCTCTTGCACCGAAACCTCATGGACTGGTACCTCATGCACACCTCGGTGAGCCCTACCATGCCTCTCATCTCTACCACCACAAGTTTGACCTCTTCCTGACATCCTATAAATGACAATAGAATTAATTTAGCACACTAACCCACACGTGCCCGCAAGTTGCCTTACACATTTAATCACAATAATGCTATAAAATCCTCCACCATATAACAATTAAATTTCACCCCACATAAGCACATAGTCATGTAAACGCATACGGATTATACTCTTATGATAAGATTCGTTCCACGAAAAACCAAGAATTCTTAGTAGAATGAGTATTGATCAAGTACCCTTCTAATAAGACCTCCAAGAATTTAACAAGCGCAAACAACATCCCAAAAGTCCAATCCCATACCCATTTAGTCACATAAGCATGTTATCACATAGTCACAAAATGCATAACACTTCCTAAGCATGCTAAATGAACCCATTGTGGTTGAACAATCACTTCCCATGAGCTCCAAGTATTCAAACCCAGTAGCTCTGATACCAAGTTGTAACGCCCCAAATTTCTAGCCCAAATGATAATACAACAATCATGGCTCTTTCAAGGAAAATCGAATATAAATCTCCAAATTTACATTACATGATACAATAGTTCTTCATGCAACAATACATTAATCCAACAACAAGTAAATAAACAAATAAATACCCTCAAGGGTTTACAAGTTTCCAAGGCTTGAACCTGGTTACACAAACGGTTATTCAATCCCACACAAACATAGCCCTTGGCTTACACACAGAGTCACAGTAAAATGAGAGCATTGTACTCCCAACACACATACTTCCATGCCCCTTGTTGGGTGGGATCACCACATCTTTTTCTGTACAAAAATCCCGTAGGGTGAGCATAAAGCTCAGTAGGAAATTCTTAACAAAGTATATGCATTTTATACAAGTCTCATGAGATGAAATGCGCATGCCATGCTATGCCCTTTTTGAAGATAAATCATATTTTCATCTTTTGAAAACCATCATGCTCAATGATATCATGTAATTTCAATTGTTCAAAACTTAACAATTTATTTCAAGGGCGGTAAATACGACTCTGGTAATCCCTAGGTCGGTGTCTGCAAGTAGACTATACAAGTACTACCAAATTGTCATTTTTACCGGTATTAACCGGAAGGCTCGAAACCTATTTGCGCGGGTTTTCGGTATTTCCCCCTGGACTCTCAGGCCAACTTATTCAATATCATCTGCACCACCTATCAAGACTTACCAACGTATTTACCCCAAAACCATTCCATGAAAACTTGTTTCTCAGCATTCTTTTCTCAATGCAAGTTTTCAAATCAACTTTCAAAGTTTAATGTAATCAAATGAATTGATATGCCAATTTCACAAGATGAATATAAATACTTTTATTCCAATTCATTATCCAAGGAATAACACAATTCCCTCTTCTCAAGTATCCTCAACAATTAGTTATTTCAAGGCTATTTCAACATTTTGAACAATAATTTCCAAAATGAACAACAATTCTCATATTCCCTGAAATTCATCATTTATATAAATATAAATAAGAAATTTTCCAAACATCCATTTATTTTGACACACAAAATAAATATTACAATATCATTCATGGATTTTCAGTTTCCTAAAAAAAAAATCCCCAAATTCTAGGTTTTCTTACCAAAACTATACAACTCAAATCTTTTGAAAGAATACTTCCCAAAATCACTTTTCTTCAATCAATGAAGGTCAAAACCCATAAGATCATTTTAAAAGAACAAGAGACAAACCCACTTTCAAAATCGCTCAACTTTTTGAATCAACCATCAATTTTCAAAGCTATCGAAAGATGATTTCGAAAATCATATAGATCTTGCCAAAATAGATATATAACTCTAAGAAAATCCTTACCTCAAGTTTTGAAGAAGAAATGAGATGAAACCCCCAAAATCAATAGTGTCGAAACTCGATCTTCACCGCACATAATGAAGCCCTCGAGAAGTTAACCAACTTTGATGAAGAACCTATGGCAGAACTCTAATGGATCTTGAGAAATCAAGGTTTTGATCCAATTTGGCGTAGGGAAATGTAGAGAGAAGGGAGAGGAAAGGGTTTTTTAGAGAGAGAGAGATATACAAAAGTGATATGAAATATCAGATTCACGAACTGATATAACATGGTCCGCTCGAGCGTGGAAAACCCTACTCGAGCGTCAAATACACTTTCCCAGTACTTCTGCAAACAGGTCAAACTTCTGGAACCAAGCATTCTCCGCTTGAGCGCATAAACAGCCGCTCGAGCGGACAAGCAACTTCTAATGCATTTTGCATTTTTGCTTCGAGGGCGCTGCTCCCTGGACCTCCGTGAGCTAACTGGGCAGCTCGATCCCTGACATACTCAGCGAAGTGGCAAAACTGGGATCGCTACATTTCTGAATCCCCCAAAAAGTCATCTGGATTAGACCAGAAGAACTCTCTCTTAAGAAAAGATGGCCATGTCTCAACAACCTAAGCCTGGACTTGATTCTCAGCTCTAAGAATGTCCATAGATTCCTGCAAAGTTTTGGTCATCTCACAGGTTGAAGCACCCATGACCTGTTGATCAACTGATTCGGCCACAATGGCCTGACCAACCCCTTCCTCCTGCACGGGAATATCATCCGGTAACGGCACCTCCTACCGTCTCGGCCTGCCATACCTACCACCACTGCGTCCACGTCCTGACATCCTAATGAAGGTAACACAAGAGATTAGCACATTTACAAATGTGTCGAAAATAATTCACTCGCATCCTAATATGGTGGGCAACAATTAATTCACTCCACATAAGCACATAATCACATAAACACATACGAATTTCCTTTCTATATAATAATCATCCCACGACGTTACCAGAGTTCCAGTTAGAAATAGCAGCGATCAAGTGCTCTTCTAACAGGACTTCCAAAAACTCGTAGACCCAATCAATAACTTAGAAATTAAATTCCATACCCACTTATGTTATCACATAGCATACCAAGTTATTCCTAATATCATCTAACAAGGAAACCCACTGTGGTAATAACCACTCCCCATGATCCCAAAATATTTAAACCCGGTAGCTTTGATACCAAGTTGTAATGCCCTAAAATAATTACAATAAACCATCCACAATACTAATAAATAACAACAATGTATATATGTAATTCTTCCATTAATTCCAATTACTTGTCCAAAAGAGTAACATATGCACATATACATTCACAAGTCTAACCCTAAATCTATAGCATATGTCACTTAACAGAGAAATGGATTGAAAAGTAAACAAATTAGACAACACCCTAATGGCTACAAAGACAATGCTTGGTTACAACAAAATGGATTTAAATCCAATACAGTTAAAACCCTAGGCTTGTACAAATTAAATACAACAATTAGCACAAAAAGAAGCCTTCAGCTCCAAGTTCCTCCCAAGCAATGTCCTTCACAGAGGCATATAATCATCATCTGAAAATGGGTTTCCCATATTGGGTGAGCCAAAGCCCAGTAAAAATACTCTAGCACAGTTTATGAATCTTAACAAAGATATAAGATGAACGCATATGCAATGCTCATGCTGAAACATTTTATATCTCATTTCAAAACCATGTAATGCCAAGACTATATCACAATTCAAGAAATCATTTCCTTTATAATAGAAAACAGAACTGTGAACACAACTCTGAGAATCCCTAGGTCCGTGTCTACAAGTAGGCTATACAAGCACTACCAATTTGTCATTTTTCCTAATATTAACCGGAAGGTTTGACACCTAACCACGCGGGTTTTTGGACTTTTACCAAGGACATACAAGCCAACATAATACCGCAACCATACCCTCTACACAGATTCACCAAGGTATTCACCCCATTTTCTTAAAATAATAGATATTTTCAATGTGTTAAATATGCAACAATCAATGCAAAAGGATGAAAAAATAGTTTCAATTCTCCTAGTTCTCATGTAATTTCTATAACAATCAGAGCTACTCTCCACCGATAGCCCAAAACAGATATCTCTAAATAGATAAATAAATTTCCAATAAGGTTATACTTTCCAAAATCTTAAGATGGGAGTGATAATACATATTCAACTCTGCCATTCTCATCATCGTCAATCCAATTCCACAAATCCAACATCAATTCTATTTATCTATACAAAACCAACATTCGATAAATTTAGCGCCAAATCCCATTTTTCTTTATAAATCAATTCCAAGGATAAAAATCCATCTTTTCATCATAACTCCACAACAAATATATTTCCTCAATCATTTCAAACAATTCATTTGAAAACCCCTCTTTTGATTTTAACCCAAAATCCTATGTTTGTCCAAAAATCCTCAAATCACAACGTTGTTTCAAAAACACAAATAACTAAGTTAAAAATCATACGAAAGTGCAAAGATATCCCTATCTCAAGATTAGAAGACAAGAGAGAGAAAGGATAAACCACGACGAGGCTGAAATCCAACTTTGTTCTGATTCGAATGAAACTTTGGGTGAGCTCTATCTTTTTATCAAAGGAATTAAGGTCAAAAAAATCAATGGATCTAGATGTATTTGTAGAGAGAATGTGAGTTTTAGAGAGAGAAGCTCTAGATCTAGTGTTTTTAGAATGTTTAGAGAGAGAGAGAGAGAGAGAGAGAGAAATGAAAAAGTGACTCAAAAAGTGATTTTTATGAACTGATATACATGCAAACCGCTCGAGCGAAGAACACCAACTCTTAGAAGTTTTACAGATAGAGGGCCATCGCTCGAGTGCAAGAAAGATTGCTCAAGTGAAGAATGCCATCTCCCAATATCTCTATAGACCTGCAAAAGTACTGGAAGTTCGCAAAGACCGCTCGAGGTCAAGAATCACCGCTCAAGCGAAGAGGTAAAATTCTAGGCAACAACTGTTTCGAAAAACAAGCTACCAACATGTTCTAAATGCAACTGAGACACTCCAATTACCCAACTCAATGATGAATAAGGAGAAACAAAACATGAACAACCATAATAAAACCCGGATCCAGAACATCAACGGGTCGGGTCCAAACCAGAATCACTCTATTAAGCTCATTTGTTTGTAAGATCATAGTTTTCCAATACTTTGTTCTTGTTTCATCAAAACATGAAATCAGTTCTTATAAATCTATGATGCATGTACAAATAGAGTGTGAAAACTTATAGAATTTGTTCATGCATGTAGAAATGAAACTCAAATTCATGGAAGATATTCAAAATCAAACCCAAAACATTTAATTTCTAAATTTATTTCCATAACCATGAACCTAGATAAATTTCTTCTTCATTTTGCCAATTCGTTTTTTATTACATGAAATTGAACACAATTGCTTCTTAATTTCAGGTTTAAATGACATATCTACAAAATTTAAGCTTCAATTCCTTACCTAAAGTCTTCAATTTTGTTGAGTCTCTTGATAAAGCTTTGAGTTTCTTTCCCCTTTCTTCAATTTCTTGGTCACCCTAGAGTTGAATTTCCAACACAAAGAATTAGTGCACTCTCTCTCTCTCTCTCTCTCTCTCTCTCATAGCTTGTCTTGAGCAATACAATGAATAGGCATACATTTCTCCTCTCAATTTTGTGTAGTTCAGCACAATATTGGGTCCTTCCACTTAATGATAGAACAATCTCATCTTTTCTTCACTATACACCAATGTGGCAAGTAAGTTGAGTAGCATTAGATTAGTCTTTTAATTACATATATATGTTAATTAAACACTACTTAGTCTTAATTAATTATAATTATTTTTGATTAAATCTAATTAATTCTAATTAAGTTTTAATTAATCATCACGTCATCCTGATTAATTATGATTAGGGTAGAGCTTAATTAATCTCAATTAAGACTTAATTTAATCATTCCAAATTTCACTAAAATGAAGTAGGTTTTTAATAACTCTCATATGTCTCAATATATGAAATTAAACTGATTCAACTTGTCAATTATATTTTTGTAAGTCATCTTTGTTTCTAATCTCTGATTCAAAATAAAATTCCTTAATAAATAGATCGTTGTTCATATATTATAAATAAAATATGAATTCTAATTAATTAATCATGTCTAGCTCCTATCAATTACAATTCATTCTTGATTCCTATTATTAAATTAATCTCAATTAGGCTAATTTAATCTTACTTAATTTAGTTAATTCTGATTGATTTTCTGGTCGAGTGTCCAAAATATCCTACACATCAAATTAATGTGATTAAGTTTCTCAATTAATATTTCTAAGGTGTTTAAATGTTTCAATTTCAAATCCAAAGTTATTCCTTAACTTAATTTGATCCATCAAAATTTATGCAAAGGCTTTGAAATTGATCTAATTTCCTTAAGTCTTATAATTTTTGACATATATATATCCTTCACATTCCTAACTATTGTATTCATTTCCAATTAATTTCTATTCACTACTTCACATTTTTATTCATTGATAATTTAAGGTACTTAAATTCAATTAAATATTTTTGTATATGTTAATGATTATTTTGACAAAGGAATTCATGTGCACACAACTTATTCACTATGTTCTTTTCAAGTATTAATTTAATTATTCTATATAATCAAATAGCTTAATTTAGGTTTAAGGCACTTAAAGGTGATTTATTTCAATTATCGTAAATGACATTATTCGGGGCGTTACACTACTACTTTTGAAAACTCATCAATTCACCCTCCACCTAAGGTTACAACACCAGTATTAGAGATAAATCATGGAGAGGAAGACACTTTTCTCTCTGGATTCACCTTGGCTAAAGCCCAATTGGTCCAAACTATAATGGCTGAAGAAGAAGGTATGTACCTGAGTGCCCAGTCAATCTACTTCATGAGTAAGTTGTGGCATATTCCAGGAATGGGGTTGGGAAAGGGTGACATGAAGGGTGTTGTTGTGGCAAGCAAAGTTACCCATAATCCACATTCATTTGGATTAAGGTACGAATCTACAAAAGAGGACTAGAGGATGAAGGGAGATGAAGTGGGAGAAATGGTTAAAGCTAAGAGAGCTAGCATGCAGTATGAATTGAAATATAAACCAATCTGAGGGACCTTGAATAGGCATTTTACCAGAGAAGGAGATGATTTTCCTTTCTGTGGATTTCCTGAACCATAGGTTAACCAGGAGACAAAGGAGCATCTTCCTAGATTTGAGATTTTCTTTGATCACCAGTTGTCTGAGAATGATAATGAGGAGGTGGACTTTAGCAGTGATAAAGACCAAGGCGAAGGCAGCAGTTTGAGCGAGAATGGGAGGGACAAAGTGGAACTAACATTGGTCAACTTTGAAGCTAGCACCAAGTTGCAAAGTTTAGGGGATGTGTAACGACCCCAAAATCCGTATTAGAGATTACCTTTACGGCCTATTGTGTTAATGCATTTTGATTTATTGATATGTGTTCAAATTGAGGAATTATTTGTTGAGCCACGACTGTAAAATTGAAATTACCGACCTTTATGGGTTCAGAAATCAAAATTGAGTACTTGGGTATTTTAATGGGAATTTTTAGAACTATTGGGGAAAATTAATTGGAAATCTATTTTGTCTGACTCGTTAATGTATGTCTAGGTGGTTAACTTTATACTGCAAATTGAAGGCCCTAGAGGCTTCAGAAACCAGAATAGGGGACATATTTATGATCAGCACAATTTTTAGAGTCACCTGGGAACTGTAATTGAAATCTAATTTTTTGCGATTCGTAACGGCGTGTTTGGCTATTCCTATTGTTAAAAGCTTAGGTGTTGGTTATATGTATATATGATTAAGCTATGTGAGTGGTGAACTTATCATTTGGAAGTCAAATAAAATATTTGGGGGAGAGAGAAGAGAACCGTGAGAGAGAGGGAAGGAAGAAGAGGAAAGCTCCTCTAATCAACACTCATGGGGTTTTGAAGATGCTTGAAGGGGGTGAAGAAAGAAAAAGAAGATCATCCATGGGAAGCCTGGGAGGAATTGGAGAAAGCTAGGAGAAAGACAAGGATGGAACTAAGGTATGATCATCTATCTTGAATCCTTATGTTTGAGACATCAATTACATGAAATCATGATAATAAGGGAAGCTTTGAACCCATTTGAGTTAGGGTTTTATGTATATATATTGATGGAACCTTGATTTCCTTAGAATTTCTTGATTGAAGAAGTATAGGCATTATATTTGTGTATTTTGAGGTTATGATGGTTGATGGAGAATAATATTGTGAAATTGGTCATGTATTAAAGGGTTTTGGACTTTGATTTGCATGTAATTAAGGTTTGATTTTGAAAATGAAAAGCCCCAAAGTTTCAGCCATTTTCGGACAGCAATCTGCCCAGAGCCGCACGTGCGGCCCTGTTTCCCGCACGTGCGGGAGACAGCTTTGTCCAGCCATCTTTGAATGAGCATATCTTTTGCCTCGGGGCTCCGTTTTGAGTGATTCTTGAGCCTAAAATCAAGCCCCGGAAGTCTAGTTTCCAATGGAAGTGGTCTCACTCCCAAATTCTAAATACAAAAATAGTTATGCCCAAATTAGTGACGACTGCTCACTTTCTGTCAACTAATTTTATACCATTTCTTCACCTAAACCATTTTTCCATTGATTTCTCCTGTTTCTGTGACATGGAGTATAACTTATTAAGAAATAATGAGCTTGGTACCACCATGGCTAATTAAGTGAATGATCAAAGAGAATAAGTAAATGATCGAGTATAATCTCATATTATGTGTTGTGCACTGTACTTGTAGGTCGAGACGAGAACATCGTCCTATTACCACCGGGAACTGATCACTGTGAGTAGTAGTACAAAAATGTACATTTTATCTACTGTTGATAATTATTGTCACTAATGTTTTGTTCCTTGTAAGTGTTATAAGAACATTTATGCCAATTGGAAAGCAATGTGAACTGCTGAAAGATTCGCGTACGTTGGTATGATTTTGGAATCCTTATGTTTTGTTAATGACGAATATTAGCCTTATGTTATTTCTTAAGGAATAAGTGGAACCTATGTTCATCTTTGAGGAATGATATTTGTGTGAATTTAAGATTATGTTACGAAGGGACCCAAGATCATTTAGAATCTATGATATGAATGTAAAGGTTTACCATCGGTATGCAACTCACATAAGAAGATGAATTGTTCTATTTTGTTAAGCGCATGCTAATGATATGATATAGCAAGAAGTGCTCAGGTTTCTCTTAATTTAATGAACGATTATTCATATATGTGGAAGTATTCACATCATTTTCAGCACAAGGCCCTTACCCAGGGGTAATAATACCGTGGTTCAAATAATTAGGTTACAAGTTTACGTATGTTCTAAGTTTAAGCCTGTTATAAGTTTACGTATGCTCTAAGTCAAGAATGTTACAAGTTTTTAAGTTTAAGTATGTTATAAGTTCATGTATGTTACAAGTCCAAGTATGTTATAAGTCCATGTATGTTATAAATTCAAGTATGTTACAAGTATACGCATGATACAAGCTTAAGTATGTTACAAGCCACGTTACATGCTTACATATGTACAAGTTCAAGTGTACTATAAGTTCACAATGTTGAGGAATTTCTTTATGGAACTAACAAGAATGCTTTTTATTGATTTGCCAGCGCTATTAACAGGCTAAGTATAAGTAAGTATGAATTCTGATTTCTGTTAATGATTGAAGCCTAATGCATATGTATGAATTTATTTCCGTTTATGGTATGACATTTATGTATGGTTTGGTCTGTAAGACCTGCTAATTATTGGTATGGAACAAAGTGCTACTTGGAACTAAGTGCTACATTGTGAGCCACCGCTAGAGTCCATGTGAGACACCTCTTGAGTCCATACATATGTGAAAGTTATGAGGCTCATGGCCATCTGTATAAGTTGTTATGAAATGAAACAAAGTGCTACACGGAACTAAGTGCTATGATGTGAGTTACCTCTAGAGTCCGTGTGAGACACCTCTTGGGTTCATATATGCACGTCCAAGGGCTTTAATGCCAATATGTTTTAAGGGCTTAATGCCATTCTGATAAGGGCTGTAATGCCAATCCGATAAGGGCTTGTGCCATTCTAATATGAAACAAAGTGCTACACGGAACTAAGTGCTACAATGTGAGTCACCTCTAGAGTCCATGTGAGACACTGCTTGAGTTCATATATCCATATGTTCAAGGGCTATATGCCACTATGTTTAAGGGTTCCATGCCATATGTTCAAGGGCTATATGCCATTATGTTTAAAAGCTTAATGTTAATGTGTTCAAGGGCTTAAAACCATTATGACTCACGATTGGGGCCTAAGGCCATTTAAAAAGAAAACAGGAACAGATTAACTACATGATCTTCGTATTTATATATGCATTGTCATGTATTATGTTTAATTGTGCATTTATATATCATACTATTTACTGAGCTTGGCTCACCCTATGTTATGTCTGTTTCTGTAGGTAACCAACCAAGTGGTCAGTCCTAAGCCATGACGCTTGTCCTCTTTGGTCAACCGTTCTATGTCCAAGCCTAAGAGAAGCTGCTCTTAATTTCATGAAGTTTTGACGAACTTAGGTTTTGCACTTTAGTTGTTAGCCTAAGTTTGAATGTGTATAATACTTTCTTCCGAAACGTTTTTGATGTATGCCCAATTATAGAGCTGGGCTTATATATATATATATATATATATATCCGACATTCAGGTGTATGTTTTAGATTTTATTTGTCTGTTCAAAGTTTGAGATCCTGGCATGATAGTAGTAGCTCAATGGAGTTTGTTTATATTGTCAAATTTTGATATTTAATGCTTCCGTTCAGGCCCCATATATTATATATAACAGGTTAAGTGTTCATTTCAGAAATGGTCATGACCAAACTTCTAGGGGCAGGTTTGGGGCGTGACAAGTGGTATCAGAGCACGAGTTGCTATCTCACACACGAGTCCATTGAGCCTTAGGGTGTCTAGAAAAGACTTAGGCATCATGCATGACATTTTGAATGGAAATGGAAAAATTGATAGCAACGTTAAATGTACTCTGTTAACGCTAACGATTATAACCCATGTCCATTATATATTCTTTGTGTATATTATGAATGATTGTTATGCAGAACATAATAAGACATGCAGATGCGATTAAATCAACAAAATTATACTGCAGAAGCGTGGTAAGGGTTCGAACTGATCGGTAAGACCATCCATTTGTCAATGATTAAATAAGATGTAAGGTATCGGTTGTTATTTGTGGATTGAAAGTTGCTTACCATCTGTTTAGGTGAAGTGATTAAACTCTAAGTATAGAATATTTCTAAGACTAAAGAAAATGATATAGTCCTCTTTGCCACAACAATGTTTAGATCTGTGATTTTGAGCAATTACTACACATGAGTATTTTGATAAAATGTGTTGGTGTGCTAACTGAAATTGTGCTGAGTACGATTGGCTGTAAAAAGAAGTTAGGCATATGATGACCCCTGTTAGAATTGTGTGATTTGTTTATGGAAACCTGCGATCTGGAATCTGTAATTTGAAATTTGAAGTTGAAATCTGAAAGCTAACTCTGTTATCCGTAATCTATTTTGTTATGTGTAAACTGTAATCCGTAATCAGGATTTCTTATAAAGAATGGTTGAACGACATGGAGGACCTTACCCACATTACGTGTCTGTTTACATGAGACTTGTAACAAGATAGACAGTTATGGACTACTTCGAGATCAAACTAAATGATTGATAAACGGATAAGTTACTGTAAGAATTAAAAATTTTGTTTCTGTATACTAATGACTTAAGATTGAGAAATCATTTCTGTGATATACTTCTGCGTAAATGTGCAAATGTTAGATATTGCAATTGTTCTGCACGAGGAAAAAAAAAAAAAAAGAGAGTGGGCATGGGCATATTCTATATTGATGGTGAGTTAACGGTATGTACTGGACATTTACCTCCTCCGGTGTACTTATATTGATTTGTATAATATATGCGACGTGATTCCGAATTGATTTCATATTTTATTAAACTGATCTGGCTAAGTGTTCTAACTCTAATATTAAGTGGTCAAATTATTTCGTCGCTAAATTGTTGAATTTCAAGTCAATATGGAATCTGGATGGATGTGAATACTATAAACTTAAGGAAATCTATGACCTTATGGTTATGACTGATTAATCAAGCATGATTTTGAATTTGATTTTTGACTTTGTTTTGAGTGGCTCCCTTTGCTCAAATAATGGTTGTTATAGTTGTATTTAATGTTCGATTGAATTTATGACGGTATGACCAAGTATCTACAATGGTATGTTTGCGTGAATTTATAACACTATAGGTTATTTACTTTGGTATAGTCATAACTACTTGATTTCTCCTTGTGCTACTGTATTTAGAAGTAATACTGTGAAGAATTAACGATATTGATTGGGATTCTTCTTCCCATCGTTCTGATCTTGTTACGAATTAGTATATATGGTTTTAAATCCATATAACGAAATGATTTTGTTGTGTTTTCGGAAATGGAAAATACAAAGAACAATTGTGAAGCTAGAGACTACATGCCTATACGACTTATTCATGTCTATTGAAATGATGTACAGCTTGGGTTACCAGCTTATCACTAAGTGACTTCTATTATAGGAATTACCAAGTGCTGAGATTTATATACGAACTATTAATGCCCGTTAACCATAAAGGTTTGAGCCGCATTTGATTTTACTAATAATTTACCCTGAACATGTAATTCCATGATATGGGATTTGAGCTGTTCTTTGGAGTCTGTTAGAAATTTGATTTGAACTGATAATTTATAATAGGTACGACAAAAGTCACCAAGTCGTTGATTTAGAACATATGTGTTATTCTAGATTTAATTGTTGTAAGAAGCATATGCCTTTGAAACGTGAGTATGTAGTAATGTCTCCTTAACCTTTGAGGAATTATGATAATGGGGGTTGTTGTGAACCTAAAGAATTTGAATTATGTTTAATAGCTTATGAGTTGCATGCAATCGAATACTCGAATGAATTCATTTCTGTGAGTAATAAATTGAAATGTACAAGATTCATGAATAGTGAGATGATATTTTGATGATATTGAGTATTTTTATTAATTGGGTTACCAATTAGCCAGTAAAGATAAATTACTTGTGACTCTTGGAGCAAACTCCATTGAAATTGACTAAATAGGATTGTGAATTGTTAAATAATTGAGAAATGTTGTGTACCCAAGACGAAACTGGACTTGTGGCAGGGTGAATCAAGTTTGGAGGACCAAACTTTTTAAGGTGGGAAGGATGTAACGACCCCAAAATCCGTATTAGAGATTACCTTTACGGCCTATTGTGTTAATGCATTTTGATTTATTGATATGTGTTCAAATTGAGGAATTATTTGTTGAGCCACGACTGTAAAATTGAAATTACCGACCTTTATGGGTTCAGAAATCAAAATTGAGTACTTGGGTATTTTAATGGGAATTTTTAGAACTATTGGGGAAAATTAATTGGAAATCTATTTTGTCTGACTCGTTAATGTATGTCTAGGTGGTTAACTTTATACTGCAAATTGAAGGCCCTAGAGGCTTCAGAAACCAGAATAGGGGACATATTTATGATCAGCACAATTTTTAGAGTCACCTGGGAACTGTAATTGAAATCTAATTTTTTGCGATTCGTAACGGCGTGTTTGGCTATTCCTATTGTTAAAAGCTTAGGTGTTGGTTATATGTATATATGATTAAGCTATGTGAGTGGTGAACTTATCATTTGGAAGTCAAATAAAATATTTGGGGGAGAGAGAAGAGAACCGTGAGAGAGAGGGAAGGAAGAAGAGGAAAGCTCCTCTAATCAACACTCATGGGGTTTTGAAGATGCTTGAAGGGGGTGAAGAAAGAAAAAGAAGATCATCCATGGGAAGCCTGGGAGGAATTGGAGAAAGCTAGGAGAAAGACAAGGATGGAACTAAGGTATGATCATCTATCTTGAATCCTTATGTTTGAGACATCAATTACATGAAATCATGATAATAAGGGAAGCTTTGAACCCATTTGAGTTAGGGTTTTATGTATATATATTGATGGAACCTTGATTTCCTTAGAATTTCTTGATTGAAGAAGTATAGGCATTATATTTGTGTATTTTGAGGTTATGATGGTTGATGGAGAATAATATTGTGAAATTGGTCATGTATTAAAGGGTTTTGGACTTTGATTTGCATGTAATTAAGGTTTGATTTTGAAAATGAAAAGCCCCAAAGTTTCAGCCATTTTCGGACAGCAATCTGCCCAGAGCCGCACGTGCGGCCCTGTTTCCCGCACGTGCGGGAGACAGCTTTGTCCAGCCATCTTTGAATGAGCATATCTTTTGCCTCGGGGCTCCGTTTTGAGTGATTCTTGAGCCTAAAATCAAGCCCCGGAAGTCTAGTTTCCAATGGAAGTGGTCTCACTCCCAAATGCTAAATACAAAAATAGTTATGCCCAAATTAGTGACGACTGCTCACTTTCTGTCAACTAATTTTATACCATTTCTTCACCTAAACCATTTTTCCATTGATTTCTCCTGTTTCTGTGACATGGAGTATAACTTATTAAGAAATAATGAGCTTGGTACCACCATGGCTAATTAAGTGAATGATCAAAGAGAATAAGTAAATGATCGAGTATAATCTCATATTATGTGTTGTGCACTGTACTTGTAGGTCGAGACGAGAACATCGTCCTATTACCACCGGGAACTGATCACTGTGAGTAGTAGTACAAAAATGTACATTTTATCTACTGTTGATAATTATTGTCACTAATGTTTTGTTCCTTGTAAGTGTTATAAGAACATTTATGCCAATTGGAAAGCAATGTGAACTGCTGAAAGATTCGCGTACGTTGGTATGATTTTGGAATCCTTATGTTTTGTTAATGACGAATATTAGCCTTATGTTATTTCTTAAGGAATAAGTGGAACCTATGTTCATCTTTGAGGAATGATATTTGTGTGAATTTAAGATTATGTTACGAAGGGACCCAAGATCATTTAGAATCTATGATATGAATGTAAAGGTTTACCATCGGTATGCAACTCACATAAGAAGATGAATTGTTCTATTTTGTTAAGCGCATGCTAATGATATGATATAGCAAGAAGTGCTCAGGTTTCTCTTAATTTAATGAACGATTATTCATATATGTGGAAGTATTCACATCATTTTCAGCACAAGGCCCTTACCCAGGGGTAATAATACCGTGGTTCAAATAATTAGGTTACAAGTTTACGTATGTTCTAAGTTTAAGCCTGTTATAAGTTTACGTATGCTCTAAGTCAAGAATGTTACAAGTTTTTAAGTTTAAGTATGTTATAAGTTCATGTATGTTACAAGTCCAAGTATGTTATAAGTCCATGTATGTTATAAATTCAAGTATGTTACAAGTATACGCATGATACAAGCTTAAGTATGTTACAAGCCACGTTACATGCTTACATATGTACAAGTTCAAGTGTACTATAAGTTCACAATGTTGAGGAATTTCTTTATGGAACTAACAAGAATGCTTTTTATTGATTTGCCAGCGCTATTAACAGGCTAAGTATAAGTAAGTATGAATTCTGATTTCTGTTAATGATTGAAGCCTAATGCATATGTATGAATTTATTTCCGTTTATGGTATGACATTTATGTATGGTTTGGTCTGTAAGACCTGCTAATTATTGGTATGGAACAAAGTGCTACTTGGAACTAAGTGCTACATTGTGAGCCACCGCTAGAGTCCATGTGAGACACCTCTTGAGTCCATACATATGTGAAAGTTATGAGGCTCATGGCCATCTGTATAAGTTGTTATGAAATGAAACAAAGTGCTACACGGAACTAAGTGCTACGATGTGAGTTACCTCTAGAGTCCGTGTGAGACACCTCTTGGGTTCATATATGCACGTCCAAGGGCTTTAATGCCAATATGTTTTAAGGGCTTAATGCCATTCTGATAAGGGCTGTAATGCCAATCTGATAAGGGCTTGTGCCATTCTAATATGAAACAAAGTGCTACACGGAACTAAGTGCTACAATGTGAGTCACCTCTAGAGTCCGTGTGAGACACCGCTTGAGTTCATATATCCATATGTTCAAGGGCTATATGCCACTATGTTTAAGGGTTCCATGCCATATGTTCAAGGGCTATATGCCATTATGTTTAAAAGCTTAATGTTAATGTGTTCAAGGGCTTAAAACCATTATGACTCACGATTGGGGCCTAAGGCCATTTAAAAAGAAAATAGGAACAGATTAACTACATGATCTTCGTATTTATATATGCATTGTCATGTATTATGTTTAATTGTGCATTTATATATCATACTATTCACTGAGCTTGGCTCACCCTATGTTATGTCTGTTTCTGTAGGTAACCAACCAAGTGGTCAGTCCTAAGCCATGACGCTTGTCCTCTTTGGTCAACCGTTCCATGTCCAAGCCTAAGAGAAGCTGCTCTTAATTTCATGAAGTTTTGACAAACTTAGGTTTTGCACTTTAGTTGTTAGCCTAAGTTTGAATGTGTATAATACTTTCTTCCGAAACATTTTTGATGTATGCCCAATTATAGAGCTGGGCTTATATATATATATCCGACATTCAGGTGTATGTTTTAGATTTATTTGTCTGTTTAAAGTTTGAGATCCTGGCATGATAGTAGTAGCTCAATGGAGTTTGTTTATATTGTCAAATTTTGATATTTAATGCTTCCGTTCAGGCCCCATATATTATATATAACAGGTTAAGTGTTCATTTCAGAAATGGTCATGACCAAACTTCTAGGGGCAGGTTTGGGGCGTGACAGGATGTTAGTATTTTTGTGATTAGGGATGGACCGTTTGTGGACTACAGAGACCTTATCTTGGATGCAGTGGAAGCACCGCTTTTGACTTGCCAACTCGAAAAAGGTTGTATCATGGAGTCTGAACTTGATAGTGAGTTCAAGCATAATTCTACTAAGTTACAGAGTCGGAGTCAAACTCGAGTCAGTCTCGTAGGTTGGGGTTTGGTGGTTTTGGGAATGATGACCTAGATACCATTATCTTGTCTCGATCATTATTTTCTTTTTCTTTTGAGCTCACTATAACTGTTGAGCCATGCTTGATGAATGAGAATGATATAGATTGTGCTTACTTTTTTGTGCCTTAATTTATTGCATTGACCAATATTTTTAGAACTTTGATGAAAACAAATAGGAAGAAATTCCTCAGGCTTTAAAAACCTGATTAACTGGAAGGAGAAGAGGCATGCAAAACCTTTGCTTGATGAGATTGTTCCAATTAATTTGGATGCTGAAAAGGATCCTCGCTTACTCCAGATTGGTTCCACGCTGTCTTCAGAGGAGCATGAGCGATTAGTTGCTTTGTTAAAAGAATTTAAAGATGTTTTCACATGGTCCTATGAAGGCATGCCTAGAATTGATCCTGAGATCATACAGCACATGATCCCTCTCCATCCCGCATCCCGACCTATTAAGCAGAAGCTCTGCAAAATTCGGCCAAATTGAGTGCTGGAAATTAAGGAGGAGTCACCGAGCAGATTAACGCAGTATTTTTTTTTGGTGTCAAAATATCTGACATGGTTGGCTAACATTGTGTTAGCTCTGAAGAAGGATGGCAAGATCAGAGTCTAATTTGACTTCAGAGACTTTAATGAGGCCAGTCCTAAGGATGATTTCCCGCTACCACACATCGATAAGTTGGTGGACTTCACTTTAGGTCAAGCTCTGCTCTCATTCATGGATGGGTTTTTGGGTTACAATCAGATCTCCATGGCACCTAAGGACAAAGAGAAGACAATATTCACCATTCAATGGGAGACCTACTGTTACCGAGTCATGCCATTTTGGACTGAAAAATGCTAGGGCCACATATCAGAAAGCGACAACGACCATATTACATGACGCGATCCACAAGGAGGTTGAAGTTTATGTGGTGCAAGAATGTCACTATGCTGCATTGAAGAGGTTCTTCGAAAGGATTCGGGAGTATAGGTTAAGGATGAATCCACAAAATTTACCTTCAAGGTAACCATAGGAAAGATCTTGGGATTTCTGATCACATAACGCATAATTGAAGTTGACCTATCCAAGATCAAGGCCATCTTAGAAATGCTGCCACCAATGACTAAAAAAAAGATGCGGGGCTTCCTGGGAAAGATGTAATTCATAAGGAGGTTTATCTCAAAATTAGACTTGACATGTGAACCACTGTTTGGCTTATTGAAGAAAGGGGAGAAGTTCCAATGGGACGATCGATGCAATTTCGCCATTGAGCAAATCAAGCAGTACTTACAAAATCCATCTGTGTTGTCACCACCTGAGCTAGGGAAACCATTAATCCTGTACCTGTCAGTGACTGAATCGACCATGGGTTGCATGCTAACATAGGAGTCAGAAAAGAGAGTGGAGAAGGTCATATACTATTTGAGTAAAAAGATACTGGAGTATGAGACCCGTTACACTCCCTTAGAAAAGGCTTGTCTAGCCTTGGTTTAGGCTACCAAGAAATTGAGGCACTACCTGTTAGCACACTCGTAATTTTGGTTTCGAGATTAGATCCCATTAAATATCTCTTTGATAAACCAATACTTACAAGTAGGCTAGCTTGATGGTTGTTTTTGCTTTTCGAGTTCGACCTTTGATATGTCACTCGTAAATCCATCAAAGGGAGAGTTGTAGCAAAGTTTTTGGCTAATCACCCAGTCGAGGGAGAAGAAGATGTGGAATATGTGTTCCCAGATAAGGAAATTTTGCAATTAGAAGAGGACACTTGGAGATTATATTTCGGTGGAGCTGCTAATCAGTATGGGTATGGAATAGGTGCGTTGCTCATAGTACACGATGATTCTTTTGTACCCTTGGCCTTCAAGCTCTGATTTAGATTGTCCAACAATTAAGCGGAGTATGAGGTGTGCATAGCTGGATTTGAAGCAGCCTTGGAACAAGGGCAATAAGGCTGGACGTGAGTGGGGATTCAAATCTAGTTGTATCTCAAGCCAATGAAGATTGAAAAGTAAAGGAAGAGAAAATGAAAGCCTATCATCAAACCTTGGGCATACTGATCCCGAGGTTTGAAAGGCTAACATTTACACACCAAGTGAGAGGGAACAATCAATTCGCTGATACTTTAGCAACCCTATCTTCAGTGGTGGATATACCAATTGGGGTGAAAATGTGGCCAATTCTCATAGAATAGAGGTATGCACCTACATATTAGATGATTGCTACAATAGAGGAAACCAAAGACGAGGGTCCTTGGTATTTTGACATTTGGAATTTTATGGACAAAGACACTTACCCGCAAGGGGCAAATGCCAAGGACAAAAGAGGGATAAGGCGTTTGGCCGTTCAGTTCATCATCTGTAGGGATAAGCTGTACAAAAGATGTCATCTGGGAATGCATATATTGTGTGTGGAGAAGAAAGAAGCAAAGCGTGTCATGGAAGCTGTTCATAGAGGGGAGTGCGAGGCTCATATGAATAGTATAATGTAGCAAGAAAGATCCTCAAACAGGAGTACTACTGGTTGACCATGGAAAGTGATTGTATTGGATTTGTTCTATGTTGCCATAAGTGTCAGATTCATGCTAATTGTCACAACCCAAACCCACCCCTAAAAGTTTGGGTTCGGCCTCAAACAAACATGCAAAGTAATTATAATAATGAGGCCATAAGCAAAAGCATACAACAAATGAAGAAGTCCATTGAGCCATGGCAATACGAGCAAAATGATAAAGCTCACACAATAACGCATTCACATATTTACATGTCCATGCAAGAACTTAAGTACCATAGGAAATTTTATACATAAAGTTTGCATATCCCAAAACCAATATAGCCAAAACAAACAAAAGTCAAGGCTTGATGTGAGTCAAAGGCAAAACTCCATCTCGGAGGCATGACTCAACAGGTTCACAAAATAGCTCATGAAGCTGACTCTAAAGGTGGGCTCCATGTTGCGGATCACCTATATGTGCATACATAATAGTAAAGCAGTGTAAATAAATGAGCACAAAGTTCTCACAATATCCATAATCATAATACAAAACGGCCTTGGGCCTTAGGCCTATTACATAACAGAACGGCCTTAGGCCCATCATATATCAGAACGGCCTTGGGCCCACATAAGGTACAGAACAGCCTTGTGCCCACATATTAACAGCTGTTCGGAACAACCTCAAGTCCAATCATATATTATCATATCATTAACAGAACGACATAGGGCCCTCATATTATACAGAATGGCCTCAGGCCCACAGAACAACCTTGGGCCCAAACATATCATAGCACAAATAGAATGACCTTAGGTCCACATTGCACATGTCATAAACATTTATGAAGTTCATTCATTTCGATCAAAACCAATGTCGGCAAAAATCACCATTTATGACTCAAAGTAAGCAATTAAGAACATATATGTACAATACTATTAATCACAGTACGTTTGGTCTTGCGGCATTGGCTCTGGCACAGGACCTACACAAAACATTTCACATACACATTCGATAAGAAATTCATTTCATTCATGTACTTTTCTTTTGATAGTTCACAACCTTCTTTAATGGGTTCTAATCGTCATTTCACTTCCGAAAGGGCTGAAATAAGGTTGAGAATACATTCAGAAGGTCGGGGAGGTCAGCACAAGAAAATAGAGATTATCTCTCTTGCTGGCTGCTCGAGTGGTTAGGCTCCGCACGTGCGAAAGTGTAAGCTGCTCAAGCGTGCAGAATGCAACTCGCCAAATTTGCTCTTGTTCTACTCGTGTGAAGCCCATGGCCATACGAGCGGTCTGGGCAAAAACTAGACAATTCGAAATAAGTTTCAACCTCAAGTGACTAAACTCCATTACAACCCCAAAATCAGGCAAAAGTGACTCAAAAACATGATATACTAACATGGTTCAAGTGTAATTTCACTTCAAACACATCAATCTTGCCTGAACGTTAAATTCATGGTCTCATCTTCTTAATACATTCATGAATTTCATTTACAAGCTCAAAATACATACAACCATGGATGATCTTTCAATAGTTTCATGGATTAATCACAAGATTGAACTTAAATCAAACAAACATGAAGAGATTAGGGAGTTTGGACATGATCAGATCTGTCCAGATGAGGGAGTGGAATACCTTGCTCCATTCCAGTTCGTGCTTCGCACTTGGCTTGATACCTCATTGCGTGGAGGATGTGAGAGCTTTCTGCCCTTTTGCGGTCAACTTTAGTGGTGCCCTTTTCCGACAGGTAGAGTGCCCTTTCTGGCAAGTATAGTGCCCTTTCGGGAATGTATGTTGACAACGGGGAAAAGACAGAACACCTGACTCAACTGTGCCCCTAGTTCATCATTTTGACCATTTTTTTGTTTTTGGTTTTCTACTAAAACAATTTTGACCAACATGAGAGTTAGATTAACATGCTTGTTCGATTTTCTGATTTAAAATCATGCAAGTTAGGTTATGAGCACTGAAAATTTTTCCTTTTTTGGGTCCAATAAATGGTCCAGTTTTGGAAAAAATGGGATAATTTTCGAGAGAATTAGTCAACCTCAGTAAAAATTCTCAAAAACTGTTTTTGCAAATCAGCCACTGCTCAACCAGTACAGAACCTACTTTTGAGATGCGCAACCTCGGATCCATAACAATGGAAAATTGCCCCTTGCTCGAAGAGAGCTGCATGGCAACGGAAAGTTGTCCCTTGTTTGAATGGCAC
The DNA here is from genome assembly GCF_055761805.1 of Camellia sinensis. Lineage (NCBI taxonomy): Eukaryota > Viridiplantae > Streptophyta > Magnoliopsida > Ericales > Theaceae > Camellia > Camellia sinensis. Next base: position 134,720,858 of record NC_138973.1, read on the forward strand.
CGCAGCGCATTGAATGGCAACAAAAAGTTGCCCCTTGTTTGGATAGCGCCATAGCACACTGCAATCAGTCCTCAGAGTGACGATCACAACCGAACTCTCGGATACAGAGAAGGCAAAGACGATCAAAAACCATTACATGGACACAATCAATTGTAGAAGTGTTTGCAGCTGGACTTCAGAATGAAGTTGCCTACGTATCCCAAACATGGGAATCAAGCCTTACGTAGTTCGGGGTTTAGGTTCTCTCGTGTATTGACCCTCACCTTTTACGCTCTAACTTTTGCCAAGGCCATCCTTCCAGGTTTTCAACCTTGCGAGCTTTGTTTTTCTTTTTCTTTTTTTCAATTCTTTTCATTTTTTCATTTTTTTTCATTTTTTTCATCTTTTCTTTTTCATTCTTTGCATTTTATTTCTTTTCTTTTTTTGTTCTTTTTCTTCTTTTTTCCTTGCTCTAACTTTTGCCTGGGTCGCCCTTTCGGGTTTTCGGCCCAGCGAGCCTCTCAAGGGTAAAAATGTAGCGTTGTCCATGTCAAATGGTTTTGAGATCCTAAAGTCATCTGAATCTAGGAGAATGGCCACTATTTGCTGACGATGCAGGAGTCCATCCAATGGGGGGCTGAATTTGCGCCTAGTGTTATGGATAGGAACTCGGTTGTTCTTCAACAATGTCTTCTTCTTTCCTCCCTTCTAGGGTTTGGCATTCTTGCCAATCTTCAATGATTTGTGGAATGATCCATCTTCGGCTCTTCGAGCACAATCTGGCATCTTTTGCCCCTAGTTCGAGGGGTGTTTCTGATCTAGCTTTGCAAGCTTCTTTTGACGACATCTGATCTTCTTGATCTGACTTCCCTGACCCTGATTCTTGATCTTACATTGTGATTGACCTTTGAATATTCTGAATTAAGGTTCAAGGTTTGAAAGCAGGGATTTGGGTTTCGAGGCTGAGAGCGATCATAAGCTGTACAATCTGAAGAGCGATTCCACACAGGTCTTCACAGGACTGCACAAAACATTTTTTGAAATCTTTTAAGAAAGCGACAAATCGTTTGTGCTGAAGATAGTGTAGAACCAATCTGGATCAAGCCAGGATTCTTCTCAGTACTCACATTAACAAACATGATTTCATTCATTAAGGGCTTAGCATGCCTCTCTTTCTCTCAAGTGATCAAATTTTACAAAACCCAAGGAATTCCTTCCTTTTCGTTTTCACTGCAGTGTTCAAAAAGTTTTGAAAAACTTAGGTCAATGCAATGAGTTCGAGGTGCAGTAGAGCAGGTGAGGTGCTCTGCCATTTCATTCAAATCCCGGCACAACTAGCACACGACAGAAGCAAACACAAGAGTGCGAAAACTACTATTGTTTCATTTAGATCTGTTGGCGCAACTGGCCATGGCAGAAACAGACTCAAAAGAAAGCGAAACGATAAGCACAAAACAAAATAGTGATGCCCGAGGTAACACCCTTGGAATCACCCGACTCCTATACAGCAGGACTGACTCGATACGACAAGACAAACCTCAACTGACTCAGTATGAAAAGACTGACTCAAAACAAAGAGACAGACTTGAAACAAAACAACAGAACTGACTCAATACCCAAGCCAGAACGTACAAAAACCAACATTCACAAATGCTCAAAACATTGCGTGCCATATACCACATCTGAAATAAACTGAACGCCGCCCACAGGTGGTTCATCCCCCGATCACATAGTCACATTATCCCCCACAAGTTCACTGATCAAGTGCCGATAGACTTTGCAGAGCTTGGTGCGACGATGACCTCATTGTCAATCAGATTTTGTATCTCATGACGAAGACGGACGCAACTGTCAATGTCATGACCGGTTTGTTGATGGAAAGCACAGTACTTAGCCGGGTCATGCTTTGCAGGGAGAGGGTTGGGTAGAGGCCGTTGTTCTAACGGTTTCAGATGTCCTTTCCTGAGTAGGACCCCTAGGGCTTTAGACAAAGGCATATAGAGTGGGGTGAAAACCCTCTTGACTCGGGGTAGATAGTCTGAAGTTCGGGGGTTTGGATTGGATGCACCAACAAAGGGGGTGGCTGTTCTTGGTGTGGTGGTGGCGACCATGCCCACTTCGGAAGATCTTGCAGCTACATCATCGCTGGCAGTCGCATTCGAACTGCGGGTAAACGCCCTCCTAGGCTGCTTCTTCTCCTGATCAATGAGGCCCTGCTTCATAGTGTCCTCGATCTGTACTCCCATCTCATGTAAGTCTAGAAAGGTGGGGAATGGGAGAACGATCATTTTCTGCATGAGTTTAGGCTGGAGGTTGCGCACAACTATCCATATTTGATCCTTGTCGGTCGGCCTAATGGTCATCATTGAGGCCTTGGCCCTCCAGCGGGTTACGATGTCAGAAAAACTCTCCTTAGGCTCCTGCCTTGTCGTCTTAAGATCACGGGTTGTAATCTCGATTTGTGTATTATAGGAGTACTGTGTAACGAAGGCCTCGGCCATCTCTTCCCAGTTCCTTTTGACGGAGTCTTCCAGTTTTGCGTACCAGATGGCCGCTATACCCGACAGGGTCTGGCTGAACAAAGAAAGCTTTCGTAACCTGGTGAGGTCCATCGACCTTAGTATATCTGAGAACAATCGTAGATGTACCATAGGATCCCCAGATCCGTCAAAACGATCAATTTGTGGCATTTTAAATCGATCGGGCAACGTCACGGCTGAGTCGGTGTATCCGTCCTCAATGTCTGGAATGGACTTTACTCCCTGAGATTTCTTGAACATCTTTTCCAGCTTTCTCACCTTTAGCGCTGTAGGGTCTAACTCGAACTCAAAGGGTGAATCCGGCAGGTTGATCGGTGCTTTAGATAGCTGGGGTTGGATCGAGGGCGGAGGTGGCCTTGTTAGAATGTCCGTATCTTCCTGAACATTAGCTGTCTCCCCGAGTGTTGGAACTCTGGGTGGGGGAGGAGCCTAATATGAAGCGGATGCTCCTGTTTGCTGCTGCTGCAGCCGGGCAATTAAGTCTGCCTATTGGGCTATGATCTCAGCCTGCTGTTTGGCAAATTCTGCTTGACGAGCAGTATCATGCTGCATGGTTTTCATGCTCTCTTGGAGTTGACGCATCATTTCCTCCATTCCTGCCATGTTCTGCTGTTCCGGCTGACTGATTGGTATATCTATCTCTGTGATAAAAACTGAGGCCTCAGCCTGACTGTTCACTAGTTTGGTGGATAAGGGCCACTGATCTGGTCACTGCTGAACTGGTGATCTATGCTTGACTGGCCCTTTTACCCTGCCTTTGGCAAAGGAACATTGATTGCCCTTGAATTGAATCACTGACCCGACAAAGTCTATCAACACAAGTCCAATGAATCTGGGGGATCTCAGAGCCTTCTGAAGTTATGGTTCCAAGACTACCTAGCAAAAGAGAAAACAGACAGCATCTCAGCCCAATTTCATCAGAATAGATTTGAGCATAGCTGAATAACTATGCTCCCTACAGAATTCTGCCCAAAATCCTGCCTGTAAACTGATACCCTCAGGTAAAACTGATTCCACCAAATACTGATGCCCGTGGGTCTGATACCCAGACTTGTAAACTGTTACATGTATTCCCTGTAAAGATACACTCTAGAGCACATAGCAAGCAAGCGAGAGCCAAAACACCCCTATGTTGGGGTAGGGTTTCCCTGTCCTATTTTGTCAGGAGCTAGGGTTTCACTACCCACGCAGCGGTTTCAAACAACCTATAATCGGGTAAGCAACCTGTCCTAGTTTGGAATAGTCACTATGGATTCTGATATGCACTAGGTCGAATGGTCAAAAAGGGTGCCTCGGTAAAAATTGGGGTTTGTGTTCCCATCATGGCAGAGCCCGTAACCGGTCAGCCTTATGGCACGCTTCTCAAAGCGAGCCTCTGGCAAACTGTTCAGGAATAATAGACAGCAAACACTGTGACTTAGGCGCACCAATGCACATGCAATGCAAAGAAACACATAAGTGTAGTCAAAACAAGATATCATGAGTTCGAGTCAAGTTCTCTAAGTCCCCAGCAGAGTCGCCAGAAATTGTAGACGCGCCTGTGGGCCTCATGCTCCAATTCGGACTCAAATAGTCACGGTTCTTAATCTGATCTCACAATGTGCGATGTCAGATTGATAAATCACCAAAGAGTCCAAATCCGGCAAATCGTTTTGTAAAACAGATTTTTAGAAAGAAGTGTCAAACATGGACTGCTTTGCCAGATACAGAGTCGCCACGTAAATGTTTTATTTTTGAGAAATTTAGGAAACCCTGACCCGTTGCCTAAGGCCCCGTGTCCGTCATCACCAAAGTTGCCTCGGCTCGGGAACTTGGGTACGATTGGGGAAGTTCAGCTATGAGCACCCCCGCTCGCCCGATCCAAAGATCGGCCTGTACTAAGCATGATATTTTGTTTTGAATACATATGTGTTCTTATTCCCGTTAATTAGCTAGAATTTACTATGTGATGCGCACAACACACAAGTATAAACTAGATCGCCTAATTTGAAACAAAGCATCGCATATCCGTTTGTTTGGAAAATGGTTTAAGGTTTGCTACTCACAAGTAGGCTAAAAATACGGATTTCAATGAATTGTCTCAATTCAGGCAATCCAACCTTCACCCACAGGCATTCAGGCAGTTAATCACATAAGCAGTTAGCCTCATGGTAAGCATGCTATCATGGCAACACTCACACACATGCAAGGATGCTAAAGCGTAAATGCTTACCTAGTATTCCAAGCCAAAACAGAAACTAGTTAGTAATCAAATGCTTGATCCTAGTTCATGTTAAGATGGCTAATGCAACACATGCAAAATGTAACTAGAAATAGGCTCGGCTATTCTAAGATGTCATGTGAAATGCAACTTGATACATGTATTCAAATTGGAATTGAAATACAATGCAGTTAGCATGATGCACGGAGTCCGGTGCATGCAAGACAGATGAATGGATGCAAACATGCGAGCATATAGATGCTAATCGAAACATGCCCTAGAACTAACCATCAAAGCAGGTAAGTAAAAGGGAGAAAGACGTATCACACACACGCACACTTATTGCAACATTGCCCTCTCTCGGAGGGTCCGAAAGAATAATACAAATTAACTAACTAACAAGCTAATTAATTATTTACAACACTTAACTAATTAAATGAAGTAATTAAGCTAAGAAAGCAGTAAAGAGGCCTCGGGAAGAGGGATGAATGCATGCATGTTCGGTTTAGCTCGAAAATCTACCATCATGCACAAGCTGCCTCTGTTTACCTTGCTTTATGCCTCTGAAAATTGTGCAAGTCTCAATGATGCTCCAGGGTCACTTCCTGATCACTGTGGAAGGTCACCGACCAAGAGGAAACACCACCGGCCAGGGGAAACTGGTCATCGACCATTGGTATGGCTCTCGGCCAAAGATATTTAGTCGGCCGGCACTGATAATGGTCGGTCGACCATATCTTCCTGCAGAATCCTGTTTTGACAGCAGCAGAGGGAAAACAAGGCATGGCAATGCATTTCAAAGCAAATGTTTGCACCACCACACTCCTTATCATGTTCATGACTCAAAGGAGGATGGCCCTCGACCCTCGGGCCACCAATCATGCATTCCGATGCATGATGGCCCAAGTGTGCATTTTGGTGTCAAATGAAATGCAAACCAAAACAAACAATGGGCCTAACCTCTATCACAATCAATTCAAGAGGCAAGGCATGCATGCAAAATGCAACCTAAGCATGCAAACTAAGTATGCAATATGAGCGTGCAAGCAAGTAATGAGCACTAGTCACACAACCTAAGCAAACATGCATGCTAGACATGTAACAATAATGCTAATGACCAACATGCAACAACATGTGAAGGGGACTTAGCATAGGAACATGTAAAGCAACTTAACACAAGATGCATGCCAAATGCAACACCACTGGAACATGCAACAATGTGCCAATAGACCAAGTATGTGACAACATGCAAGGCAAATGTACGCACAAGCATTCATGCATACATGGTCCAAAGCTTGAGCATGAAGGAGTAACTTTTAAGTCTAAAACAGTGGCTAATATGCTAAGCACATGAAAGCAAATGTACATACAAACATGTATGCAAACATGGTCCAATGCTTAAGCACAAAGAGGGGACTTTTAAGCACACTTAAAAGGAGATGATCATGGACAAATGGAAAGCATGATAAACTTTGAAAATCATGTTGAGGATGGTGCCAAACCAACTAAACAAAACAATCAAAGCATGCAAGCAAGGTTCAAGGCTCAAAGCTATCAAAAGGGCTTAAACTATGGTCGTACAAGGCAAGCCTCAAAGGGACAAAAGGACTCAAAACAGTCCTAAAGCAGACCAAAACAAGGTCAAAGACACACCTAGATGGCATCTAAATGGCCTAAGTCTAAAGGCATGCATGATGACCCAAACATGGAGCATAAAACACAAACCTCTTGAAACATCAAAGGAGCCATAAATGCAAGTATACAAGCATACTATATGGGCTGAAATGGCATAACTAATGGTGCCAAACCACTGAAATGATGCAAGTAGAGCATGCTAGAGGGTCCAACACTCAAGGCCTACAAAGGGGGATTGCACGGTAGCTATACAAAGCAAGTCATGGATGACCCATATGACCAAAATCAGACCTCAAGCACATCGAAACATGCATAAAATCTTGACAAAGCTAAGCCAAAATCATGCTAAAAACAAGGCTCAAAGCACAAAGCATGTTAAGGCAATTTCATGGCATTACAAGACAAGTATGCAAAGCATGCATGGTGTGTCTAAACCAACTAAAAACAGTGCTATATCATGGTAAAATAAGCACAAATACTACTTAAGACATGGCCAACATGAACTCAAGAAAGGTGCTCACACATGAGGCTAAAATGGCAAGTATTGAGGACAACAAGGAGAGGGCATGGCCCTCTCCTTCTTAAGACCTCAAAACACCATCCCCACCACTAAAATCCCTTTGGATTTCAGTGTGAGAAGGCCAATACAAGGTGGTCCCAAAGCTCACAAAAAAGGCACAAAAATGAGGCCAAACAAGGCCTAAGATGGGGTAAATAGCCCCAAACACAAAAGTGATCTAAACAAACTTGAAAAGAATGCAAATACAAAACTTTTTTCAGTTTATAGCTAAGCTTAAATCAGAATGAAAGGTAGGCTAAAAGTGTGTACAAAAATGGGGAATAGAAGAGGGAAAATGAGTTACCCTTGAAGACCACTTCCAAGAACACCAAACCAGTAGCCTCTTTGGATCAAAACCAGCTCAAAAACCCCTTAAACAACTCCTTAGCACCTTAGTAACCAAAGAGTAGTGTACTCCTAGGTGTTCTAGTGCAAGAACAAGAACAAAAACTCACTTTGGAACACTCTAACCCACACAAATGTAGAGAGAGAGGAAGATATAGAGAGAGAGTGATATATATATATTTTATATATCAGATTTTTCAACCCTTTAAATGGAAGGAGAGGCCCTCTTTTATAGAGGAACAAAGGTCCAAGCTTCTCTTAGAAGCTAAAGCAAAAAGGGTCAAGCTTCTTGAGGAAGCTAGAGCAAAGGGGTCAAGCTTCCTCAGGAAGCTAAGAAAGGTTCAAGCTTCTCTTGGAAGCTTGGAGCAAAAGGGTCAAGCTTCTTGGAGAAGCTAAAAAAGGTTCAAGCTTCCTCAAGAAGCTAAAACAAGGATTCAAAAGGTTCAAGTTTCTGCCAGAAGCTAAAACAAAGGTTCAAAAGGGTCAAGCTCCCTCAAGAAAAGGTCTCGGCCAGGAAAAGTGGCCGATTGATCAAAACAATGGCCGGCCGACCAAAAACATTGCTGACCAGCCAACACTTTTGGCCGGTAGCAAGAAAACAGGGTCGGTGGCCTCAGGCCATGGCCGGTGAGGTGTGGGGATGGCCAACAAGCTATTTTCCACCCTCGGAAGCAAAACAACAAGTGTTTGGTGCAAAACCAAACACAAAACAAACAAGTCGAGAGATCTTGAGGCAAGGCACGTAGCCGAAACCTCCGAGAACTCAAGACGAACACAAACATGGGTGATCATCGAGTGTTCAAACGATGACGTTCAAGTCTTGAGGACGGTCAAAAATGGGGTGTCTACACAACCTCAAATTATAAGTCTCTCCTCCTTTGATCTGCATAGCTCTTTTGTCGGCTTTGAGCAGTTTTCAATCTCTATTGAATGATCTGGATCTTCTCCGTAGTGATTTGCACAATTTTAGGCCCAATTAATGCTCTATCCTCGACTTCGGTCCAAAAAACTGAAGTCCAACATTTTCTTCCATACAAAGCTTCATATGGTGCCATCCCAATACTGGATTGCAAAACTGTTGTTATATGAAAATTTCGCTAAAGGTAAATGGGTTTCCCAACTTTTATGGAAATTCAAAACACATATCTGGAGCATGTCCTCCAACTTCTGTGTAGTCCTTTCAGATTGTCCATCGGTTTGTGGATGAAATGAGATACTGAACCTCAATTCTAACCCCAATGCTTTCTATAAGCTTTACCAAAATCTTGATACAAACTTAGTATCTCTATCTGACACAATGGAAATCAGAACACCTTGTAAACGAATAATCTTAGCAATGTACAAAGTAGCAAGTCTATCAGCATTATAAATAGTCTTCACAGGCAAAAAGTAGAGGACTTCGTCAATCTATCTACAATCACCGAAATAGAATCCATACCTCAGAGTGTTCGAGGTAAGCCAACGATAAAATCCATAGTTATGTGCTCCCACTTCCATTTCGAAATAGGGAGGGGTTGAAGTAAGCCTACCAGCCTTTGGTGCTCCGCTTTTACTTGCTGACATTAAAGGCATCTCGAGATGAACTCTGCAATCTCTCTCTTCATATTAGGCCACCAAAAAGCTTGCTTGAGATCATGATACATTTTGGTATTTCCAAGATGCATAGCAAATTTGGATTTGTGAGCTTCTTCCAAAACTCTTCCTTTAATTTCTGGAACATTTGGAACGCAAAATCTTCCCTTAAACTTCAACACTTGAGTTTCTAAAGAGAATCCCGGTCTTGGCTTCATTTCCATCTCATCACATACTTTCTTGAGAAATTCATCCTCCAATTGCCTTTGTTTAATTTCCTCAATAATAGCCAGTTGTGCTGCCATTGCGGCTATCATTCCACCACATTCATGTAGCACAATTTCCACTTTTATTCTTTCCAAGTCAAGTAATAGTTCATTCCACTCCGTAAGAAAACATGCTAGATTTTCCATTGATTTCCTACTAAGGGCATCCGCCATCGTGTTGGCTTTGCTAGGATGGTAATGAATCTACAAGTCATAATCTTTGATGAGTTCTAACCACCGTCTCTGTCGCATATTAAGGTCCTTTTAAGTAAAGAAGTACTTGAGGCTCTTGTGGTCGGTGTAGACTTCACACGTTGCTCTGCAAAGATAATGCCACCATATTTTTCAATGCGAACACCACTGCAACTAATTCTAAATTATGCGTAGGGTAATTCTTTTCATGCGGCTTCAATTGTTGAGATGCATACGCAATTACTCTTCCATTTTGCGTAAGTGCACACCCCAATCCCTTATGAGAAGCATCACTATAAATAGCAAATCCTTCTGTACCTAATAGTCAAGCAAGGACCGGTGTTATTGTGAGCCTTGTCTTTAGTTCTTGAAAGGTAGACTCCCTCTGTTCTGTCAACTCGAATGGTACACCTTTTTGAGTTAGTTGGTTAAGCGACACCGCAATCTTGGAGAAATCTTTAACAAATCTTCGATAGTAACCTACTAAACCCATAAGACTACGCATTTTTGTAACATTAGTAGGGGTAGGCCAATTCACAATAGCCTTCATCTTTTACGGGTCAACGGACACACCATCCTTGTTAATCACATACCCCAAAAACACAACTTCATTCAACCAAAATTCACATTTCTTTAATTTAGCATATAACTTCTTGTCTCTAAGTGTTTGAAGAATTAATCTCAAGTGCTTTTCATGTTCCTCCCTACTCTTCGAATAAATAAGGATATCATCAATGAATATTATCACAAATTCATCCAAATACTGTTTGAAAATCCAATTCATTAAATCCATAAAAGTTACTGGTGCATTCGTAACCCCAAATGGCATGACTAAAAATTCATAATGGTCATACCTGGTTTGGAAGACGATCTTCTCAACATCCTCTGCTTTGACTTTCAACTGATGGTACTTGGATCTCAAGTCAAATTTAGAAAACACTTGTGTTCCCTGTAATTGATCAAATAAATCATCAATCCGTGGTAAAGGATATTTATTCTTCACTGTTACCTTATTAAGTTCCCAATAGTCAATATATAACCGGAGTGTCCCATCTTTTTTTTAACAAATAAAACTAGTGCGGCTCATGGCAATGTACTCAGTCGAATGAACCCTTTGTCAAGCAATTCTTGCAACTGTATTTTCAATTCCTTCATTTTTGTCGGAGACATTCTATAAAGAGCTTTTGAAATCGATTGAGTACTCGGCACGATGTCAATGACAAATTCAATCTCACGGTCTATCAAGTCCCTTGGCAATTCCTCGGGAAATACATCCAAAAATTCACTAACAATTGGAATATTTCCAATACTCACATCGTTTGTCTCTACATGCAAAATACTACACAAATACTTACAACCTTTCTAAAGTAGTTTACAAGCTTTCATAACTGATATAAAATAGGGCAGAGGAGCTACCCCATGCCCCAAAAAAGTAAGCTCATGTTATCCCGGCACAATCGATGGTTGCATGATACTTAGTTAACCAATCCATCCCCAAAATTATATCAAAATGTACCATATCAAGAGGCATCAAATTAGCACATAATGGAATATCCCCAAGTAAAAGCTCACATGTAGGATAAATAAAAGCACATAACATATAGTCCCCAAATGGTAAGGACACACACAACACATAATTCAAGGGTTCTATAGATCTATTCAAATTAGGAGCAAATGTTTTTGAAACAAAGGAATGAATGGAACCCAAATTAAGTAGCACATGAGCAGGTTGGCCATTGATAGAAAGTGTACCTGAAACCACAACTTCTATATTCTAAATGTCACCCGGAACAAGAGCAAAGACTCTACCTTGCCTAACATCGTCTCTAGTAATAGGCCCTGTCGGGGTCTTCGTTGCAGGAGCGGAACCGGCTAAACTAGTAGTTGGCCTAGTCACCTTTTGCTGCCAAACATAGGACAATCGCTCACCACATGTCCCATTTTTCCACACTTAAAGCAAGCCCTTGTTGCTCAGTAGCAAACTCTTCGATGCTTCTTTCCACACTCCAAGCAAGTTGGTGCTAAATCATGGATAGAACCAGAAGCACTGGAAGTTCCCAAATTCTGTTTCTTGTTTTGTGAGGACGCCGACCCCTTGTGCATATTAGAACCCTACATTTTTCCTTTCCAATCCGTGTACCGGTTTTGGTTAGCCTAGTTACCTTATGACATGATGGCCCTATCCAATACATCCACGTATTTCTACAACTTCAACACATTGATCTATTCAAGAATAAAGTCTCGGAGTCCTCCCTCAAATTTCCTCGCCTTTTTGTAGTCCATATCAACCATGTGTGGTGCGAAACAGGCCAGCTCGGTGAATTGTGTTTCACACTCCGCTATGGTTTTGTTTCCTTGCTTCAAGTTTTCAAACTCCGTCACCTTCCTATCTCAGATACACTGTGGGAAATACTTTTCATAAAAGACCTCCAAAAATTGAGCCTAATTCATCCCTTGATGTTCATCTCGAATAGGCATCTACCAACGGCATGCTTCATCTTCTAGTGTAAAAGCAGCAAGCAAGACTTTTTGTGCCTCCGTACATGGAAAGACTTCAAACAGTTTCTCTACGCTAAGCACCCATGCCTTTGCCTTTAGTGGTTCAATTCCTCCTTTGAACAATGGCAGTTTTATCTTTTTAAATTCCTTTGTGAGCACAATTGTTCGATCCTTAACTTGGTGGTCTTGCACTACTGGTGGTGGCACAGGCATTGGTGGCGGTGGTGGTTGCTCTTACTGTTGTTGTTGTTGTCTAAAAGCCTCTTCCATTTCCATGATCATTTTCTCTATTATATTAAGTCGTGCGGAGGTTGACTCCTCCCTATCTTCTGCCCTTGTTCTCACCATGATCTATAAGAACATACATTATAACATTCACAGATAATATGCACATAAGTAACATTTACAAAGGCACATCGTTATGTCATACCTTATTATGAATGCAACTTAAACCTTTTCTAGACTCTTGTTGCTCAAATGGACTCGTGTGTGAGGTATTAACTTGTGCTCTGATTCCACTCTGTCACAACCCAAAACCGCCCTTAAAAGTTTGGATTATAACCAGCCAGTAATCACTCGATTACCTTTGGCCTCAAACAAACATACAGAGTAATTATAATAATGGGGCCATAAACGGAAGCATACAACAAATGAAGAAGTCCATTGAGTTGTACCAATATGAGCAAAATGATAAAGCTCGCCCCATAACACATTCACACATTTACATGCCCATGCAAGAATTTAAGTACCATAGGAAATTTTATACATAAAGTTTGTATATCCCAAAACCAATATAGCCAAAACAAACACAAGTCAAGGCATGATGTGAGTCAAAGGAAAAACTCCACCTCGGAGGCATGACTCGACAGGTTGACAAAATATCTCCTAAAGCTGACTCTAAGTGCGGGCTCCATGTTGCGGATCACCTATCGTCTAAATCTTCTTTTATGTGACGAGTTCAGTTGATAGTATAGTAGTGCAAGATAATGTAGTAAGTCTTGTCCATTTTGATTCAAGTTGGTATATCTTGAGCATTGATTTCAGGTATATCAGGAAATGACCGCTTGTGAAAATGTGTTTTGATGCTTTTAACCTAATCAACTGATTTTCTCAAATATTTTTGCAAAATAAACCATCCGGTGGACCTAAAAGGAAGCTTTTCAGTATCCATAATCGTTGATTACATGATTTTCAAAAACAAAGTGGAACAAACATCCTCATCCAACTCTCATGTTAATCAAAGCTTTTTACATCAAAACAAACTTAAAAAAATGTCAAACCAATAAAATAGGGGCATAGTCGAGTCAAGTCCTTTTCCTTTTCCTTGTCGCATTAAAAGACTTTACCACTAGGGATGCACCTACTTTGCCTCCTCAAGCCAAAGCAGGTATTCGCCAGAAAGGGCATAACTAAACCATCAGCAGGGGCCAGAAGCTCTCTCATCCTTCAAGCAGTCGCATACAAGGAAAGATGTTGAGCCCGAAATAAGAATGAAGCCAGATACTCAACCCCATTAGCAAGACAAGTCGTGCCTGAACTATAGCCTGAATCGAAAAGGGAAATAGAACACGCAATATGTCAAGTCGATCAATTGCACGCTCAGCTGGAAAAACATATGGTATGTCATTGGAAGCGAGTCAAGCCAAGGGCAACGCCAAGCAATGTCCATTGCGAATCTACTGCACATCCAATCATACCATAGGCCCTCTGAAGGAAAACCCACTATCTAGGCTCGGAAGAAGCAGTTTATGGACAAGTATCGAACACAAAGAGCTACTACTTTCAGCTTGTCCATCAACCACACCTAAGGAGGGATGAAAAACAAGAGAGATTAAAAGATAAGGAGATGTGTGTTGAGCGAGAAAATTGAGAAGAGGTTTTAAGAGGGAAAAAATTAAGCATTGAGAGCCAGAGTGATGTAAGATCATAAAGTGAGAAAGAACGAGAAACAAATACCTGAAAAAGTAACGGGCTCTCTGCAAATTGAAAGGTCTCATGTCGGCGAAATGCATCCAAGCCTATCAAGGCCTTGGCCAACACCAAGCCAATACAACTCTATCCTTTCTGGAGGCGTTGGGCTACCTCAATGAGCCTGATGCTAGCACTATGATCACTAGGGGCAAGTAAGTAGCGTGAAAGGAAGCATATGCAAAGGGCATACTGGGGGCGCCCCTACCAAATAGGACCACTCCGATCTCCGATGACAGAAAATTAGTGAATCAATTTGAAAACATCCAACTCCTCGTCATGAACCAAGGACCAAGCCTCTTTCAAAGGTAGACCACATATTCGTGTCAAGGCCTATGCATGGCCGAAATTGGGTTGTGCCATGACTTCTTCATCTCGGGAAAGTTCCATTAATGCGTGGAATTTCACAATGGTTGGACATAGCTCTTGCACACCGAAATGGAAAACATCTATAATCAAATCGCAGCAACAAACTGTTGCTTGAAGAAAAGGAAAATGAAAAGGAGTATGACTTAGGGTGAAAAGGACGTTCAGGCCGAATCTCATGAAGTTTACTTTATCGGCTCTGTCCAAAGTGGCCATCCAATTCTGAAGTCTAGTAATAGTGGAAGCCTCCATTTTTAGAGAAATACTCTCAATTTTTCCACTTCCGATCATAAAAGTAGTGGAGAATCACCTTTTTAAGGAGATAAGATTGCTTAAGTGCTTGACAACTGGCCGGGCACTTTTTGTTCAGCTAGACAGATTTTTGGCTAGCCGACTTCCAATGTTACAGAAGCAGTATGGCTTAGCAATGTTTACTTATATTTTGTTTCAGGTCTTGTTTTGAGTCGTATGCATTCTAATATGTGTAAATAAATGTGTTTAAGATATTTTTGCTGTGTTTTTTCTTTTATCAAGCTGTGTTTCATATTTTGATCAGTTGTAGGCTCAATGTCAAATTTAGAACTCATTTTAATACAACTATTCTTAATTTCAATTCCAAAATGAAAGGTGTTATGTGCTCAAGTGCAGTGCCATTCATACTAAGATGTGCAAGTAAAACAAAAGATCTTTCTTTTCATTACTACGGGTTGAATCCCCAGTCAAAAGTGTTACAAAAGTTTTCATAAGAAACAAAAACCTATCTGAAGCTCTACATGGTTTTCTAAATTGCCAAAGCAAAAGAGAAATAAAATAAAAGAGAAATCAAGGCCAACTTACCCTCTTCGTCCTCTTCTTTGGCAGGGACTTAGCATCATCACCATGAGCACCGTTGTCATCACCACTATCATCATCACCCTCATCTCTAGTACCAATATCACTACCACTGCATAATCCTCATCCCCCCTAGCATCATCATCACCGTTGCCGCTATCCTTCCCATCATCACCATCATCAGCATCTGTATCACTACCCTTAGAATGCTCAATGTCTGTGCTCGTATCTCTTCTGCCATCGCTACCCTCAGAGGTCTCATTCGTAGTGACATCCTTCTCTACAGAGTTAGTAGGAGTCTTTTCAAAAGAGGAAGAGCTCCCCACCACCTAAGGCACTCCTTATTTGCCTCTGCCGTGAACATCTCTACCCTGGCCTCTATCAACACCTATCCCTTGTGCTAGAGGTCATCCCCCTTCTCTCCCTACAGCGGGAGGAGGCATCACTAGTATTGAATCAAGCTATACTAGGAATTGGCAAAAAATAGAATATCAGAACAGATGGTACAAAAATATGGACAGTCTATTAGAATAGAGAAATACGATATAGATAGTATGGATCAAGGCAGCAAGTGAGGTACCTGAACTCTGGAAACAGCAAGAGCATGCTCTCTCTCTTCCGTACCATATGGACTAGTGACTCAATCACCTAAAAGCACTGCTCAGTATAAACCATGGGAAGTTACAAAAAAGAGATGAAAGCATGAGTAAAACATAATAAAATAGTCTGGAAATGTTTGATGCAGCTATGCAAGAAGTAAGGTATACCTGGCCCATATCTAAAGTGTAAGCACCCGGTCCTCAGGAAGCTCAAGAGGGATTTCCCTAAGAGCACCGTTTGGCCTCATGCATGTGATCAAGGTTAAAAGCACAAGCAAGTTGGTGGCATGATCAACTGGAGGAGCAAAAGCTGTAGAAGCAGTGCCTCCAAAGACAGGAGCAGTAGTAGAAGCAAGGGCAGTAACCGCAACACTGGCCCAAAGTACTCGAGTAGTATCCGAGGTAAGAGGGTGCATGATATAAGATTGCAATAAGGCGATGTAGTCTTTGGGCCATGAAATAGATCTGCATCCTGATTGTCCATTAGGGCCTCAAGCTCTACCATGATAATGATAACATCCGTAATCCTCATAGGAGTAGATGGTGGAAAAAGGACATCAGAAATCATTTGGTCTGTAGTCCGGGGAAGAAACTGCTCTCTTAGGAACCAGGCCCGACCGAAGGAAACCTCCAGAAGTATCTTTATCCAGGAGACTACCCAAGACACTACATATTGCTCCATCTCAGTATAGGGCACAACATCCCGAGGATGTTACTCAATCTGCAAGCCCAGAATGTTAATTGTCAACAGAAAGTGAGATAAAGGAATAAAGGGTTAAAGGATGAACAGAGGCCAATTTTTGAGTTTCAAATACTTACTCGAGCGGAGGTCACAGTGTCAAAGTAATAGCAGTAATGGGCAAAGCTGCAAGCTTAGAGATCATGGGGTTAGAGTGAGCTGTCAAAATATAGAGACCGGGGCACCGCCCACTCAATCTCATCCACTGGAACTAGGGCAAGATTTGGGAAATATGAGTATAGCCATAACTGAAGTAAAGCATGCAAAGCAAAAAGCACAGTGATTAAATGAACCCAAAAAGTAAGGTGTACTCTTATGCTCGCCAGTAGCCTCCAAGCAATTCTAGCAAGAGGCTGAGCTCGAGTATTGGTATAGGGTGGCAAGACTAGCACCTCCCCAGCCGTACTCTCCCATCCAGGGAAGGTCCAACATGGAGCTCAGAAGTTATAAACCTATGGTATTCTCCTTGTTTACAAATAGGGTAGTATCGAGAACATATAGAAGAAAGCCATAAGCATAGTGAGTAGTATCCTCTGGGGCCTCAAGATGTGTGCTGTGGAACCTCAGGTAGAGCCAACTATACCGAATCAGCCTCGGGTTGTCCTTCACAGGAATGACCCCAAGCAAATGAACCTGAGCTGCGTTCTAGTCACCCAAGTTCGAATCAAAGGGGATTAGATCACCTCCTACTCTAAGGCTATTGATCATAGAGAAGTCATAGGGAGTCATCGTCATCTCCCCATCTGAAGAAAAGTGAAATAAGTTGGTGGTAACCGCCCGCGTGGCCTGGAGCTGAGTGATTCCCGATCAAAATGGGCCAAAGACATCCTGGACCACTGAATGCTAGACCCCAGTAGGGAGAACCATGTACTTGCACTGGGGGTTTTGAACCGTCTCATAGCCCTTCGTCTATAGGTCATTGTCCTATTGCAAGAAAACTTTGTTAGCCAATACAGAAATAAAGCGATAAGGGAATGTCAAAGGAATGTACAAAGTAAAGCTAAGTTCTTACCAATCAAGCACCATGGGATAGGTGCACTCAGCCCCCTTAGAGTAGTACGTTGGTAGCAACTCTAGACGTATAGTCATCAAATGTGAGCATGCTCCCATGAATTAATCGATGAGTATGTCGGTGAAATGTAGCTGGGTCGAATGGCCTCAAGTGCAAAGGTGGTAGCTCCGCCGCCAGCTCTGGAGGAATAATATCCTCTACCGCAAGGTTTGCATCCTCCATCTGATTGTCTATGTCCTCTACGAGTATGTGAAGATTAGCCTCAGAGGCCAGTGAAGGGACAACACCCTCTGGAATGACGAGAGAAGCATCCCTGTGAGTGATATCAGCAACCATGAAGAACGGGTGGGATGTAGGTAAACAAAAAACCAAGAGAAAGGAGGAGAAACTCTAAATGTCCAACCTAGGGCACCCGAAAAGCCAAAAAAAAACAAAGAGAAATGTGAGAAACTGAAGGAAAGGGAAGGAAAACTTGGCCTAAGCCGTATGGAACATGCAAGAAGAAGTAGAAACCTGAACTCAACCAAATCACAAACTGTTCGGTTCCAAATTTGGAGGAATTTGGTGGTTTCAAAGAAAAATGGGCGTGGGTCAGGTAGAAATCCAAGGGAAAGAGAAAATCTAGAGAGAAAGAAAGTAAGAGAGAGTGGAGGAGTGTTTCGGATAATGGGAGATCAAAAGAAACTATCGGGTCCCTGATCACTTGAGTAGTTGGAATGAAGCCCGCGGGCTTCAACCCGATTTCATATGCCGTCCTTGACAGGCACACATTAATGGCGGATCCCGTATCGACAAGAACCACTGGTACCCATTTGCCTCTACATTCCACCGAGATGTAGAGAGGTTTGTTGTGATTTGCGCCCTCAGGCGGTAGTTCTTTGTCAGAAAAGGTCAACGTCGGGGAACCTCCTCCAGAAAAACCAATCCAACCAGCTGCTCTGGCGCGGTGTCTATAGAAAGCTTGGCCTTGTCCATGGCTGAAAGGACAGCCTGCCTGTGTACTCGTGATGCCATAAGCAATCCCCAGATGGAGATGTCTGCTTGTATCTTCTTTAACTGTTTGAGCACAACCTCCTCTTCAATTTGTTTCTCTTTCTGTCTCTTGGCTTCCTTATCCTTTCCAGATGTTTCTGGCTGGTCCAGGTGCGGGGGTTTGAAATACCGCCCACTCCTTGTCATATGATCGACCTCGCCGATATACCAGGTATCATCTGGCAAGTTACTCCCCTAATCTTCATCTGTGTGGGCGAGACATAAATCATCATCTTCCCACCATATTCTGTCGGCGACCAACAGACATCTGTCCGGCCCTGGTATGATCGTATTCGCAGTACCTTCAGCTCACATGCCCACAGCATCTTCTGTTCCCGTGCCCACAGCACTTTCGGCCCCTTCACAGGCTTTTGCCTTCCTGATCCTCTCAGAATCCCAAAACTTTTCTTGTTCTGACTGCGTCAGTGCAGCTTGTTGTTCAACTTTCTCTGCATCCACAATGCTCAAGTCCCGATCGAAATTCTTTGTACCAGTGCTCTCCGGCAATGTACTTTGACTTCCGGCCCTTCCGGCCACAATTGATACCCTTGCCCCTGCCGGGCCCTGTTCTGGTTGGCACTCTTCCGCCACATTCGGTTGATCATCCAGCCATCCGGTAACCTCTGCCGATTCCTCATAATCAAACTAGTTGACTGCTGCGTCCCCTGATTCTTGGTCATTGAAAAATTGGAGGTTGGCTATGTCCTCTTCTACTGCCGTCAAATCATCTGCCCTCTGCTCAAACCCGTTCCCTCGGATCGCACACAGTTCTTCCCCTGTTGCCAATTCCACATCTGGCCCATCCTGGCCTATTGATAAAATGTAGTCACCAGGACTATATGTCTTCTCAACACGACTCCCAGTTTCTGTAGATTCCGATTTGACAAGCTTCTTCTCCTTTGGGATCTCTTCTCTCCTGTTCTCGATAGTCACCACCGTTGGCTTAGGTTGGGTTATGGAGATATCCATCATGCATAAGTTGGTGCAGTCGGGAAGGAATACCTCCGGCTTAGACAGGTGGAAAGGAGTGATATAGATGCTAGGATCGTAAGGCACGACCCCAGTTTGGATGAAGTTGATTCTTTTTAGGCGGTGGAGCTTGGTTATGTGTGGGGAGAGGGTTTGTTGTAACATTGGGTTTCTCGGGAGGCAAAATCACCCCGTTACCGATGAGATCTTGAATCTCATGACGTAACCGGAAACACAGATCGGTGTCATGACCGTGCTGTTGGTGAAATGCGCAATATTTTGTTGGGTTGTGGGTAGAGGGAAGTTTTTCCGGTAAGGGCCACTGTTCTAGGGCCTTCAAATGCCCTTTTCGGATTAAAATCCCCAGAGCTTTGGATAGGGGCATATACAGTGGAGCGAAGGTTCTTGTGTTTTTGGGTGGGTATTTGGCTGTTTGGGTATGGCTTCCGGACGCGCCGGAGAATGGCGCAGCTGCCATGGTCCTTAGAGAGAGGTTGGTGGCGACCATGCTCACTTCGGAGGCTCTTGTAGTTGTAGTACCACTCGGGCCTACGTTAGTGTTACGGTTGAAAGTTCTACGGGGTTGCTCCCGGTCATTATCAATTAAGCCTTGCTTTAAGGCATCCTCAATCTGCACCCCCATTTCATGTAGATCAGAGAAGGTAGGGAAGGGGAGTATAATCATCTTTTGCATCAACTTCGACTGAAGATTGCACACAATCATCCGAATCTGGTCTTTGTCTGTAGGCCTTAAGGTCATCATCGAAGCCTTAGCCCTCCATCTGGTCACGAATTCTGAGAAACTCTCTTTAGGCTCTTGCCTTGTCGTCTCGAGATCACGGGTCGTGATCTCGATTTGTGTATTGTATGAGTATTGCGTCATGAAGGCCTCGGCCATCTCATCCCAGTTTCTCTTGACATCATCTTCTAACTTGGCATACCATATGGCCGCCACACCCGACAGGGTTCGGCCGAACAGAGGCAGCTTCTGAAGTCTGCTGAGGCCCATTGGCCTTAAAATGTCTGAAAACAGTCTCAGGTGCACCATGGGGTCCCCGAACCCATCAAATCGATCAATGTGCGGCATTTTGAATCTGTTAGGCAGCGTTACAGCTGCGTCAGTATATCCATCTTCGATATCAGGGATGGTCTTGACTCCCTGGGATCTCTTGAATAGCTTTTTGAGCTTGCTCAACTTCAAAGCTGTGGGGTCTGCATCGAACTCAAAGGGAGAGTCCGGTAGGTTGGTGGGTGTTTTGGATAACTGGGGTTGGATTTGGGGTAGAATCGGGGGTAGAGGTGGTCCCGTGGGAATGTCCGTATCATTCTAAACATTAGCTGTCTCCCCGGGGGTTGGAATTCCTGGCGGGGGAGGAACCTGCGGCGAAGCAGATGCTCCAGTTTGCTGCTGTAACCTCACAATTAACTCTGCTTGTTCATTCATAACTGTGGCCTGCTACTTGGCGAACTCTGCCTATCGGGCAGCATCCTGCTGCATCATTTTCATACTCTCTTGGAGCTGGTGCACCGTCTCCTCTAAATTGGCCATACTATTCTATTCTGACTGAAATATCGGTATATGTTCCCTTTTTGGGGGAGAAACAGAATCCTGATCCCTACTGTACACAGGTGGGGTAGACAAAGCCCTCTGTACTGACTGTCGAACTGATACCCTCTGCCTAGCTGTCTTCCGTCTAGTAACCGGGGGTAGAGAGTAGTACACTGGTTGTCCGTCTACCAGATCCTCAGATCGATGGAGTCGACGACCTCTAATCCAGAGTGCTTGGGGAATATCTACTGGGTCAGAAGCAATTTTGCTCGACTACCTAGTAAAAAGATAAATAAAACGTATAAATAAACAGACAATTGGATAGCGTAACAACGTAAAATAAACACAATACACAGCTGGGTATCACAACAAATTACCAATAAGTTAAATGTACTGTTCCTTATTCCCTGATCACTGTTTCCAAATCGTTACCCCTAAGTCTGAATCTGGTACCCGCAGATATAACTGATTCCCTAAAACACTGATACTGATGCCCTCAGGCCTGATACTCAAACTTACAAACTGACATGTACGTTCCGTGTAGAGATGCACTCTAAAAGCACATAGCAAGCAAAGAGAGCCAAAACACCCCTATGTTGGGGTAGGGTTTCCCTGTCCTATTTTGTCAGGAGCTAGGGTTTTACTATGCACGCAGCAATTTTCAAACAACCTAACATCAGGTAAGCAACCTGTCCTAGTTTGGAATGGTCACTATGGATCTCGATATGCAGTAGGTCGAATGGTCGAAAATGGTGCCCCGATAAAACCAGGGTTTGTGCTCCCATACTGTCAGAGCCCATAACCGGTCAGCCTTATAGCATGCTTTGACAAAGTCAAGCCTCCGGCAAACCGTTCAGGAATGGCAGATGGCAAACACGGTGTCTTAGGCGCACCAATGCACATGCAATGCAAAGAGACACATAAATGAAATCAAAGCAGGATATCACGAGTTTGAGTCAAGCTCTCTAAATCCCCAACAGAGTCGCCAGAAACTGTAGACGTCCCCCGAACGCCCCGAGAGGATGGGTCCCGTTCTGTTCATATTGGGCTCACTACAGTTCGGACTCTCAATTTGTCACGGTTCTAAATCTGAACCAAAGAATCCAAATCCGGAAAATTGTTTTGAGAAAACAGATTTTTTTAGAAAGAAGTGCCAAACATGGACTGCTTTGCCAGATACAGAGTCGCCACCTAAATATTTTATTTTGGGGGAAATTTAGGAAACCCTGACTCGTTGCCTAAGGCCACGTGTCCGTCATCACCAAAGTTGCCTCGGCTCGGGAACTTGGGTACGATTGGGGAAGGTCACTTCGTGAGCACCCCTGCTCGCTCGATCAAAGATCGGCCTCTACTAACCATGATATCTAGTTTTGAAAACATTATGCGTTCTTATTCTGGTTATTCGCCTAGATTTACTATGTGATGCGCACGGCATACAAGTATAGACTGGATCGCCTGAATTGGAACAAAACATTTCATGTTTGTTTATTTTGAAAATGGTTTGATCGTGCTACCCGCAAGTAGGCTAAGACGTAGATTTGCCACCCTCGGGTGGGCTTAGAAAACATGATTTTTCCACTATCTAGTGGGCTTAAAAAAAAACTCACAATTAATGAATTGTTCCAATTCAAATAACCCAGTCTTCACCCACTGGCATTCAGGCAGTTATATCATATAAGCACTTAGCCTCATGGTAAACATGCTGTCATGGCATTCACTCACACGCATGCAAGGATGCTAAAGCATAAAAACTTACCGAGTACTCCAAGCCAAAACAGAAGCTAATTAGAAATCCATGCATGATCCTAACTATACAGAAATGCCTAATGCAGCACATGCAAGATGCAACTAAGATAGGCTCGGCTATACTAAACATGGCGTATGAAATGCTACAGCTAACATGTATTCAACTTGGAATTGAAAATACAATGCAGTTAGTATGATGCGCCGAGCCTGGTGCATGCAAAACAGATGAATGAATGCAAACATACTATCATACTGTATGCTAATTGAAACATGCCCTAATCTAACCATCATAAGTGAGTAAATAAAAAGGAGAAAGACGTGGGGTTGGAAGACATACGTCACACACACACACACTTATTACAATATTGCCCTCGCGCAGAGGGTCCGAATAAATAATACAGTCCCGAATAAATAATTACAGTCCAAATAATTAATACTAAATTAATTATTACAAAACTTTTAATTAATTAACGAAGTAAATGCAAAAAGAAGATGGCTGCAGCCCTGCCTCGGAATGCGTGTGATGATGCATGCTCGATCCATCTCACCCGGAAACCCGTACCATGCCACTGTTGCCTCTGTTAACACTGCCCTGCTTCTCTGGGGACTGCCAAAGTCCATGAGTATGCTCTCTGGATGTTAGGGAATACCACCAGCTAGGACAAAATTCCACCGGCCGAAGGGGATGATCACCGGCTGCCTTTAGATCTATCGGCCACATATTACTGGCCGGTCGGCACTGTATTTAGCTGACCGGCCAAAGCTTCCTGCAGAACCTGCAACTGACAGCAGCAGAGGGCAAGCAGCGTATGGCATGGAATTTTTAGGCAAATGTATGCATGGACATTGTGACACCCCTGTTCTGTATTATGCTAATTGGTCCCAAATGCCAATGTGATTATATGTTTTGATATGATTTTGTGTGCCATTATGCGAATATATATGATTTTGAAGTTTTATCTGTTCATCGTAGGAATATCTGTTTGAATAACCTGCTTTGGAAATTAAATTGAGGGCTTTACCGGCCACAGAACCCGAAATTGATTACGCCATTGTGATTGGCATAATTTTTAGAGCCTACGGTGAAATTTAATTGAAAAATTGATTCGGGCCAGATTAAGTTGATTAAATTGGTAAATTGGTGCCCAATGAGTTAGTGGGAATTGTTGGGTAAGGTCACTACACTTCCCATTCTCTCCTATGTATTCATTTTGGCTGATCAAACCTTGAGAAAAGGAGGAGAGTCGGTTGTACAGAGGGAGAGAGGAGAGAATTGTGCAAATTGTAGCTTAAAGCTTTGGAACCTTGAAGATAATTCAAGAATTGTTATAGATTGTGTGAATCAAAGCTTCTAGGTGAGTAATTCTTGGATTATGGTTTGTAATTTTGTTTGTTCAAGCTAATTGGGTTGGTTTTGTTGGATTAAAGCTTGATATATGCATGCATGTAAGGAAATGTTTTGAAATAGCATGTATAAGCTTAAAATACATGATTCATGTAGAGTTTTGGTTGAAACTCATGTCTCGATCACCATTTGTGTTGTCTCAATTGAGAATGTGGCAATTCATCACATGCATGTACAATTTATGAAGATATGAACTTGAATGTATGAATTTGTTATGTTAGAATGAGTTTGATGGGAGATTGGGGCATGCATGTGAATTATTTGTGAATTGAGCTCCATTGGGTTGTGATTTGGGGTTTGCATCATGTTAGTATAATTATATTTGAGATTTGAGTCATTACATGCAAGATATGCGGGTTCGAAACCGAATTTGAGCTCAATAACACATTCTGGGTTTTCCAGAATTTTGAGGCCTGCTCGAGCGGGAGAAACTACGCTCGAGCATAAATTTCGTGCTCCCAGCACTTTTTGCAGAGTTGGCTGTTCACTCGAGCGGGATATTTCACGCTCGAGCGGGGAGCTTTTGTAGACGAGCCTTCCGCTCGAGCTCCCTAATTCGCGCTCGAGCATAATTTTGAGGTAACCAGTACTTTTGCAGGCCTCTTGGGTCCGCTCGAGCAGAGAAGTCCACGCTCGAGTGGGGACCCTATTTTCTGAAATTTCGTTCACGCGTTCTGTGTTTCGTTTTCTGTTCTCTTTTACTTGTAAACACTCTTAGGCATGTATTAAACATCGTAAATGAGTTAATGAGATAGGAATAAAGCCTAAAGAGGAATATGTGAATTAAAGAACGGATTGAACTGTTAGTGACCCTTTTGTGTTCGTGCAATGTGTAGGGTCAAGCTCTAGGGCAAATCCGCAAGCCGATCACTGTGAGTAATATCAATATTTGAAAGCTTGTCAATGTCCAATTGTTTATTCCCTTATAAACTTTATGAGTTGTTAATTGGGATTGTGGACAAAAGTCTGACAGGAATGAAAGAATGGACCAAAGGTCGTTTTGACGTAAATTTATGGGCCAAAGGCCGTTTTGACGTAAATGAATGGGCCAAAGGCCATTTTGACAAGAATGAGTGGGCCGAAGGCCGTTTTGATGTAAATGTATGGGCCAAAGGCTGTTTTGACGTAAATGAATGGGCCAAAGGCCATTTTGATAGAAATGAATGGGCCGAAGGCCGTTTTGACATAAATGGATGGGCCGAAGGCCGTTTTGACATAAATGAATGGGTCGAAGGCCGTTTTGACTAGAATGGAAACCTGAATGGGCCAAAGGCCAGTATGTTGGAACTGCAGTCACTTGATCTAAATTTTGTATAAGTATATATATGTTAAGTAGAAATGTGAATTGGGCCAAAGGCCGTTTGGAACATGTTGTTCTACATTGTTATGTAATTTCTGTATTTTATATTATTCACTGGGCTATTGCCCACGCTCATTCATGTGTTTGTAGGTGAGCCAAGAGAAGTCCAAACCCAGCCCCAGTGAAGTCTGCCAGGAACAACATGAGTTTTGGAGAGCCAGCCTTGTGTCTCACGCACGAGAATAGTCTGTCTTGTTGGCAAGGACTTTATGTACATCTGTATATAGTTTTGATATGGGTTGACTTAGTTTGGATGATCCTGTCTGTAAAGGATTTTATGGTACTGTATTTTGTTGTGGGTTATTAACATATGCGTGTATGGTTTGTTGATGTGCATATAAGCACGACTCTATGGACAAAGTTTTTAATTATTGCTTCCGTTTGGCCCCTTTACTCTGACGAGTTATGTCTGTTTTGGTCTGAGGCCGTAGGTAATCTCAGGATTACTGGCCGGTTATGTCCTTAACCCATAGGGGCGGGTTCGGGTCATGATAGAGTGGTATCAGAGCACGGGTTAATAACTCACACACTTGTCCAAAAAGAGCAATACGCGTCTAGATAAGATCTAGGATGCATTCATGTGATAAATACAAGTTTGGAAACATTGATTATATGCTTAAATGTTTTGTTATGAACAATTATATGTGTAAGTTGTGAACTACTTGCATTGCAAATTATCTGGAAATATGTGTTTCTTAGTGTATGCATACTTGTGTACCTTTTGTATGGAATATAATGCAAGTTTAATCAGATGGTGAGAACCAGAGGTGATGAGATAGAGGAATCTTCTACTACCAGACTGGACAGAATGGAAAGACTGATACAGGAAATGGCAGAAGCTTTGAGACAGCAACAGGAGTGGCAACAATAGTGGCAACAACCACATCCGCCACCTCCACCTCCGGCACCACCCGTGCCAGATAATCAAAATGATGACCGGATTATAGCTCTCACCAAGGAATTCAAGAAAATGAAACCACCACAGTTCCACGAGGGATTAGATTCGTTGAAAGCCGAAGCATGGGTCCTCGGCATTGAGAAATTATTTGAAGTGTTCCCCTGTTCAGAGACTCAGAAAGTGCTTCTAGCCACTTTTATGCTAGAAAACGAAGCGAGAAGATGGTGGATGTTGATGCGAGAGAATCATAAGGATGTTGACTGGGTAAAGTTCCTAGAAATATTCTATGACAAGTACTTTCCGCAGTGTGTCTGGGATAGGAAAGTGGCAGAGTTCATGGAACTCAAGCAAGACAGCATGACTGTAGCTGAGTATGACGCCAAATTTATTGAGTTGGCCAGGTTTGCATAGCACGTAATTGACACTGATTATAAGAAGGCAAGGCATTTTGAAGGTGGGCTCCGAAGTGACATCCTAGAGAGAGTGAATGTCCTGAAGTTGGAGACCTACATCGGGGTGCTTGACCGGGCCATCATATCAGAGGCTAACATAGCTAGACAAGCTAAGCCAACAACAGAATGGAAAGGCAACAAAAGACAAGGCTTCTTTTCGAAGAAGAAATTTCTGAAAAAGCAAAACACGGGCTCCTCAAATACTTCGAGTTCTTCCCGAGACACAGCTCCCATGTGCAACATTTGTAGCAAAAGGCACCGTGGAGTCTGTTACCGTGCATCGGGAGCCTGTTTTAAGTGTGGAAAACAAGGGCATATAGCCCGAGATTGTAATCAGAATAGTGGAAAGATAGCTGCTAGCTCCACTGCATCGATCCCAAAGCCGGGAAATACTTTGAGATCTGCTACTACTGGGGATACAGTGAGACAGGGGAGAGTTTTTGCACTCGTTCCGGGCGATACACGGAATGCCAATGCCGTTGTCTCAGGTACTATTTCAATATGTAACTAGGATGCCTTTGTATTAATTGATTCTGGATCAACACACTCATTTGTGACATGTACATTTGCATCTAGACTGAATAGACCCCTAGAGTTATTGCCATATTTGTTATGTGTGTCTGCTCCATCGGGGGAATCTGTGTTATGTGAATATATATATATCGGTTTTGTGACATGCATATTGAGGATGATACCTTATATATAGATTTGTTGCCCTTGAACTTTAGACATTTCGATGTAATTTTGGGCATGGATTGGTTGACCAAGTATTGTGCCACCATAGACTGTGTGGCAAAAAGGGTTGTATTTAAACCACCAGAACAGAAAGAGATTGTGTTTGTGGGTAACGGGGTAGTGCCTCCACCTTATTTGATATCTGCAATGAAAGCATGTAAACTGATCAGGAAAGGGTGCCAGGGTTATTTGTGCTATGTGTTGTCTGAACAATCTGAGAGTGTTGAATTGAATAATATTCCTATTGTTAGAGAATTTCCGGATGTGTTTCCGAATGAATTACCAGGGAATTGGTAGACAGGAAGATAGAGTTTACTATTGAGACTGTGCCAGGCACCCAGCTTATTTCTAAAACTCCCTACAGAATGGCTACTGCCGAAATGAAAGAATTAAAGGAACAGTTGCAAGACCTTCTTGATAAAGGGTTTATCAGGCCTAGCACTTCGCCTTGGGGTGCACCAGTGTTATTTGTAAAGAAGAAGGATGGTACGTTGCGCCTGTGCATTGATTACCGGGAATTAAACAAAGTAACGATAAAGAACAAATATCCCTTACCCCGTATTGATGACTTATTTGACCAGTTGCAGGGATCACAGGTGTTTTCTAAGATTGATTTGAGATCCGGGTATC
Source organism: Camellia sinensis (assembly GCF_055761805.1). Lineage (NCBI taxonomy): Eukaryota > Viridiplantae > Streptophyta > Magnoliopsida > Ericales > Theaceae > Camellia > Camellia sinensis. Next base: position 134,748,936 of record NC_138973.1, read on the forward strand.
ATCAGCTGAAGGTTAAAGCAGAGGATGTTGAGAAAACCGCATTCAGAACGAGGTATGGTCATTTTGAGTTTCTGGTTATGCCATTTGGAGTGACTAATGCTCCGACAGCATTTATGGACTTAATGAATAGAATTTTTAAAACCTACCTTGATGAGTTTGTTGTTGTCTTCATCGATGATATTTTGATATACTCTAAAGATAGACTTGAACATGAACATCATTTGAGGACTGTTTTATAAATACTTCGGGAAAGAAAACTATTTGCTAAATTAAAGAAATGTGAGTTTTGGTTGGATGAGGTTGTTTTCTTAGGGCATGTGATCAACAAGGAAGGAATTTCAGTGGACCCGCAGAAAATAGAGGCAATTGTGAATTAGCCTACGCCGACTAATGTGACAGAAGTTCGCAGTTTCATGGGTTTGGCTGGGTACTACAGGAGGTTTGTGAAGGACTTTTCGAAATTAGCTGTGCCTCTTACCCAATTGACACGTAAAGGACAACCATTTGAGTGGAATAGTGAAAGAGAATCAGCCTTTCATGAATTGAAAACAAGATTGACCACAGCACCAATTTTGACACTACCTTCAGGTATGAAAAATTTTGTGATTTTCAGTGATGCATCTTATAAAGGTTTGGGTTGTGTGTTAATGCAGAACGGAAAAGTTATTGCTTACGCCTCCAGGCAATTGAGGCCACACGAAAAGAACTATCCAACACATGACTTAGAATTGGCTGCAGTCGTTTTTGCCTTGAAAATTTGTCGGCATTATCTGTATGGAGCAAAATGTGAAGTCTACACGGATCATAAGAGCCTGAAATACTTCTTCACGCAAAAAGAGTTGAATATGCATAAGAGAAGATGGCTAGAACTGATAAAAGACTACGATCTAGAGATTCAGTATCATCCCGGGAAAGCTTATACAGTGGCGGATGCCTTGAGTAGAAAATCAACAGGGAGTATGACTTGTTTGCTTACTAAACAAAGGGAGATTTTGCAAGACTTTGAAAAGTCTGAAATTGAAGTGGTAGTATGTTAACAGGGCGGTTGATAGCCGCTATTACAGCCGAGCCGGCAATTGTTGATGAAATCAAGCAGAAACAGAAAGAGGATGAGTTCCTCAGAAAGGTAATTGATGAATTTGAGACAAGTCCAAAAGCAGAATTTAGTATTGAGAATGAAGTGTTGAAATTCCAGAACAGAATATGTGTCCCTGATATCCCGAAACTAAAGAAGAGGGTTTTGGATGAAGCCCACAGATCCGTATTTGCTATGCATCCGGGTAACAATAAAATGTATCGGGATTTGAAACAAACCTATTGGTGGCCTAAAATGAAGAAAGAGATTGCAGAATATGTGTCCAAGTGCCTTCAGTGTCAGCAAGTTAAGGCTGAACATCAGAAACCAGGTGGTCTACTTCAACCTCTCCCTATTCCTGAATGGAAGTGGGAACATGTGACTATGGATTTCGTTGTTGGCCTACCTCGGACTTCTCGAGGTATGGATTCTGTTTGGGTTGTAGTTGATAGACTGACTAAATCTGCACATTTTCTGCCTGTCAAAACTACATTTACTGCTTACTGGTTGGCTACTATTTATGTTGATGAAATTGTCCGTTTACACGGAGTTCCGGTATCTATTGTATCGGATAGAGATCCGAAATTTGTATCTAGATTGTGGAAGAGTTTGCAGGAAGCTATAGGAACAGAACTAAGGTTTAGCACTGCATTCCACCCACAGACAGATGGGCAGTCAGAACGAACGATACAGACTTTAGAAGATATGCTTCGCATGTGTGCTTTGGATTTTCAGGGGAGTTGGGAAGATTACTTACCACTTGCAGAATTTACTTATAATAATAGCTTCCACTCCAGCATTGGTATGGCACCATACGAGGCTTTGTATGGTAGGAGGTGTAGATCACCTATTTGTTGGTCAGAGGTCGGGGACAGAGCTTTGCTTGGGCCTGAAATTGTACAAGACACCTCTGAAAAGATCAAAACTATTCAGCAAAGACTCAAAACAGCTCAAGACCGACAGAAGAATTATGCAGACGTTCGGAGAAGACCTCTTGAGTATGAGGTCGGCGACCATGTGTTCATCTGTGTTTCTCCGATGAAAGGCCAAGTCAGATTTGGGAAAAAGGGCAAGTTGTCGCCCCGTTACATTGGGCCGTTTCAAATTTTGGAGAGGCTTGGTCCAGTTGCTTATAGAGTTGCTTTGCCACCGGGATTCGAGCAAATCCATAACGTGTTTCATGTGTCGATGTTGAGGGGTTACCTTCGAGACCCGTTACATGTGATTGATTATCATCGGGTAGCTATTGATGAGAATATGGAATACGCTGAATGGCCGGAAAGAATTGTTTACCGGCAAGTGAAAGAATTGAGAAACAAGTCCATCCCAATGGTGAAAGTAGAATGGAAGGAACACTATGGGACGGATGCTACGTGGGAAAAAGAGGAGGAAATGCGACTACGCTATCCATATTTGTTTCCCGACGAAGGTAAATTAAGTTTGGAGGACCAAACTTCCTAAAGGAGGGAAGACTATGACACCCCTGTTTTGTATTATGCTAATTGGTCCCAAATGCCAATGTGATTATATGTTTTGATATGATTTTGTGTGCCATTATGCGAATATATATGATTTTGAAGTTTTATCTGTTCATCGTAGGAATATCTATTTGAATAACCTGCTTTGGAAATTAAATTGAGGGTCTTATCGGCCACAAAACCCGAAATTGATTACTCCATTGTGATTGGCATAATTTTTAGAGCCTACGGTGAAATTTAATTGAAAAATTGATTCGGGCCAGATTAAGTTGATTAAATTGGTAAATTGGTGCCCAATTATTTATTATTATTATTATGAGTTAGTGGGAATTGTTGGGTAAGGTCACTACACTTCCCATTCTCTCCTATGTATTCATTTTGGCTGATCAAACCTTGAGAAAAGGAGGAGAGTCGGCTGTATAGAGGGAGAGAGGAGAGAATTGTGCAAATTGTAGCTTAAAGCTTGGGAACCTTGAAGATAATCCAAGAATTGTTATAGATTGTGTGAATCAAAGCTTCTAGGTGAGTAATTCTTGGATTATAGTTTGTAATTTTGTGTGTTCAAGCTAATTGGGTTGGTTTTGTTGGATTAAAGCTTGATATATGCATGCATGTAAGGAAATGTTTTGAAATAGCATGTATAAGCTTAAAATACATGATTCATGTAGAGTTTTGGTTGAAACTCATGTCTTGATCACCATTTGTGTTGTCTCAGTTAAGAATGTGGCAATTCATCACATGCATGTACAATTTATGAAGATATGAACTTGAATGTATGAATTTGTTATGTTAGAATGAGTTTGATGGGAGATTGGGGCATGCATGTGAATTATTTGTGAATTGAGCTCCACTGGGTTGTGATTTGGGGTTTGCATCATGTTAGTATAATTATATTTGAGATTTGAGTCATTACATGCAAGATATGCAGGTTGGAAACCGAATTTGAGTTCAAGAACACATTCTGGGTTTTCCAGAATTTTGAGGCCCGCTCGAGCAGGAGAAACTACGCTCGAGCGTAAATTTCGTGCTCCTATCACTTTTTGCAGAGTTGGCTGTTCGCTCGAGCGGGATATTTCATGCTCGAGCGGGGAGCTTTTGTAGACGAGCCTTCCGCTCGAGCTCCCTAATTCGCGCTCGAGCGTAATTTTGAGGTAACCAGTACTTTTGCAGGCCTCTTGGGTCCGCTCGAGCGGGGAAGTCTACGCTCGAACGGGGACCCTGTTTTCTGAAATTTCGTTCACACGTTCTGTGTTTCGTTTTCCGTTCTCTTTCACTTGTAAACACTCTTAGGCATGTGTTAAACATCGTAAATGAGTTAATGAGATAGGAATAAAGCCTAAAGAGGAATATGTGAAATAAAGAACGGATTGAACTGTTAGTGACCCTTTTGTGTTCGTGCAATGTGTAGGGTCAAGCTCTAGGGCAAATCCGCAAGCCGATCACTGTGAGTAATATCAATATTTGAAAGCTTGTCAATGTCCAATTGTTTATTCCCTTATAAACTTTATGAGTTGTTAATTGGGATTGTGGACAAAAGTCTGATAGGAATGAATGAATAGATCAAAGGTCGTTTTGATAGGGATGAATGGACCGAAGGTCGTTTTGACGTAAATTTATGGGCCAAAGGCCGTTTTGACGTAAATGAATGGGCCAAAGGCCATTTTGACAAGAATGAGTGGGCCAAAGGCCGTTTTGACATAAATGTATGGGCCAAAGGCCGTTTTGACGTAAATGAATGGGCCAAAGGCCATTTTGACAGAAATGAATTGGCCGAAGGCCGTTTTGACATAAATGGATGGGCCAAAGGCCATTTTGACATAAATGAATGGGCCGAAGGCCTTTTTGCCAGGAATGGAAACCTGAATGGGCCAAAGGCCAGTATGTTGGAACTACAGTCACTTGATCTAAATTTTGTATAAGTATATATATGTTAAGTAGAAATGTGAATTTGGCCAAAGGCCGTTTGGAACATGTTGTTCTACATTGTTATGTAATTTCTGTAGTTTATATTATTCACTGGGCTATTGCTCACGCTCATTCATGGGTTTTTAGGTGAGCCAAGAGAAGTCCAAACCCAGTCCCAGTGAAGTCTGCCAGGAACAACATGAGTTTTGGAGAGTCGGCCTTGTGTCTCACGCACGAGACCCATACTTGCCATTTTGTTATGTATTTATAGTTTGTCTTGTTGGCAAGGACTTTATGTATATCTGTATATAGTTTTGATATGGGTTGACTCAGTTTGGATGATCCTGTCTGTAAAGGATTTTATGGTACTGTATTTTGTTGTGGGTTATTAACATATACGTGTATAGTTTGTTGATGTGCATATAAGCACGGCTCTATGGACAAAGTTTTTAATTATTGCTTCCGTTTGGCCCCTTTACTCTGACGAGTTATGTCTGTTTTGGTCTAAGGCCGTAGGTAATCTCAGGATTACTGGCCGGTTATGTCCTTAACCCATAGGGGCGGGTTCGGGTCATGATAGACACACTCCCTATCATGTAATGGACTCAAGGGGGCATGGCTCTCGATCCTCGTGCCACCAATTACGCATTTCGACGCATGATGGCCTAAGAGGCCAAGTTTGCAATTCAATGTGAATGAATGCAACAAAAGAGATGAATGCCAACACCCTATCATATTGAGGTCAAGGGGATTGACGACTGAGGGTTGAGACGTGTTACATCACTTGGAGTACAAACACTCCTCACCCCTCAAGTTTGGTTTGACACCCCAAACCAAAGAATGTAATGCATGTATACAAACTTGTCTCGAAGATGCAACATGAGACTAGGACACAAAACATGCCAAATGTGATGCAAGCTAGACATGCAAAGGTACAATGCTAGGCATGTAAGATGCAATGCAATGCAATCAAATATGTAAGCTAAGACATGAAATGCAACTAGCTAATAATATGCAAGCATGCGAGTATGATACGATGCAAACATGAAATCAACGCAACATGATCATGCAATCGTGGACCTAAGACACAAAGGGCAGACCTCAGCCCACTCCCAAAACAGTGACAAAAGATGCCTAAAATGATGAACAAATACTCATGTAAGCATACACATCAATAGGCCCAAGATTAAAGCATAACCAAGGAGTATTCTACCACCGCTACCCCAAGCCAACATGACATGAGCTATACAACCAAAAACAAAGTTTAGATGCATTGAAATAAGTCCTAAAGCCCTCTGATATGGCAGCCCTGAAGGCTTAAACACTTAGGCATGCACAATGCTCATTTCAAGGCACAACAAAACAACTCTTCAATGCATGAAAGGGATGATAAATGCAATCACACGATCATGGGTTATGGACTGAAATAGCATGGGATACGGCTCTAAATCACTGAAATGACCCAACTCAAGCATGCTCATGACTCATACCCTCAAGGCTTACAAGCCAAAATGCAAAGAGGTTATACAAAACATATTGAACATGACCAAACCAACACCCAACAGACCTCAGTCATGATAAATCAAGGCCAAAAACTTCACAAAGCTAAGTAAGAATATGCGAGCACGATGGTCTAATGGCTAGATGCATTTTTAGGCAAAATGGGAGAATACAAAGCAAGTGTATCAAGCATGAGAGGGGCCAACAAACCAACATGAGACAGAGGTAAAACATGCTAAATAAACACCAAATAACCTCTGAAACTAAGCCAAACAAAGCTAGGCATACATGCTACCATTATGAGCCAAAACACAAGCAAATGAGACAATGAAGGGAGAGGGGTGTCCCCCCCTTATACAAGATCTCAAAACCACTTCACCACCACTGAAAATCCTCTGGATTTCAGTGGTGAGAAAACAAATATATGAAAGTTCCAAAGCTCAAATGATAAGGCTCAAAATGAGGCCAAACAAGGCCTAAGAGGGGATGGACGACCCCCAACACCAAAATGACCTTAAACAAACATGTTAAGCATGCAAATACAAAACTTTTTTCAGTTTATAGCTAAGCTCGAATCAATATGCAAGATAGTCTAAAAAGCTTGTACAAAAAGAAGGAATAAGAGGGTAAAATGTCTCACCCTCGAAGACCTCTTTCAAAACACCAAACCAGCAACCCTTTTGAATCAAAAAGACTTCAAATCACCCCAAGAATCACCTCCAAGGACCTCAGCCCAATAAAGGGAGTAGAGAACTAGGTGTTTGTGTGCAAAAGTGCAAAGAAAAATGCACTTTTGAGCACAAACAACCCCTAAACTCTAGAGAGAGAGGCAAAAAATGTATAGAGAGAGAGAGAGATTTTTTTGGCTCCAAGTTGTATCTCTTCTTGTGTTGATGAGAGAGCTTGATTGATATAGATACATATCAATCTGCAGCTCCTCAGAACTTCCACGTCCAGGCATGGGCTGGGGTATGGCCTTGAGTGACAGCTACCAGCTGTCTGCAGAGATATCTGTTGAAAACCATACTTGGCCGGCCGGCCATCAAATTGGCCGACTGGCATTCAAAATAGCCGACCGGCCATCACATTCGACCGATGGCAATAAAACACAGCCGGTGGCCTCAAGCCATGGCCGGTGGAGTGTAGGGATGGCCCAAAAGCCATTCCCTGCCCTCCAAAGCAGAAACACAAGTGTTTGGTGCAAAACCAGACACAAAACAGTTGAGTCGAGAGACCCTGAGGCAAGGTGCGCAGTCGAGGCCTCCGGGAACTCAAGACGAACACAAACAAGGATGATCACCGAGTGTTCAAACGGTGATGTCCAAGTCTTGAGGACGGTCAAAAATGGGGTGTCTACACCATGCATTGAGATGCTTGGTTGGTGGCTTGAGAGCCAAGTGCCACACTCCTTTGAGCTTGAGACATGATAGGGAGTGTGGAAGTACATACATTTCCTTGCAAATACACTACCTGTAGACATCCCATTTTTGACCATCCTCAAGACTTGGACGTGCTTGCAGGTACATCCGGTGACAAGTTTGATTGCTCATCCAGTGTTCAACTTTCGCGACGGAATGCTCCAGGTTTGATCCTTCCAAACCCTATTTCCATTCTATCTCATTTTTGGACCATGCTTTGGTCTCTCCATAGTGCTTGTTTTGGTGCACTGCCGGCCATGAGGTGCCACTGCCAGCCATCCATGTGTTCTTGCCAGCCATTGATAAGGCACAACCGACCATCAATGAGACACTGCCGGCCATCATTGATGGCCGGCCAGTCACCATTATTTCAACAGATATATTTTAGATATTTTTTAGCCAGCTGTTTGTAGGATAGACCATCTGCTTGCACGTGGAGGGCTGGATTGCTTTGAAGGCTCCTTGTATCTCCTATATATAGAGGTCCTCTATATGCATGCAAAGGGTTGAACATTTTTTGCTGAGATATTTTCCTCCCTCTTTCTCTCTCTAGAATCTTCTCTCTCTACATTTTAGCCTTGAAAGTGTGTTTTCTCTTCACTTTTGCACTAGAACACCTAGTTAAACACCTTCACCTTAGGCTTGAGGTTCTTGGAGACCTTGTTGGAGCTCCTTAGAGTGATTTTGGCTTGGTTTTGGCTCAGAAACTTGTTTTTTTGCTGTGTTACAAGGGTAAGATCCTACCTCTTTCAAGCTTTGTTCTAGTTCATAGCTTTGCCATCTTTGTATGCAACTTTGAAGTTGGTTTTTGTCTCAAAAAAGTTATATTTTTAAGGTCTTAACAAGGTGGTTTGAGCCTTGTGTGGTTAGGGGGTTGTTCTCCTCTTTTGCTCTTTGGCTTGTAAAGCCTCTAGAGCCACCTTTCTAGGCTTTTGTAATAACCTTTGTTTGGCCTTCTAACCACTAAAACTCATAGGAATTTTAGTGGTGGAAAGTTGGTTTTGAGGCCTAAAATAGGAGGGGGCCATCCCCTCTCCTTGTGTCTTGTTTGCTTGTGTTGATGGCCATCATACTTGAGCATGTTTTTCTACCATCTCTTGTCTTGATCTAAGCATATTTTTGTGACCTTTTTAACATGTTTCGGCTCTATTTGTGGCTGGCTTGGCCACTTCTTGCATGCTTCTTACACTTGTAGTGCAAATCTTGCTTACTAGCTTAATGTGCTTGCTATTTTAGCCTATTATTCTAGCTCATTTTGGCTACACTCTAGCATGTTTTTGCTCATATTTTAGCATGCTTGAACTTTATTTTGAGTTGTCTTGATCATATGAGGCTTGCTTTGTATAGCTATAGTGTTGTTGGTCCTTACTAACTTTGAGTTTTAAGGCTTCTAGCATGCTTTGTTTATGGTGTTTGCATGATTTGGCATCATTTAGCATGTGATTTCAGAGCATATTTCTCTGCCACACACTCACATACATCACCCTTTCATTGTGTTTGAAAGTTGTGCTTTATGCCTTGTTTGTGAGCCAATGCATGAACATAATTTTTCTTGCTTTTCATGCTACCATCTCAGCACATTTTGGCCACTGTTTTGGCATGCATGAGGTCTGTTTAGGGCTGGTTTAGCCCATTGAGCATTGTATTGCATGGTCCTAGTGTAGTGTTCTTCACTAGTTTCAATGCTTAAGTCTCCAAACATGTTGTGCATGAGTTGTTTACATGTTAGAGTCTTATTTTTCATACCATTTCAACACTGAAATTCTGCCACCTCCCTCACTTCTTCACCTTTTGATTTGTTTTGAGGTTTGGTTAGTCTTGGAGTTGTGCTTAAGCCATGCGATTAAGGCCTACGCTTAAATGGCTTTAGCCCTCTTTTGAGGGTTTTTACTAGCCAAAGGCATGGCTTCTCTCATGTCTTAAGTCATCTTCTTGATTGACCTTCCTCTCATTAGAGGACTTTTCACATTGGACTAAACCGGTTAATGCATGGCTCGATAATGTAAAATGTGTAAACAAGAATCGAATCAAGTAAAACATGCCAAGATAAGCATGTTGTTTGCATTGCATGGTGTTCAATCGGACGTTATATTGAACACAAGGTGAATTAGTCCATTTCATACTCAAAGGGATGAAAATGAGCCAATTCCCTTTGTCTCCATTGCCTTTGATCTCTCATGATATGGCCATGGTTTTAGAGTCTTGTTTGCATGGCATTTATTGAATGTGTAAAATATTGGATCTTTGGCCATCAAGCATTGTATGCTTGATTGATGGTCTTGGATCCGATGGTGCCTCCCCCTTGATGTTTTGAGATGATAGGGAGTGGCACAATACATACATGCCCTTGGAAGACCCTATCTTTTCTCTGTTTTGTGCTCTGTTGCAGTTTGGTGTCACAGCACACCAGTGGCCGACAGTGCTCCACAGATGGCTGGCACTGCTTCATCATTGGCCGGCAGTACACACCCTTGGCCGATAGGTGGCCGGCAGCAACTCCTCATGGCTGGCAGGCCACTGTCGAATTCCTCAGAGTCGGTTTGGTAAGGTGGAGCAAAAGGTTCCTAAAGACACCCTGCAAACAGAGCGTCTCAAGAGCAAACTAGAAGGCGTTTTGAGGCGGCAACCGAGAGCATACATCCTTCATTGTCTAAGGCAGAGCTGAGGCAGCCTAGTTTACATATCTTACATGCTTAGTTAGATGTAACAATTAGTTAATTTGTTAATTAATTAAGTGTTGTAATAATTAGTAATTAGTTTCTTGTTATTCGATTGATTTGTAATAATTAGTCTAATTAGCTTAATTAAATTAGTTGACTAGCTTAGCTTAGATTAGCTTAGCATATTTATTCGGACCCTCCTTCGAGAGGGTGTATTGTTGTAATAAGGGTGCGTGCGTGTATGCATGTCTTCCAACCCCATTTCTTTCTCCCTTTTATTTAATTGCTTACGATGGTTAGTTTAGGGCATATTTCAATTAACATACCTTATGTTTTGCATGTTTGCATCCATTCATTTCTCTTGCATGCACCGGGCTCGGCGCATCATTCAAACTGCATTGTATTTCAATACCAATTTGAATACGTGTATCAAATTGTTGCATTCCTATGCCATCCTAGATAGTCGAGCCTATTTAGTTGCATTTTGGCATATGTTGCATTAGGCATCTTGTATAGTTAGGATCATGCATATTTCTAACTAGTTTCCTGTTTTGGCTTGGAGTACACTGTAAGTGTTTGCGCTTTAGCATCCTTGCATGAGTGTGAGTGTTGCCATGATAGCATGCTTGCCACGAGGCTATTTGCTTAAGTGTTTAACTGCATGAATGCTTGCGGGTGAAGGCTTGATTACCTGAATTGGAACAATTCATCAAATGTGAGTTTTAAGCCCACTTTGCGGAGTGGCAATCGTGTTGTTTTAAGCCCACTTGGGGTGAGAAATCCGCGTTTTAGCCTACTTGCGAGTAGCACTTTCAAACCATTTTCGAAAAACGAACATGAGATGTTTTGTTCCAAATCAAGTGATTTAGTCTATACTTGTATGTTGTGCGCATCACATAGTAAATTAGCTAATAAACCGGAATAAGAACACATGTGTTTTCAAAATAACATATCATGTTTAGTAGAGGTCGATCCTTTGATCGGGCGAGCGGGGGTGCTCATTTCAGGACCTTCCCCTCTCGTACCCAAGTTCTCGAGCCGAGGCAACTTTGGTGATAATGGAAATGTGGCCTTAGGCACGAGTCAGGGTTTCCTAAATTTTCCAAAAACAAAATATTTAGGTGGCGACTCTGTAATCTAGCAAAGCAGCCCATGTTTGGCGCTTTTTGATTAAAATCGATTTTCCAAAACGATTTGTCAGATTTGGACTCTTTGGTGATTTATCAGTCTTACATTGCACTTTGTGAGATTAGATACAGAACCGCGATAGGAGTCCGAACTGTAGGACCAATTCGAGCCTCTCCGAAAGGGGGCACGCGAAAAAGTCGAGCTACACTGCCATGCCTTTGTTTGCTCTCTATTGCATCAAAAGGAGGAACTTCAAGGAAACAGTGGCCAACTGACCATATGTCATAGCCGATCAGCTACCAAATAAGCCGACCGGCCATCAGTTTTGGCCAATGATCGGCAATCATGGCCGATCTGCCATCAGTGTGTGCTTGAGATCAAACAGAAACAATCTAGAGGTTGGCACAATTTCAGAGGTCCAAAGGTGTGCAAACAGAGGCATCTTGAGGCAAGGTGGTGGATTTCCGAGCGGACGCCAGCCGAGCATGCATGCCTGCCTCGCCCACGAGGCCATCTTTATTGCTTTCTTAGCTAGTTGTAGTTAATTGCATGTGCTGTAATTAATTTAGCTTAGCTCATTTTGTAATATTTTAATTAGCTTAGTTAGCTAGTTATTCAATTTCAATTTGGGTGGTAATAATTAATTAGCTTAGCATAGTTAATTAGTTGGTTTGTAATAAGTAGCATTACTTAGCGTAGCTAGTTAGCTTATTCATTCGGACCCTCCTTCGAAAGGGCATAATGTTACAATAAGTGTGCGTGTGTGTGTGCATGTCTTCCAACCCCACGCCTTTCTCCCTTTTATTTAACTGCTTTCAATGGTTAGATTGGGGCATATTTCAATTAGCGTACCTTATGCTTACATGTTTGCATCCATTCATTTGCCTTGCATGCACCGAGCTCGGCGCATCATTCAAACTGCATTATGTTTCAATACACTTACTTGAATACGTGTTTCAAAGCATGTTATCAAGTGTTGCATTCATATCCCATCTTAGCAAGCCGAGCCTATTTTAGTTGCATTTGTGCATGCGTTGCATTAGGCATCTTGTATAGTTAGGATCATGCATGATTTCTAACTAACTTCTTTTTTGGCTCGGAGTACACTATAAGTGTTTACGCTTTAGCATACTTGCATGAGTTTGAGTGTTGCCATGATAGTATGCTTACCATGAGGCTATTTGCTTAAATGCTAAACTGCATGAATGCCTGTGGGTGAAGGCTTGATTGCCTGAATTGGGACAATTCATCAAATGTATGTTTTAAGCCCACTTTGCGAAGTGGCAAATCATGTTTTAAGCCCACTCGAGGGTGGCAAATCCGCGCTTTAGCCTACTTGCGAGTAGCACTTTCAAACCATTTTCAAAAAAATAAATATGAGTTGTTTTGTTCCAAGTCTCGCGACTTAGTCTATACTTGTATGCTGTGCGCATCACATAGTAAATTAGCTAATAACCAGAACAAGAACACATGTGTTTATAAAACAACGTATCATGTTAGTAGAGGCCGATCCTTTGATTGGGCGAGCGGGGGTGCTCATTTCAGGACTTTCCCCTCTCGTACCCAAGTTCCCGAGCCAAGGCAACTTTGGTGATGACGAACACGTGGCCTTTGGCACGAGTCAGGGTTTCCTAAATTTTCTAAAAATAAAATATTTAGATAGCGACTCTGTAATCTGGCAAAGCAGTCCATGTTTGGCACTTTTTGATTGAAAATTGATTTTTCAAAACCAATTGCCAGGTTTGGACACTTTGGTGTTTATCAGTCTCACATTGCACTTTGTGAGATTAGATTCAGAACTGTGACAGTAGTCCGAACTGTAGGAAGACCAATTCACACCTTCTCCGAAAGGGGGGCGCGCGGAGAGAGTTCGGGCGGTCTACACTTACCTCAAAGCTAAAGATCAACGAAGCATTGGAGGAACTTCAAAGACTCTGAAACCAAGTTTTGTTTGGACCAAAATAGAGCTCTTGAGATGCTCTACCTTTTTCCCAATGACACTAGGGTCGAGAACCTACCAAATATAGGTGAAAATGTAGAGAGAGAGAGAGAGAGTGTGTGTGTGTGTGTGTATGTGTGAGTTTAAGAGAGAGAGAGAGACTCTAGATCTAGGGTTTTAAGAGAAAAGATGTGAAAAAGTGATGTAGAAAGGTGCTGCTGCGAACTAATATACGCACAGTCTGCTCAAGAGCAAGACGTGATGCTCGAGTGCAGAATGCACACTCCCAGTAGTTTTGTAGACAACAAACCAACGCTCAAGCGCAAGTAAGGCCACTCAAGCTGAGGCTGCTCGAGTGCAAAAAACACTGCTTGAGCATAGAATATACTCTCCCAGTAGTTTTGTAGACCTGTAAAAGCATTGAGAGTTCACAAAGCCCACTCGAGCGGAGGAGTAAAATTCTAGGCAACAAAAGTTTGAAAACCAAGCAACCAACCTATTCCAAACGCAACTATTACAATCCAATAACCAAAACCAAGGAAGTATGTGGGGAAAAAGACATGAACAACACTACGAAACCACAAAACTCGAGTTCAAGATATAAAAGGGTCGGGTTAATCCGGAATCGCTATAATCTCCTCCCTTAAGGAATTTCGTCTCCCAAATTTTAAATCAAGTTTTAAAACTATGTTTAAACCAGTTACAACAATGATAATCGATCAATTTCATCACCATGACCCGTTCTTTGGTCATCCATTCTCATCAACTCGATACACAATTCTCAACATTGAAAGTACAATCCACATTTTCCCAAAGGATATACAATGTTTACATTAAATTCGTGTTTTCAAAACATATACAAAATATACAATGTTTCCATATTCTCAAAACATATACAATGTTTTCATATTTCATTAACATAATCAAGATTTCAATACATGCTTAAACATCAACAAATAAGTTTGGATACTTCTCACGGACTTCCAACTCACATTCCCAAGTTGCTTCCTCAATCCCATGATGTTTCGATAATACTTTAACCAAAGGAATTGTCTTGCCTCGCAAGACTTGGTCCCAAGTATCATCATCATCTACCTCTAAGTCAATCCAATCCAACACGTACGATGGATCCAACTCATACTTTGGAAGCATGCTAATATGAAACACATAATGAACCCCAAAAAGCTGTGGCGGCAAAACCAAACAATATGCTACCTCTTCAATCAGCTCAAGGATCTCAAAAGGCCTAATGAACTGAGGAGACAACTTCCCACTCTTTCGAAACCTCATCAAACCCCTTCTAGGTGATATCTTCAAAAAGACATGGCCTCCCACCTCAGAAGACAAAGGTCTCCTTTTACGATCGGCATAACTTTTCTGGCAACTCTAGCCAATTGCCAACCTCTTACGAATAAGTGCGACTTTCTCCATCATTTCCTGGACTAACTCTGAACCCAACATAGGAGTATCACCCACCTCAGCCCATCACACAGGGGACCTACACGGTCAACCATACAAGGCCTCAAACGGTGCCATGCCAATACTCGATTGGAAGCTATTGTTATAAGCAAACTCCATTAAGGGCAAGTGTCTATCCCACGGCCCCTTAAAGTCAAGAACACAACCCCGAAACATATCCTCAAGGATGTGAATAATATGCTCGGACTGCCCGCCAGTCTGAGGATGATACGCAGTACTAAAAGTCAATCTCGTGCCCAAGGCACTCTATAGGTTCTGCCATAACTGAGCCGTTAAACAAGGATCTCTATCCGAGGCAATTGTCACAGGGACCCTGTGCAACCTCACTATGTCACTCACACGCATAGGTATAAAGTGCGCCTACTTGGTCAACCGGTCAACTACCACCCAAATTGCATCACTACCTTATTGAGTCCTTAGAAGGCCCGCAACAAAATCCATTGTGACATGCTCCCACTTACACTCGGCTATAGGCAAGGGTAACAACAAACCCGCTAGCCTTTGATGTTCAATCTTCACTCGTTGACAAGTAAGGCACCTTGACACAAACACAGCCACATCCTTTTTTATTCCCCTCCACCAAAACTGGCGGCCAAGGTCTTGATACATCTTTGTGCCTCTCCGATGCATCACAAGGCATGAATGGTGAAACTCTCGGAGTACTTCCTCTCTGCAAGACTCCGGTACAAAGAGATAGTCAAGGTATCTAATACTTGAGTCAGAGTACACGTTCAAGCCTCCCTTTACCTTCCCACTGGAGATCTTCTCCTTGAGGGATTCTACCTCAAGGTCACCCTTCTGTGCTTCTATCACTCGGTTCACAAGTGTAGGTTATGCAACTACTAAAAACAAGGTTGCCAACTCAACAGACTCGCCAAGATGCAAGTCAAACTCACCGATAACACCCAACATTTCCCATTCCTAAATGGCAATACAAGCTACACTACTAATAGATTTCCTACTCAATACATCGACCATAACATTGGCCTTCCTCGGCTGATAATGTTACTCAAAGTTATAATCCTCTATGAACTCCATCCACCTCTTCTGCCTCAGATTCAAGTCTTTCTGTATAAATATATATTTCAGACTCTTGTGATAAAAAAACATTTCAAACATCTCACCATACAAATAATGCCTCCAAATATTTAAGGTAAGGACAACCGTCGCTAACTCTAGGTCATGAGTAAGGTAATTCCTCTCATGTGTTTTCAACTGTCGGGAGCCATAGGCTACTACCTTCTCCTCTTGCATTAAAACACAACCTAAACCTCCCCGTGAAGCATCAAAATACACTGAATGGCCCAAACCCCTCTCCGGAATAATCAAAATTGGAGCAGTGGTAAGTCTAACCTTAAGCTCGTGAAAAGACTTCTCACAGGTATCACTCCACACAAATTTTATCTCTTTCCTTGTCAATCTAATCAATGGTGAGGCTAGCTTAGAGAAATCCTTCACAAATCTACGATAATACCCGGTCAACCCCAAAAAACTACAGATCTTAAAAGCATTCTTTGGTTGTCCCCAATCTTGCACTGCTTCTATCTTGGATGAATCTACAGTCACCCCTTTCTCGGATACCATATGGCCTAAGAACTTAACTTCCCTCAGCCAGAATTCATATTTTCCAAACTTAGCATACAGTTTGTGGGCTCTAAACAACTCAAACACCACCCGCAAGTGTTCCTCGTGCTCTTCCTCAAAGGGTGAGTAAATCAGGATGTCGTCTACAACGACGACCCCACAACGGTCTAGGAACTCACCGAAGATTCGGTTCATCAAATCCATAAACACAGTTGGTGCATAGGTTAGCACAAAGGGCATCACTAGGAACTCATAATGGCCATACAGTGTACAGAATGTGGTCTTTTGGATATTCTCCTCCCTTACTCTCAACTAGTGATAACCCAATCTCATGTCTATCTTAGAGAAACAACAAGACCCTTTTAACTAATCAAACAGATCATCTATACGAGGCATTAGGGTCTTGCTCTTAACAGTTACCCGATTCAACTTCCAGTAATCTATACAAAGTCGCAATGCACCATCTTTTTTTTAGGCAAAGAGATCCGGTGCTCCCCAGGATGAAGTACTAGGGCAGATAAAATCCTTATCTATCAATTCTTGGAGTTGAATCTTCAACTCACTCACTCGACAGGTACAAATCTATATGGTGCCATAGAAATCGGTGCCATGCCAGGCACTAAATCAATATAGCAGTCGATCTCTCGATGAGGTGGTAAACTAGTAAGATCATCGGGAAAAATGTTCGAGTATTCACAAACCGCCCTTGGCAACTCAACTCGAACTTCATCACACTCCCTACTCAAGAAGTTGGCAAGAAGGCAACTAAGTTCACTCAGCCTACGCGGATCATACATCGGTGACAAGACTCTATCAACTCGGTCCCCCAAGAAATAAAAGCAATCACTGCTCAAGGTATATACAATAACCCTCTGACGGTAGCAATCTATGATAGCCCAATATATTGACAACTAGTCCATACCCAAAATAACATCAAAACTAAACATGTCAATCAACACAAATGCAAAACGAAGTCGGCGACCGACAACCGTTAAGTCACAACCCCGACACCCCTACTTCAAAACAATCTCACTACCAAAAGATGACTTTACATAGAGATGAGATGTTAACCAATCCAACTCTAACCCCAAGCTGATGTAAATGCAGACGAGATAAATGAATCGAATGCACCTGTATCAATCAACACATTAGCAACTGAATTGAAAAACAAGAAGGTACCTCTCATTACTGAAGGAGGTGGTATAAGATCTAGCGCAATAACAACATATACACACCCTGTAGATCTCTGCTCAACCTGCTCACCCCTCAAAGCATAAGCCTGGTGCACTGATTGAGCCAATGAGGCTCCTTGATTGCCCTCGAGGCCTATGCTGACTATGCTGGCTAGTGACTTTGTGTTTGCCTTGAACCAGACGCACCAGGTGTGCCACCCAACTGAGGGAGAAATCTCTTCATGTGCCCCGCCTTCCCACACTGACAACAAGTGAGCGACTAGCCTCTCTCCTAACTCTGGCTTTGAGAACAAGCTGAAGACATTTTAGGGAAAAACTCCATTTTTATTTATTTATACAAAATAACTATTTGAGACATTTTAGTGAAAAAATCCATTTTCTTCCAAATCCAGTCGAGTATCAAAATCATCAAATTTGTCACAGCACAACCTCACATCTACTCCCATAACCTTTTTTAATACATACATTTGAGAACCTCTATCTTGATATTAAACCAAAACCCTAGGTTTGTTAAAAATCATCCAAAATTCCAATATTCTTTACACATCAACAAATAACTAAGTTAAAACTCATAGAAGAGTGTAAAAAGTCCCTACCTCGAAGCTAGAGATCAAGGAATCAATGGAGGAACTTCAAAGACACCGAAACCAAGTTTTGTTCAAACCAAAATGGAGCTCTTAAGATGCTCTACCTTTTTTTCCAAAGGCACTAGGGTCGAGAACCCACCAAATCTAGGTGAAAAAGTAGAGAGAGATTGAGGCTCTAGATCTAGGGTTGTGAGAGAAAAAGATGTGAAAAAGTGAGGTAGAAAGATGTTGTTGCGAATTGATATACGCACAGTCCGCTCGAGCGCAGAATGCACACTCCCAGTAGTTTTGCAAACAATAAACCAACGCTCGAGCGCAAGTAAGGCCACTCAAGCTAAGACCGCTCGAGCACAGAAAGCACTGCTCAAGCATAGAATACACTCTCCTAGTAGTTTTGCAGAGCTGCAAAAGTATTGAGAGTTCATAAAGCCCACTTGAGCGTAAGAAGTGCCGCTCAAGCGGAGGAGTAAAATTTTGGGCAATAAAATTTTGAAAACCAAGCAACCAACATGTCCCAAATGCAACCATTACAATCCAATAGCCAAACTCAAGGAAGTATGAGGGGAAAAAGGCATGAACAACACTACTAAACTACGAAACCCGAGTCCAAGATACAGAAAGGTTGGGTTAAACTAGAATCGCTTTAAGATGTCACCTATAGCTTCATTTTAATCGGAGCAAAGTTAATTTTTGGCTTCATCAAAGTTTCTTCTTTCTCTCTCTTGTCCTCATGTTTTGAGGTAGGGATTTCTCCACACTTTAGTATGATTTTTAACTTACTTATTTGTCTTTTCAAAGAAACCATGGGATTTAGTGATTTTGGTAAAAATCTAAGGTTTTGGTTTTGAAATCCAAAGAGACGTTTTCAAATGGATTCTTGAAAATGATTGTGGGTTTGTAAATGTGATTGAGTTGTGATAAAATGGTGGATTTTTATCCTTGGAATTGGTTTATAAGGAAAATGGGATTTTTTCCCTAAAGCATGAATATTTGATTTTGTAAAGAGAAAATGGAAATGATGTTGGGTTTTATGAAATTGAAATGATGATATCACGAGGTTCAGGACGTAACTTGGGAGTGTGAGTTGGAGGTCTGTGAGAAGTATCCAGACTTGTTTGTTGATGTTTGAATATGTATTGAACTTTGTTCTGTTAATGAAACATGAGAACATTGTATATGTCATTTATGTTTCGGGAACATGGATTCAATATAAGCATTGTATATGTTTTGAGAATATTGGAGTATTGTATGTATTGTATCACTTTTGAAAACATTGTATATGTTGTGTAAATTTTGAGAACTTGGGTTATCATAAACATCGCAAATGTTTTGGGAGTATATGAATTGTACTTTAGTGTCAAGACTGGTGTATCAGGTTGGTGAAAATGATTGACCAAAAAATGGGTCGTGGCAGTGAAATTATCAGATTATCATCATTGTAAATGGTTTAATAATGATTTTGAACTTGATTTCAAATTTCAAGGACGAAATTCCTTAAGGGGGGAGATTATAGGGATTCTGGTTTTGACCCGATCTTTGTTGTACTCCAAACTCTGGTTTCATGGTTTAATGTTGTGGTTCATCTCTTATTCCCTTGGTTTTCCCTTAAGTTTGTCTTTTGGTTTGTTGTAGTTGTGTTTGGGATAGGTTGGTTGCTTGATTTCAAAACTCTTGTTGCCCAGATTTTTGCTCCTTCGCTCGAGCGGCACTTCTTGCACTCAAGCGGGCTTTGCAAACTCTCAATACTTTTGCAAGCCTACAAAACTACTAGGAGAGGGTATTCTACGCTCGAGCAGGCCTTTCAGCGCTCAAGCAACCACACCTTACGCTCGACTGGTTGGTCAAATGTTTGTAAAACTGCAGGATATGTGTTTTCTACACTCGAGCGTCACTTCTTGCGCTCGAGCACTGTGTATCTCTTTTATTGTGTCTTGGAACTCGAGCGGCACTTCTTTCACTCGAGCGGAACAACTTAATGTGTCTGATGCTTGAGCGTCACTTCTTATGCTCGAGCGGACTATGCGTATATCAGTTCGTGAAAGTGACTTTTTACATCACTTTTTCAGTTCTTTTCTTCCTAAACCCTAAAGTTGAGGCCCTTACTTTTTAAAACACACACACACTCTCTCTCTCTCTCTCTTACTCTACATTTTCACCTATTTCTAGGGATTTCTCCACCCATTTGCCTTTGTTAAAAAGAGTGAGCATCTGTAGATCTTCGTTTTGATCCGAATAGGGTTGGATTTAAGCATCTTTGAAGTTTCATCCTTGCTTGGTTCGTCTTCTCTTTTTGAGGTAGGAATTTTTAACATTTTTATATGGCTTTTAACTTAGTTATGGGTTGTTGTGTAACAATGGTGGAATTTGGGATATTGTGAACAAACCTAGGGTTTGGGTATTAAATCAAAATAGGGGTTTCTAAGTGAATGAGCTACAAATGGTTATGGGATTGAATATGAGCCTATGTTGTGTCAACATAGTTGATTTTGGCATTTGGTTTGAAATTTGAGAAAAATTGGAGTTTGCCCGAAAATGCTTCAGATATTTACTTTGTATAATTAAATGCAATTGCTATTGTAAATATGAATTTGGATGGACGTTGATATAAATGGTGGGATTAGATATGTATTACCTCACACCTTTGGGAATTTGAATAAATTATATGTCTTGAGATTGAACATCTGTTTAGAAATATCTATATTGGGCTATCAGTAGAGGATAACTATGATTGTTGTAGAAATTGCGTGAGGATTAGGTGAATTAAAACTAATCTCTTGTCGATTGTCATTGAATATAACTACGTTTTAAATACATTGTATATGAATGATTATTTGGGAGAAAAAAGGGGATGTACTACATTGTTTGGGAGAAGATAGAAGACAGACTCCATTGAAATTAAGTTGGCCTATGTGTCTAGGGTGAAAGTCCCAAAACTATGCGTATACATAGGTGCCGATCCTGCGGACGAAATTTCTGTAAAATGGAAAATTGAAGTGTTTGTGTGATAATTGTGTTAATTTAGGAACCACTAAGTTGTAGTCTCTGATGGGTTGTCTGAAAGGTAATGAAATTGGCTCATAAAGTGAGATGAACTGAATTAACTTAAATTGACGAGAAAGAAAAAGGATTAAGATGTGAATTATAGTACTTTATGATTATATAGAATATGGATGTTTTATCATTGGCATTGTAAATACACATTATACTTGTATCTTTGTTAAGATCCATATACTGTGTTAGATTGTTCTTATTGGGCTTTGGCTCACCTTATTTGTGAAAAAAAAAAAAAAAACATTTGCAGGTATTAATGATATGCCTCCGCTAAGGCAATAGCTTGGAGGGACTTTGGAGCACGAGCTTCCTTTTGTTACATTTTCTTTTGTATAGCCTAGGGCTTTATTTGTATTGAGCTAGTCTCACTTTTGTTGTAACCAAGTAATGACTTGCAAAGATGTAAGCCTTTAGGGCATTTAAATATTTGTTTAACTTTCATTTCTCTTTACTACTTGTAGCACATGCTGTAGATTCAGGATGAACTATTTATGAATGTATATCACATGTGTCACTTTTGTATATCTATTCAGATTAACGAAAGTTTATTATTTCGATTATGTTGTCTTGCATTAATTGTGTTGGGTTGGATTATTGCAATTACTTTCCGGGCGTTACACCTAAGGATTAACTTGCCCCGCTTCATGAGAATACCAAGAAGGACTACGCTCACTATGCCTCATGCTGAATTTCTACCTAAGGTATCGGTCACTACCTTGACTTTCCTCGTTAATAACACACTTGAACCCCTTACCATCCACTACCTCGGCTCACCGCTTTCCCTCAAATTCAACGCCTCTCAGAATTTCAACTCGTGAGCCCAAAATTTACACTTCCCAAACTTAACTAATCATAAAGGGGTCTAAACAGCTCAAATACTAACAAACCATCAACACACACTTATAAAGAAATGATAACTCAACCAACCCAAAGAAAGCAATTTGCACTCAATCTCGAACTTACAAAGGATCCTATCAACCCAGGACAAAAGGTCACCTTAACACATATTCAGCTCCATAATTACTTCCAAAACTTCCCCTTAAATCTCTTAACACCTCACTGCCACCCAACTCAAAATATACCTACAAAATGAGCGGCCCTAGTACAACTACCATATCTACCAATTCTAATCAAACATGATATCAACATCTCAGGTTCATAACCCTTACCGCACAAACACAAAATACTCCTATTTCGAGGACAATAGTTACAAAATGAACCCTACCTTCAATATAGGAAACACACAACAAACCACATCAACACACTTCCGTACACCGCCAATCCAAAACAAAAGTGAATCCACAATTAAATGCAACCACCATAAAACAAAACTAACTGCCCTCAGTAGATTAAGAATAATTTTCTATAGAAGAAACTCAAGTCACTCCACGCTAACCACTCTTAACTACCCCAAACACCAAAACTATTAACTCCCAATGACCTGATAAGGAATTCTTAAAGGTGTACTAAGGACACCGATTTATCTAACCCACTTCTTGGCATGATAACAACAACACCTTACCCTACACCAACCCATTAGACTCACGCTTTGTCCTTTCAACCACTCTCCTTAGCACCAAAACAACAATACTCCAACACCAAACACCCATATATGGGGTTCTATAATCTCTTCCACACCATCTTAAGTCTGAAGTGGACTCTTGGGGCCAAAACCTCCAATTCCCCTTCGCAGAACAATATACACCACCAACACAACTACATACAAAATCACATACAACCACACTACACTGAAGACTGATGAGGTCCATGATAGGCTCACTACCCACACCAATCTACATGCATCTAACAACAACCACAACACTACTCCTATCACTGCAAGACACAGCCCTTTTGCTCTCCCAAGAAGCCTCCACTGCAATAAATTAAAACTTATACCTTTAACATAAGCCAATATCAACCAAACTGAACATACTGACTAGTATAACTCCACCCTCGCAATATTCTAACTAATCATAATGACCCTCAAAATACCCATCTTCCACAACTAACTCTACCGTCCACCCATTCTAAATCAGTTTCAACCAAACACAAATTATTTAACATAGTGAACAATCCCTAAATCAAAATAAGGCTCTCCAGCCATCTCATTCATAAGTCAAAATGTAGTAGTTCATACACGTCAATATGAAAATTTCCAAATTCCACAACAACTCATCACATTAAGGAAAACTCAAAATCACAATGTATCCAACTCATAAAATACATAACCCACCATATATACATACAGAAACAAAAATCATTTGCCCTTCAATGGTCCACACCGTCCCGGTTACAAAACAAAATGACTACATAATAATTATAACCATTTGCCCTCCAGTCACAAAATAAGATAGCCAAAACTAATTACCCAAAATAGCTATCCCACCGCTACCATCACTATCACATTCCTAACTAGACAATGACAACAGCTATGAAGGGTTATTCTAAACCCCCGGAACCCTCCAAGAACTATGATACAAAGGACAAGAGCTACTAGCGTGATCCAGCTGGCCACACTTGAAACAAACACACATCTCTTCACTCTGAGGATAAAAGTTCGACCCTCTAAAGGCTCTCAAAGTTTGGCTTACTCAGTTCTGGTATTGGTATCGCCCCTGCCCATACAGATATGGCTAAACCCGACTAGATTGCGAAATACCCAAAGAAGTCCCCGGTTGCATACAAAAATGCTTAGTATGACCTGGTTGATTGCACGCATAGCAAATAGGTGGTCCCCGAATACGTGACTGGTACGAAGTTTGAACTGGTAAGGATCCCAATGACTGCTCCTGTCATAACCAAACCTGCCCCGATAGGTTTAGTACCGTAACCAGCCAGTAATCTTGGGATTTCCAAAGGCCTCTAAACAAATTAGCACCTAATAAGGGCCTGTTGAAGCAAATATATAAAACATACATAGTCCATTGAGTTGTGCAAACATACATGGGACATGAATTTAAGACTTATATTTATATACAATACGTGACGTCATAATTACATTAGTCTTATGTCACCAAAACCCACAAATATAGATCTTACAAAAACTAGTTTAAACGAAACATAACAAAATGCAATTCTTAAACTTGATCACATCTCAAACGGGAACCTCTTTGAGAGGCACAAAAGTTGGTTGGAAGAAAAGAACTCCAGGCAACCTCACTAAGCCTGGTCCCGCACCTAATCACCTACATACATAAATAATAGAATGAGCTGGAGCCCAGTGAATAAGAACAGAGTAAGGGGTTATGAATGATGTCCAAAATAGATTCAGAAATCCGAGTTCATATCAAAAACATATTCAAATTCATATACTAATACAGATTTCATAAGTAGTTATATGTGGTACATCCATTAGCTATTAGATCAGATTGGTCATAAGACCCACATGCATAGACAGTACCAATGACCATAAAGGTTAACATCTTTGCGCACAAATAGCCATGGTATTGTTACCCCTATGCGAGGGCCACGTGAACATAGGCTACAGTATTGTTAGCCCCGGGCGAGGGTCACATGAACATAAGCCACGGTATTGTTACCCCCAGGCGAGGGCCACGAGCATATTGGCCACAGTATTGTTACCCCCGAGCGAGAGCCACATGAACTAAGGAAGACACAAATGCATTTTAGAAAAATGGACATTCATTCATGATTCATAAAATAGAATTTTAGAAAACAGATCATATCATTTCAGTTAGAAAATACTTATAATCAAACATAGCTTTACAGAGTTGTTATTCACAGATAACTCCAATAGCAGAAGAGTCAAATAGTCGAATCAACGATCTATGGTGCGTGACCTGCACACATAACGGATACACATTGAAACACATGCTCAGAAAATACTTAACTCATTTATTTTCTATCTTGGTGTGTTTCTAATCGTTATCCTCATTATTTGTCTTAACTGAGGCTTAGGAATGCCTAGAATGCAATGAGGATGCCAAAATGTAACTTAAACACTTAGTCAAATTTTCAAAAACAGTGCAATCTGCTCGAGCTCAACTTTGGTCACTTGAGCAGTCTGCAAAAGTACTAGTTGCATGGTTTTTCGCTCGAAGGATGCTTGACGGTTGCTCGAGCCAAAGATTGAGTAAATAGGGTCTTCGCTCGAGCGCAACTTCCTATGCTCGAGCGGTTTGCAAAAGTCTGTAAAAGCTTTTGGGAGCTCTCATTTTACACTCGAGCACAACTTCGGTCGCTCGAGCACAAGGTCAAAAATAAGGGTGGTCGCTCGACCGCAGGTTCTTACACTCAAGCCAACCCCTAAACTCTGCAAAAGTACTAGGAGCTCACATTCTCCACTAAAGCGCAGACTCCACCACTCGAGCAGAGGGTGCAAATTTTGGAATTTTTAGATTACTGATTCAAGTCCAAAACTCAATTTCAAAGCTTCAAAACACATCATTTTGGGTCAAACTTGGTAAAACATTGAGAAACTCATAGTATATGATGAATTACAAACCATTCGGCAAAATCAAGCTGAAACATTTTGCTAATTGTACAAAACAAAACTTGGAACTTAAAGAACATAATATGAAGACAACATGCACGAATTGTCTTGGCTTCAAAGCTTTCAAAACATGATCAAATGAGGTGTTTAACTCGAAAACATGTTGAATTCTTAGAACATAGCCAAAATGAGGACATGCAAGAGGAAATTCTTTGGAAAATAACTTTAAAATGCCATGAAATATGCATGCATGCATGCATGGGTTGAGTTTTGATTCTTCAATCTTAGCTTAATTCTTGTGATTTAACTCTTAATCCACTTGAATCCTAGCATTAACCAACTCAATTATATAACTAAAGGGTTGAGTTCTTACCTTAGCTTCTCAATTGAGCTCTAGTGGACTAATTGTTGGAGTGTCTAAGTCCAAAACCTTGAATTCTTTACAACTCTCCTTCCTCTCCTTTGGTTTCCAAGCTTAACACACAATCTCTCTCTCTCTTTCTCTCTCTCTCTCTCTCTCTCTCTCTCTCTCTCTCTCTCTCTCTCTCTATCTATCTCTATCTCTCTCACACTTTTTTGAGTCCAAAGGATAAGGAATGAAAGTGTAAATTAATGGCCTTAGGTCAACAAGTTGCCTTATATAGGCTTTACTATGAAGTTTGATTAGTGACTAATTGATTGGCATTATTTATTTTAATTATTTGGTTCCAAATCGAATTGTAATTAAATTTACCATAATGTCCTAAAAATTCCAAATAACACATAGATGGAGTCAATTTCGTATTTTGTGGCCGATAAGTCCTTCTATTCGCAGAATAGAACAAAAATACAAACAGATATTTCTACGACGGACATATATAAATGCAAATAACATATAACACGTGTAATTAATGTAGAATTTCATCTTAATTACTTATTAGGCCTTCTTAATCAAAGATCATAAGCTAATCACATGTTGGGGTTGCTACAGCTCCCCTTATGAGCACTCGATCGTCCCAAGTCCCAATTGGCTAGAAGATCCTGTTGGTGCAACTATTGGTTGAGACAACAACCTTGCCTTTCTCCTTTGGTTCTTACTAGGTCTACCACGACCCTAAGCTGCAGGAGTTACTGAAGTGGCTTCCTCCTCACTCTGCCCCATGACTAGAACTGCGGCCTCCACGTGAGCCACCGTATCCATAAGCACATGATAATTCCTATGCCAAGACCCGACAATCCGTTCTTGAGCTTCATCACATAACTTACTCTCAAACTCCACACAATGGAGCTCTTCGATTTTCACCAACTCTGGAGCGAACCTTGATAGATTGGTAAACCACACCTCAAATTGTGCTAAAGGTGTAGTACCTTGGCGTAACTTCAGAAATTGCTTCCTCAATTCTTCCCGTGTGGAATGAGCAACATCGTCACTTTCTCACTTAGACATCTTAATCAAAGCAAACATAACAAATTTAGCACACATCTAATGGTGCTCCCCAAAAAATCTCATACACTGGCATTAAAACACACAATGCATTCCATATAAGCACTTAGCCACCTAATCACACACGAATTATCTTCTTAAGATAAAATTTGTTCCACGAAACCCCAAGAATTCCTATTAGAATGAAAATTGATCAAGTGTCCTTCTAATAAGACCTCCAGGTGTTTAACAGACACAAATCGCATCCTAAGGACCCAATTCCATGCCCACTTAGCTACAAAAGCATGTTATCGTTTAGCATACTGAGCATACAACATCTATATCAAGCGAGACAAACCCATTGTGGTAAGAACCACTTTCCACGTGCCTAAAGTATTCAAACCTGGTATGCTCTAATACCAAGTTGTAACGCCCCAAAATAAATAAACATTCTACTCCCGTATAATATTACTAACATACGGAACACAACAACAATATGATTATACAACATCATTTCCAACACATGCCTCAGAACATTCTTTTAGTCCTACAACATGAATTGTTATTAGAATAAATAAAATTAAACTATTACAGGTTAATGCCTTAAAGGCTACAAGGCCTTGTCCGGTTACAACAAATGAGTCACAACTCAATACAAAGAAGCTCGCGGCTTGAATTACAAACAAATAACCACAGAAAACAATACATACGAGCCTCAAGCTCCAAGATCCTCCCAAGTCATCACTTTCGCGGAGGCACACCAGTTCACCTGAAAGTGTTTCCCTCGTAGGGTAAGTATAAAGCCTAGTAGAAATAAACTTAATCACATGTATGAAACTTAACAATGTCATAAGATGAATGCACATGAAATGATATGATAAAATATGTATTTTTTCTCTTTGAAACAATGTAATACGAGATTTCCAAAACATCTTTCCAAATCAACAATATTCTTTCAAAATAATCAACTGGTAAATATAATGAATAAATCTCTAGGGCTAGTGTTCATAATAGTAACTATACAAGTCACTATGCCATTTTTATTGGTACTAATCGAAAGGCTCGGCACCTACCGTGCGGGTTTTAGGTCTTACACCTTGGATACACAAGCCAACTGAATTTTACTTTAACACCACTTTATAGTTTCACCATTTTATTTATCCTTTCAATAATACAATACATGCATCTCAAAACAACAATACGTTTTTCAAAACATTGAAATCCCCAATTACAAATCCATGATATGCATAATACGATGTATGATTTGTAAATATTTCTATTCCCTAATCCACATGCAGTTTCTACAACAATCAATACAACCCTCCACCGGTTGCCAAAAATAATTATCTCTAATTAAAGACAACAACAACAATAATATTCCAAAGTCATAACCAAATCGGAATCCCAATGATTTATACAAAATCTCATGATTTCCAAACAACATTCACACTCCTCATGGGTCTCATGAATCTCAACCGAAAATATACAAATTTTCCAAAACCGTTCATATCATTTCCAACGAAACCACTATTTCAAAAGGATAAATAATACTCGGTATTTTTCCAATAATTCAAACATTTCTCAACCATACCTTATTTCAATTAAAATCCTACAACCATTCCAATTTCTTTCTTTTTCCATAAAAAAAAACACCCAAAACCCTACTTTTTGATTAACTTTTGAGAAGCCCTTTAAAATCCAATTTTTTTCAAAAAAGTCATAACACAACAACCACTAGGTTACCAATCCCAAACCATAACCAAAAACAAATCTTTTTTCCCAAATTTGTACATCAATAAATATATATCCAAAACTACTTTTTTGAAAAACCTTAACTAACAAAAATAACAGATAACGAAGCTAAACAACATGCATACTGTTAAGAAAATCCCTACCTCAACTCTAGAAAAGGAGAAAGCCCGAACGCCCCAAAACTCAACGTCGACGAAAACAACAACTTCTTGATTAAAACAAAGCTCTCAATGTAACGTATCTTTTCTCCAAAGGACAAAGGTGTAAAGATCAAGGGTGGGGGTGTAATTGAGGTTTAAAGGTGAGCTTTAGAGAGAGAGAGAGAGAGTAGATCTAGGTTTTTAAAATGTTTAGCGAGAGAAAGAAACGAAAAAGTGATCCAAAAAGTGACTTTTACAGACTAATATACACGCAAACTGCTCAAGCGACCAAAACACCGCTAGAGTGAACAAACACAATCAGTGAGACGCTCGAGCTAACAAAGTTATCGCTCAATCACACAATGACACCCTCCTAGAAGTTTTGTAGACAGTAGCAAACTGCTTAAGCGCAAGAAAGTTCGCTTGAGCGAACTAGCCTAGGCAGCAACTCTTTTGAAAAACTAACTCCCAACCTGTTCCAAACACAACTATCACACTCTAACAACCAAACTTAACAAGGAATAGAATGAATAAAGATATGAACAACCATTCAAGAATAGGAATCCCGTATTCAAAACAATAAAAGGGTCGGGTCTAAACTAAAATCGTTATAGTGTAGGTATCAACAGTCATTTCAAAAAAGGAAAAAAAAAAAAAAAAAAACGCGTAATTGGGATAAAAGCCAATTTTTTGATTTTTTTGGGATTACATTACATCTCTACATTTTTACACTTTTTTTTTTTTTTTTCAAAAAACTAATTTTTAATTTACTTCCCTAAACAATCCAATATGTACACATACATACATCATCCCTATGGACTCTTCAACCCATGCATGCCTATGTATAATATCTACAACAACTACAGTTGTGCAAAATACTTCTCAATCCGCTAAAACCGCACTAATCTATATCAATCCACATCGCTCTATCCATTAATCGCGGATTAAATTTTAAAATTTACGAACAGCCTTCTAAACCGCTCCGCTATACTATAATTAATACATATATATTTTTAACTTCCAATGAAATATCAAAGTAAAAATGAATATGAGAGAGATCTAAGATGTAAAATTTGTTACAAATTAGTACTTATATATATGAAACATATTATGTAAAATTAGTTTGAGTTATATATGTAAAAAAATATTATACAAATTAGTGTTATATGTTATGCAAATGTTTGGTAATTGGTTAGAATATTCTTTAATCCACCAATATGTCCAAAACCACCTAAATTGCTATTTGCCAATCCACTGATCTGTCAATCCGCAATTCAATATGTAATTTTACTCTCAAACCTGTGTTGAGCCTGATCTAAGGAAGGAAAGGTTGAGGTTAGCCACTTCTGTAAATTGAAAGCTTGCTAGCGCTAAAGCCCTACAGTAACTACATTCAGGTAATGGTCAAAATCTTTAGATGTTATTCGTCTTTTGGACTCATAGAGGCCCTAAAATCAAAACAACTTAAAATTATAAGAAGTTATAAGTTTTTATTCTTTTTTTATGAGTGGTTATCATCATTTCTATATCCAAGATCTATCACTAAATCATAATCAAGTACTAGTGTTGATCGTAAACTGTCAACATCGTGATTCTTTACAAATTCTACTAAATACTAGCGCTGCTAAATGTATAGAATTTACAAGAAAAATAGTTGATAAAATATCTCGAGAAATTATATATTATCAACAACAACTAGGGATCGTATCACAAAAAAATAAAATAAAATCAATAAATAAAAATAAATAATATTAATAATATTATTATTATTATTATTAAAATCAAGGTTGAACCACAAAAAATTGGGGCTACCTTGGATTACTCTTTCAACTTCACCTTCTATCCATGTGGGACTTGTATGTGTAGGTATCAGCATTCATTCAAAAAAAAAAAAAACAAAAAAAAAAAAAAAACACACAATTGGGATAAAAGTTAATTTTTTGACTTTTTTTTTTTTAATTTTTTTGAGTCACATCACGTCTCTACATTTTTACACGTTTTTAAAAAATGAAGTAAAAAAAAAAGTTAAAAAGTCAATTTCTAACTTACTTCTCAAATCAACCCAATATGTATGTATACATACATCATCCGTATGCACTCTACAACCCATGCATGGCTATGTATAATATCTACTATAACAACGGTTGTGGAAAATACCGTTCAATCCGCTAAACGCTTACCGATCCGTATCAATCCGCATCGCTCTATTCGCTAATCGCGAATTAAATTTTAAAATTTATGATCTACCTTCTAAATCGCTTCACTCCACTATAGTTTATATATATATATATATATATATTAATTTCCAATGAAATATCAATATAAAAATGAGTATGAGAGAGACTTAAGATGTGAAATTTGTTACAAATTAGTACTTATATATATGAAACATATTATGTAAAATTAGAAAATATAAAAAAAAAATATTATACAAATTAGTGCTATATATTATGTAAATGTTTGATAATTGATTAAAAATCTACCCAAAATTGCCTAAATCGTGATATGTCAATCCGCCATTCAATTTGTAATTTACTCTCAAACAGCCCGAACCAAACCACGCATAACCCTAACTACAATCCCCTCAAATTACTCATTCATAGCCCCTCTCTCTATTTCTCTCTCCTCCCAATATGCTCTATTTTCACTCTTCTCTGCCTTCACCAACTCCGTTACCACCTTCTTCATCACCTGACTTGCCTCCTTCAAACTCCTCATCAATATCGGCCCAGTCTTTTCAAACCTTCATTAACATCTCTTCCTCTTCATCATCATCATCGCATGTCTCCCAATTAGAGCCAATCAGTAACAAAATCAAAACCAGGAAAACCATCAAAAATCTTAGAGAAATCACAAAAACCCACAAAATTGTCTCCAAACTTAGTTTCAAAAATGGTAGTTTCTGTTGGAACAATCTTCTGTGTAAATAAAATAAATTGAAACTAATTCAAACAAAATAAAATAAAACTTACAGAATTTATTTTGTCAAACCAAAGAAAAATAAAAGACCAAGTCGAGTGTGTGACAAGCTGTCCTTAAGACAGATTTGCCCCGCTACGGTGCTTACGGTTGAGTGGCGTCTATCTCCCAGGATACAATGATCTTCACAAAATTATTATAGCACTCCAAACAAATTTGTACGGCGAATCAAACCTGTGTTCTATACTCTCTTTTTTTTTTTTTCTACAACTAGAATGAAGAATATATGCACTAGAGCAAAGTGGGCAGCAAATGAGATGGGATTTCCAGACTGACTTTTACGATTTCCAAGACTGCTGGAACAGTAGGTATTTATAGGCAAAGAATACTTGTCCGAACAGGTGTGAATCTATCCAACAGATTCATATTTGAATTTGAACAGGTAAGGTTTTAAATGAACAGGTGCAAACACCAACTAAACAGATAACTACTGGAAATAAGATCTGTTTGAACTATGTGAACTTGTCAAACAGTGCAGATTCGAAACTGTAACTGCTGGGCAGTTATGAGTAGTTTTAGGAGTTAATCTGTTTGAAAATACAGACTGAAATTGGAAGTATATGGATAGGAAATTAATTTCAATTTTGACACAAAATTGGAATTTAATTTCATTAAGAATTTCTAGAAAATATTCAAATAAACTAATATGAGAACCAACCCGACCCACACACCACACCCACGCCCAGCATGGCACGGCACGGCTCGGCCGGATGGATGGTGGCCGCGGCGCGCGTGCGTGTGTGGTGGTTTGGGTTAAGGTTTACTTTGTTCATAACTCCCCCCTTTTACAAACTTGGGGTGCTCCTTGGAGCCCAACCCAAGTGTTGTAGTCTAGAGCTTATAAATAGAAAAAAGCTCTCTTAAAGTTTCAATGTGGGACAACCCATTAAAAGGAAACCCACATTTAAGTCTTTAAATGTCCATTCCTCGAACCCGAAAACGACGTCGACTTCCCATTCACTCATAAATGGTTTTGACGAACCGTCTTCACCGTGTGACTTGCCATGCGACAAGGAACACATCACCTCTTTGAACCCGCCCGAAAAGACGTTCAGGGCCCACTAAATTTTGGTCTCCAAGATGGCCCAAAATAAGCCTATATTACACTATTTTTCCAATAATCCCCCACATGAATGGAATTTGACGGAGAGAAGATGCAACAACGTGATCTAAATACAAAGAGTACAAAAATTGAAAATATTCTGTAAAGGTTAGATAGCTTTTGGCTTTGAACCTTCCCTTGTGAGGCACTATCAGATTTACTAGCTAACCAGTGAACATGATGTCTTGAACTGTTCAGCCGTTTCTGTAAACCAAGACAATAGAACTCACACAGTATATCCCCAGACATAGTTTAGTTCTCACTATTGTGTTCATATTGGCCCTGAACAACCTGGTCTTCCATGAGTGCTCTAGAGAATTGTAACCCTTCACAAATCTCATAGAACCGGCCCAGTTCACACTCATATAGGTGATTCTTATGACGAGTATCCTGTCATACTCCACTAGGTTTACCTAGATATAAGAATCATTAAAATTTTACTTAACGTAAAACGCTGCAGACAATACTATTTCATCATAGAAATGGGTAGAAGTTAGACTCCCCAATGATCCTTCTGAGTCGATCACAACTCGGTTGTCCCTTTGAACCTAGATCTTGGGATCTCCAGTCAACTAGATTGGGTTTCCGTTGTGGTAACTCTTATTTAATAGGCTTAAGTCCCATTCCCCTCGATGAATTCTCAACTAACTCTCTTGCTAACCCTTTGGTTAGTGGATCCGCTATGTTGTCTTTAGACTTCACATATTCAATAGAAATAATTCCATTAGAGAGTAGTTGTCTCACGGTGTTATGTCGACGACGAATGTGTCGTGACTTACCGTTATACATATGACTTTGTGCTCTACCTATTGCTGATTGACTATAGCAATGTATGCCTATAGCAAGTACTGGTTTTGGCCATATTGGAATAGCTTCAAGGAAGTGGCGAAGCCATTCTGCCTCTTCCCCTGCTTTGTCTAAAGTTATGAATTCTGATTCCATAGTAGACCTAGCAATGCAAGTCTGTTTGGAAGATTTCCAAGATACAACCGCCCCACCTAGAGTAAAGACATACCCACTGGTGGACTTTGAGTCTCTAGTATCCGATATCCAGTTTGCATCACAGTATCCTTCAAGTACTGCTGGATATCTAGTATAATTCAGCCAATGTTACGAGTAAATCGGAAGATATCTTAGAACCCTTATAATTGTTTTCCAGTGTTCTACTCCCAGATTACTCGTATATCTACTTAATTTACTGACTGCATAAGCTATATCCGGGCGAGTGCAGTTCATCAAGTACATTAAGCTTCCAATAATTTGGGCATACTCTAATTGAGAAATACTTCCATGTACATTCTTAGAAAGAAACAAATTAACATCTACAGGTGTTCTAACAAGGTGATCATCATCTTTGCTGAATTTGTCAAGTATTTTCTCAATGTAATGAGATTGTGACAAAGCATATCCTTCTGATGTTTTGGTAATTTTCATACCAAGAATTACATCAGCAATGCCCATGTCCTTCATGTTAAAATGTTTATTCAACATTTTCTTAGTAGTTTGAATCATATCATTATTACTACCTATGATGAGCATATCATCCACATAAAGACATACAATGACATAACCTTTGTCTGTGTTTTTAATATAAACACATTTGTTACACTCATTACTTTTAAAATCATTTGACATCATTGCCTTGTCAAATTTCTCATGCCACTACTTTGGCGCTTGTGTTAAACCATATAATGATTTAACCAATTTACACATTTTCTTTTCTTTTCCTGGAACAGAAAAACCTTATGGTTGTTCCATGTAAATTTCTTCATTTAACTCACCATTAAGAAAGCAGTTTTTACATCCATTTGATGAATTTCTAGATTGTATAAAGATGCAATAGCAATTAGCATTCTAATGGATATTATTCTACTAACCGGTGAGTATATGTCAAAGTAATCAAGACCTTCTTTTTGTCTAAAACCTTTGACCACAAGTCTTGCCATGTATTTGTCAATTGATCCATCCGCTTTCATTTTTCTTTTGAAAATCCACTTGTACCCAAGAGGTTTACAACCTGGTGGCAAATCCATCAATTCCCAAACGTGATTTTGCAAGATGGATTCAACTTCACTATTGACAGTTTCTTTCCATAAAGGAGCTTCAGGACTGGACATAGCCTCTTTAAAAGTTAAAGGCTCATTTTCTAACAAACATGTTAGAAAATCTGGACCAAAAGATTTTGAGGTTCTAGCATGTTTACTACGCCTAAGTTCCTCTTCCTCATTTTGATCTTGTTCTTGATCATTACTAGTAATAGCATCAAAAGATCTTTTATTAGTACTAGTCAATTGTCTAATCTTATTCAGAAACACATGTTCAAAGAAAGATGCATTCCGAGATTCAATAATAGTATTTACATACATTTCGGAATGTTCTGATTTATGAATCAAAAACCGATATGCACTACTATTCTTAGCATAACCAATGAAAATGCAATCAATGCTCTTAGGACCTATCTTAGTCTTTTTAGGACTAGGAATAGCCACTTTAGCCAAACACCCCCACACTTTTAAGTATTTGTAGGATGATACTCTTCCATACCACAATTCATAAGGTGCTTGATTCACTTTCTTTCGGGGTACTTTATTAAGTACATAATTAGTAGAAAGTATTGCTTCCCTCCACAAGTTCTGAGGTAATCTAGAACTTATTAACATTGCATTTATCATTTCTTTTAAAGTCCTATTTTTCCTTTCAGCAATTCCATTTTGCTGAGGTGAGTAAGGAGCGGTGGTTTGATGAATTATTCCATGTTCTTTACAAAACTCACCAAAAGGTGATTCATATTCAACACCTCTATCACTTCTAAATTTCTTGATTTTCTTACCAAGTTGATTTTCAACTTCATTCTTATATTGAATGAAAGTTTCCAAAGGTTCATCCTTGGTTCGAATTAAATAAACATAACTATATCTAGTATAGTCATCTATAAAAATGATTAAATACTTTTTCCCACCTCTAGTTTGAATTGATTTAAAATCACAAATGTCACTATGAATTAATTCAAGTGGTTCCATACTTCTTTCAATTGAATGAAAAGGAGGTTTAGATAATTTTGCCTCAACACAAATTTCACATTTATAATTTGAATCAATGTCAAATTTAGGTAAACATTCTATATTAATTAATCTACTTAAAGATCCATAATTAACATGTCCTAGTCTACCATGCCATAAATTTGAAGACTCGAGCAAGTAAGAAGAAGATGCATTTTTATTAATAACTGAGGGTACAACGGTCATTACATTTATCTTGAAAAGGCCATCAGACATGTAACATTTTCCTACATACATCTCATTCTTAGTAAGTACAAATTTATCACTCTCAAACACTAGCCTAAACCCATTCTTACTCAACAAAGATCTAGAAACAAGATTATTGCGAATGTCTGGTACATGCAGCACATTGTTGAGAGTGAGTTCCTTTCCAGATGTCATCTTCAGAACAATCTTCCCTTGTCCTTCAACTTTGGAAGTTAAGGAGTTGCTGATAAAAAGTTGTTCACCATTGTCCACTGTAGAATAAGATGTGAACATCCTTTTGTCGGCATAAATGTGACGAGTAACACCAGTGTCCACCCATCATTCTTTAGGATTTTCGACAAGATTTTCTTCAGAAACAACTGCAGAAAGATTAATGTCATCTACACCATTGGAAATATTGTCCACTTCGGTCATATGGGCTTGAGCAAACTTCTGGCTTGTTCTTCTTTTGCTTTTGCCTTTGCTACGGCAATCTTTGTCCCGATGTCCCTCTTTCTCACAGATGTAACGCTTGCCATTAAACTTGTACTTTTTTATTTTCCCCTCGTTTGGAGCCTTGTGATGAACTTTCTCCGGAAGACTTTCGTTTCTTGGTTTTTGAAGCATGTTCCACCACATTTTCCTTAGACTCCATAGGATGCTTACCAGTCCGCTTTTCAGAATTGCAATTGTCCTCCCCAATCCTCAAACGCACAATTAATTCTTCTAAAGACATTTCTTTGCGCATGTGTTTGAGGTAGTTCTTGAATTCCTTCCAATCTTGTGGTAATTTCTCAATTAAGGCTGCAACTTGGAAGGATTCACCGAGAGACATGCCTTCTACGTGAATGTCATGCAGAATGAGTTGGAGATCTTGAACTTGGCTGATCACAGTCTTAGAATCAACCATTACAAAGTCTAGAAATTTGCCAACCACAAATTTCTTTGAGCCGGCATCTTCCGTTTTGTACTTTTTCTCCAAAAACTCCCAAAGTTCCTTTGCTGTCTTGATAGGACTGTAGACGTTGTATAATATGTTGTCAAGTCCATTCAAGATGTAGTTCCAGCAAAGGAAATCGGCATGTTTCCAGGTATCAACCGTAGTAACCACTTGCCGGTCGGTTTCATCATCTTTCAAAATAGGAGCATCTTCACAGAGGAAACGAGCCAGGTTCAGAGTTGTAAGATAGAACAACATTTTCTGTTGCCGTCTTTTAAAATCAATTCCTGAGAACTTTTCTGGCTTCTCACCGTGATTTACTGGTACTGTCACAACAGGAGAGGGGGTTGGCGCAATTGTAGCCACTACACTAGTACTTGTTTGAGCATTTGTTTTAGTAGCCAAGAATTTTAAATTATAAAACAAAATTATAATTAGAATTTATACTACATAGAAAATTAATCCAAATTCACAGAATTAAAATCTGTAAAAATAAAAGAAACAAGAATGTAACTTTTATTTTTCAATTAATTTGGAAATAAAATAAAATTTATTTAACCAAATTAATTCCACGCAAAAAATTAAATTTCTGTAACACTTCAATAATTAAAAAAAACTGAAACAATTTTTTTTTTAATTAATGAACACTCAGAAAATAATTTCGAAAAACCAAAATTAATTTCTGACAAAATTCCACAAATAAATATTCTGAATTGTTAATGAAACCAGTATATTACTACTAGTTGTCAAAGAAAATAGACAGTATATTACTCCTATCTGTCAAATAGCATATAATCACTATTTGTTTTTCCAACCAGAATATTATATTGTAAATTAAAAGAAAATAATTTCTATAAAAGAAGAAAGAGAAAGGGAAACAAACAAAAAATTCTATAAATAGAATAATTCGAATCTGTCTTAGGATTGTTGGAACAATCTTCTGTGTAAATAAAATAAATTGAAACTAATTCAAACAAAATAAAATAAAACTTACAGAATTTATTTTGTCATACCAAAGAAAAATAAAAGACCAAGTCGAGTGTGTGACACTCTGTCCTTAAGACAGATTCGCCCTGCTACGGTGCTTACGGTTGAGTGGCGTCTATCTCCCAAGATACAATCATCTTCACAAAATTGTTGTAGCACTCCAAACAAATTTGTACGGCGAACCAAACATGTGTTCTATACTCTCTTTATTTTTTTTTCTCTAAAACTAGAATGAAGAATATATGCACTAGACCAAAGTGGACAGCAAATGAGATGGGATTTTCAGACTGATTTTTTCAGTTTCCAAGACTGCTGGAACAGTAGGTATTTATAGGCAAAGAATACCTGTCCGAATAGGTGTGAATCTGTCCAACAGATTCAAATTTGAATTTGAACAGGTAAGGTTTCAAATGAACAGGTGCAAATACCAACTGAACAGATAACTGCTGGAAATAAGATCTGTTTGAACTGTTTGAACCTGTCAAACTGTGCAGATCCGAAACTGTAATTGCTGGGCAGTTATGAGCAATTTTAGCAATTAATCTGTTTGAAAATACGGACTAAAATTGGAAGTATATGGACATGAAATTAATTTCAATTTTGACACAAAATTGGAATTTAATTTCATTAAGAATTTCTAGAAAACATTCAAATAAACTAATATGAGAACCGACCCGACCCACACCCGCGCTCGGCATGGCCGGCGGCGATGGCACGCGTGTGGTGGTTTGGGTTAAGGTTTACTTTGTCCATAACTCCTCCCTTCTACAAACTTTGGATGCCCCTTGGGGCCCAACCCAAGTGCTGTATTCTAGAGCTTATATAAACAAAAAAGCTCTCTTAAAGTTTCAATGTGGGACAACCCATTAAAAGGAAACCCACGTTTAAGTCTTTAAATGTCCATTCCTCAAACCCGAAAACGACGTCAACTTCCCATTCACTCATAAATGGTTTTGACGAACTGTCTTCACTGTGTGACTTGCCATGCGGCAAGAAACACATCACCTCTTCGAACCCGCCCCAAAAGACGTTCAGGGCCCACTCAATTTTGAGCTCAAAGATAGCCCAAAATAAGTCTATATTACACCATTTTCCCAACAGTTTCAAATCATCATAATCAAAACCCAAAAAAACCGTCTAAAATCTCAGTAAAATGGCCTTGCAACATTCGCCGGAAAATGAAGCAGGTAATCGTCTCCTTTTTTTTAACAACTCTGTACATGCACTACTCCACCCTCACTGCCACTGACTTCAGATTTTTTTGAATTTATCCTCACTCTTATTTCTTAATTTATATTTAATTAGACACTCGCTCCATAAATCAAAGTCTCATTGTTGTTGGATCAAAAGTTCAAGCGTTTTTCTACTTTGCCCAAAAGGACAAACTTAAACACAATGACCAAAATAGGGAGAAATAGCATCACTCTACTTTTAATTTTATTTTTTATGAAGATACAAGAGTTTCATCTTCATTTAATTTTACTTTTATAGTTGAAATTATCTACTTTGGAAAAAACTGCCAATATTACTGAAAAATCTCCCGAGGCTTTCTTTCTTTACTCACCTCAAATTTAATGTTATTTCATTTTAGAACCTAGGTCAAAATTGTTATGAAATGAGTTTTTTATCTTATTTTTTTATAATTCTATATTCGGTTCATTGGCCAACTAATTTGGAAGGCCAGTTTCACCGTCCACTAGCAGGGATCCCAATTAAAGTCGAGATAAAGCCCGTATGGATTGACCCAAAAAAATTATTTACACTTAAGAAGTTTTGAACTTGAGACTTTAAAAGAAGCACACCTCTAGAAAATGATTACTTAGCCCATGCAAAGAATGAAAAAATGAATTAATCACTTAAAATATTTGTTTATTTTGTTAGTAAAAATAATGTATTAGTTGGTCATACTAAAAATAATGAAATATGAATTTCATACCATTTAAATATTAAGAAAAAGTGATATTTTTGAAAAATCAATTTCTAGGAAACAATATTTGTTCTTGGAAAAACAAGGAAAAAAAATGCATGGGGTAATTACAAAAAAATAAAAAATAAAAATCCCAAGGTTTCACTCTTATAGTAAAATAAATCTTGAATTTTTTATTTTGGTAATTTAAATCCTATACTTTTAATAAGTTTTCAAACTAAATTATTTGTCTATTTTTGTTCAGTAAAACAAAATTAAAAAAAAGTATTTTAATCATTAAATTCAACTACACAATGTATTTTAGACATTTTAAGTGTACCGAGTTTAAAGACTAAATTTTTTTTTTCCGTCGATTTTGGTTTAGATGAAAAAATAAATTAAAAGATTAAAGTTTAAATTGACAAAATTAAAAATTTAAGATTTATTTTATTAAAAGAATTAAACATTGGATTTTTTTTATTTTTTATTTTTATGTAATTACCCCCAAATTTAATGTTCTAATAAGAATGATGGCCTGATAGAAATATAAGCGGAAGAGGATTTGCAAGATCATATAAGAAGCATTTTTTAAGCCCTTTCTCAACTTAAAAGCCTAAACTAGAGCTAACCACAAAAATCATAAAAATCTCGAACAGGTTCAATCTAAGCCAAATCATACGAGTTTAAGAAATTTTTAGATAGTGTTTGGTAGAATTTTAAAATTATGATTTGAGAATAGAGTTGTATTTTAATTTTGTGAGTTTTGGAATTATGATTTAAATCTGAAAAATTAATTTGGTTATGAGTTTTGAAAAAAGTTTTGAATTGAGTTTGAAATTTTTGATGTGACATATGATATTTGATTAAAAAACTTACAACTTATTACTAAACACACAATCCAAAATTCTATTCAAAGCTCATAAAATTTTAAAAAAAAAAAATCTAAAAATATTTTTTATTTAAAATATAAAAATAACAGGTGCAAAAAAAAAAAAACTATTCCGATCAACCAGCCGAACGTCCGGGGGGATAACTGGGTAGATGAGTTTTCAAACGCGGATGTGGAATAAATTTTGAAAGTTGTATCCAAACAGAGGGTTCACGTGAAGTGGTACAATTACAATTAGAACACTACACCAAACACAGCCTAAATTTTCAATTCTAGCCTCACTTTTTCACACAATGGGCTAGGGTAATGACCTACATGCTAATCTGTCTCTTGTACAGTTAACGAAATCATCAATCTTTCTCTCCTATCACTACTATAAAACCACTAAATAATAATGGTTAATCATGATCTCTCATAAACAATCTCATAAACAATCTCAACTTTTTCTTTCTCATTAAGCATGATCTTTGAAGGTGGGATTGTTTATGGTTATAGTTTGTCACAGTTTTTTAATCGTAATATTACCTTCAAAAAACTGTGATTGTTTCTACAAAACAATTTTTTTTCTGGTATTATTAATTTCAGTTTACAAAAATAAATTGTGATCAATTTTGGCCTTTTTTTTCTTTTTTCTTTTTTTCAAAAAATGGTTTCATGAAACCTTTTGATGCTACTATAGCTACTATGTTCTAATGAAGAACTTCAATCAAACAAATTTTCTAACAGTTAACAAAAATTAATCCATAATTGATCAACTATAACCTTTCAAAGAGAATTCAGAAATTTCACATTAAAACCACCCTAATCCACTCTATGAAACAACAAAACAAGTTGATAAGTTCGAGAAATTAGGTTTGCATTTGCTTTTAAACAATATAAATGCATTTTCACTTCCTTCAACGTTACCAAGATCTGTTTTCCAACAGGCGTAACGTATGAAGATTAAAGGATGCATTCAACTTGCATTCGATGGTGCATTTGAACATCAAATATGGTGTATTATGGATCCGTTGGGAATTGATTATTTTGCTAAAAGAAAATATTTAAGACTCACATAAAATTTTATGTACTGACAATGATATAGTATCATA
Source organism: Camellia sinensis (assembly GCF_055761805.1). Taxonomy (NCBI): domain Eukaryota; kingdom Viridiplantae; phylum Streptophyta; class Magnoliopsida; order Ericales; family Theaceae; genus Camellia; species Camellia sinensis. Next base: position 134,790,819 of record NC_138973.1, read on the forward strand.
TGTGTCAATTTTGATTTATTACAAATCCAATAATATAAAGCCTAACACCCTTGCCAAATCATTATAGATGAATCATTTAGTAAAAAAAATTATTAAAGCGATTATTTCACAATTACCAAGTGCTTCTCGGGCACGTGATAAGCAGCAACCAATAATACTTTATTTCATGATTCTTAAAATTTGCTCAATTTTAAATAATAGGCTAAAAATACAAAACTATTACATGCATCTAATTTAATTAATGAATAAATTACACTTTGTAACCCTGTATTTTTTACCAAATCTCACTTTGATCATTACACATGAAATTATGACAGTCAACTCCTGCACTTTTAGTCAATTGTCAATATCTTCCTTTTATTACTCTGCTGCATAAATCTTTAATAAAAATAATAATTTAATAAGCACATGCCTGCGGAGTGTAATTTACCCTTAATTAATAGATTAAAAACAGAAAATTACTAAATTCAAGAAAATTTAATATAATATTAATTACGTATTAATAAAATAAAATTAGACCGTTACTAAAATCAAGAAAAATTAATACTACCCTAGAATTAGGGTGCCTATTGTCTTGATCAAAAAATAAATAAAAATTAGGGTGCCTATTATATATGTCAAGCACTACTGGCACTGTTGTGCTCACGGTGAGGCTCACTCTGATTCTTATTTTAATAATTGAAAGTATTTATTTTTTAGAATATATTGTGTACAATATACTTATAAAAATAAGTTAATTGGATAACGATAACCCTTTAATCAAAACATATTTATATTTAATATTATATTTAAAATAACACTTACTATTTATTTTTATCAATACAAATGTGTTTTGATGAAAGAGTTACTGTTGTTGGGTCAACTTTATTATTTATAGATATGTTCTTCATGGTATACGCTAAAAAGTAAATAGTTCGAATTATCAATATAAGACTCGGAGTGAGCCTAAAAGCGTGCACAATAGTGCCCGCATGCTTGATGCACAATAGGCACCCCAATTCTCTATTTAACAAATGGATAATGTTAGGGATATCAAACTTTTTACCAAACAGCAATGCTAGGTATCATGAAAAGTCTTTCATGAAAATGGTTATGAAAGATTTGTGACCTTTGAATTACACTTACAATAAAACACCACACACTAATCAAGGTAATTTAAAGGTCACAAATTTTTCATGATCCTTTTCATGACAAAATTTTCATGATCTCTAACATTTCTCTTTACCAAATAAATGATCATAATAATAATGGGCATTGCTAGACATTTATTACCATTTTTCTTAACCACATCTTATTAAATAAATACCCCAGAGACATTTATTAGCATTAACTATAATAATAATGGGCATTGTTAGGCATCAGCTTCTTTTACTAGTATATATATTTGAACCACACACATTCCCATTCCCATTCCCATTCCCATTCCCATGTGTATTGAGGTCTGAAAATCATTATTGTGACAAAAGTCTACTGTCTTTCAGGTATTTGTTTATGATTTATGGCATTATATTTTTTCCTAGTTAATAATTTGTTATTTTTAAATAGAAATTTCTACAACTTCCTTCAAATGTAAAGATGTTTTAGTCTGAATTCCAAATTAGAGAGTGAAATTAAATAAATGTTTGTCATTCAATCAAGCAAATTTGTTAACAGAAAACAGTGTTAATTCATGCTTAATATTTGTAAAATTAGTATATTTAAATCCATTTTTACTAAACTCAAAAAAATAAAATTAAAAAAATAAAAATTTATTGTATTTTCCTTCAATTACTTACAAATAATATAACATTATTCGCACTTGCATTTTTTTAATAGGGAAATCATTACTTTAAACAAATTATGCCATGATTTTTGTATGTGCGTTTGTAAATTTACTCAATATTTCCTCTTTAATTTGTCTGTTCATTTTCATTGTTATTTGGTTTATTTGGTTTAGCAGTTTGACATGTCTTTTTTACTCCCTTCATAATAGAATATTGCTAACCATTATGCTCTATTTTTGGTTCATTAAAATGAATTGTAATTCCATAGACTTTCTTATGGAATGACTATTTATTTAAAATTGTGAAAGGTAAATCTATTTATAATGCGTTTGTTATTATTTTTTTAATTTAATCGAACAAATGAATGAATATTTTGATGGAATGGTAATTTCATTCCACTTTAATCATTCCAATGAATGAAACACTACCTAAGGAGTTGGCCTGGTGGTCAAGGCCGGGGAAATGGGGATGTGCTCTCTCTATGTTCTTAAGTTCAAAATCTCCTTGCCCCAAACAATTTTTTGGGTCAGTCCATACTTTAATTGGACCATTTGTTAGTAAACGGTGAGATTGGTGGTTACCAAGTTATCATAAATAAATAAATAATAATGCTCTCTCGCACTCTTATTAAAATAAATTTAAGAAATCGATTTACAAAACCAAATTTTACATAAATAATTTAATTAAAATAATATGACAATGACATTTTAAAATAATAAGTTAGTTTGATAAGACTTATCTAATTTTAAATGAATTTTCCTATATGATAAATTTATCACCTCATTGGTATAATTTTTTTCCATAAAAAAACCCAATGGTTAGCCATAAATGCAGTCAAATTGATATTTTCAGTTTTCAACTAAAATTAAATTGGAGTAATGCAAGAGATTGAGTTTTTAATTTATAAATTCTTAAATAAATTACTTCATTGGAAATAAATTTAATTATTATAATTTTAAGGTTTTTTTTTTTTTTTTTGGGGGTCAATATATAAGAGAGATATTTACAACCAATCTATCATGCCCAACTTCTCTATCGAAATTGAACCAGTGACGTCTATACAACTATTAGATCAAATATCCTAATTTAATTTTATGAATTTTAAATATTCTCCTTCAATTGCAATGATAATAGGGCTAGTGTATATCTCAGGTACAAGGCTATTCATTGTTCAAAGTTTCCCGATTTCGATACAATTCTAATTTAATGCCAAACATAGGTGTCGTTGGTTTTTTTCCACGTTACATACAAAAAAAAATAAAAAATAAAAAATAAATAAAAATTGAGGATAAACTACAATTCTAGTCTGTAAAATATAGATTCATTGCCACCATTTTGGTCCCTTAATTTTTAATTTGGTCAATCAACTAGGCCTAACCTAATTAACCACCATGACTTTCTTAAGAACTTAGTCCCCAGGGGAGGTTATTCAACTCTTCTTAGGGAGAGTTGAATTTACAAAGGGTGGAAAGACTAACTTTTAAAGGTGTTAATCTAATAATTAATAACTAATTTTAGTATATCAAAATTTTGCTTCAAAATTGCCAATTTTAGTCAAATTAATATAATCTCAAAACGGTTGTTTAAATCGTTAAGAAAAAATAATTATAAATTTTACTATGGTCCTAAAAATGTATATTTTGTGTCATATTGGTCTCTCAAGTATCAATTTTATCAATTTCGTACTTTAATATTGTATGGTTATGTTTTATTTTCTTCATTAATGTTTCATGACGGACAAAATTAAAAACTTCAAGGACCAAAGTGATACGAGTGACAAGAAACACATACTTTTAAAGAACTTGTGTGTATTTTATTACAATTCCGTTAACTATTTAGACGGTACGCTTAGAATTGGAACAAATTGACTTAAATTGACATTTCAATGATGAAATTGACAAAATTAAAACTTGAAGAACCAAAAAGACAATAAACGCATACTTTAAGGACTAAAAATATATTTTGTCCAAAAATAAAATATGTGAACCTTTTGTGTATAGATATGGTACGATTGTAATTTCATTAATTGCCTTAAATAATTATAGATGATTGTTGTGATTTTTTATCACTAACTACTTTGCTTTTTTATTATTTTCCAGATCATCCCATGGACTTACATGCTATTGTATTATTTCTCTGTCTATGCTCTCACCTTGTGGGACACAATGGAATTGAAGGAGACTGGAGGAGTTTAACTAAAGAGGAAGATTTGGAGTTGGAGGAGCAACTTAAGCATCTCAACAAACCAGCAGTCAAGACTATACAAGTATTTATTCTCAACTATTATTAGAAACATTTAGACTGCGTTTGGATCACTAATTTAGATAGAGAAATGGAATAGCTAGGTAAAGTATAACTATATTTGATTCACTTTTCACTCTTGTTTTCTATTTTCTTTTTCAAATTCATATATAAATTTAAAATCCAAACACAGTCTTAATTCAATTTTGCTATGCTTGTTTCATTGGAGTAAATTATATTTGATTAATAGACTTGCCATAATTGATGTTGATGTTATCAGTTGCATATCGTACCCCAGTTTGAAATGTTCCTGGACTGGGAAATTGGTAAAATCTTATCCTACCCCATGTTTGTCTGGAATCACACTAGACATACATACGTAGTGTAATGACCATAATGGGAGAATATTTTGGTGCTTTTACCAATGCAGACCCTTCTTAATCTCTCATTTGGTTTCTCATCACCTTATAGAGATCAATAATCAGTAATATCCCATACTTAATGTCTTATTTTGTATCTACCTCTTATGGAACTTAATAATCACAATATAAAGGATATATAGAGACAATCCCAAACAAACACAATCTCTATGTACGGCATGGGATCCTTTTGTCTCTAATATGGAATGAATTAAATTTATATCAAATTAACAATAAAATATTAAACTAATTTTTTAAATTAAAAAGTTATTTATTGGGTAAAAAAATCTATCTCTTCAATTTCAAATCAGAACATACATATCTATCAACAAACTATTGTCTCAAACATAATAAATAAAAATTTAAGTTGAGCCGGTTTCCTAGGATGTCCTGGGACTAGTTTCGAGGACATTCAATTTCAATATTGTCCAGTTAAATTTTCTATGAAAATCAAATTGCAGAGATTAATAGGCAACTTAGGCCTAATATCATGGATGTCTTGAATTGTAACCATCAAATTTGACATTCTAAACTTGAGAATACAGAATACGGTATTATTATCTTTGTGCAAAATTGTGAACAACCTTTCATGAATTGAACAATTGTATATAAAAATTAACAAAAAGATTGTAACATTTACAGAATAATTATGGAGATATATATGATTGCGTGGATTTCTACAAACAGCCTGCATTTGATCACCCTTTACTGAAGAACCACACTTTTCATTTTCAGGTTTGTCTCCATACATCCTCTCATCTCCAACACATAATTGAAGGCTACTAAATTATTTATTCAACATTGTAGTTCGCACAATAGTTTTTGGGATTACTGCACATCCTAAATTCGAATGGAAGCACATCCATATGCACACACTAAAGGGGAAAAATCACAAAGATTTGCATAAAAAAGAGAATATACTATGAATCATAGTGAGTACAACAACGAAACCAAAAACCTTTAAAATTTGACACCAATACCAAAGTCTTGAAACTCTGCCCATTTCTCTACTTACGATTAACTAATTCCAAAATCTACACGTTCTTACTTACTCACTATTATTGTCCCCGGAATTTTTTCATATCCCCTACATCTTTACAAGCCATCTCAATCTCACACCTTTACAATACTTCTTTTTATTGGCAAAGGGAATAATTGTATTGATCAAATACAATAGATAAAATGTAATTTTGGGTTAAGCATCAATAAAAGAGAGGAGAGTGTAGAGAAGATTCATATTTATAGGCAAACCATAGAAATGTTAGTCCCATACAATTAGTAAAACCCTACACATTGAATTACAAGTGAACTTTTGATTTCACAACCTAACCCAAAATACAGTATGGATCTTACAAATTTGATTTGATACACACCCAACACTAATAACTTTATGAGGCTCATAGAAAACAAGATATGCACGAACCCAACAGTAGAATCCAACTCTTGTGAATTTTCTGTAAGCCATTATGTGATCAATTTATGTAGAAGTCTCCTTTACCTTTTTTCGATTGAGTTGAATTGCAGATGAAGCCCACTTCATTACCCAATAGATCAAGAGATCAAGTTTCCTCAAAAGATAGCAAACCTCTACGTATAGGACTAAAGGGCGGAGGTTGCCCGATTGGAACAGTTCCAATTAGAAGAACTACTAAAGAAGATCTCATTAGAAAGAAACTTGCTTCAAAAATAATGACTCCGGCAGATGACACCGGTGGTGCTGATGTAAGTTATCCTAGTCAATCAAGATTATGTAGCTTCACAATACTAGTTTTGCACTATTGCTTGTTTTCTATATTTGGTTTTATTTGTTTATATGAATCACCTTCTTGAATGAGCTGTCAACACACACATAAAACACTCTAAACACATTTTTTGATCCTATAAATTGATTTTAGTCCTCATTTTTTGAAGCTATGTTTAGCCTCATCTTGTTGAAAGTTTTAGGCAAACTTTTGATAATAATTTTACTTGTAGATGTGATTGTTTACATGGCTTGAATCTGCACAACCAAAAACACTAAAAATTAAATCTTACAGTTAGGGCACAATGCATTTTTTGAATGAATAGAGGGAGGGGGGGGGGGAAATCAACAAAAAAAGCAAGCGCATACATATATACATGTGTGTTGGGTTGGTTTCCCTCGTAGGTGGATGATGGCCTAAATATTCGGTAAAAGCCCATGTGAGTCTCAAGCCTACATGGAGAGATTATGGTAGCGTTTGATTTACTTTTCAAAACTCAACTCTGTTTTTAAATCATGATTTGAATACAACTTGTTAACCAAACATATTTTTAAAATACAACACAAATACTTTCAAAACTCCTCTTTTTTTTTCTTTTTCTTTTTTTATTATTAATCAATCAATCACTTTTTCTCTCATATCTCTCCTCTCTCCTCTTACATTCTCTCACATTCTCTCACATTCTATACATCAATAAAAACAAAATTGCAAATCATTTCAAAATTATTTTCAAAACTCATAACTAAACAAATTTTCTCTTTTCAAATAATGATGCAAAAACTCAAAACTCAAAATATAACTGTACACTCAAATTATAATTTTAAAATTAAACCGAGGAGACAAAAACCCTCTCTACTACCCTAGAGAGAGAGAGTAGAGTGCAGCCACCAAATAGAGGAAAAAGGGAGCCAAGCAGTTTTTTGGAGAGATATGAGGAAAAAGGGAGCCAACCCTGTCTAGCTTTGATCAAACAGTTCGATCGGCAAGCATTCATGGTCCGATTGAGCTGAAATTTGGAAGGCGAGTTCACACTCAAGGCTCTAAGATCTGAATGGTGGAGATCAGATTTGGAGCATTCTGAATTTGGTTTTCTAGCTCGTGAACAATACCCTGTTTTTGTGAGATCTTTCCTAAACTTTGTAACTAGTTCTTTGGTTGCCAAGAAAACTTATTTGTAGTTGTTCTTGATTGTTTGCCTCTGGTACTAACTAGGGAGAACTCTTGTACACCCATTATTCTTTGATAGTGGAGATATTTGATGGACTACGGTCCCGTGGTTTTTTCCTCTCATGGTGGAAACGTTTTCCACGTAAAAATTGCTCTTGCCTTTTTTTTTTTGATCGGCAAATTGCTCTTGCCTTGTTGTGTGACTTTTAGATTTATTATTTTAAGATTATATATATATATATATATATATTGTGCTCTATTCAAATTGTTTCCTAATAGATTCACACAAAGAGGGAGAAATTACTTATGCTATTTTGTGCTAGATTCGGATATTTCGAATTGGCCTTTGGTTTTCTCCCAACAATATGGATATGTACAGATTCTCATAGTGGAAAAGGTTATAGGGAAAATATAAAAGTAACATATATGTTTTGGACATTTTTTACCCAGTATGCCATAGTTGAGACAATAGATGGTCCAAACAAATACAGTGGAGCGTCAGCGGTGCTTAGTGTACACCAACCAGATGTTGTGGGTAAACAATATAGTGCAGGGCGAATGATGATTGCAAATGGGCCTGATAGCTTACAATTTGGGTGGAGGGTAAGTTGATCTTCTTGCTTGTTGTAAATTTAACTTCTTACTTATTTTACAAACAATTTTCAGAAGTAAAAACTAGCTTCACATAGACAAAAGCATTTGTTGTCATTATGTTTTTGGTTTGTCTCAGGTGGATCCATCTTTGTTTGGTGATGCACGTACTCGACTATTCATATATACGAATGTAAGTATCATTGCTTTTTATTGCATATTATTTTGATTGACTATTTTTCTTAGTAGCTCTTACAATATATTCTTATATGTTTGTCTACCAAACAGGCAGGTCAATCTCATTGTTTCAATACAAATTGTCCTGGATTTGTGATTGTGGACACAGAAATAGCTCTTGGTTCAGGATTTTCAGAGGTCTCTATACGTGGAGGGACACCGGTTGCGATGGAAATCTACATCTTGCAAGTAAAATTTGAAAACTCTTAATATACATAAAGTCCACACCTAGACCACTGTATTGGCACATCAGAAGTTCCCAAGTCATGCTACCATTGTGTTAAATAATTATTACACCAATAATTATGAAACAAAAATCATAATTAAGTGATAAGTGGTAAAGAAATAGAATTTGCATTCTTCTATTCAATTATTCAATTTTGATGTCCATGGAAAAATATATAGGACCTAGCTAATGGAAACTGGTGGCTTGGAGCTGCGAATACTAATATCGGATTTTGGCCAAAGAGCATACTTGGCGGCGGATTAGCAAACTTAGCTTCACATGCTGAATGGGGAGGAGAGGTATTTAGTCCACCGGGCACCCCAAAACCTGCAATGGGAGCAGGTTATTTTCTAATTGAGGACACCAGATATGATGCATACTTCAGGAATATTGCACTTAAGAGTCCAAGTGGACAGGATATAATAAATCCTCAAACATACGAGTTTACAAACAATAGAAAACTGTATGATGTGAAAGATGAAGGATACAGGGGGGCTCACTTTGGGCATCTGGTACTATATGGGGGCCCCGGAGGTTCCTAGAAGGAGAACACAAATTTGGTACTTTTAAAATTTCATTTTGGCATGGATTAATAATGTAAAACTGACCATCCCTTGTCCTTCTATATATATATATATATATATATATAATTGCATGTGCTTTGCAAGACTCAAGTGCTATTGTTTATGCTTGGGTGATGCACAATCCAACCCTTTTAGCTTTGCAAATTTTAATCTTCTTGACTATAATGTCATCAATAAAATAAAATAAAAAAATTGGATTATTCATACAGGACCTATTTTGAACATTTACGGGTGCTAAGCCAATGTAATAGGAATTACCCACAATTATTTATTTATTAGCACCCACACAGAGATTGTTTGAATATGATTACCAAAATTTTCTTACATAGATTAAGATCTTAGCAAATCATTATAAGAACTCAAAAAGATAAAAATAAAATAAAATAATTTGATTTTGTTATTTCATGGCTTAGCAAGACTCAATATACAACAAAGGGAAAAAAAATACCAAATGAAAAATAAAGCCATAAATCAAACTAACCAACCAAACCAAGCCTTAAGTCTCATCAAATGGAGTCGGCTACATAAATCAATCCAAATTAATCTAAATACAACAAAATATCACTTAAATATTCCTTTTCTTACATTTTTAACAACAAAATTACTAACTAAGCATATATAATCAAATTTATCTATCATGCAATGAATAATTTAGTTAACTGCAATATAGATTTGTCCAATTAATAATTAAACATCGAACTCTTTTTTCTAGAGTAAACTACTAATAGATCCTAATAGTTGGACTTAATTCCCATCAAGTCCTATTGAAAATTAGTAATAATAAAATCGTCGCTAAAAATCATTTTTTGTCACGATTGTTTTTGTATATGTCGCTAAAAATTGACAATTAGTGACTTTTTTTTGTCACGATTTTATAAATTGTCACTAAAACTTACAATTAGTGATTTTTTTGTGACAAAATTATCAAACGGTCATTGAAAGTTTAAAATTAGTGACTCTTTTTGTGACAATTTTTTAAACTATCGCTTAAACTTATAATTAACAACATTTTTTGTGACAAAATTTTTAAACTGGTGTTGAAAATTAACAATTAGCGACGTATTTTAATTGTGTTTGATGAAAAATACAATTAATTATCATAGGACCTATTGGACAATAAGTACACATATTAAGACCTACACGTAATTAGTGACATTTTTTGTGACAAAATTTTCAAACTGTTGTTGAAAATTAGCAATTAGCAACGTATTTTAATACTATTTGATAAAAAATACTATTAATTATCATAAGACTTATTGGACAATAAGTACACCTATTACGACCTATACCTAACTCCTATTTTTTCTATTGTTTGGTAACTAGTTGAATTATTTTTTGAGGGGCCTTTTACTATGGTTTGGGCTTTCCATTACGTGGGAATTTAAAATTAGAGCAATTAATAATTGTGAAAATTATAATTCAGTGGGATAATTATAAAATAATTACAATATAGTTATTTTTTATTTTTTATTTTTTTGTGCAGCAACACAAATAAAAATAACAAAATTTTTCATTACAACAACAAAATTTTGGACAAAATTATATTATTCCTTCTGTCGACATATCAAAAATAACATTAAAAAATAAGAAAAGAATACAGGGGAAAACATAGTTCTTCATGAATTCGATACGATTTTTTCAACCATAATCCTCTGCATGCCATATGCAAATTTCCCACCCCAGGGCCAATATTTACCATCTTCTAGTATTCATTTTATGCATTCATTAAATTGGGAAATAGCACAAAAAAATATCTCAATGATACTATCAAAAAGGAGAGGATCAACCGCAAAGATGGGGATGGTTGAATTGTAACAAATCAAAAATTTGTGAGATAATCTGTCATGTCACTATGATTAAATTAGAACAACTTTTTTAGGAGTCTGAATCTTTTCAATGCCAAATAGTCTGTCTATAATTTATTTTAACTTCCAAAAAAATACCCAATAGAATGATTAAAAAACAAAAATTAACAAAATCCATACACTTGGAAATAACCATGAATAATCCATATATATATATGAACAGATGTGACGAGATATATAATGAAGAGAGAAGGAAATGACATGAGGGCCTAGAATGAAAATTTTGGTGAATGAAGAAAGAAAATTTGGGAATATGTAATTCATAGATTGAAGGGCGTACCTGGAAATAGAAATCAAGGATTTAGGCAACTGTAGTAATTAGCTCCGTAGCTCCTTAATTCATTCCTTTGCTCAGTCTTTGTTAGAACTAATAGGGAAAAAAATTAGACCAAAAATGAAAATAAGTTATAAATGAAAATCTGAAAATTGCTAAATGTATAGGACAGATGAAAACAAAGAAGGTTCATTCACTCCTATGGAGTACCTTTCTTGGTTGGCTTGCATGCAGGATAAAATCTCAACTCATGATATTGGATGCTTCTGTTGTTTTGGCTCCAGACAAGGTAATCAGGCTATATGATTTGTCACGCCCCAATTTTAATTACACAGAAACATTACCAAAAGCCTGAAATTTAGGTCTTTTTTTTTTAATTAAAAATATTTATTACTATTGAGTAATAGAAACATAATAGTACTTGTCCTCTCTCATGATAAGTACACCAATAATAATAAAAACACATGCCAAGCTCCCGCTACGGAGTTACAAATAAATAAGTACAAACATCAAGGTACAAAGAGATTACACATAAGATACACATGAACTTCCTAATCCTTCAAGCCATCAATCTGAAATCTCTTCCTGTAAAAAAAAAAATGAAACAATAAGAGGTGAGCACAATTGCCCAGTAGGAATCTCATAGTTCTAAAATAATAACCATCCTATAGATAGAAATGATCATGCATGTAGGGTGATACCATATAGTAGGTGACATTCTATAATTTCAAAATATCATACATAGAGTACCTTTTTCTCAAATTTTATTTGAACATTTAAGGAAAACCTTTAACCATCAAAAACTATCCTTTTTATCAGAAAACCAAAAATCCTTTTTGGAAACGAACATGTTTAAGGAACCACATCATTTTATATTTATTAACACATTCCAAAATATTCTTCTTTTATTTCCCATTCTCCCATTTTCTAGTTATAACGTCATAACCTCAAGTTCAAGTTCCCTTAATACTTCAAAAACATCCCACATACGTGCTATTCCCACACATCTATTCATATTTGCTGTAACTCCTCAATACAAAAATCTAAATCTCTTTTATAGTCAATAATTGTTATCCTATACTCAACTCCTACTTATCTAACCACTACATCACATCCACACTTGCATTATCAACTATAATTCAACATATCACAACTATATTATATCCACATGTGCATTATCAATCATAATTCAACATACCCCAAGGATAACAGATCCTCTTACTTCAATTTCTCAATTAATCATAAAACAAAACTTTTAATTTTTTCCTTATAGATACAAACAACCTGATGAGTTCTTTATCACTAACCCCTTATTCAATTACCATTTCATTATCCATTCTTTTCAAATAACTTCTATATGCATTTCCATTCCGTACCCGTTTACACATCAAATGGTAATTTCACAAGTTCATCGCAGGTCACATATATTATCACCGACCTCAACACACGTCACAACACATTCCATCTTTTGCTGACTTGATACGGCGGGATAGCAAGCACCCAATTCATAGCACATTCCACCTTTTGCCGGCTATTATATGGCGGGAAGTGAACTCCCAAAAATCATTTTCACAAAAACCATGTCCTTTTCGAAAACTATTTTCAACCTTTTAAAAACCATCCCTCACATTTGCTAGCTATTATACAGCAGGACGTGGGCACCCAAAACATTTTTGAAAACCAACCGTTTTTTCACTTTCGCCGGCTACAATACGGTAGGACTGTGTGGACACCCAAAAACACTTTTCCCACATTCGTCCTATGATACGCCTAGACAGGGCAATTGGTCACCCTGAATTCAAACCAACCCCACATTTATCGGCTATTATACGGACGATTGTGGGCACCGAAAAACCATTTTTCAATTTTTAAAACAATGCCCCACATTTACCGGCTATGATACGGATGGTTGTGGGTACCGAAAAACCATTTTTCAACTTCCCACTTGGGTACCAACACAAGACAACCCAACACAACTCAACCCATACTCCACACACCCAACACAACTCAACCCAAACTCAACACGACCCAACACAACACAATTCAACACAACTCACCAAGATTCAACACAATTCAACATAGTCAACTCACCTCAACATACTCAACACAATTCTACATAACTCAACACAATTCAACATAATTAACACAATTCAACATAGTCAACTCACTTCAACCTAATCAACACAATTCTACATAACTCAACACAATTCAACATAATTCATGGTGAACTCTTAAACTTTCATTTCATCATTTCACCCCAAGGCTCATGCCATCCATATCATTAATAAATCATTTTCCCCAATCTTCATTTCACATTATAGCATGATTTACAATGTCCATAGTAAGGATTCATTCGCTAATTTTTAACATGATTTTCAAACACTTCCAAAATTCAATTAAACTTGTATATTTATAACTCAATACCTCAATTTCATGATTCTACTTTCAATTTGGGCAAAATCATTAATTATCATCATGAATCAACTTAGGGTTTTTAAGTGAAATTAAGCCCTTTCACAAAACACATTTTATTCCAACTCTTCTATTACTTTTACACCCAAACTCATGACCCAAGATCATAACCCAACAAATAAACCCAACTCTCTTCAAACCCTAACCCCCAACCTTGTGATTCATCACAATATGCATGAAAATATAAAATTTTGTATTTGTATAAAGAAAATACCACAAATCTATCCATAAACGAAGGTATTGAAAGAGAACTAGAAACCCCTACCTCTTGAAGCCAAGAGATGGCGACCCAAAAATCAAAGGTGACGAAACCACGAACCATTTGGACCAAAAAGATCACTCTAGGTGAGTAGATCTAGAGATCTTAGTGCTAAAAGCTTGAGTTTTGGAGAGAGAGTAGAAACTCACAGTTTGAGAGACAGGAAAGAGAAGAAAAGTGAAATGAAAATATGTTTTGCGCCTATTTATAGTAGCAAGGTAATAATAGAATAATAGCCCCAAAATCAAATAAAAAGAACAAGTCAAAAATCCCCCAAAAGTAGGGTCTAAACCAGCCCAAAAATCTGGGAAAAAAAAAACACGCAGGGTGGACCCTTTGGGCAGGAGGGTCGACCCTTTATGTAGAAAAGGCAATCTGGTGCAAGCAAGGGGGTCGACCCTTTGACAGGAGGGGGTTGACCCTATTTTCCAGCAACTAACACAAAAATTCTGCAACATAAGAGGGTTGACCCTCTCCCAGACTGTTGTCTGCCCTATTTTCCAGCAACACCTCCAGAAACTTCACCAACAAGTAAGGGTTGACCCTTAGGAAGGCTGGTGTCTACCTTATTTTCCTGCGACGCCTCCAGAAACATGACAACATGCAAGGGTTGACCCTTAGGAAGGCTAGTGTCGACCACAAGGCAAAGTTTCTAAGTTTCCAAGGAACTTTTGACAAGAACAAACACGAACGAACAAACCAAACGAGTTTAAATCGGATTGTACTCCTTCAAAACCAATAGAAAACAACTCCGAAAACTCCCAAGATAAAAATAAGGATATTAAACACACTCTCCAAAGGATTAAAGCGTGCGGGCGTTACATGATTGAATAACAAAATATCAAGCATAGAAAAGTCCATACAAACAAATGAATATAAATATACAAAGCAGAACAAAAATAGACCACAATTGACAATGAGGATTCCAATTTCTTCTTCTTTTTCATTTCCCAAGGTATCCCCAGGCTTCACCCAGGACTAATCCTCTAAGGTACGGCCAGGCGCCAAGGCGGGGACCTCACCCAAGAAAGTTTGCTGCATCAACAAGGACTCGAACCCGAGACCACTTAAGCGACCAGAGCCCCTTCCATTCAGGCCAACCTTCGTTGGTCCAACAACTTCTTCTGCATACATATAACATGACTTTCCATCCAAATATGACAAATTAAAGAGAGCAATCAAAATTCTGCTAACTACAAATATGATTTAAGAAACTTTGTCATTTCCATGACAGAAATAAACCCAGTCCTTCCATTGTAATAAAGCCAATACTTAAGTGTTAAATAGTTGATCTAATCTAACCTATTTATCAAGGCCATACTTAAGAAGAAGTGGCCTAAAGAGGAGAAAAAAATTGAAATAATGAACTGAAAAAAAAATTAAAAACATAAAAAAATGAAAGAAAGATAGAAAAGAAAGAGAATAGGCTTTTGATTGAATGAAATGTAATGTGAAAAAAAATTACTCAATTGATCTCACTGTTAATTGTTCTTGAACAGTTAATTGTTCTACAAGTTCTTTGAAGCAAAAGATATTCTTGAAAAATTAATTGTTCCACACTTAGTTCATATACATAGACACAAACAATTCCCAAACACCAGGTCTTGGGTGAATTGCTATTGCGACAAATGAGGGTAGAACTATAGCTTCCTGCAATTGCAATGTATTAATCCAATAGGCAAGTAAAAAGAATCTGAACAAAATATAAACAGAAAAATAATTCATATGTGCCATTATTCAATAAGGCTTCCAAAGAATACGAATGTGCCACGAGAAGCATAATGCAGGTGGGACACAAAATGCACCAAAGATAGAAATGAGATTATTCACTGGAAAAGTAAAACACTGACATTTAAACAATCATTAAAAAGATGATTCCTCATCTTTTCAGTGTGCATTAACAGACTCAGTTTAAGCTGCTAAACAAATCCTCTTCTCTTGCCAAATATTAAATAAGAGGTGTTAATTTCAATGGGGATCATCTAGATAACTAGGCCTTCTGCGGATGTTAATGTCAAGTAGGAGTTTCTCACTACTGTCTCCTCCACCCTTGGATGGTAGTCACACTTGCAAACTTGGATTGTCACATGGAAGGGAACAATTTATTACGAGAAACCTTCCTCCATTTATCATTTTCCAAACTGCTTGGATCTTTCCCCAATATCAACAAAAACACCATAACGTAATATGTACATGGTATATACCCTGAAAAGTTGGGCTTATTTCTCTTACCTATGCTGATAAAATCAGAGGAATTAAGATGGAGAGTTGGGGAAAAATGTTACCAGTAAACCGAGACACTGGTTGGTCTCTTCGATAAATCCAATTGGAAATAGAAAATGCCAGAGATACCTCTCCTTCCATTCAACTTCTTATTAAATACTATCAACATTCAAGAATTCAAATCCCATAAACTAACATAATTTCGTAAATAAAGGAAACCGAATCTGAAACTAAAACCCTTTCGCACTCGTACACCCATATCTATATTCACTAAGAATTCTATACTAAAAGACTAATACTACTCTCATAAAGATTTACTTTTCTGCTGGACTAAAAAATATCCAATTGTGACTAACATTCTGTAACAATACATCCAATAGGAATTATACAGGCTCCTAGTTTGCAAGGTAAAGCAAATGACTTCTATATCCATACTATAAACCCATTTGGGATTTCATCTAAATGGAAAAATAAAAATAAAAATCATCCATTTATAACAACATTAGAGATTAAATAGTGTGCGTAATAACAATATCAAAAAAATATATATGTATACATGTAGGTTGAACAAAATTCATCTGCTTATAACAACATTAGAGATTAAACAAACTTTTCATTTTGTCACCTGTTAGTACTATATAGTGATCCTGGTCTTTCCCGTCATATATTGTGTTCCGGACTTAGGTTCCAAGGTTGTTTGTTGTTGCCTAATTCTTGTTTCCATCCTTAAATTCTTCGTATTTGAGTTGTGGAATGTGTTGGTTAGATTTGGGACAGGTTGGTTGTGAGTTAAAACAAAGGGTTAGTTGTGAGTTGAGACAAAGGGTCCAGATTTTGGCTTCTTCGCTCGAGCGAGGCTTTTGTCGCTCGAGCGAGCCTTGGCTCTTAGCTTCTTCGCTTGAGCCAGCGTTATTTTGCTCGAGCGAGCTTTGTGTGGTGTGTCTCTTCACTGGAGCGAGAACTCTTGTGCTTGAGCGTGCGTCTACGTCTTTGAAAAAATTGAAGGTTGGTATTCTTCGCTCGAGCGAGGCGTTTGTCGCTCGAGCGAACGAACTATATGTTTTGTGTTTCTTCGCTCGAGCGAGGACTCTTACGCTCGAGCGTGCGTCTGGGTTGCAGACTTGAAGCTTCTCATTTTTCGCTCGAGCGACGCTTCGTGCGCTCGAGCGAGGTCCTTTTGTGTCTGGTCGCTCGAACGACCACTCATTTGCTTAAGCGAGCCCTGTATATATCAGTTCACAGCAGCGGGTTTATACATCACTTTTTTATCCTCTTTTCATCTCAAACCCTAGATCCGACTCTCTCTCTCTTTATATACTCATTCTCTCTACAAATATACCTTGTTTTAGAGGTTCTCTACCCTAGTCCCTTTGTGTAAAAAGTAGAGCTTTGTGTGGGCTTCACACTGATCCGAAAAAGCTTGAGTTTGGAGCAATTTCAAGTTTCTTCATCTTCTCCTTTGGGCTCCTAACTTTGAGGTAGGGATAATCTACTCATTTCTATGAGTTTTGACATAAATGTTAGTTATTTTGTATAGATGGTGGTGTTTGGGAGTTTTGAGTAAAGTTAGGGTTTGAATTGAAATTACAAAAGAGGGTTTTCATGTCTTTAGGCTATATTGTGTATGAGAGGTCTTGAGAATGGGTTCATTTGTGTTAAATTGATGAAATTGAGTATTTAGGACTTGATGGTTAAAAATGGGAAGATTTGCCCTAATTGGAAAGTAAATAAATTAATTCGTATAGATATGAAATTAGTTTTAGAATTATGTAATTGGAGGGAATTGTGGTTAAATGGTGTAGTTCGATTGATAAATCACTCACCTATGGAAAGTGTAATAATTTATCTGTTTGACAGATTTATTTACCTGTTTAGAGATAACTGTTTTGGGCTATCGGTGGAGGATAGTCATGATTGTTGTAGAACTGTATGATGATTAGGTGAACTGAAACTAATAAATTGAATTATATCATTGAATATGACGGTTGGATTAACACATTGTATATGTGCTCAAATTGATCATTGTACATGACAAAGTGTTTAAATACATTGCATATGTATTTTGCTTGGGAGGAGATATGGGATGTACTCCATGGTTTGGGAGGAGATAGGGGATGTACTCCACTATTTGGGAGGAGATAGCGGATGGACTCCATTGATAACTAAGTTGGCCGAAGTGTCCATGGTGAAAGTCCAGAAATCTTGAATACGTTTGAATGACGCTAATGACTGAAATGTTAATAATATTATGAGTTGTAGTCTTATTTTGAAGTGTTAATGATTGAAGTGTTGATAATATGAATTGTAGTCTCATTATGAATTGATTGGGATAAACAAATGGAAATGGATTGAAATACGGTTGTAAGTGTTGATTGGTCATGGAAAAGATGTATGTTGGTTTATAAGCATTAACCATTTGTCAAATGCTAATGTTTTAGTTATTTCTCATATTTGGTTTAGCATACCTCTGCTGGGCTTTGGCTCACCCTTCTTAGGACACCATTTTCAGGTACAGGGGACATGTCACATCCAAGGTCTTAGCTTGGGAGGTCTCGAGGCTAGAGTCTCTCTTTTGTTACTTTATTTATGTTTATATACTTTTATTTCCAAGATGAGGGCTTTATTTGTAAAGCGCTTCTGACTCTCTTTTGATGTAACCAAGTGTCTACTTCGAAACATGTAAGCTCGTAGGGCATTTATTTTGTTGGATAACATGTAGCATCTTTTGTAAAGAACACTCTGATGAATGTAGATATGATGTTTCTTTTATTATTTTTGGATCTTGTGCATGATTGTTTTAAATCTTATTTTGAGGGCGTTACATACTATTTGTAAAGCATAAGAATATAGGTTGAGCAAACATTTTGAAGCAAAAGCACCCAGAGAAAAGGAAAACTGGAGGATAACCAATCCCCTCATCAAACTTGCATCCATACATAAGTTGGTAGAGTAATGAAGGTGAAGCTTTCACAAGAATATTTAATCCAAAAAAATTGCAATTACCTTAAACTAGTGTAATTGCACCGGGAAGCTCATTTAGATTGAGGTTTCTTCTTGCAACACACTTTCTATCTTTCTGGGCATTAAATTGCCTGTTGATTAAAAAGAGGAAAACCACGAAAAGGGAACATGTGTGGAGAATGTGTTAGAAGAGGGTGGATTCAGGATTCGAGAAGTCGAGAAGGCAATAGGGTGGTTCCAATAGGCAAGTTATGTTAGATTTTTCATGCTATCAATTAAAAGTGCATAAACTTTAGTTAAACCTTTTTAATGATTGGGTATAAATATAATAGTGAAATCATGTGATGGTACCACTAAATAATGTGAGAGTTCTTACATCGCTGCTGTTGCAAAGATAATATAGTTCAGTAAGCGAGAGAGACAATAGTAGTTTACTTAATCCTAAATATATTTACAAGATTTAATTGGCTAGTGATACCATGATAAATGATTTGTAACTAGAAAATTTAAATATAAATAGCTTAGAATAATGTATCCATAACATTTTTAAAACTATAATTAAAGTAATAGATGTTCTGATTAAAAATAAAATGATCACATAAATTCTTTTTGTATATTATTCTATCATAAAATACATTCTTTGGAGAACTATTAAAGAAACAGTATTAGAAACAAAAGAAACTTAGCGTAGCCAGGAATTAGTGAAGAGAGGGCACAAATTAATGACGACATTAAATTTTTTTTTTTCCATAATAAACAACAATGAGATATTATTAAACTTAACTATTAAGAGTTCATTTGGATAAATGTGAATTTTAAATTAAAGGATTTGATTAAATTTTATACAAATATTGGGGAGTAACTATTTTATAGGTGGATTGGAAAATTAAAAAGAAGATAGGTTGAAATGGAAATGAAATATTTTAGTAGAGAAATTCTATAAAACATACCGCAAAAAAAGTGTCTATCATATGTCACAATTATGATTTTCGTTGTTTTTATTATAACACATTATAGAGATATAATTTTGTTATAACTTCTTGTGGTTGTTATTTTGGTTATGACTATATATCAAGTAATAGTTAGTTATGACTCATTCTGATATTAGTTATGACATATTGTAATTTTTTTTTTTAATTGAAGATGTGTTGCTTGATTATAATTTATATAGTTTTCATTTTAATTATGAATGGAAAGAAACACATGGAGGATAAACTCCACATGTCAAATATAACTAACAATCCAATAAATTCTATATCTTTATTGAAATTAATTATGTTTGCATGTCAATAATGATAGGCATCACCATTATATTGAAATTTTCATAAATAATAATATGACTTATCATAATCTCTTTATTTTCAATCAAAATAACCATTATTATTCAAATAATTTCAAAATGTCATCGACATTTTACTTTAAATAATATTTTTATAAATTTTTTTATTTAAAATATTTTCTTTATATTTAAAAAAAAAATCCCGAAACCCGGGGGGACACGTGACCCCCTGGACCCTATGTGCCTCCGCCTTGTCCATTGTCAAGGCTATTCAAGGGAGCGAGTATTTGCTATCAGATTTTGGTTATATTGTGCAAGAGATTGCGGAGACAAGCATGGGCTGCAAAAGCTTGTGGTGGAGTCAAAAAAATAGTTTAGAAGAGGCACTTGTTAATTAAAATTTTGAAATTTTTTCTTCATAATTAATAACAATAGATAATAATTTTTAAATTAATATTATGCACAAAATCTTAAATATTTAATATCAAACTTTACAAATTTTGTTTTTACAATTGACCTTGTAAAAAATCAAAATTGAAAATATATGTTCATATTTGTAACTAGTGTATCATAGGTAATACAAAAGAGTCTTGTGTGTCTTATAATAGATTATATAAGTTTTTAGGCCATGTGGTATCCGGGGAAGGCGTGACTATACTGTAATCACCCTCACGCTATCCTAACCATACTCATATGCATTCGTGTGATTCTGTCTTGTAAACTTGCATTTCGAGTTTTGTTCTTGTTCGTTTAAGTGTTACAGTAAGTTTTGTACCTTGCTTGGTTTGGGTTTAGCCGAAGTCATGTTAGTTTAGAATTATCTTGGAACCAATTTGTTTGGCCTCCACCTTCGCCCTGACATATTGGTCGAGATGTCATTATCTGGGCCGAGGTGTTAATCCCCAAGGCCGAGGTGTGAATCATCTAGGCCGAGATGTTACCTTTGAACCTAAGTGATCTTGTCCCGGAGAGGTATGACCTAGATCAAGGTGTGGCACATCTAGGCCAAGGTGTGGCACAGCTTAGTCAAGTGTTGTCCTTCCTAGCCGAGGTCATTGTTCCCTACTTGCCGATGTCTTGCTATTAGCCGAGATCATTACTCGCCAGAGTGCCCATGCCGTCTTGCTTGTTGAACACCCTTTGTCATAGTTTTATCTTGTCACTCAGCCACCTTTCTGTGTAGCACCAACCAGCCCCTGCCACGTGCCTCTGTAGAGGGTTAAGTCAGCCAGCAGACTTAGAAATGTATCATTTTGCTATATGTCTTTGTTTGTGAGGAGAGAGAAGCTCTAGAAGAAGAAGAAGAAGTTTAGAGTGAGAGAGTGGGCTTTCGAGCTTGATCCCTAGAGATCAAACCATTAGATCCGCGCATTAAGGTTAGATTCTTGATTTACTCTTGTCATTCTTATCGATCATCTAGCTGCATTGCATGATCGAACCCGTTTTGCATGCCATGCATAGATTTAAAGCTGGTTTTAGAAAGAGAAAATGGTGTTCATGTGTTCTTGAAAGAAAAGCCTTGTTTGATCTGAAAGTTTGCATTAAGTTTCATGTTTTTACGTTCGTTCTCACTAGATCCTTGAATATGGGTGCCCAGGTCCATGTTTTTAAACTCATAGCATGAAATCTCAGATTTTGTAATAACAAATCACGATCTTTGCATTCATCTCCCTCATGTTCATGTTCTTCAAGAAAGGGAAACCCAGATTTTTCCCGACTTCGTTCCGTTGAATGTGGCCATCGAGACAACACCTCGGCAAGGAGGTGTGGGACCTCGGCCTAGACCTGGTAGTTACCTGTTTCCTCGAGATAAAGAACTGTATTTATTTTGATTCGACCTAGTCTTGAGGAATGCCGAGATCATCTGCATGCACGAGAAACTTGTTTGAAAGTGCATTCAACCTACTTTGCCATGTGTTTGTAAGGTTTGGACTTGCCTTGACCCCGACGTTTGAAGAACTATGTGAGTGGTATTTTTAATAAAGCTATGTTATAATGCTTTGATAAAAGTCTTGTTTTGCTTTGTTTTGGAAAGTACTTATAAGCATGAATGGTTATTCGAAATTGGAAAAATATATTTATATTATCTTGTTTTGATGACATTCTTGGAAAGTTCGTACGTGCTAAGGGACTATAAGCATTTGTAGCACAAAGTTTGGAAGTCCGTATGTGCTAAAGGACTATAAGCACTTGTAGCACAATGTTTGGAAGTCCGTACGTGCTAGGGGACTCTAAGCATTAGTAGCACAAGTCCTTAGTGTCCGGGGACTATAATGCAACGACACCATTGAATTGAGATATCTCCCTCGTCTTGCCTTGCCTTGTCTTGTCTTGTTTGCCACTGACGGTTTACCGCGTGGGTTTTGTTTGCCGAGATGTCATCACTTGTATTATAATGATGTTAGTAAGCATCCTTTGGAACTTGACAGATTTGCTAGATGGACTTGGTTTATCCTTTGACTTGCACTAATTATGTTATGTATTGTTTGATAAAGATCTTGAATGCCAGTCATGCAAACCCCTTTATTTCTTATATCATTCACTGAGTGTCCAAGCTCACCCTCTCTATATATATGTAGGTGATGAGCAGGAAGGCGGTGACGCCTAGGTGTGACTCGCGAACTTGTTTTGGGTTTTGTTATGTCGGCCTAACTTGTCTTCATGTCGGCAGTCTTGAAAACTATGCTTCTCGGCTTATAATGTCTGTAATTTACACATGTCGGCTGGAGAAGCCTTTTGATCAAGATGTAAAATGTATTTTGTATTTTATTGTATTTGTATTCAAGTTGTAATATTACGTAAAGTTGTATGCCATTCCATGTAACTTACGCACTGCTCTTATGGACCACTTGTATTTTAAAATTATTGCTTCCGCACTCGTGAGCCCCATATATATTCATACTCTATTTGTGTGTGTATTTTGAAAGTTGGCCTTCGGTGATCTCGGATTACTGGCCATCACGGCACTAAATTACTAGGGGCAGTTTGGGGTCGTGACAGATTGGTATCAGAGCACAAGTTCCTTATAGTACATTATTCACACACTTTGAGTCCTAAAGAGCATAGGATGTCCCTTAGAATGATTTTAGGATTGCATCATGTTGCTTGTTACTTGACAAGGTGTACATCATCTCGGCATAACCATTTGTTATTTGCATACATGGTTCTTGGCTCAGTTTGTTTTAAGGTTGCTTTTGCCTACTCATAGCATCATGAGGAGAGGTAGACCATCAGTTGGCCGAGATCAATCAGAGGATAGATTGGACAGACTAGAAAGACTAGTTGAAGGTTTAACCCGTGAATTGAGGCAGATGAGGCAACAGAATGCAAGCGCTACATCTACCCCGGCCGAACAGACGGATGGCCGACATGCAGCTCCACCTCTTCCAGTGCCCCAAGTGCCTCCACAGCCAGCCTTGTATGGAGAAGGGACGATGACTTTGATCAAAGAGTTCAAGAAGATGAACCCACCAAGATTCGCAGGGGGCATAGAGCCGATGAAGGCCGAGGCGTGGGTTTTAGAGATGGAAAAGCTGTTCGAGATCTTTCCTAGCACCGACACTCAGAATGTGACATTACCAGCATTCACATTAGACGACGACGCTCGTAGGTGGTGGATGATGATCCGGGAGGCTAATCCTGGTTTAACTTGGGCCAGATTTTTAGAACTGTTTTACAACAAGCATTTTCCGCTTAGTGTTCGAGATCGCAAGGCCACAGAGTTCCAAACTCTAACACAAGGCAACAGAACAGTGGCAGAGTACGACCGTGCCTTCACCGAATTGGCGAGATATACGCCTCATATGGTCAGTGATGAGTATAGGAAAGCCAGGAAGTTTGAAAGTGGGCTACGTGGACCAATTCAGGATCGAGTCAACATGCTCAATATGCCGACTTACGCCGAGGTGTTAGACAAGGCCATCTTGGCAGAAGCTAACTTAAACCGATATCAAAGTTCAGGAGAGAGTCAGAAGAAGAGACAGAACTATGAAGGTCGTCAGATGCCGTTTAATGCCAAGAAGAAGGCGAATGTGGGCAGTTCCAGCAACTCAGATCGGGATGGAAATGCTAAGCCGACGTGTGCGAATTGTGGGAAACTGCATCTAGGGGTTTGTCGCTGGGCGACAGGAGCCTGCTTTGAATGTGGCGAGATAGGCCACCGCGTGAAAGACTGTCCAAAGGCAAGAGCTGGTGATGGTAAGAAAAATGGGAGCACCTCGAGTTCTGCACAGGGAAGCAACGTCGGAAGAACACAAATGAGACAGGGCAGAGTTTTTACTTTAGTGCCAGGAGACACCCAGAAAGCTGAAACGATAGTGTCAGGTACACTCTCAATTTGCTTTCAAGTTGCATACGTCTTGATTGATTCGGGCTCTACACATTCTTTTGTACCTGTTAAATTTGCTGAGAAGTTGAACAGACCGTTAGAACCCCTTGATTATGTGCTATCTGTATCTACTCCATCTGGGGGAACTATAATTATTGCATCCATATATAGGGCGTGTGTTGTGGTGATTGAGGATGTAGAATTATTAGCCGATTTGATGCCATTAAGCATGACTCACTTCGACGTCATATTGGGAATGGATTGGTTAGTAGCGCATCATGCATCCATTAATTGTGTTACTAAAAACGTTACATTGAAGACCCCAAACAAAACCGAGGTCTTTTTCCAGGGTAAGGGAGTAGTGCCCCCACCCTACTTAATCTCATCCATGAAAGCCTATAAGTTGATCCAAAAAGGGTGTCAAGGTTATTTGTGCAATATATTAAGTAATTTGAATGGAAGTGTTGAGTTAGCCGACATACCAGTTGTTAAGGAATTTCCCGACGTCTTTCCAAATGAGCTGCCTGGCCACTTAATCGACAGAGAAATAGAGTTTACTGTGGACCTCGTGTTGGGAACACAACCTTTCTCCAAAACACCCTATAGGATGGCCCCTGCTGAACTTAAAGAACTGAAACTACAATTACAAGAATTGTTGGATAAGGGATTCATTAGGCCGAGCACTTCACCGTGGGGAGCACCCGTTTTATTTGTTAAGAAGAAGGATGGCACCCTTCGCCTTTGCATTGATTACAGAGAACTCAATAAGGTAACCATCAAGAACAAGTACCCATTGCCTAGGATTGACGATTTGCTTGATCAATTACAAGGGGCACGAGTCTTTTCCAAGATTGACCTTAGGTCGGGCTACCACCAGCTGAAGGTTAAAGCCAATGACATTGAGAAGACTGCTTTTCGGACAAGGTATGGCCACTACGAATTTTTGGTAATGCCTTTCGGAGTAACCAATGCTCCTGCAGCGTTCATGGACTTGATGAACAGAGTCTTTAAGCCGTATTTAGATGAGTTCGTAGTTGTTTCTATTGACGACATATTGATCTATTCCAAGAGTACAATTGAGCACGAGAATCACCTGAGACTTGCCCTGTAAATCTTAAGAGACAAGAAGCTGTACGCCAAGTTGAGTAAGTGTCAATTTTGGCTTTCCAGTATCTCATTTTTAGGGCATGTGATTAATGAAGAGGGAATATCAGTTGATCCGAGTAAGATTGAAGCCATTGTGAATTGGCCGACGCCGACCAACGTGTCCGAGATTCGTAGTTTTCTGGGCTTGGCGGGTTATTACAGAAAGTTTGTGAAGGACTTCTCAAGGATAGCAGTACCATTGACACAACTAACTAAGAAAGGAACAGCATATGAATGGAACGATGATAGAGAATCGGCTTTCCAAGAATTGAAGACGAGGTTGGTTACGGCACCAGTTCTTGTACTTCCGTCAGCTAATGAGGAATTTCAGATTTTCACTGATGCTTCACATAAGGGTTTGGGTTGTGTATTAATGCAAGGGGGCAGAGTCATAGCATATGCATCTCGTCAGTTGAAACTTCATGAAAAGAACTATCCAACCCATGATCTTGAGCTAGCAGCCGTGGTGTTTGCTTTGAAGATTTGGCGCCACTACTTGTATGGAGCCTCTTGCCAAGTTTTTACGGATCACAAGAGTTTGAAGTACTTGTTCACCCAAAAGGAACTAAATTTGAGACAGAGAAGATGGCTTGAATTATTGAAGGATTACGACATGCAGATTCAGTATCACCCAGGTAAAGCAAACTCGGTAGCCGACGCATTGAGTAGGAATTTAGTGGGAAGTTTGGCATGCCTAGCCATGATTTCAGTGGAGCCGACTACTATTAGGGAAATAAAGGCAAGGCAAATGGAGGATGGATTCCTAAAGAAAGTAGCCGACGAGATTACCACCAAGCCGAAGGCGGGTTACACTCTTGAGAATGGAGTGCTTAAGTTTGAAGGAAGACTATGCGTGGCCGACGTCCCAGAATTGAAAAGAAGGATTTTGCAAGACTCTCATGGATCCAGATTTACAGTTCATCCAAGGAACACCAAGATGTATCAAGATGTAAAGCAAACCTTTTGGTGGCCGAATATGAAAAGAGAGATAGCCGAGTTCGTGTCTCAGTGTTTGTATTGTCAACAAGTGAAAGCGGAACATCAGAGGCCAGCAAGACTTCTCTAACCTTTGTCGATTCCTGAGTGGAAATGGGAAGACATCTCCATGGACTTCGTGACTGGTTTGCCGAAGACACAGAAAGGAACGGATTCGATTTGGGTTATAATCGACAGGTTAACTAAGTCAGCGCATTTCTTGCCGGTTAGGACTTTGTTCAGTGCTGATCGACTTGCTGTATTGTATATGAATGAGATCGTTAGACTTCATGGTGTACCGATGTCCATCGTATCAGACCGAGATCCGAAATTTGTTTCCAGATTTTGGTAGAGTTTACAAAGGGCTTTGGGAACCGAGTTGAGGTTTAGTACAGCTTTTCATCCCCAGACTGATGGCCAAACAGAGAGAACAATTCAAACACTTGAAGATATGCTTAGACTGTGTGTATTGAACTTCAAGGGAAGCTGGGAAGAGCATTTGCCATTAGTAGAGTTCGCTTATAACAACAGCTACCAAGCTAGCATTGGCATGGCGCCGTATGAAGCCTTGTATGGAAGAAAGTGCAGATCACCGATATGTTGGACCGAAGTAGGAGATAAAGCTTTGATCGGCCCCGATTTAGTTCAAAGGACAACCGAAAAGATTAAGCTTATCCAGCAGAGACTCAGAACCGCTCAAAGCCGACAAAGGAGCTACACCGACCAGAGAATAAAGGAATTAGAATTCGAAGTTGGGGATCATGTGTTCCTGAAAACCTTGCCGATGAAAGGAGTTTCAAGATTTGGGAAGAAGGGTAAATTGGCACCCCGTTACATTGGACCGTTTGAAATTCTCGAGAAAGTTAACCCGATTGCCTACAGACTTGCTTTACCACCGAGATTAAGTCAAGTTCATAATGTGTTTCATATCTCGATGTTGAGAAAGTATATACGGGATCCACTGCACGTGATCGATCATTTCGGGATTGTGGTTGATGAAGGCCTAAGCTATGAGGAAGAGCCGATACGCATCATCGATAGACAAGTGAGACGATTGAGAAATAAAGCAATACCGATGGTGAAGATTGAATGGAAAGAGCATTACGGCAAGGATGCTACATGGGAAATGGAAGAGGAAATGAAAGTCCGATACCCAGAGTTATTCTCGAACCAAGGTAACTCAAGTTTGGGGACCAAACTTCTTTAAGGGGGGTAGGATGTAATAACCCTCACGCTATCCTAACCATACTCATATGCATTCGTGTGATTCTGTCTTGTAAACTTGCATTTCGAGTCTTGTCCTTGTTCGTTTAAGTGTTATAGTAAGTTTTGTACCTTGCTTGGTTTGGGTTTAGCCGAAGTCATTTTAGCTTTGAATTATCTTGGAACCACTTTGTTTGGCCTCCACCTTCGCCCTGACATATTGGTCGAGATGCCATTATCTGGGCCGAGGTGTTCATCCCCAAGGCCAAGGTGTGAATCATCTAGGCCGAGATGTTACCTTTGCACCTAAGTGATCTTGTCCCGGAGAGGTATGACCTAGATCGAGGTGTGGCACATCTAGGCCAAGGTGTGGCACAGCTTAGTCAAGTGTTGTCCTTCCTAGCCGAGGTCATTGTTCCCTACTTGCCGATGTCTTGCTATTAGCCGAGATCATTAGTCGCCAGAGTGCCCATGCCGTCTTGCTTGTTGAACACCCTTTGTCATAGTTTTATCTTGTCACTCAACCATCTTTCTGTGTAGCACCAACCAGCCGCTGCCACATGCCTCTGTAGAGGGTTAAGTCAGCCAGCAGACTTAGAAATGTATCATTTTGCTATATGTCTTTGTTTGTGAGGAGAGAGAAGCTCTAGAAGAAGAAGAAGAAGTTTAGAGTGAGAGAGTGGGCTTTCGAGCTTGATCCCTAGAGAT
Organism: Camellia sinensis; assembly: GCF_055761805.1. Lineage (NCBI taxonomy): Eukaryota > Viridiplantae > Streptophyta > Magnoliopsida > Ericales > Theaceae > Camellia > Camellia sinensis. The sequence continues at coordinate 134,819,481 of NC_138973.1, forward strand.
CAAACCATTAGATCCGCGCATTAAGGTTAGATTCTTGATTTACTCTTGTCATTCTTATCGATCATCTAGCTGCATTGCATGATCGAACCCGTTTTGCATGCCATGCATCGATTTAAAGCTGGTTTTAGAAAGCGAAAATGGTGTTCATGTGTTCTTGAAAGAAAAGCCTTGTTTGATCTGAAAGTTTGCATTAAGTTTCATGTTTTTACGTTCGTTCTCACTAGATCCTTGAATATGGGTGCCTAGGTCCATGTTTTTAAACTCATAGCATGAAATCTCAGATTTCGTAATAACAAATCACGATCTTTGCATTCATCTCCCTCATGTTCATGTTCTTCATGCTCATCATGTTCTTCAAGAAAGGGAAAACCAGATTTTTTCCGATTTCGTTCCGTTGAATGTGGCCATCGAGACAACACCTCGGCAAGGAGGTGTGGGACCTCGGCCTAGACCTGGTAGTTACCTGTTTCCCCGAGATAAAGAACTGTATTTATTTTGATTCGACCTAGTCTTGAGGAATGCCGAGATCATCTGCATGCATGAGAAACTTGTTTGAAAGTGCATTCAACAGACTTTGCCATGTGTTTGTAGGGTTTGGACTTGCCTTGATCCCGACGTTTAAAGAACTATGTGAGTGGTATTTTTAATAAAGCTATGTTATAATGCTTTGATAAAAGTCTTGTTTTGCTTCGTTTTGGAAAGTACTTATAAGCATGAATGGTTATTCCAAATTGGAAAAATATATTTATATTATCTTATTTTGATGACATTCTTGGAAAGTCCGTACGTGCTAAGGGACTATAAGCATTTGTAGCACAAAGTTTGGAAGTCCGTATGTGCTAAAGGACTATAAGCACTTGTAGCTCAAAGTTTGGAAGTCCGTACGTGCTAGGGGACTCTAAGCATTAGTAGCACAAGTCCTTAGTGTCCAAGGACTATAATGCAACGACACCATTGAATTGAGATATCTCCCTTGTCTTGCCTTGCCTTGTCTTGTCTTGTTTGCCACTGACGGTTTACTGCGTGGGTTTTGTTTGTCGAGATGTCATCACTTGTATTATAATGATGTTAGTAAGCATCCTTTGGAACTTGACAGATTTGCTAGATGGACTTGGTTCATCCTTTGACTTGCACTAATTATGTTATGTATTGTTTGATAAAGATCTTGAATACCAGTCATGCAAACCCCTTTATTTCTTATACCATTCACTGAGTATCCAAGCTCACCCTCTCTATGTATATGTAGGTGATGAGCAGGAAGGCGGTGACGCCTAGGTGTGACTCGCGAACTTGTTTTGGGTTTTGTTATGTCGGCCTAACTTGTCTTCATGTCGGCAGTCTTGAAAACTATGCTTCTTGGCTTATAATGTCTGTAATTTACACATGTCGGCTGGAGAAGCCTTTTGATCAAGATGTAAAATGTATTTTGTATTTTATTGTATTTGTATTCAAGTTGTAATATTACGTAAAGTTGTATGCCATTCCATGTAACTTACGCACTGCTCTTATGGACCACTTGTATTTTAAAATTATTGCTTCCGCACTCGTGAGCCCCATATATATTCATACTCTGTTTGTGTGTGTATTTTGAAAGTTGGCCTTCGGTGATCTCGGATTACTGGCCATCACGGCACTAAATTACTAGGGGCGGTTTGGGGTTGTGACATATAGATTCATCCAAAATTGAGGTAGTGCAAGATTGGGCACAACCTAAGAATGTTTTCGAGATCCGTAGTTTCTTGGAGTTGGTTGGGTATTACAGTCGGTTTGTGAAGGATTTCTCTAAATTAGCTTCGCCTTTGACTAGATTTACGTGGAAATGGGTCAAATTTGTGTGGAGTGAGACTTGTGAAATGTTGTTCTAAGAGCTTAAAGTTAGACTTACCATCGCTCCAGTCTTGATTATTCCAGAGAGGGATTTAGGCTATTCTGTGTATTGTGATGCCTCACGAGAGGGTTTGGGTTGTGTATTGATGCAAGATGGGAAAGTAGTAGCCTATGACTCATGGCAGTTGAAAACACATGAAAGGAACTACCCTACCCACTATTTAGAACTAGCAGTTGTGATTTTTGCCTTGAAGATTTGGAGGCACTATCTGTATGGTGAGAGATTTGAGGTGTTTTCTAACCATAAGAGTCTGAAGTATTTGTTTACACAAAAGGACTTAAATTTGAGGTAAAGAAGGTGGATGGAGTTCATAGAGGATTATGATTTCGAGTTACATTACCATCCAGGGAAGGCCAATGTTGTGGCCGATGCCCTAAGGATATGCTTCAAGGATATGCTTCGAGGTTGTGTCCTTGACTTTAAAAGGTCGTGGTAGAGACACCTACCCTTAGTGGAGTTCGTCTACAATAACAGTTTCCAATCGAGTATTGGCATGGCACCATTTGAGGCCTTGTATGGCCGACCGTGTAGATCACCTGTGCGTTGGGCCGAGGTGGGTGATGCACCTTTGTTGGGCCCAAAGTTGGTGTGAGAAACGACGAAGAAAGTGGCACTTATCCGTAAGAGGTTGGTTATAGCCCAGAGTCGTCAAAAGAGTTATGCCGACCGTAGGAGGAGACCTTTGTCATTCGAGGTGGTTGATCATGTCTTTTTGAAAGTATCACTAGACGGGGCTTAATGAGATTTAGGAAGAGTTAGAAGTTATCCCCTCGATTTATTGGCCCTTTTGAGATCCTTGAGAGGATTGGGGAGGTTGCCTATCGTTTGGCATTGCCGCCACAACTTTTCGGAGTGCATGACGTGTTTCATATTAGTATGCTTCGGAAGTATGAGCTGGATCCATCTCATGTGTTGGATTGGACCGACTTAGAGGTAGACGAGGATGCTTCATACGAGGAGAGATCAGTGAAAGTCTTGGATAGATGGGACCAAGTCTTGCGAGGCAAGACAATTGTCTTAGTCAAAGTATTATGGAAACATCATGGGGTTGAGGAAGCAACTTGGGAGCGTGAATTGGAAGTTCAAGAGAAATATCTGGACTTATTTGTTGATGTTTGAGTATAAGTGGAAATTTTATTTTTGATTATGAACTATAAATGTTGAATATGTTTTGGAAATGCATGTTTAATTTGAGCATTGTATATGTTGTTTGAGTTTGGAAATGAAAATATATCATAAACATTGAATATGTCCTAGAGATATGAGATATACGTATTGAAATTAGTTAAATTTCAGAATATGAACATTGGTAATATATGTTGATGTGATATATTGTAGATTTGTTTTCTTGTGAGGAGATTAAATGGCTGGTGGGTGGGTCATGATGTTGTGAACTGAATTATAATCATTTGAAAATTGGGCAATCATGGTTTTGAAACTTGTACTAAAATTTCAGGGACGAAATTTCCTAAGGTGGGGAGGTTGTAGCACATGTATCCTATGGGAAAGTGTATTCAAATCTTTTTTTTTTTAATTTTTATTTTGGAAGTCTTTGGTGTTGTTATGGGTTGGTTTTGGAAGAGTACAATCTAATTTAAACTTGTTCGGTTTGGTTGTTCGCACTTATTCTTGTCAAAAGTTCCTTAGAGACTTAGAAATTCTATTCTAGTCCTAAGGGTCGACCCTTACCTGTTGGTGAAGTTTCTGGAAGTGTTGCCGGAAAATAAGGTAGACACCAGACTGGGGAGGGTCAACCCCCTTATGTCTGTGTGTTAGTTGCTGTAAAATAGGGTCGACCTCCTTGCTTGTGCAGATTGTCTTTTCTACCTAAAGGGTCAACCCCCATGCCCGAAGGATCGACCCCTGTGTGTTTTTTTCAGATTTTTGAGGTCCGAATGGGCCCTATCTAAGGGGGTTTTTGGGACTATTATTTTATTTGACCTTAGGCCTATTTCTTACTACTATAAATAGGCCCAAACCTTTTTTTTTTCATGATTTTCCTCCTATTTTTCCTCTCAAACTGTGATTTCTCTCTTCTCTCTCTAAAACTCAAACTTTTCCACTTAAATCTCTAGATCTACTCATCTAGAGTGATCTTTTCACCTTGCTCCTTTGAGATTAAGTGTAGAGCTTGTCAAAGGCTTCGTTTTGATCAGAGCAAAACATGGTTTCGTTACCACCGACTTTTGAGCTTTCTCTCTTCTCTCTTATCTAAGCTTGAGGTAGGGATGTTCTACTCTTTAATATGGGTTTTAATCTAGATATGTGTCATTTTTGCATAAATGGTGGAGTTGGGAAGTTTGGGTGAAGTTAGGGTTTGGGTTTGAATTTTTGAAAGAGGGGTTTTCTATTTGGGGCTCCATACATATATGTGAGGTCTTGAAAATGGGGTTATTTGTATATAAATGATGAAATTGAGTTTTAGGGGTTGATGTTTGAAAAGGGGGAGATTTTCCCTAATATGAGCTACATAAATTATTGGTATAAATAATGAAATTGTTATGAGAAATATGAAATTGGAAGAATATACGAGTGAGTTGTGTAGTTGGATTTGATAAATCACTCATCTATGGAAAACATGAAAAATTATCTGTTTGTTAGATTTATTTATCTGTTTAGAAATATCTGCTTTGGGCTATCGGTAGAGGATAGCTATTATTGTTGTAAAAATTGCATGAGTATTAGGTGAATTTAAACTAATCAATCGGATTATGTCATTGAATATGATGGTTGGATTAAACCATTGAATATGTGATTTGATTAGTCATTGTATATGATAACGCGTTTAAATACATTGTATATGTATCTTTGTTTGGGAGGAGATATGTGATGTACTCCATTGTTTGGGAGGAGATAGGGGATGGACTCCATTGGTAATTAAGTTGGCCGGAGTGTCCAGGGTGAAAGTCCTGAAATCTTATATATTTATGGGTGCTGGTTCCCTCGAACGTGGTTCCGTAAAATGACAAGAAATAGAAGTGTTGGATTTGATGAATGTATTGAATTGTGAACCATTGAGTTGTAGTCTCATATTGGTTGCTTGATAATAATGAATTTGGCTAATTGATTTACCCGAAATGGTAGAATGGAAATGAATTGAGATATTGGTTATCTATATTGAATGACTTTGAAAAGAATATGTCTTGGTTAAGAATGTTGCACATTTATCTGATGCTCATATTTTAGTTAATTCTCATATATGGTTTAGCATATCTCTATTGGGCTTTGGCTCACCCTACATGGGAAACCATTTTCAGGTACAGGTGACATGCCACCTCCAAGGACATAGCTTGGGAGGCTTAGGGGCTGAAGGCTTCACTTTTGTGATTTTGTTTTGAGTTGAATGTTTATTCATGTCGAGGGCTTTACCTGTATAGAGACTAGACACTTCTTTTGTTGTAACCAAGTGAAATCTCAGAAAGATGTAAGCCCGTAGGGCATATATTTTGTTGTTCTAAACTAGAGTTACATGCTATAGTTTCAAGTTGAACATTTATGAAAGTGTAATGCATGTGATATTGAACATTTATGAAAGTGTAATGCATGTGATATCTTTTGTAATATTAACTCTGATGAATGAAAATATAACATTTCTATTATGTCTTTAGGTCTTATGAATGGTTGATTTGTATAATACTTTGAGGTCGTTACAAATGGTCTTCTATATATATAGGCCAAAAACCAAGACCCTTTCATGTTTTGAAGGGCCAATTTTGAAGAGCCAAAACATATTCATGTTTTGAAAGGCCAATTGTGAATAGTCAAAATCCATCCATTTGTTTGAAAGGCCAATTGTGAATAGTCAAAACCCATTCATTTGTTTGAAAGTGTAATTGTGAATGGTCAAAATCCATTTAGTTTTTGGAAAGGTCAATTGTAAATAGTCAAAACCCATTTAGGTTTTTTTTTTTTTTTGAAAGGCCAATTGTTTCAAATTGCTAAATTCGGTCTAAACTAATTTGGCCAAAACGGGTATAAAGTTGGGATTAAAGCTTAAATCTGATTTTTTTGCTAAGAAATTCATAACATAGCACGTTATAATTTTCATCATTGGGTGTTCAAAAGAAAGCACCCAAGTCTTAGGGTCGGTCAAAATGGGGTGTCTACAGTTGCCCCTCTTTGACAGAACTCGAAGTCATTTCTTGACGTGAGTGAATGTCAAAGCCCGAAAACAACCTTTTGACAAAGCCACAAGACTTGGGCAAACAAACAAGATGCAAATGTAATTGGTTGAACCCGAAGGTTGCCCATGTGTCCCTATGCAAGGAATCAAACCAGCGTAGTTTAGGAGCAGAATGCAAGTGACATGCTCAAAATGCAGTTTGAAAGTTGGACTTACACGCTTCGCGAAGCCAATTGTTTGAAAATTCATGATTATGTAATGCAATGCAATGTCATAGAGTGATGATAAAGATATGAAGATGGAAACATGGAATGAAAGCTTAGTGCAAATGATAGGAAATAAAGGAAGATGTATCGCATACAAATGTGCATACCACACAAATGAAAGAGAGAAGTGCATTGCATACAAATGTGCATACCACACAAATGAAAGAAGGGGGTGCATCGCATACAAATATGCATACTACACAAATGAAAGAAGGGAGTGCATCGCATATAAATGTGCATACCGCACAAATGAAAGAGGGAGTGCATCGCATACAAATGTGCATACCACACAAATGAAAGAATGGAGTGAATTGCATACAAATGTGCATACCGTACAAATGAAAGAGGGAAGTGCATTGCATACAAATGTGCATACCGCACAAATGAAAGAAGGAGATGCATCACATACAAATATGCATATCGCACAAATGAAAGAAGATGGTGCATCGCATACAAATGTGCATACCACATAAATGAAAGAGGGGGGTGCATCGCATACAAATGTACCACAACACAAATGATAGGAGTAGACACCCCATTTTTGACCGTCCTTAAGACTTGGACGTCACCGTTTGAACACTCGGTGATCATCCATGTTTGTGTTCGTTTGGAGTTCCCGGAGGTCTCGGCTACGAGCCTTGCCTCAGGATCTCCGAATTCGACCGTTTTGTGTCTGGTTTTGCACCAAACACTTGCTTTTTGCCTTGGAAGGGCAGGGAATGCCTTCTGAGGCATCCCCACACACCACCGGCAGTAGCTAGAGGCCATCGGCTGGTTTTTGTCCCCATCGGCACTGAAGTTTGCCGGTCGGCATCTTTTTTTGCTGGTCGGCGCTATTTTCTGCCGGTCGACACTCTTTTTTGCCAAAATTGCATTTTTGGGCAGCCGACCACTGTTCATCTACTTTATGGAGATATTTTGTGCCAGCTGTGATAGCTGGCACCAACTCTGCTTCCCTCCATACACGTGTATGGAGGGATCTCCCTCTAAGCAAGCTTGTTGAATAAGCTTTGCAAGAGGGACTCCTATAAGAGGAAGGCTCTCCTCTTTGTTCTAGGTTAGAGACTTTGAAGGCAAAAACCAGAGCTTACATAGATAGATACACTCTCTCTCTATATTTCTCTCTCTCTCCTCCCTTGTGTGTGTTTCTTGGCCTAAAAGTGTGATTTTACCTTACTTTTGCACCAATACACACACTATTACACCTTGCTCTGAGATTGAGGACTTTGAGGGTTGATTCTTGAGTTTTTGGACTGTTTTTGATCAAAAGAAGGGGGCTGTCTTGGCTGTTCTTGAAGTGTGCTTCAAGGGTGAGCATTTTACTTTAGTTTCCCCAAACTTGCACTACTATTTTACCTATCGTTCTTGCTGATTTAGTTTTTCTGCATAACATAAAAAAGGCTTATATTTTCATGCTTTAGAACTTTCATTAAGAGTCTTTAGTGGTTTGAGTTCAAACTCACCCTCTTAGGCCTCATTTGGCCTTTTTGTTGCCTCCTTCGTAAGGCCCTATTTGCTTAAGTGTTTTGCTCTCCTCACCACTGAAAACCAGTGGATTTTCAGTGGTAAGGAAGGTGGTTTGAAGTCTTGCATAGGGGAGGGACACCCCTCTCCCTTCATTGTCTCATTTTCTTGCATTTTGGCTTAAAGGGTAACATGTATGCTTGCTTGGTTTTGGCCCTTTTTCAGAGGTTTTTGGGTGTTTTTAGGTCATATGTCATCTCTTTTTTTAGTCGGATTTGTGCCCTTTTGCATGCTTAATATACTTGCTTTGTATCCCCTATTTGGCCTAGAAATGTATCTCATGATTAGCCCATGATTCTTGCATGTGTTGGCTTAGTTCCATGAAGGTCTTGGCATTATTTTACCATGTTTAAGGTCTATTGGCCATCCATTTCAGTCATGCTTGCCTTGCTTTGTGTCATCTCTTTGTGTTTTGGCTTGTAAGCTTTGAGTATGTTGACCTCTAGCATGCATAGTTTTGACCATCCTCATGATTTGGCATCATTTAGGACCACATTTTAGTCCAAGAATCATGTTTGTATGTGTGCATGTGTGACCTCTTTCATGCCTTGAGGGTGTGCCCTTTTATGCCTACACATGAGCCTTGGTGCATACATCTCTTTGGAGCCACCGTAGCTACCATATTAATGAGTTTTGGAGTCCATTTTTGCATGTTAGATTTCTGTTTTGGCTTGTCTAAGCCATGCCATGAGTGGTCTTGTTGGTGGGAGTGAAGTGCCTCCCTTTTGGGCCATAACCGTAGGACCATTAGTTTGCTTGTTAGCATGAGTATTGGTCCACCTTTTAGACACTTTTTGGTCACTGTTTTCGGGTGGATCAAGGCCTACCCCTTTATGGTATAAGGCTCTCTTGCATGCTTGTCTTATGTCCATTGCATGATTGTCTCATCGGATGTGGTATTGCATTGATCCGATTGCTCAAATGGTCCATGTTTGCATTACATTTACATCTTGCATGCCTAGCATTGCATACTTGTCATATTAGTTGCATAACATTTGGCATGCCTTGCATTTCCATCTCATGTTGCATTTTGAGCCATGTGAGCATAACATGCATTGCATTACTTGGTTTGGGGTGTCAAACCAAGTGTAAGGGTCAAGGAGCATTCATACTATAAGTGATGTAATGCGGCTTGACTCTCGGTCACCGGGACCCTTGACTTCGGCATGATAGGGTCTTGGTCCTCATTTGTGTGATTGCATGCATTTTTACATCAAATGGCAAGCTTGATCTCTTGGGCTATCATGCACCATTGATGGCTCGAGGATCGAGGGCCATGCTTCCCTGAGTTCAAAGCATGATGGGAAGCATGACCATGCTCACATGTGCCTGAAATCCCATGTTGTATACTGTCTGTTCTCTGTTGCTGTCAAAACTGTCTTCTGCAGGAAGTTTCTGCCGACCGGCAAAATTCAGTGCCGACCGACAATCTTTGGATGGCCGATAAATCCAGGAACAGCCGGCGGAAATTGTGAAGTGCCGGTGGGAATTTCCCCTAGCCGGTGGTACTCTGCAGCATGCAAGGAACCTGTCCTAGGACTTTGACAATTTTTAGAGAGACATGACAGTATAAACAGAGGTGGCAGGGGTACGGTACGGGTTTTCTAGGCCAGCCGGGTTTCGAGCATGCATCATTCGCGTGTCCCGAGGCAGAGGCTGCGGCCACCCTTTTCCTTTCTTTTCGCATTCTTTCTATTAATTAATTAGAAATTCTGTAATAATTTTATTTGCTTATCATTCGGACTGTAATATTTATTTGGTTCCTCCGAGTGAGGGCAATTATGTAATAAATGTGCGTGAGTGTGTGTATGTCTTCCAACCTCACGTCTTTCTTCCCTTTTATTTACCTGCTTATAATGGTAGATTAGGGCATTTTTCGGATTAGCATACCTTATGCTACGCATGCGTGCATTCATGCATTCGTATTACATGCATCAGGCTCGGTGCATCACGCTAACTGCATTTGTACTTCAATTCAAAATTGAATACGTGCATCAAATTGATCGCATTTCATATGGCATGTTTAGGTTAGCCGAGCCTACTTTGATTGCACCCTGCGTGTGTTGCATTAGGCAATTTAACATGAGCTAGGACATGCATATTTGCTAACTAGTTTATTGTTTTCGCACGGAGTATGATGTAAGTATTTATGCTTTAGCATCCCGCATGCGTGTGAGCGTTGCCATGACAGTATGCTTGCCATGCGGCTAAGTGCTTATGTGATAAATTGTTTGAATGCCTGTGGGTGAAGGTTGGATTGTTTGAGTTGGAAAAACTCATTGAAATCCGTGTTTTAGCCTACTTGCGAGTAGCAAATTCAAAAGCGTTTTTCAAAACAAACGGATATGCAATGCTTGTTTCCAAATTAGACAATCTAGTCTATACTTGTTTGCTGTGCGCATAACATAGTAATTCTAGGCTAATAACCGGAATAAGAACACATAGCGTTTTCAAAATCGGATATCATGGTTAGTAGAGGCCGGTCTTCGGACCGGGCGAGAGGGGGTGCTCATAGCTGACCTTCCCCAATCGTACCCTAGCTCCCGAGCCGAGACAACTCCGGTGATGACGGACATGTGGCCTTCGGCACCGAGTCAGGGTTTCCTAAATTCTCCCATTTTAAAATATTTAGGTGGCGACTCTGTATCTGGCAAAGCAATCCATGTTTGGCACTTCTTTCAAAAAATCTGTTTTTCTCAAAACGATTTGCCAGATTTGGACTCTTTGGTTCAGATTAAGAACCGTGAAACAAAATCGAGTCTGAACTGTAGCGGGGTCCCTCACGGACTTGTTACAGTTTCTAGCGACTCTGCTGGGGAAATTTAGAGAGCTTGACTCGAACTCGTGATATCTTGTTTTTATTACGTTTATGTGTTTCTTTGCATTGCATGTGCATTGGTGCGCCTAGGAACACAGTGTTTGCCATCTGCCATTCCTGAACGGTTTGCCGGAGGCTTGTCTTGTCAAGACATGACCATAAGGCTGACCGATTATGGGCTCTGACAGTATGGGAACACAAACCCCGGTTTTTACCGGGGCACCCTTTTCGACCATTCGACCTAGTGCATATTCAGAAACCATAGTGACCATTCCAATCTAGGACAGGTTACTTACCCGATTATAGGTTGTTTGGAACCGCTGCGTGCGTAGTGAAACCCTAGCTCCTGACAAAATAAGACAGGGAAACCCTACCCCAACATAGGGGTGTTTTGGTTCTCACTTATCTGCTATGTGCTTTAGGGATGTATCTCTACAGGGAACGTACATATCAGTTTGCAAGATTGAGTATTAGACCTGAGGGCATCAGTATTAGTTTATGAGAATCAGTTATCCGCGGATACCAAGTTCAGTTCTGGGAACAGTGGATTCTGGGGAACAGTGATCAGTATCGGGGAACAGTGTGTTCGGCTTACCAACTGTGTATTGTGAATGCCCAACTGCGCGTTGTATGTGTTTATTTTATGCCGTTGTGCCGTTCGATTGTTTGTTTATTTACTGCTTTTTTTATCTTTTTGCTAGGTAGTTTAGCACCATTGCTTCCAACCCGGTAGATATTCCCCAAGCACTCTGGGTTAGAGGTCGTCGGCTCCATCGATCTGAGGATCTGGTAGACGGACAACCAGTGTACCGCTCCCTACCCCGGTTACTAGACGGAGGACAGCTAGGCAGAGAGCATCAGTTCAACAGTCAGTTCAGAGGGCCTTATCTACCCCACCTGAGTTCAGTAGGGATCAGGGTCCTGTTTCACCTACAGAAAGGGAACATATACCAGTAATTCAACCAGAGCAGAATAGTATGGCTAGCTTAGAGGAGATGGTGCGCCAACTCCAAGAGAGCATGAAAATGATACAGCAGGATGCTATTCGACAGGCAGAGTTCGCCAAACAGCAAGCCACGGTTGAGAGCGAACAAGCAGAGTTGATCGTGAGGTTACAACAGCAAAATGGAGCATCTGCTTCGCAACAAGTTCCTCCCCCACCAAGGGTTCTGGTACCCGAAGAAACGCCGAATCCCCGGAATGTCCAAGAGGATACCGACCTTCTAACGGGGCCAGCTCCGCCCCCGATCCCGCCTCAACTATCCGAAGCACCCACTCCTATCAATCAATCGGATTCTCCCTTCGAGTCCGAGGTGGACCCCATGGCATTAAAAATGCGCAAGCTCGAAAAGCTGTTCCAGAAATCCCAAGGTGTGAAGTCCATTCCAGACATTGGAGACGGATACACCGACGCAGCCATGACGCTGCCAGATCGGTTTAAGATGCCACAAATTGATCGTTTTGACGGATCCGGGGATCCCATGGTGCACTTGCGACTATTTTCAGACATCCTAAGGCCAATGGGCCTTACTCGACTGCAAAAGTTGTCTTTATTTGGCCGGACCCTGTCGGGTGTAGCGGCCACATGGTATGCCAAATTGGAGGATGACGTCAAGAGAAGGTGGGACGAGATGGCTGAGGCCTTCATCCTGCAGTACTCATATAATACACAAATCGAGATCACGACTCGGGATCTCGAGACAACGAGGCAAGAACCCAAGGAGAGCTTCTCAGAATTCGTAGCCAGATGGCGGGCTAAGGCTTCGATGATGACCTTAAGGCCCACGGACAAGGACCAAATTCGGATGATTGTGCGCAATCTTCAGCCGAAGCTAATGCAAAAGATGATTGTACTCCCCTTCCCTACCTTTTCTGATCTACATGAAATGGGGGTGCAAATTGAGGATGCCTTAAAGCAAGGATTGATTGACAATGACCGGGAGCAGCCTCGCAGAACTTTCAATCGTAACACTAATGCAGGTCCGAGTGGCACTACAACTACCAGGACCTCCGAAGTGAGTATGGTCACCACCAACCCTTCTCCAAGAAATATGGCAGCCGCACCATTTTCCGGTGCGTCCGGAAGCAGCCCACAAACAGCCAAATACCTTTCCAAAAATACCAGAACCTTCGCTCCGCTTTATATGCCCCTGTCCAAAGCTTTGGGGGTTTTGATCAGAAAAGGGCATCTGAAGCCCCTAGAGCCGCGGCCCTTACCAGAAAGACTCCCCGCTGCCCACAATCCGGCCAAGTATTGTGCATTCCACCAGCAACACGGTCACGACACCGACCTGTGCTTTTGATTGCGCCATGAGATTCAAGATCTCATCGATAACGGGGTGATTTTACCTCCTGAGAAACCCAATGTTACTACAAATCCTCTCCCCACACATAACCAAGCTCCACCACCCAAAAGGATCAATTTTATCCATGCTGGGGTCGTGTCTTACGATCCTAGTATCTATATCACACCTTCCTACCTACCTAAGCCGGAAGTTTTCCTTCCTGATTGCACCGATTTGTGCATGATGGACGTCTCCATAACCCAACCCAAGCCAGCGGTGGTGACCATCGAGAGCAGGAGAGAGAAGACTCCAAAGGAGAAGGGGGTTGTCGAGCCAGAGTCTGCGGAATCTGGGAGTGATGTGGAGAATGCTTATAGTCCGAGTGACTACATTTCACCGATGGGCCAGAATAGACCAGATGTGAAGTTTCCAGCAGGAGGAGAGTTGTGTGCAATCCAAGGGGACAATCCAGGACAGGGAACGGATGAGTTGACAGCTATGGAAGAGGATCTTGCCGAGTTCCAGTTTTACAGTAACCAAGATCCAGAAGACTCGGCCGTCAACTGGTTCGATTATGAAGAATCGACAGAGGCCACGGGATGGTTGGACGATCAGCCAGATGTGGTAGGAGAGTTTCAGTCAGAACAAGGCCCGGCAGGGGTAGGAATGTTAGTAACAGCCGGGAGGGTTGAAGAACAGAATGCATCGCCGGAGAGCGCCGGTGTCGAGAATTTCGCTCGGGATTGGAGCATTTCGAGTACGGGGATTATTGGACAGTCGGCTGCATTGACACAGTCGGAACAGGGAAAATTTGAAGATTGCGAGAGAATCAGGAAGGCAAAGGCCCATGTGGAGATTGAGACTGCTGCAAATACAGAAAGGGAGAATGCTGCGAGCATAGGAACGGAAGGTACTGCAAGTTTCAGAACAGTTATGCCGGAACCAGACAGGTGCCTGTCGGCCGCAGATGGAATGTGGTGGGAGGATGACGATCTGTGTCTTGCCCATACCGACGAAGATTGGGGGAATAACCAACCAGATGATACCTGGTATATCGGCGAAGTCGATCACATGACTAGGAGTGGACGGTATTTCAAGCCTCCACATCTGGATCAACCAGAGGCGTCTGGAAAGGATAGGGAGGCAGAGAAGCAAAAGGAAAAGCAACTCGAGGATGAGGCTGTATTGAGATAATTGAAGAAGATACAAGCAGACATCTCCATTTGGGGGCTGCTTATGGCTTCTCGAGTACATAGGCAGGCTGTCCTTTCAGCTATGGACAAAGCCAAGCTTTCCATAGACACCACGCCCGAACAGCTGGTGGCCTAGTTTTTTCGGGAGGGGCTGCCCCGATGTTGACTTTTTCTGATAAAGAACTGCCACCTGAGGGTGCGAACCATAACAAGCCACTCTACATCTCTGTGGAGTGCAGAGATAAATGGATACCCGTGGTGCTTGTCGACACAGGGTCCGCCATCAACGTCTGCCCGGCAAGGACAGCCTACGCGATTGGTTTAAAAGTCGCGGATTTTGTGCCAACGGCCTAGGTGATTCGGGCATACGACAACACAAGCCGGGAAGTAATGGGGACAATTAAGATTCAAACAAAGGTTGGGTCGGGACAGCACGAGATAGATTTCCATGTCTTGGAGGTTCCTGCAACGTTCAACCTACTTTTGGGGCGGCCGTGGCTGCATCAGGTAAAGGTGGTCTCCTCTACCCTACATCAAGTGGTGAAATACCCCTATGGGAAGGGAGTAGCCATTGTTTTTGGAAACTCGTCAATTCATCCGCCGCCGGAGGTATCTATGCCTGTTCTGGAAATCGAGCACGGTATGGAAGATGTGTTCATATCGGGTTTTACCTTGGCTGAGGCTCGGGTCGTACAGGACATCATGGCAGCTAATGAAGGGGTATACGTCAGTGCCCAAGTAGTCTATCTCATGAACAAACTCCAGCACATCCCCGGGATGGGATTGGGGAAGAGCGGCCGGAAAGGCGTCGCGGCATTGGCCGAAGTGCCACACAACCCTCATACCTTCGGATTGGGTTACCTACCCACCAAAGAGGACTGGATAAGGAAAGGAAAGGAGATGGCCGGAAGGGCTAGAGCGAAACAGATGGGGAAGCCCTTTGACTTAATGCACCGGCCCATTCAGGGTACCCTAAACGGACACTTCGTCCGGGAGGGAGAGGACTTTCCATTCTGTGGCTTCCCAGAGCCATGGCTGAATGCAGAGGGGAAACGCGTACCGGGGTTTGAGATTTTCTTTGACCTGCAGCTACCTGAGAATGACATCGCCGAAGAGCAGATAGACTCATTTGCCGAGGCTAAGCAAAGTAAGGAAGTGCAGTCTGAGGACGCTGAAAATGAAATGGGGGTAGCACTGGCGTGTCTACTTTCAGATCCTCCGATCGAACAAAAGTGCTTGGGGGATAACTCCTCGGTATGCATGATCGGGAATGAAACGGCTGCGGGCCTGCCATCAGCTATTTTGGATGCATCCATCGCACCTTCTCTCATCTGGCAATATGAAGAAGGATTTTTGTCCAGCAGCACCGGGTCAGGTAGTGAGCCAGAATCTGATTCCACCGAATCTTGTGAGTCGGAATCAGGTTCCAACTCAACTGAGTCTGAGTTCGGTATTCCTGGGGGTGATAGCCCGGATACCACAGTCCTGTCTAGGTCGTCATTTTCTTTCTCTTTTGAGTCTGTTGTAACAGAAGAATCGGACGGCTTGGAAGTATTTAATGAGAATGATGTGGATGTGGTTTCTGAGTATTTTTCTGTGCCTTTGATTTATTGCTTAAATCAGGATTTTCAAAATTTTGATGAAAACGACGAGGAAGAAATTCCTCCGGTTTTGCAACGATTAATTGATCAAGAGCAGGAAAGATTCGTTAAACCCTTAATGGATGAAATCACTACTGTGAATGTTGGTACTGAGAAGGACCCGCGGCTGGTCCAAATCGGGTCCACGTTGTCTTCGGAGGAGCGCGAGTGCTTAGTCGCTTTATTGAAAGATTTCAAAGATGTGTTCGCGTGGTCCTACGAAAACATGCCTGGAATCGATCCTGAGATTGTACAGCACCGGATCCCTCTTGATCCCGAGACCCGACCCGTCAAGCAGAAACTCAGAAGGATCCGTCCCGATTAGGCCATTAAGATCAAGGAAGAAGTCACCAAGCAAATTGATGCAGGCTTCCTGCTGGTATCCGAATACCCGACTTGGTTGGCTAACATTGTTCCAGTGCCGAAGAAGGATGGTAAGATCCGAGTATGTGTGGATTTCAGGGATTTGAATAGAGCTAGTCCGAAGGACGACTTCCCCCTGCCGCACATTGATGAGTTGGTAGATTTCACAGCGGGGCATGCTTTGCTTTCGTTCATGGATGGCTTCTCAGGATACAACCAGATAGTGATGGCACCCGAAGACCGGGAGAAGACTGCTTTCACCACCCCGTGGGGGACCTACTGTTACAGAGTGATGCCATTTGGGTTGAAGAACGCTGGGGCCACATACCAACGGGCTGCGACCACGATACTGCATGATATGATCCACAAGGAGGTTGAAGTGTACATGGACGACATGATTGTCAAGTCCAAAGAAAGAGAAGGCCACTACACCGCCTTGCAAAAGTTCTTCCAAAGGATCAGAGAATTTCGGCCGCGGCTAAATCCTCAGAAGTGTACATTCGGTGTCACGGCGGGAAAAATGCTGGGGTTCCTGATTACACGGAGGGGCATCGAAGTTGACCCTTCCAAAATCAAGGCCATCTTAGAAATGCCACCACCAAGGACTGAAAAGGAGGTGCGAAGCTTTCTAGGTAAAGTGCAATTCATAAGACGGTTTATTTCCAAATTAACCTTGACTTGTGAACCACTGTTTGGTCTCCTGAAGAAAGGAAAGAAATTCCAATGGGACGGCCGATGTCAAGCAGCTTTCGAACAGATCAAAGAATATTTACAGAACCCGCCCGTGTAGTCACCACCAGAGTCGGGGAGACCGTTGATATTGTACCTTTCAGTAACTGAGACTACCATGGGCTGTATGCTCGCACAAGAGTCAGAGGACAAGGTGGAAAGGGCTATCTACTATCTGAGCAGGAAGATGCTGGATTACGAGACCCGCTACACCCCGCTGGAGAAGGCTTGCTTGGCCTTGGTGTGGGCTACCAGGAAGCTGTGGCACTACCTGTTAGCTCACTCTGTAATGTTGGTTTCACGTTTAGATCCCATCAAATATCTTTTCGAGAAACCGGCACTTACAGGTAGGCTAGCTCACTGGCTGCTATTGCTTTCTGAATTTGATCTGAAGTATGTAACACGCAAGTCAGTAAAAGGAAGAGCAGTAGTGGAGTTCCTTGCCGACCACCCGGTTGAAGGGGATGAAACGGTTGAGTACCTATTCCCAGATGAAGCCATTCTTCATATCGAAGATGAAACTTGGACGATGTACTTTGACGGAGCGTCAAACCAGTACGGGTATGGGATAGGAGTGTTGCTGATAGCGCCGGACGATTCCCGTATCCCTTTAGCATTCAAGCTCCAGTTCAAAGTCTCGAACAATGAAGCAGAATATGAGGCATGTATTGCCGGCCTAGAAGCAGCCCTAGAACTAAGGGCAAGGCGGTTGGACGTCATTGGGGACTCGAACCTTGTTGTGTCTCAAGCAAAAGGAGACTGGAAAGTCAAAGAGGAAAGGATGATAATTTACCACCAAACCTTGGATTTGTTAATTCCTCGATTTGAGAAGCTAAATTTCACCCACCTAGTAAGAGAAAACAACAGGTTCGCAGATTCACTAGCAACTCTATCTTCCATGATAGACATCCCGTCCGGAGTCCGGATGCGTCCAGTCATTATCGACCAGAAGTTTGCGCCGGCGTACGAGTCAATTTCCGCCATAGATGAGGCTCAGGACGACAACCCCTGGTATTACGACATTTGGAACTTCTTGGAAAAGGAGGCGTATCCACCAGGGGCAAATGCCAAGGATAAAAGGGCAATCAGAAGAGTGGATGTTCAGTTCATCATCTGCGGGGGTAAGCTGTACAAGAGAGGTCATCTGGGAATGCATAAGCTCTGTGTAGAAGCTGAAGAATCGAAGCGCCTGATGGAGGCCATCCATGGAGGAGAGTGCGGTGCGCACATGAATGGAGTAACGCTGGCCAGAAAGATCCTCAGACAGGGCTACTACTGGTCTACAATAGAAGAGGATTGTATCAGCTTTGTTCGGCGATGCCACAAGTGTCAAATCCATGCGAACCGCATGAATATCCCGCCGTCAAAGCTGTATAACATGACTTCGCCGTGGCCATTTTCGTTTGGGGAATCGATGTGATCGGAGCTGTTACCCCGAAGGGATCAAACGAGCATGAGTTCATCCTGGTAGCGATAGATTATTTCACGAAGTGGGTCGAGGCCCAATTATACACAGTGTTGAAGGTGTCGCACGTTGCAAAATTCATCAGAAACAACATCATCTGCCACTACGGGGTGCCAAACGGGGTGCCAAACGAGATTATCTCGGATAATGGATCCCACTATAAGAAGAAAGTAATTGACTTGTTGGAGAAGTATAACGTGGCTTTTCATAAGTCATCCACGTACCGGCCGCAAACCAACGGAGCAGTTGAGGCCGCCAACAAGAACATCAAGCATATAGTACGGAAGATGGTGGAAACCTACCGAGATTGGCCAGATAAGTTGTCGTTTGCTCTGTGGGGCTACAGGACTTCAATTAGAACTTCTACCAGAGCGACTCCGTATTCGTTGGTTTATGGGATGGAGGCCGTTCTACCTATCGAAATTGAGGTTCCGTCATTACGAGTATTGGCTGAGTGTCAAATAGCCGAGGTAGATTGGCAGCAGAGCTGGTTCGAGGAACTCATGCTCTTTGATGAGAGGAGATTGAAAGCACTGTACCACGTTCAAAGTTATCAGCGCAGAATTGCCCGGGCTTTCAACAAGAAAGTTAAGTCCAGAAATTTAAAGGAAGGAGATTTGGTGCTCAAGGACAACCGAGCTCCCATCCACGACCCAAGGGGCAAGTTCAGACCCAATTGGACTGGTCCCTACATCATCAAAGCTATCTGGTCAGGTGGAGCTGTGGTTCTGATGGACCTAGATGGCCTGGAATTTTCCCAACCGATCAACACGGACAGGTTGAAGAAATATTACCCTTAAGAGGCTCGCTAGGCCGAAAACCCGAAAGGGCAACCTAGGCAAAAGTTAGAGCACAAAAAAAAATTAATTAATATAAAAAAACTAAGCTCGCAAGGCTGAAAACCCGCAAAGGGCGGCTTTGGCAAAAGTTAGAGCGCAAAAGGAGAGTGAAAATACTCGAGTGAACCTGATCCTGAACTACGTAAGGCTTGATTCCCATCCATGGGATACGTAGGCCGCTTCATCTTGGAGTTCAGCCATAACCCTTTTCCCCGATCAACTTTGTCCATTTGATCGTCTCAGCCATCTTTGTTTATTCAGCATTCGAGAGTTCGGTTATGATCTCCGGTGTAGTGCTCCTCAGACTAGGGGCAACTTTCCGTTGCCATGCAGTGCCGCGGTACTATTCAGACTAGGGGCAACTTTCCAGTTGCGGAGATCTGGGGTTGTGCATCTCGGCGACAGATCTCAGGCGTGTCCAGTTCTGATCCACATCGAAAATATTTTTGAAAAGTTTTAATAAAAGCTGACTTTGTTCAAATTAATCTTTTTACGACTAAGACCATTTTTGGACCAAAGCAGAAAATTTTCAGTACCACAACCTTCAATTCCATTGACTTCAAAACTGAGTTCTCCTGCTCTTGCATACAATTGAAGTTGCTTTTTATTACATTCATAAAGAAAACTTGAAAGTACTAATAAAGCAATAAATCCGGGGCATAGTCAAGTCAGGTGCTCCTGTGCCCCCTCCCAGAGCTGGTCGAAGCCTCTGATGCCAAGGTGGGCCCGACCTGTGCCTCCTCATTAAGCCAATCCAAGCACTCGTCAGACAAAGTGCAACTGAAAGTAGGAGCGGGGGCCAGAAGTTCTCTCATCCTCCACGCGGTGGCCTGCCAAGCAAGCTGTGCGCCTCGGGCTGGGAATGCAGCAGGATACTCTATTCCCTCTGGCGGGCAAGTCTGATCATGGCCAAATTGGCGTCGAATCCGAAATGGGAAGTAGAATACACAGTGAGTGAGACCAATCAATTGAATCCCAGTCTGCCGGGGCATATTGTAACTCATTGCTGGAAGGCTCAGCCAAGGGCACCGCCAAGCAATACGGTCTACAGACAAGTGGCACATCTAAGCGGACCACCATCCTTCATCCAGGGCATTGACTAGACGGTGCCGGAAGAAGTAGCCGCGAGCCGAATATGTTGGGCAAGAGTCCACAACCTGCAGTTTGTCCGTCAACCATACCTGGGGAGGGATGAAACATGAGAGAATAAAGAATAGAGAGATGTACGAGGAGAGAAAAGTGAGAATAGGGTTTTGTGAGAAAAGACCGAGCTTGAGGGCCGAGTGATGTGAGCAATGCATATATGTGAGATTGGGTGGGAAACATTACCTGTAGTAATAGTGGACTCCCTGCTAATCTGGTCGTCTCATGACGATAAAAGGCGTCTAAGCCCATCAACGTCTCAGCCAGAGTCATGGCAATACAGCTCTTGCCATCCTTCAAGCCTTGGGCGACCTCGATCAGCCAGACGCTGGACCCTCCGGAGCCTGAGACAAATAGAAAATGAGATAGCATGCACAAACAGAGGGCGTGTCGTCGAAAGCCTTGCCAGTGATGGTTGTTGCGATCGCCGGCATCAGAAAACCGGTCGATCAAACTCGGAATATCCAGCATCCCGTCACAAATTAGAGACCGAGCGTCACGCATACTAGTCCACACATTCGCTTTGAGGATTGGGCATGGCCGAAATTAAGTTGGGGTAGGAGCTCCTCGTCGCGCTCGGACTCCATTAAGGCTTGGAAATCCTCAAAGGTAGGACATACCTCCTGCCCAGCAAAGCTAAAGGCATGCGTCACCGGATTCCAAAACCTTGCCGCGACATGAAGAAACGGGAGGTGCAATGGGGTACGACCCAGAGTGAATAGTGCATTTATGCCGAAACCCCGGAAATTCAGCTTTTCCGAGCCATCCGTGCTAGCAATCCAAGCTGTGAGATTTTGAGCTAGAAACTCTTCCATTGGAGCAAATCAGTGTGGAATTGAGAAAAGCCACGAAGCTGGGATCTTTTGTAGAAGATAAGGTTGGGTGGAGGACAGGGGTCAACATTCTGGTGATTTCCTCATTAATAGCCGGCCGGCCAAATATTCTGCCGACCGGCCATCACATTTTGCCGACCGAACAAACCTATGGCCGATGGCCATTCCTAGCAGCCGGTGGCCTCTACCCCAGGCCGGTGAGCCTCCTCTTGGTTCCCTGAGCTGTTTATGCTAGGGATTGGGGAACTTCACCATCTCCGATCCCTCCCCTGACGATCGATTCTTGCGGTGTCACGCCTGTCCGCTTGCCAAGTTATTGTACATTTGCTTATCGAGTTGTATTTCACTCTTTTTGGGCTCTTGATTTGTTTATCGAGTTGTACTCACACTTGTTTGGTTATATCGCATTTTTGTTTTGCTTATCGAGTTGTAAGTCGGTTCACTACCTGATTATTACGATGCAAATTTTTAGTGTTCAAAATCAGTTCAAATTCGTTCACATTGTGGTGTGATACCTTGCGATGCGATGCACAGAAAGTTTACAAATGCAACATCTTTTGAACAAAATGGTTGTTTCATTCCCATCACGTGTTTTGCAAAATGTGTAATTTTGAGAAAAAATAAAACCTGCCCGAGGCAGTGCAATGTGCTTAAACTACCAGTAAAAAGGAAAGTAAAGCATAGAATGGCAGGGTAGCAAAGTGTCGGAATTGATACTAGTGAAACTCCCCTTGCGGTCAACGCACCTTCCACACCTTTGTTCGGGTCAACCACATGGTTTGACGCCTTCACAATATGGGAACGCACACTTTTGAAACGTGAACCTTCGAGTTGACCACAGGCCACAACCTCTGCGGGCGATGCTCGATTCACACGGAGGACGTCCCGTCCCGTATCCTTTTCATATCTTGTGAATCCCACAAGACCGTTTCGATTATGTTGTGTTACAACACTTTACATTTCGGCATCATGAATAACATGTTTTACTTGCATGTGTACATTCAACTCTTCTCAATTACATTACCTGCGTAGACCGCATGTTTGTAATCCATTTCATTACTTGCGTAGACCGCATGTTAATTACATTACCTGCGTAGACCGCATGTTTGTAATCCATTTCATTACTTGCGTAGACCGCATGTTAATTACATTACCTGCGTAGACCGCATGTTTGTAATCAATTTCATTACTTGCATAGACCGCATGTTAATTACATTACCTGCGTAGACCGCATGTTTGTAATCCATTTCATTACTTGCGTAGACCGCATGTTAATATCATTACTTGCGTAGACCGCATAATTGTTCAATTTCATTACTTGCGTAGACCGCATGTTTTGCTTGCGTAGACCGTATAATTGTTCCATTTCATTACTTGTGTAGACCGCATGTTTTGCTTGCGTAGACCGCATAATTGTTCAATTTCATTACTTGCGTAGACCGCATGTTTTGCTTGCGTAGACCGCATAATTGTTCAATTTCATTACTTACGTAGACCGCATGTTTTGCTTGCGTAGACCGCATAATTGTTCCATTTCATTACTTGCGTAGACCGCATAATTGTTCCATTTCATTACTTGCGTAGACCGCATGTTTTGATTGCGTGGACCGCATGTTTGTTCAATTTCATTACCTGCGTAGACCGCATGTATTGCTTGCGTAGACCGCATTATTGTTCACTTTCATTACCTGCGTAGACCGCATGTTTTGCTTGCGTAGACCGCATAATTGTTCAATTTCATTACTTGCGTAGACCGCATGTTTTGCTTGGGTAGACCGCATAATTGTTCAATTTCATTACTTGCGTAGACCGCATGTTTTGCTTGCGTGGACTGCATAATTGTTCAATTTCATTACTTGCGTAGACCGCATGTTTTGCTTGCGTAGACCGCATAATTGTTCAATTTCATTACTTGCGTAGACCGCATGTTTTGCTTGCGTAGACCACATAATTGTTCTATTTCATTACTTGCGTAGACCGCATGTTTTGATTGCATGGACCGCATGTTTGTTCAATTTCATTACCTGCATAGACCGCATGTATTGCTTGCGTAGACCGCATTATTGTTCACTTTCATTACCTGCGTAGACCGCATGTTTTTCTTGCGTAGATCGCATAATTGTTCAATTTCATTACTTGCGTAGACTGCATGTTTTGCTTGCGTAGATCGCATAATTGTTCCATTTCATTACTTGCGTAGACCGCATGTTTTGATTGCATGGACCGCATGTTTGTTCAATTTCATTACCTGCGTAGACCGCATGTATTGCTTGCGTAGACCGCATTATTGTTCACTTTCATTACCTGCGTAGACCGCATGTTTTGCTTACGTAGACCGCATAATTGTTCAAATTCATCACCTGCATAGACCGCATGTTTCGATTGCGTAGACCGCATGTTTGTTCAATTTCATTACTTGCGTAGACCGCATGTTTTGCTTGCGCAGACCGCGTATTTGCTACTTGCGTAGACCGCGTGTTTTGATTGCATAGACCGCATATTTGTTAATTTCATTACCTGCGTAGACCGCATGCTTATGATCAGTTTCGTTGCCTGCGTAGACCGCATGCTCCATTTACATGTCTGTATTTTCACAGCATTGTTATGCTCCCCACTTGCTTTGCGTTGTCACGCATTTCAAGTACACCATCATGCATGTTGCTAACAACATTGTACCTGTTAAGTTTGTTTTCTTTGCAGGCACGATATTGTATGTACGGTTCATTTGAGGTTGGTGCAACCAGACGAACCGCACAGGTATTGTATCCTCCGGGTAAGAAGTATCGAGAATTGCATAATTCTCTTACATCCTTTCTACATTATAGTGTAGCTTGGTGTATGCTAGCTTAAAGTTGTCGCATGTGTGCTTCATTACAGCTTTCTTTGCATGATCATTAGTTATGCTCGGCTTCGTGCATTGTCTTGCATTTTGCCCCTGCCTTCGGGCGCATACCTTGCTTGTCTTGCATGTTTGTCTCAGTCTTCGGCCTTGTCAAAAATGGGTCGTCTCTGGGCTTTGACATTCACTCCCGTCATGGATTATGACTTTCGAGTTCTGTCAAAGAGGGGCAACTGTAGACACCCCATTTTTGACCGTCCTTAAGACTTGGACGTCACCGTTTGAACACTCGGTGATCATCCATGTTTCTGTTCGTTTGGAGTTCCCGGAGGTCTCGGCTACGAGCCTTGCCTCAGGATCTCCGAATTCGACCGTTTTGGGTCTGGTTTTGCACCAAACACTTGCTTTTTGCCTTGGAAGGGCAGGGAATGCCTTCTGAGGCATCCCCACACACCACCGGCAGTGGCTAGAGGCCACCGGCTGGTTTTTGTCTCCATCGGCACTGAAGTTTGCCGGTCGGCATCTTTTTTTGCCGGTCGGCACTATTTTCTGCCAGTCGGCACTCTTTTTTGCCAAAATTGCATTTTTGGGCAGCCGACCACTGTTCATTATGGAGATATTTTGTGCCAGCTGTGATAGCTGGCACCAACTTTGCTTCCCTCCATACACGTGTATGGAGGGATCTCCCTCTAAGCAAGCTTGTTGAATAAGCTTTGCAAGAGGGACTCCTATAAGAGGAAGGCTCTGCTCTTTGTTCTAGGTTAGAGACTTTGAAGGCAAAAACCAGAGCTTACATAGATAGATACACTCTCTCTCTATATTTCTCTCTCTCTCCTCCCTTGTGTGTGTTTCTTGGCCTAAAAGTGTGATTTTACCTTACTTTTGCACCAATACACACACTATTACACCTTGCTCCGAGATTGAGGACTTTGAGGGTTGATTCTTGAGTTTTTGGACTGTTTTTGATCAAAAGAAGGGGGCTGTCTTGGCTGTTCTTGAAGTGTGCTTCAAGGGTGAGCATTTTACTTTAGTTTCCCCAAACTTGTACTAGTATTTTACCTATCGTTCTTGCTGATTTAGTTTTTGTGCATAACATAAAAAAGGCTTATATTTTCATGCTTTAGAACTTTCATTAAGAGTCTTTAGTGGTTTGAGTTCAAACTTACCCTCTTAGGCCTCATTTGGCCTTTTTGTTGCCTCCTTGGTAAGGCCTTATTTGCTTAAGTGTTTTGGTCTCCTCACCACTGAAAACCAGTGGATTTTCAGTGGTAAGGAAGGTGGTTTGAAGTCTTGCATAGGGGAGGGACACCCCTCTCCCTTCATTGTCTCATTTTTTTGCATTTTGGCTTAAAGGGTAACATGTATGCTTGCTTGGTTTTGGCCCTTTTTCAGAGGTTTTTGGGTGTTTTTAGGTCATATGTCATCTCTGTTTTTAATCGGATTTGTGCCCTTTTGCATGCTTAATATACTTGCTTTGTATCCCCTATTTGGCCTAGAAATGTATCTCATGATTAGCCCATGATTCTTGCATGTGTTGGCTTAGTTCCATGAAGGTCTTGGCATTATTTTACCATGTTTAAGGTCTGTTAGCCATCCATTTCAGTCATGCTCGCCTTGCTTGGTGTCATCTCTTTGTGTTTTGGCTTGTAAGCTTTGAGTATGTTGACCTCTAGCATGCATAGTTTTGACCATCCTCATGATTTGGCATCATTTAGGACCACATTTCAGTCCAAGAATCATGTTTGTATGTGTGCATGTGTGACCTCTTTCATGCCTTGAGGGTGCGCCCTTTTATGCCTACACATGAGCCTTGGTGCATACATCTCTTTGGAGCCACCGTAGCTACCATATTAATGAGTTTTGGAGTCCATTTTTGCATGTTAGATTTCTGTTTTGGCTTGTCTAAGCCATGCCATGAGTGGTCTTGTTGGTGGGAGTGAAGTGCCTCCCTTTTGGGCCTTAACCTTCGGACCATTAGTTTGCTTGTTAGCATGAGTATTGGTCCACCTTTTAGACACTTTTTGGTCACTGTTTTGGGGTGGATCAAGGCCTACCCCTTTATGGTATAAGGCTCTCTTCCATGCTTGTCTTATGTCCATTGCATGATTGTCTCATCGGATGTGGTATTGCGTTGATCCCATTGCTCAAATGGTCCATGTTTGCATTATATTTACATCTTGCATGCCTAGCATTGCATACTTGTCATATTAGTTGCATAACATTTGGCATGCCTTGCATTTCCATCTCATGTTGCATTTTGAGCCATGTGAGCATAACATGCATTGCATTACTTGGTTTGGGGTGTCAAACCAAGTGTAAGGGTCAAGGAGCATTCATACTATAAGTGATGTAATGCGGCTTGACTCTCGATCACTGGGACCCTTGACTTCGGCATGATAGGGTCTTGGTCCTCATTTGTGTGATTGCATGCATTTTTACATCAAATGGCAAGCTTGATCTCTTGGGCTATCATGCACCATTGATGGCTCGAGGATCGAGGGCCATGCTTCCCTGAGTTCAAAGCATGATGGGAAGCATGACCATGCTCACATGTGCCTGAAATCCCATGTCGTATACTGTCTGTTCTCTGTTGCTGTCAAAACTGTCTTCTGTAGGAAGTTTCTGCCGACCGGCGGAATTCAGTGCCGACCGGCAATCTTTGGATGGCCGATAAATCCAGGAACAGCCGGCGGAAATTGTGAAGTGCCGGTGGGAATTTCCCCTAGCCGGTGGTACTCTGCAGCTTGCAAGGAACCTGTCCTAGGACTTTGACAATTTTTAGAGAGTCATGACAGTATAAACAGAGGTGGCAGGGTACGGTACGGGTTTTCCAGGCGAGCCGAGTTTCGAGCATGCATCATTCGCGCGTCCCGTAGCAGAGGCTGCGGCCACCCTTTTCCTTTCTTTTCGCATTCTTTCTATTAATTAATTAGAAATTCTGTAATAATTTTATTTGCTTATCATTCGGACTATAATATTTATTTGGTTCCTCCGAGTGAGGGAAATTATGTAATAAGTGTGCGTGAGTGTGTGTATGTCTTCCAACCTCACGTCTTTCTTCTCTTTTATTTAACTGCTTATAATGGTAGATTAGGGCATTTTTCGGATTAGCATACCTTATGCTACGCATGCGTGCATTCATGCATTCGTATTACATGCATCAGGCTCGGTGCATCACGCTAACTGCATTTGTACTTCAATTCAAAATTGAACACGTGCATCAAATTGATCGCATTTCATATGCCATGTTTAGGTTAGCCGAGCCTACTTTGATTGCACCCTGCGTGTGTTGCATTAGGCAATTTAACATGAGCTAGGACATGCATGTTTGCTAACTAGTTTATTGTTTTGGCACAGAGTACGATGTAAGTATTTATGCTTTAGCATCCCGCATGCGTGTGAGCGTTGCCATGACAGTATGCTTGCCATGCGGCTAAGTGCTTATGTGATAAATTGTTTGAATGCCTGTGGGTGAAGGTTGGATTGTTTGAGTTGGAAAAACTCATTGAAATTCGTGTTTTAGCCTACTTGCGAGTAGCAAATTCCAAAGCGCTTTTCAAAACAAACGGATATGCAGTGCTTGTTTCCAAATTAGGCAATCTAGTCTATACTTGTTTGCTGTGCGCATAACATAGTAATTCTAGGCTAATAACCGGAATAAGAACACAGAACATTTTCAAAATCGGATATCATGGTTAGTAGAGGCCGGTCTTCGGACCGGGCGAGAGGGGGTGCTCATAGCTGACCTTCCCCAATCGTACCCTAGCTCCCGAGCCGAGACAACTCCGGTGATGACGGACATGTGGCCTTCGGCACCGAGTCAAGGTTTCCTAAATTCTCCCATTTTAAAATATTTAGGTGGCGACTATGTATCTGGCAAAGCAGTCCATGTTTGGCACTTCTTTCAAAAAATCTGTTTTTCTCAAAACGATTTGCCAGATTTGGACTCTTTGGTTCAGATTAAGAACCGTGAAACAAAATCGAGTCCGAACTGTAGCGGGGTCCCCCGCGGACTTGTTACAATAGGTGAACTCGAAATCTAAACGCGTTTCACCCAGGAGGAGGTATAGTGGTGTAACCAACAGATATTCCAAGCTGTATTTCATATGGAGAGGAGGAAGGTAATCATCAAATTCTAACACGTTTCACGTGAAAGGCACAAAGGTGGTGAAACCAACAACATACCTAACCATATCTCATATGGAGAGGGGGATTGTTTTAATCGGGTAAACATCAAATCCTAATACGTTTCACATGAAAGGAACAAAGGTGGTGTAACCAACAGACGTACCTAACTGTATCTCATATAGAAAGGGGGAAGGTTTTAACCTGGTAAACATCAAATCCTAACACATTTCACGTGAAAAGAACAAAGGTGGTGTAACCAACAGACGTACCTAACCATATCTCTTACGGAAAGGGGGAAGGTTTAACCAGGTAAACATCAAATCCTAACACATTTCACGTGACAGAAACAAAAGTCGTGTAACCAACAGATGTACCTAACCGTATCTCACACAGAAAGGGGGAAGGTTTTAACTAGGCAAACATCAAATCCTAACACGTTTTACGTGAAAGGAACAAAGGTGGTGTAACCAACAGACGTACCTAACCATATCTCATACAAAAAGGGGGGAAGGTTTTAACTAGGTAAACATCAAATCCAAACACATTTCACGCGACAGGAACAAAGGTGTGTAACCAACAGATGTACCTAACCGTATCTCATACGGAAAGGGGGAAGGTTTTAACCAGGTAAACATCAAATCCTAACGCATTTCACGTGAAAGGAACAAAGGTGGAGTAACCAATAAACGTACCTAACCGTATCTCATACGGAAAATGGGAAGGTTTTAACCAAGTAAAAATCAAATCGTAACACGTTTCACGTGAAATGAACAAAGGTAGTGTAACCAATAGATGTACCTAACCGTATCTCATACGGAAAGTGAGAAGGTTACATATGCACACTAACGATATACAAAATACGTATTACTTATGTATACATATACACACAGGCAAATTATATACGTATACAGATACACACATATACATATACGGAGAAAATATATACATAGTTACATGTACACAGACATATACGTACATAATATAATACACACATACACACGTACACATACATATACATATCTCTTTCTCCTCTCCTG
The DNA here is from genome assembly GCF_055761805.1 of Camellia sinensis. NCBI lineage: Eukaryota > Viridiplantae > Streptophyta > Magnoliopsida > Ericales > Theaceae > Camellia > Camellia sinensis. The sequence goes on from NC_138973.1 coordinate 134,848,594, forward strand.
TTTTTGTCTCTTTCTTTTCCTTCATCTTCTTCGAGCATTGTGTCTGGCGCGCAATTTCAACAATCGCGGCGCTTGACCGACAGGCTACCCCGATTCTTCAACGCCTTATCCCAATGTTTCTTCTCTTTGTCTTTTTCTTCTTCTTCTTTGCTCTCTTCTTAAGCTATGGCCTGCAACAGAGGCAGAGCAAAAGCTTGCAAATTTTCTCTACCGCTACTCTGTAACCTCTTTCTTTTGCATTACTCTCCTCTGCCATGGCCTCTTCACACGGTTTTCTCACTCTTTTTCCAGACCTGAACAAGTCCACAATAGAGATGACTGATTCCGACTCCCCTGAACCTCAACCGCATGCTCCTCCTCCTTCCCCTATTTTCGATTTTCCAGCGATGTCAATTGAGCAAATAATGGCGGCACAGTTTAACATTGATGCTAACTCGTATACACTGAAGTCATGTGTGAAGACCATGACTATAGTCTCCAATTGTCCTGTCGACTGCAGAATAGGACGTGTGAGGTACATCAGTTAAATGCACAACTCTCCCTTCTCCAATGTATGTACAAAGACGCTCGAATAGAAATTAGTGCACTGAAAAAGAAAAACAAAGAGCTGAAATGACAGGCCACCTCCGTGGCTTGACTCGGAGTTTCTTCACATAACCAATTTGATGGCCAACGAGGAGTAATCTCCTTCAGAAGCTCTGCCAAGGCCAAGGTAGAGTTTTCAAGAGCTTCGAAGGAGTAAAGATGAAGCGAGGCAACTGATGGCAAAACATGGGCAACGAAGCTATGTGCAAATGAAGCCGGTTGTAATCTTCGCCACCGGGCTACTGCCAAAAAACTAATAAAATGCTACTCTCGATTTTCTTTTTTTTTTTTGGTTTGGAGTGGGCACCTACAGCTTCAAATCCTTTTTGTACAACTTTGATCAGGGTTAATCCCTGGCATTTAATAAAACGAGTTTGTTCAGTAAATCTGGATGACATGAATGGCACAACACTGAACATAAAAATCATTTTGTTTTGAATTTCGAAATTGAAAATGGTTGCATATTAGTGAATTCTGAATTGAATATTGAGCCTATCACTGACAAAAACACAAAACACAACTTAATGAAATGAAAATGAAGCAAAAACCATCCCAAAACACACCCCTTTGCACTTGTCAGAGCAAAATGAATGCAAATCAAAGCAACAACGGTTGACCGCCCGACGGAAAAGCATCACCGGTGACAACTACTGTGCATTTTCCAGTGATTGCTTTATTAAGGTAACGAGAACTCGATAGTGTGGGTAAAAGATAGAAAACCCGACTCAACTGTGCCCCTAGTTCATCATTTTGCCCTTTTTTGTTTTTCCTTTCTGCTAAAGCGATTTTGATCAACATGAGAGGTAAATCAGCGCACTTGTTCCATTTTCTATCTTGAAATCATATGAACCAAATTATGAGCACTGAAAGTTTTCTCTTTTTGGTCCAAAGAATGGTCTGAATTTTGGAAAAATGGAATAATTTTTGAGAAAATTAGTCAACTTCATTAAAAGTCCTTAAAATCTATTTTCGCAAAGGACCACCACTCAATCAACATGAAATCAACCCTTAAGATGTACAACTGAATTCATCATGAAGGAGAAATAAGACAACTGAATCAAATGGGGATGAGCCAATAAAATATGGATAGCCGAGTCGAATAAAGATACACCAATCAAACATGGAAGAGATGAGTGAGTTGAAAAATGGTTAAGGCCGAACTTCAAGATGAAGCTACCTATGTATCCCAAAGATAGGAATCAGGCCATACGTATTTCGGTTAAGGTTCACTCAGGTATTGACACTCTTCTTTTGTCCTCTAACTTTTGCCAAAGTTGCTCATTCGGGTTTTCAACCTTGCAAGCTTTTCATTTTTTTTCATTTTTCTTCTTTTTTTTTTTTGTCATTTTTTATTTTCTATATATATATATTTTTGTTTTTCTGCTCTAACTTGTGCCTGGGTCGCCCTTTCGGGTTTTCAACCCAGTGAGCCTCTCAAGGGTAGTACTTCTTCAGCATGTCCATGTTGATTGGTTGTGAAAACTGCAAACCATCCAAATCCATAAGAATGACAGCTTCTCCTGACCAGATTGATTTAATGATGTAGGGACCCGTTCAATTGGGTCTAAACTTGCCCCTAGGGTCGTGAATAGGAGCTTGGTTGTCTTTTAACACTAAGTCTCCTTCCCTCAAATTCCTGGATCTAACCTTTTCGTTGATTGCTCTGGAAATCCTACATTGATACCCCTGAATATGGTATAACGCCTTCAATATTCACTCATCAAATAGCATCAGTTCCTCAAATCAGTTCTGTTGCCAATCAGCTTCTGTTATCTGACATTCAGCCATAATCCTCAATGAAGGCACTTCCAACTCAATCGGCAAAACAGCCTTCATTCCATATACCAAAGAGTAAAGGGTTGCCTCTGTAGACGTTCAGATTGATGTCCTGTATCCCTAAAGTGCAAAAGGAAACTTATCTGGCCAATCTCTATAAGTTTCTACCGTCTTACACAAAATGGTCTTGATGTTCTTATTTGCAGCTTCAACAGCTCCACTAGTTTGTGGTCTGTAAGTTGATGACTTGTAAAAAACCACGTTATACTTCTCAAGTAGAACTGCCACTTCTCTTTTGAAATGTGAGCCATTGCTTGAAGTTATCTCATTTGGTACCCCATATCTACAGATGATGTTGTTCCTGATGAATTTGGCCACGTGTGATGCTTTCAACACTGAATACGACTGTGTTTTAACCCACTTGGTAAAATTAGTCAATGGCAACCAAGATAAACTGATGCCCATTTGAACCTTTCGGTGTGATTACCCCGATGACATCTATGGCCCAGACTGAGAGGCCAAGGCGAAGTCATGTTGTAGAGTTTCGATGGCAGGATGTTCATGCGATTAGCGTGGATTTGACATTTGTGGCATCGCCTAACAAAGTTGATACAATCATTCTCCATGGTTAACCAATAGTATCATTGTCTAAGGATTTTTCTGGCTAGCATTATACCGTTCATATGGGCTCCGCACTCTCCTCCATGGATGGCTTCCATGATACACTTTGTCTCTTCCTCCTCTACACACAGATTGTGCATTCCCAGATGCCCTCTGTTGTTTAACTTATCTCCACAAATGACGAATTGAGTGGCCAGACGTCGTATCCCTCTTTTGTCCTTTGTGTTTGCCCCTTGTGGGTATGTACCACTTTCCAGAAAATTTCAAATATCAAAGTACCAAGGGTTTTCATCTTGAAGTTCTTCCATTGTGGCTATCATTTCATACACGGGGGTGTACCTTTGTTCTATAAGGATCGGGCGCATCTTGACCCCGACCAGTATATCTATCATTGATGCCAGGGTTGCCAATGCATCAGCAAATCGGTTGTTCTCTCTTACCAGAGGTGTAAAAGTCAGTTTTTCGAACCTCGGGTTCAACATGTCCAAGGTCTAATGGTAGACTTTCATTTTTTCCTCTTTAACTTTCTAATCTCCATTGGCTTGAGAGACGACCAAGTTTGAATCCCCGTTCACATCCAACCTTATTGGCCCTAGTTCCAAGGTTGCTTCCAATCTGGCAATGCATGCCTCATACTCTACTTGGTTGTTAGATACCCTGAATCGGAGTTTGAAAGCTAAGGGAATATGGAAATCATCCAGCGCTATGAGCAACGCGTCTATCCCATAGCCAAATTGATTGGACGCTCCATCAAGTACAACTTCCAAGTGTCTTCTTCCATCTACATGATCTCTTCATCTGGAAATGAGTACTCTATATCTTCGCCTCCTTCAATTGGGTGCTCAGCCAAAAATTTTGCTACGACCTTTCCTTTGACAGATTTGCAAGTGACATAATTAAGGTCAAATTTGAAAAGCAAAAGCAACCAATGAGCTAGCCTATTGGTAAGTGCTGGTTTCTCAAAGAGATATTTGATTGGGTCTAATCTTGAAACCATAATTACCGAGTGAGCTAACAGATAGTGTCTCAACTTCCTGGTAACCCAAACCAAAGCTAAGCAAGCTTTTTCCAAAGGAGTATAGCGGATCTCATATTCAAGCATCTTTTTACTTAAGTAGTAGATGGCCTTCTCCACTGTCTCATCCGACTCTTGTGCAAGTATACATCCCATAGTTGATTTAGTCACTGATAAGTACAGGATCAATGGGTTCCTTAGCTCAGGCGGTGATAACATAGGTGGATTCCGCAAATACTGCTTGACTTGCTCAAACGTAAATTGACATCGATTATCCCATTGGAACTTCTTCCCTTTGTTTAGGAGACCAAACAGTGGTTCACAAGTCAAGGTTAGCTTTGAAATAAACCTCCTTATGAATTGCACCTTTCCTAGAAAAGCCCGCACCTGCTTTTCAGTCATTGGTGGCGGCATTTATAAGATGGCCTTAATTTTAGATGGATCAACTTCGATTCCTCACTGTGTGATCAAAAATCCCAACATCTTGTCCGTAGTTACCCCAAAGGTGCATTTATGTGGATTCAGCCTTAGCCTGTGTTCCCTAATTCTCTCAAAGAATTTCTTTAATGCAGTGCAATGGCTTTCCGATCTTTGGACTTGACAATCATGTCATCTACATATACCTCAACTTCCTTGTGGATTATATCACACAAAAGAGTGGTAGTAGCTCTCTGATAAGTGGCCCCGACATTCTTCAAATCGAATGGCATAACCCTGTAGCAGTATGTCCCCTATAGTGTGGTAAATGCTACATTTTCTCTATCCTCTGGAGCCATAAGGATCTAGTTATACCCTGAAAAATGCTCCATGAATGACAGTAAGGCATGCCCTGCAATGAAGTCTACCAATTCGTCAATATGTGGCAATAAGAAACCATCCTTCGGACTAGCCTTATTCAAATCCCAAAAGTCAACACAAACTCGAATTCTGCATCTTTCTTCGGAACTGGCACAATATTGGCTAACCAAGTAGGATATTCTGATACGAGCAAAAACCCAGCATTGATTTTCTTGGTAACCACTTCTTTAATTTTCAAGGCCCAATCCGGACAAATTCTGCAAAGCTTCTACTTGACAGGTCGGGCATCAGGGTCGAGAGGGGTCCTATGCTGTACAATCTCAGGGTCAATTCTTGGCATGTCTTCGTAGGACCATGCAAAAACATCTTTGAATTCTTTAAATAAAGCAACTAATTGTTCACGTTCCTCTGAAGACAATGTAGAACCAATTTGGATCAAGCGAGGATCTTTTTCAGTACCCACATTTACCGAAACAATTTCATCCACTAATGGCTTAGCACGCCTTTCTTCCTCCCAGTCGATTAAATTTTTCAAAGCTCGAGGAATTTCTTCCTCTTCGTTTTTATCAAGAACTTGAAAATTTTAGTTAATGTTATGAACTATGGGCACAGAAAAGTAAGTGAAAATCACATCTCCATTCAAATCCTTGGGCTCACAAGTTGCAACAGACTCAAAAGAGAAAGAAAAAGAAGACTCAGACATCTTAGACAAACTTTAATCTGCATCCAACCCCACAGGCCCACCGGACTTAGACTCAACAGCCAATTCAAAACTCTCAATACAACTCTTTTCAAAATGCCAATTTATTTGTGAGCCATTCACTGCATCCATGATGAAGCTTGAGCAGTCATCAGACACCTCGTCCCTGATAACGGCAATGGTCATATCCCTCAAATTCATCGGTTCAGCACTAGTATGTGATTCTATCAGTAAATCAGCCAGTGTTAGACCCATGACTTCCTTTGTGCTGCTTTCTGAGTTGACTTCTCTGTCTTGTCCGATGTCAATACCAGGATCTACCCACTTCTCGCTACTGTCGAAGAGTTGATGATCAAAGAAGATCTCAAATCCAGGGTATCTTTTCCTCTCCACTTGATCAATCCAGGGCTCAAGGAAACCATAGAAAGGGAAGTCTTCTCCTTGGTGGGCAAAGCATCCATTCAAGGTCCCATGGATTGGCCTATAAACCAGCTTATACTTCTTTCTCGTCTTCTTTGCATTGATTCTCTCTCTCATTTCCTTTCCTTTCTTCTCCCAGTCTTCTACTATTGGTTCATACCCTAAGCCAAATGCATGTGGGTTATGGATTACCTTAGTTATCTCTGTGGTGCCTTGTCGGCTACTTCTTCCCAGTCCAGATCTTGGGATGTATCCTAGCTTGTTCATCATATAGACTAACTGAGCACTCAGATGTGTACCCCCCCTCTTTCCCCATTATTATCTACACTAGCCATGCTTCTGCTAAGGTAAAACTCGAGAGAAAAACATCTTCACTCCCATGTTGCACTTCTAGTACTGGCGTTGGGACTTCTTGAGGAGGGTTGATCGTAGAATTACCAAAAACTGTGGCAATCCGTCCATTATGTTGGTACTTCACCAACTGGTGTACGGTTGATGACACCGCTCTTATCTTATGCAACCAAGGCCTACCCAATAATAGGTTGAAAGTTTCCAGGGCATCCATGACATGGAATTCTGCTTCATGCTCAGAGGGACCAACTAATATCTGGACGTTGAAAGTCCCCATAACATTCCTGCTGGTGTTGTCATATACCCGAATAACTTGGCTTGTTGGCGTGAAGTCAGCAGGCTTTAACCCGATCGCATAAGCAATCCTTGCTGGGCACACATTAATGGCTGAACTGGTATCAACCAAAACTATTCGAATCCACTTCTTTCTATACTCCAAGGCAACATACAAAGGCTTGTTATGGTCAACCCCCTCAGGTGATAACTCTTTGTCTGTAAATGATAACATAGGGGTCGTGTCTCTAGGTATGATGAAAGATACTAACTGTTCTGGCGTTGTCTCAATGGATAGCTTGGCCTTGTTTAAGGCTGACAACATTGCTTGTCGGTGTTCTTGGGAAGCCATGAGAAGACCCCAAATGGAAATATTTTCCTAGATCTTTTTCAGTTGTTTTAGAACTAGGTCTTATTTTACATCTTTCTCTTTTTCTTTCTCTTTCTCTTTCTCTTTTTCTACCTCTTTATCTTTCCCAGATGGCTCTCATTGGTCTAGATGTGGAGGCTTGAAGTAGCGCCCACTCCTGGTCAACTGATCAATTTCATATGCATACCAAGTCTCATCCAGCACATTGTTTACCTGTTCATCATCAGTATAGGTGACCTGTAGGTCATTATTGTCCCACCATTCACCTTCATTGACTGAAAGGAAATTATCTAGCGTTGCTTGAATCATTCCCATAGTATGCTCTGAATGGCTTTCTGGTACTTCTTCTTTTCCTCTGGAACTCGTTCCTTTACCACATTCAACAGGTTTTTCAAAATCAAGTCTCAATTCATCCCATTTTCTTTCAGTTTCCTCATCAGCAGCTTCGTTACTGCTTGACCAACCATGACTGTAATTCTTCGGTTCCCACCATCCCATTTGCACAGTCCCAATGTCTAATTCTTCAAAGAAATGGAGATTAGCCAAGTCCTCAGCCAAATCATCCAACCCTTTTTCAAGTACATCTTCTCTGACAACATTGATAGAAAATGAGTCAGGTAGATCAACCTCAAGCTTTAGTTGACCACTGGGAACAATATACCGGCTAGGATAATACTTTTTCTCTGATAGTTTTTCCAGCCTCAAGCATAAGTACTACCACCATAGGGATTTTAGATTTTGGCTTGGTTAGAGGTGCATCCATCATGCACAACTCAGTTCCTTCAGGAATATATACCTTTGGTTTTGGTAAATGGATAGGTGTGATATAAATATTGGGGTTAAAGGTGGATGAAAGTGTATGGATGAGGTTAAGATGAGGAGGTGGTGGAACTCTATCATGGGGCGGCAATGGGTTGGTAGCGACGTTGGGTTTTGGTGGTTGTGGGGGAGCTATGACTTTATTGTCCATGAGATCTTGGATCTCATAAAGGAGATGAAAGCAACGGTCTGTGTCATGTCCTGGTTGTTGGCGGAAAGCATAGTGTTTGGTAGGGTCATGTTCGGCTGGGAGACGTTCGGGAAGAGATTGGGGGTCCAAAGGCTTCAAATACCCTCTTTCTGTCAAGACTTTCATTGCTTTAAAGAGTGACATATGGAGAGGGGAGAATGTTACGGTTGGGGCACGGGTTGTGTTCGTTGTTTGCGAGCCAGCATGAGCAAAGGGGTCGACTGTTTTAGTGGTGGTGGTAACCAAGTTGATTTCAGAGGGCTTCACAGTTGTGTTGGCATTGGAACTACGCCCGAAGGTCTTTCGTATTGACTCTTTGTCGTCAATGATGATTCCCTGTTTGATGGCATCTTCTATTTGAACCCCCATTTCATGTAATTCTTTAAAAGTAAATAGGGGAAGAACTATCATTTTTGAAAACATCTTGCCATGCAAATTCCGGACCACCATGTGAATTTGATCTTTTTCTGGTGGCCTGTTGGTCATCATCGCTGCCTTGGCTTTCCATCTAGTGATGATGGCCGCGAAACTTTCATTGGGCTCTTGACGAGTGGCATCTAATTCCTGAGTAGTCACTTCAATCTGGGTGTTATAAGCATACTGGGTGATAAAGGCCTCAGCTAACTTTTCCCAACTTTGTTTTACCGAGTCCTCTAACTTGGCATACCAGATGGCAACCACTCCTGACAAAGTTCGTCCGAATAAAGAGAGCTTTTGTGGGCGAGTGAAACCCATAGGCTTTAAGACATCAGAAAATAGGTGAATGTGCACCATTGGGTCGCCGAAGCCATCAAACCTATCAATATGTGGCATTTTGAACTGTTTTGGCAACTTTACAACTGTCTCAGTTTACCCATCGTCAATGTCCTAGATTAAATTGACTCATTGTGCCTTTTTGAAAAGTTTTTCCAACTTGGCCAGCTTCAATATAGTTGGGTCAGACTTAGGTGCTTCGGAGGGAAAGAGCACTCCCATTGGTTGTTGAAGGGGAAGTGATCCTCCTGAAGTTTGTATAGGAACGCTCATATCTTCTAGTGAGTTAAGTTTGGGAAACTCGTCAGCTGGTAGAGGTGGAGGTGGAGGTGGAGGTGGAGATGAAACTAGATGAGTCACCGGAGGTGGTTGAGTGGTGGACGCCCCAAATAGGCATTGCAACTCAGTAAGAGTATTGCCTTGAGCGGCAAGAGTACTGCCTTGGGTAGCAACCGTAGTGGCAATGGTATCTATACTCCGTTGAAGGCCCAATAATATGTAGGTTATATTTTCTAGAATCTGAGCCATCACTAATTCTGGTGAGTTGAGTGGTGATGATCTAGCGGGTGAAGAAGGGGTAATCTGGACAGTTGATGAAGCTTTTGTTTTTCTTTGTGTAACCGATGGCAAAGAAACTAACACTGGTTAACCCTGAACCAAATCTGCACTTTTGCAAAGTCTACCAACGTGAGTCCACAGAACTTGGCAGATATCAGACCTTTCGGAAGCTATAGTGCTCAACTACCTTGCTGAAAAAAATGGGACTCCTAATCAAAATTTCATTAGCATCCCAACTCAACTGATTACTACTAACTCATGTAAAAAAATTGAACTCAACCCCACAAACTGAAATGACTGAACCACTCATCTAAATCTGAGAATCCCCATACATTGCACTTAACACATAGTAGGAAAGAGAACAAAAACCCCTATAGGGGCTAGGGTTACCCTGTCCTAGCTTTGAAATGATCTAGTGTTTCACTATTCAAGCAAGCGGCATCATACATCCTAGAAATGGGAGAGACTTGGTATCAGAGCTACCGAGTTTGAATACTTGGGGCTTGCAAGAAGTGGTTGCTATACCACAATGGGTTCATTTCGCATGATTAGGAAATGTTTTGTTTTTGTGATTTTGTGATAGCATGCTTATGTGACTATGTGGGTATGGGATTAGACTTTTGGGATGTTGTTTGCGCCTATTAGATTCCTTGAATTCTTATTAGAAGGGTACTTGATCAATACTCATTCTACTAAGAATTCTTGGTTTCTCATGGGACGAATCTCATCACTAAAGGATAATTCGTATGTGCTTATGTGACTATGTGCTTATGTGGAGTGAATTGAATTGCTGTGTGATAGGATATGTGTAAACTGTTATAGTTTAACGTGTGAGGCAAGTTGCAAGAACAATTGGAATTATGTGTTAAATCATCTATCTTGTTCCTTAATTAGGATGTCGGGAAGAATTCAAACAAGAGGTGGTAGGGATGGAAGGCGAGGTCGACGTCGCCGGGGTATACATGAGGTGCCGGTTCATGAAATACCGGTGCAAGAGGAGGGTGTAGGCTAAGCTAACATGGCCGAACAAGCGGGGCAAGCAAAAGTGCCAGGGCAAGCCGGCCAAGCCGCAATGGGGGCTCTATCCTGGGAGATGGCTGGGGCATTGAGGGAGTCCATGAACATACTTAGGGCGAAGACCCAAGCAAGGGAGAATGTTGCGGAGACTAGAGCTTGCTTCCTCATAAGAGAGTTTTTAAGGGCCAAGCCGGATGAACTCCATGGCGGCCCCAAGCCAAAGAAAGCGAATGAATGGCTTGAACAAACCATGAATACCTTTGAGATGCTTCACATCAAGGACATGAATTGAGGGTGACCCTACCAAGTTACTATCTCAAGGGTGATGCAAGCCAATGGTGGAAGTATGCAAAGGGCCGTATAGAACCAACATGGGAGGCGTTTGTGGTGGCCTTCCAAGACAAGTACCTACCTCCCACAGCTACGGAAAGATTGAAGCAGGAATTCAAGGACCTTAAGCAACTAAATATGTTCGTGGCCGAGTTCGAAGTAGCCTTCTCCAGTTTATCCCTATTTGCACCAGAATTAGTAGCAACGGAGGAATGCCGTTGCATTGAGTTTGAGCAGAGGTTGAGGACGAAGATCCTATTCAAGGTTGCTGGGAACATGATCCGGAATTATGATCGCCTTGTGGAGGCAGCCGCACATGTGGAAATTATTGTGGAGGCCGAGGAGGAGAGACTTCAGAATTCGAGGTCTAGGGGCCAAGGATCGCTGCGAGACTATAGGCCTAATAAGAAAAGTAAGAGCACCTTTTCATCCCAATCCCAGCCCCAGCAAAAGTAACCTAGATCTACCTTTCCCTTGCCTAGTGCGGGCTCAGGAAGAGATGCGTCGAGTGGGTTTTCTTGCTTTAAATGTGGCCAACTGGGTTACAAAGCCTTTGCTTGTCCACAGAAGGGAGGAGGACAACAACTGTTGCCACCATGACCACCACATAACCGATCTCAGTGTCAGCCACAGAGTAGGGGGCAGGGGCCTACTTGTTGCCAGTGTGGTCAATTAGGGCATATGAAGAGAGCTTGCCTGCAGTTGGGAGGCGCATTTGCCGTATCAGGGTCGAGGCAGACTCAGAATCATCAGTAGACCCATTCAGTTTAGCCTTCGAGAGTCCATCAGGGAGCCACTTCGGCTCAGTCGGTACAGCAGGCCTACGCTCTGAGGGAGGAGCAAGGGGTTGATCAGAGGCCAGAGGGGCGTGTGTATGTAGTCACCGCTCCAGAGCAGTTGCCGAGATCCTCAATTGTGAGAGGTATTTTTATTGTGTGTAATTCTTTGGCCAATGTGTTGAGAGATACAGATGCGTCTCATTCATTCATATCTGTTGCATTCCCATCTGCATTGGGGTTAGAGGTGGCACAGTTAGTGCCTCCACTCAGAGTAGATTCTCCAGTAGGGGGTACAGTTGATTCAGATCGAGAATGTCGTGGTTGTGAAATAGAGGTTGCCGGGCGTAGACTCCCGTTTGCTTTTGTGTTGCTAGACATGCCAAGTTTTGATGTTATTCTAGGCATGGACTGGTTGTCGTCGTATCGGGTAGTGATTGATTGTTTCTGGCAGAGGGTCGCGGTGTGTACTTCGAGTGGTGATTGTTTTTATTTTCTAGGGGACCGGGTTTATTGGGTCTTGTCGCCAGTATTTGATCCTCGTAGTAGGAATGAGCTTAGTGGTCTTCTTGCTACACTTCTGGATAGTGAGAGTGGCGAGACTCAAGTTGAGTTGCCAAGGGTAGTGTACGAATACCCGGACGTGTTTCCTGAGGACCTTACAAGTTTGCCACCCCACCGAAAGATTGAGTTCACCATCGACTTAGTGCCTGGAACGACACCAATTTCTATGGCGCCGTATATATTTGCACCCGCGAAGTTGCATGAGTTGAAGATCCAACTCGAAGAGCATTTAGACAAAGGCTTCATTCGCCCTAATACATCACCTTGGGGAGTGCCGGCTCTCTTTGCGAATAAGAAGAATGGGTCGTTGCGGTTGTGCACTGACTACCGCAAGTTGAACTAAGTTACCGTTAAGAACAAATACCCATTACCAGGAATAGATGACTTGTTCAATCAACTTAGAAGGTCTTGTTGCTTTTCGATGATAGACTTCAGGTCGGGGTACCATCAGTTGACTGTCCGGGAGGAGGACATCCAGAAAACGGCTTTTCGTATGCGTTATGGCCATTATGAGTTGCTTGTAATGCCATTTGTGTAATAACCTGACCCTCGTACGTGTTTCTGGTATACTTTCAGTCTCTTATTCTGTACATTTAAATGCTTACTGTGAAATTTCATGTGAAATTAAGTTGAAGTGAGTGGATCTTAGGATTAGAGACCTATATATGTTTAATAAGAGAAATATCTGTTACAATTATAATGTTTAGATCAGAAATTGGAAGCCTTAGAAGCTTAATAATCTAAAATTGATTTTATATTTGAGATCAGCATAATTTTTAGATCGTGATATGATTTTCTGTAAAGATTTGATTTGGAATGATTAAACTGATTGACTTTTGTCTTTATTCACTTTTATATAAACTTGGTCCCTTAAGCACTTGACTTAATAAGCTTGAACTAAAAAATAAAAAATAAAAATACCTCCTGAGGGAGAGGGAGAGAGTAGTGAGGAAGAACAAAGGGGGAGAGAAGTCCTTCAAGGAGAAAGATTAGGGAATTAAGAGAGCTTGTAGAGATTTAAGTTCAAGGTATGTGTTATCTACTTTTATTAAGCCTCTCTTGATTAAAAAGTGAGGAATTCTCTACAATATTGAAGCTAGGGTTTGTAATATAAGTCAAGCATGTATTAAGTGATTAGTTGGGATGATGCCTCTTGTGTTTGGTTGATTTGGAATTATATTGAACTATCTAGTGAGAATTTACATCTCATTTCTTCAATTGTCATGCTTGAGCTCAACTATGTGGATGAATGGCCATGTATGTATATATCTATGTGTGAGAAAAGTTAGAAATCTCATGGAATTAAGCTATGTTTATGAGTTTCAAGGAACTAAAGACTTAATTGAATTTGTGATCCATGTTTATGGAGTTGTTATGCTCTTATATTAAGTTATTCTTCCTATTTCTTCCCTTGTAATGTGTTGGTTTTGCTGAATTTTGGGTTGAATTCGGACTGCCCAAAACAGGGGCCCCGGCCGTACGTGCGGAGCACCACCGCACGTGCAGAGGTCATGGCCGCACGTGCGGAAAATGGGGAAAAAAAATTGAAATTGCATTCTAAAATTTACCGCATGTGCGAGAGAGGATCACTGCACGTGCGGAGGGGACTGCCGCACGTACGGCCCGTGCCGAAAAAGTTCGTCCACTCTGTTTTCCCTGTTTGACCCTCTGATATTATTAAAATAATTATTTGATGCTCTTAAGATGTTTGTAAATTCATTAGAAGCAAAACGAATCAGAAAATGATTTAAAAGGAAAAAGAACTAATTTGTGAATTATGTATGTGTGTAGGACACACCCCGGGAGGAACTATCGCTCCGCCACAGCACTGTGAGTAATAGTACTGTAGCAATACGCTTTACTTATCGCTAGCAATTATTATTAGCACTCTGTTAATCGCAAATTAACTATGTGTGGACGCGCCCTCGAGGGCTTATGCTTTTCCATAGTTCGGACTCAAATGTGTCACGGTTCTGAATCTAATCTCACAATGTGCGATGCGAGATTGATAAATCACCAAAGAGTCCAAATCCGGTAAATCATTTTGGAAAACAGATTTTTAAGAAAGAAGTGCCAAACATGGACTGCTTTTCCAGATACAGAGTCGCCACCTAAATATTTTGTTTTGGGAGAATTTAGGAAACCCTGACTCGTGCCTAAGGCCACGTGTCCGTCATCACCAAAGTTGCCTAGACTCGGGAACTTGGGTACGATTGGGGAAGGTCAGCTATGAGCACCCCCGCTCGCCCGATCCGAAGATCGGCCTATACTAAGCATGATATCGAGTTTTGAAAACATATGTGTTCTTATTCCAGTTGATTAGCTAGAATTTACTATGTGATGCACACAGCACACAAGTATAGACTAGATCACCTAATTTGGAACAAAGCATCGCATATCCGTTTGTTTGGAAATGGTTTGAAGTTTGCTACTCGCAAGTAGACTAAAACACAGATTTCAATGAATTATTCCAATTCAAGCAACCCAACTTTCACCCACAGGCATTCAGGCAATTATATCACATAAGCAATTAGCCTCATGGCAAGCATGCTGTCATGTTAATACTCACATACATGCAAGATGCTAAAGCATAAACACTCACAGTGTACTCCGAGCCAGAACATGTTAGTAATCAATGTATGATCCAAGTCCATGTTAAGATGGCTAATGCAACACATACAAAATGCAACTAGAAATAGGCTCGGCTATTCTAAGATGGAATATGAGATGCAACAATTGATACATGTATTCAAGTTGGAATTGAAATACGATGCAGTTAGTATGATGCGCCGAGCTCAGTGCATGCAATACTGATGAATGATGCAAACATGCATAGCATAACAATGCTAATTGAAACGTGCCCTAGAACTAACCATTGTAAGCGGTTAAGTAAAATGGAGAAAGAATTGGAGGTTGGAAGACATGCATCACACACACGCACGCTTATTACACAATTACGCCCTCTCGAGAGAGGGACCGAAAGAATAATACAAATTAATTAACTAACAAGCTAACTAAATATTACACAACGCTTAACTAATTAAACAGATTTATTTAAGTTAAGAAAGTAGTAAAGTAGCCTCAGGAAGAGGGACAGATGCATGAGTGCTCGGCTTTGCTCGAAAATCAGTCGCCATGCTCATGCTACCTCTGTTTACACTGATCTGTACTTCTGAAAACTTCACAAGTCCCAAGGAAGCTTCAGAATCACTCTCTGAGCACAGCAGGATGTCACCGACCAATAGAAAACAACATCGGCCATGGATTTATGGTCATCGACCAAAAATGGGATCACTGGACTATTTTGGTAGTCGGCCGGCACTGAAAGTTGCCGACCGGCCATTTCTTCTTGCAGAACACTGGTTTACTGCAACAGAGGATAGGCAGAACATGGCGTTGCATTTTCAAAGCAATTTATGCACTACCGCCCTCCTCAGCATGTTTGAGACTTAGAGGAGCATGGTGCTCGACCCTCGGGCCATCAATCACACATTTCAATGCATGATGGCCCAAGGTGCCAAGTGTGCAACTCAATATGGAATAGAATGCACAAAATACACAAAGGGCCCTAACCTCTATCATGGTTTATCAAGAGGTGAGGAATGCACACACTATGCAATGCAACCTAAGCAAGAAAGCAAACATGTAAATAGCTCAAGTGTGCAACAAATCTAATGCAACATGAGCATGTCAACATGCAAGATGCAACATGGACGTTCAAGCATGCAAATAAACATGTGACTTCATTCAATCATGTAGCAACATGTGAGGTAAACATGTAACAACATGTTAATCAACATAAAACCAAAAGAATGCATGCCAAATGCACTACCACTTAGACATGCAACATCATGTTAATAGGCCGAATATGCAACAACATGTAAGGCAAGCATGCAACAACATGCGGGAATGGTCTTAAACTAATATGGACAACTCTCAAATAAGCCCAAATTAGTGGCCAATATGATGCAACAAAAGCATGGAATAGATATGCAAACATGCATGCACAAAGGCCTATCATCTAAGGCATAAAAGAGGCAACTTTTAAACACATTTAAAAGAGACTAATATGGACAAATGACAAGCATGCTAAGCTCTGAAATCATATTAAGAGTGGTGCCAAACCAATCAAACTACCCAAGTAAAGCGTGCAAGGGAGTTCAAAAACTTGAGGCTGGCCAAGGGGTTCAATCCATGACCATACCAACCAAGCCCCAAAGGGCCAAGAGGGCTTAAAACAGTCCTAAGGCAGACCAAAACAAGGTTAGAGCATGCCTGGAATAAGGCCAAAACATGCTAAGAAATGGGCCCAAAACAAAGGGCATTCAAAGCTACAAAAGGGAGCATTACTCTACACCTATCACAACCAAATATGGCATGGATTATTCAATGCAAAACAGAATCATATCATGTCAAAATAAGCCCCAAAACCCACTTAGATGGCATCTAAATGGCCTAAGTCTAAAAGCATGCACAATGACCCAATCATGGGGCATAAGATGCCAACTGTTCAAAGCATTGAAAGGATGGAAAATGCAAGGAAACAAGCATGCCATATGGACTGAAATTACATGGTAAGTGACTCCAAATCACCGAAATAAGCCAAGTAATGCATGCTAGGTGGTTCAAAACTCGAAGCCTACAAGCTAGATTGCATGGTAGCTATACAAAGCAAGTCATGAATGACCCAAAAAACAAAAATCAGACCTCAAGCATAACAAAACATGGATAAAAGCTTCTTGAAGCTAAGCCAAAATCATGCTAGAAAGACATGTTACAACATGATGCATGTTAGGCTAAAACATGGGATTACAAGACAAGTGTATGAGGCATACATGGCATGTCTAAACCAACTCAAAACAGAGGTATATCATGCTAAAATAACACTAAATACCAGCTAAGACATGGCCAACATGAACTTAAGAAAGGTGCTCACACATGAGGCAAATATGACAAGTATTGAAGCCAACAAGGAGAGGGGATGGCCCTCTCCTTCTTAGGACCTCCAAACACCATCCCCACCACTGAAATCCCTCTGGATGGATTTCAGTGGTGAGAAGGCCAATACAAGGTGGTCCCGAAGCTCACAAAAAAGGCACAAAAATGAGGCCAAACAAGGCCTAAGAAGGGGTAAAAAACCCCAAACACCAAAGTGATCTTAAACAACTATTTTAAGCACTTAAAAACAGAACTTTTATCAGTTATAACTTAAGCTTAAAAATAGATGCAAGATAGGTTAAAAGCTTGTGCAAAAAAGGGAAATCTAAAGCAAGGAACTCACCCTTGTAGAACCTCTTCAAAAACCAAGCTCCAGTAGGTTTCTCTGATCAAAATCAGCTCAATAACCTTAATAACAACCCTCTAATGCCTCAGCAACCCAAGGGTGGTGTAATGCTAGGTGTTCAAGTGCAAAAGTAAGACACAAACTCACTTTTGAGGCACAAAATGGGATCAAATAAGGGAATATAGATACAAAGTTGTATCTCACTCTCTAACCCTAATTCTCTGAACCTGGAGGAGGGAGGAGGGGCTCTCCTCTTATAGAGGTTCAATTCTAAAGCTTCTAAGAAAAGCTAATCCAAGAGGCAAATTCCTCAATACACGTGTATGAAGGGGGTGTAAAGTGGATACCAGCTGGTTGTGACAGCTTGCATAAAAAATCTGCCAAAAGTAGATGGAAAGGGGTCGGCTAGAAAATATGGCCAATTGACCAACAAAAATGGCCAGCCGACCAAAAACAGTGCTGACCGACCAAACAAATTGGCCGGTAGCAAGAAAACAGAGCCGGTGGTCTCAAGCCAAGGCCGGTGAGGTGTGGGTATGGCCAACAAGCCATTCCCTGCCCTCAGAAGCAAAAACACAAGTGTTTGGTGTACAACCAAGCACAAAACAAACAAGTCGAGAGGTTTTGAGGCAAGGCGCGCGACCGAAACCTCCGAGAACTCAAGACGAACACGAACATGGATGATCACCTAGTGTTCAAACGGTGACGTCCAAGTCTTGAGGACAGTCAAAAATGGGGTGTCTACACTGTGTTAACTCATATGAATGATTGAAAAAATCTGTGTACCTCTGTATGACTCTGAGACTAGTCTGCTCTGGTGATATTTGGGCCTATGGCCAATCTGTGAAATATGTTAGGCCTAAGGCCGTTCTGTATGTTACTAGGCTTGAAGCCACTCTGTATAAAGACGGGGCCCAAGGCCGTTCTGAAAATAATTACAGAATAAGATTGATTATATGTTCTCTGCACTTATATACATTATAATTCAAGTTAATCACTAAATTGTTTAAGTACTATTATTCACTGAGCCCTGCTCACTCTGTGTTATGTCTGTCTTTGTAGGTGATCAATCTGGAGGTCAATCCTAGTCCAGCTCAGACCATTTGTCTTTGTCCATCACACCACGACCAAACACTTAGACGAAGCTCTTTCATTTTTTGTGGAGTCCTTGCAAAGCTTTTAGCTTCATGCATTGAATCTTTTGTTTGATATTGTAAAACATGATTAACTTCCCTCAACCTAATTTTGTTACATCCTTAGACTCGGGGATGTGTCTGTATATTTGTATATATGTAATTATGCATGTTCATCAGACGTTAAATTACCTGATATTAAGTGTATGATCCTGGCATGTTAGTATTAGCTCAATGGATGTTATTTTGCGTTGTTAAATGCTTCCATTCAGGCCCCATATGTTATACATATCGAATTTGATGTCCGCTTCTGAAGTGATCATGCCCAAACTTTTAGGGGCAGGGTTGGGGCGTGACAATTTGGGTTGACTAACGCACCGGCTTCTTTCATGGATTTGATGAACCGAATTTTTAGAGAATATTTGGATCACTTTGTAGTTGTCTTTGTGGGTGATATCCTAATCTATTCGACTTCCGAGGAAGAACATGAGGCTTACTTGAGGGTAGTGCTTGAATTTCTTTGAAAGCATCAGTTGTATGCTAAATTTGAGAAGTGCGAGTTTTGGCTCACCTAGGTGAAGTTTCTGGGTCAAGTGGTGTCGAGTGAGGGAGTAACCGTAGATTCTTCGAAGATAGATTCTGTACAAGATTGGGAGCAACCTAAGAATATCTTTGAGATCCAGAGTTTCTTGGGATTGGCGGGGTACTATTGGCACTTTGTAAAAGATTTCTCTAGACTAGCTGCACCTTTGACTAGATTGACTAGAAAGGGGGTTAAATTTTGTGAAGCGAGGCATGTGAGAGATCTTTTCGAGAGCTAAAAACTAGATTGACTACAACACCGGTGCTGATCATTCTGGAGAGAGGTTTAGGGTATACCGTCTATTGTGATGCATCTCGGGATGGGCTTAGTTGTGTTTTGATGCAAGAGGGAATGGTTATAGCATATGGTTCACGCCAGTTGAAAACTCATGAGAAGAATTAGCCTACCCATGACTTAGAGTTAGCAGCAGTAGTGTTTGCCCTGAAAATCTGGAGACATTACTTGTATGGTGAGAAGTTTGAGGTTTTCTCCAACCATAAGAGTTTGAAATATTTGTTTTCCTAGAAGGATTTGAATCTAAGACAACGAAGGTGGATGGAGTTCTTAGAAGACTACAATTTTGAGTTGCACTATCATCCGAGAAAGACCAGTGTAGTGGTCGATGCCTGAAGTAAAAGAACCATGAGTAGTTTGGCGAGTGTGGCCATTCGGGAGTGGGTTATGTTGGGAGAAGTCGGCAAGTTTGAATTGCAATTGGGTGAGTCCGAAGAGGGTGCCACATTGTTTACTTTGAGTGTTCAGCCTGTTTTGATTAGCAAAGTTACAGAGGCACAACGGGGAGACCGTGAAGTAGAGTTAATTCGTGATAGAATCTCTAATGGGAAGGAAGAGAAGGGTTTGAACATTCACTCGGATAAGAGTGTGCGTTATTTAGACCGTTTGTTTGTGTCTGGAGCTTGTTAAGAGGAAGTGCTTTGAGAGTTCCATCACTCACACCTTGCGGTACATCCGGGAGGCACCAAAATGTATCGAGACCTTAACCGCCAGTTTTGGTGGAGAGGTGCGAAGCGGGATGTCACATCCTTTGTGTCAAAGTGCCTTACTTGTCAACAAGTGAAGGCCGAACACAAGAGACCAGCGGGTTTGTTACAACCCTTACCTATAGCCGAGTGGAAGTGGGAGCATGTTACCATGGACTTTGTAGTTGGGCTTTGTAGATGCGCCCGCGGAGGGGGACCTCGCTGCTACAGTTCGGACTCGATTTTTGTTGTCGCGGTTCTTAATCTAAACCAAAGAGTCCAAATCTGGCAAATCGTTTTGAGAAACGGATTTTTTGAAAAGAAGTGCCAAACATGGACTGCTTTGCCAGATACAGAGTCGCCACCTAAATATTTTAAAATGGGGAAATTTAGGAAACCCTGACTCGGTGCCGAAGGCCACGTGTCCGTCATCACCAAAGTTGCCTCGGCTCGGGAACTTGGGTACGATCGGGGAAGGTCAGCTATGAGCACCCCCTTTCGCCCGGTCCGAAGACCGGCCTCTACTAACCGTGATATCCGTTTTTGAAAACTTTATGTGTTCTTAAACCAATTGTTAGCCTAGAATTACTATGTTATGCGCGCAGCAAACAAGTATAGACCAAATCGCCCAAATTGGAACAAAACATTTCATGTTTGTTTTGAAAATGGTTTGCTACTCGCAAGTAGGCTAAAATGCAGATTTTGCCACCCTTAAGTGAGCTTTTAGAGAAGATGATTTTGCCACTATCTAGTGGGCTTAAAACTCACAGTTTTAATGCATTATTCCAATTTAGGTAATTCGACCTCCATCCACAGGCATTCAAGCAGTTATATCACATAAGCAACTAGCCTCATGGTAATCATGCTATCATGGCAACATTCACACGCATGCGATATGCTAAAGCATAAAAGCTTACCTAGTACTCCGTGCCAAAACAGTAAACTAGTTAGCAAAATGTGCGTGTCCTAGTTCGTGTTAAATTGCCTAATGCAACACAAACAGGATGCAATTTAGATAGGCTCGGTTAACCTAAGCATGGCATATGTAATGCGATCAATTATCACATATTCGATTTGTAAATTGAAGTACCAATGCAGTTAGCGTGATGTACCGAGCCCAATACATGCAGTACAAATGCATGAATGCACGCATGCATAGCATAAGGTATGCTGAATTTAAACATGCCCTAATCTACCATCGTAAGCAGGTAAATAAAAGGGAAGAAAGAAGTGGGGTTGGAAGACATACACACCACCCACACACACTTATTACAGATTTGCCCTCACTCGGAGGGCCCAAATAAATATTACAGTCCCAAATAATAAACAAATAAAATTATTACAGAATTTTCTAATTAATTAAAAGAAAGGATGCGAAAGAAAAAAAAAGGAGGGTGGCCACAGTCTCTGCCTCGGGGTGCGCAGATGATGCATGCTCGGAACTTGGCTCGCCCGAAAAACCCGTACCGTACCCCTGCCACCTCTGTTTGTACTGCCTTGTCTCTCTGAAAATTGCTGAAGTCCAGGAGCAGGTTCCTTACACTCTGCAGAGCACCACGGCCAGACAGAATTCCCACCGGCACTCTACAATTTCCACCGGCTGTTCTTGGACTCATCGGCACTTAAAAGTTTGCCGGTCGGCACCAAATTCTGCCGGTTGGTAGAAACTTCCTGCAGAAGATAGTTTGACAGCAAACAGAGAACAGACAGTGCATGGCATAGGGTTTTCAGGCACATGTGAGCATGGTCATGCTTCCTATCATGCTTTGAACTCAAGGAAGCATGTCCCTCGATTCTCGAACCATCAATGGTGCATGGTGGTTCAGAGAATCAAATTTGCCATTTGATATAAAGATGCATGCAACAAATAAAATGAAAACCGGAGCCTTATCAAGTTGGAATCAAAGGCCCCGGTGACCGGGAATCGAGGCACATTACATCACTTGAAGTATGAATGTTCCTTCATTCCCACACTTGGTTTGACACCCCAAGCCAAGTAAATGCAATGCATGTTATGCAAACATGGCTCAAAATGCAACATGATACCAAGATGCAAGGCACAACAAGCATTATGCAACCAACATGACAAATGTGTAATGCCAAGCATACAAGGTGCAAAATGTGATGGCAAATATGGACCAATTTTGACAATGGGATTAATATACTACAAGGTTTAATGAAGTAACCATGCAACAAAAATGAAACAAGCATGCAATGGGGCCTAGAACCATAAAGGGGCAGACCTTAAACCATCCCAAAACAGCGGCCAAAAGATGTCTAAAAGGTGGACCAATACTCATGCTAACAAGCAAACTAATGGTCCCAAGGTTAAGGCATAAAAAAAGACATTTTTCCCCCACCAACATGACTACTCATAGCATGACTAAGACAAGTAAAGACAGACCTTTTACATGTAAAATGGGGCTCCAAAGCCTCCTAATATGGCGACTAAAATGACTCCAAAGGAGTGTATGCACCAAGGCTCAAATGTAGGCATAAAGGGGGACACCCTCAAGACACAAAAGGGATCATGCACGCACACATACAAACATGATTCTTGGACTAAAATATGGTCCTAAATGATGTTAAATCATGAGGGTGATCACAACCATGCATGCTAGAGGTCAACATGCTCAAAGCTTTCAAGCCAAAATACATAGCACTATAACAAACATGTCAAGCATGACCAAATGGATAACCAACAGACTTTAAGCATGGGAAAACAATGCTAAAAGCTTCATGGAACTAAGCCAACACACACAAGAATCATGGTCTAAACACAAGGGACATTTCTAGGCCAAATGGAGCAATACAAAGCAAGTGCTATAAGCATACAAGGAGGCACAAATCCGGCCAAAAACAGAGATCCCACATGACCTAAAAACACCCAAAAAGTTCTGAAATGAAGCAAAAACCAAGCAAGCATGCATGCCACCCTTTTGGGCCACAACTCAAGGAAACAAAACAATAAAGGGAGAGGGGTGTCCCTCCCCTATGCAAGACTTCAAACCGACCTCTTCAACACTAAAAATACACTGATTTTCAGTGGTGAAGAGATCAAAATACAAAGATGACCAAAGCTTAACCAAAGAGGCAACAAAAGTGGCCAAACAAGGCCTAATAGAGTGAGTTTGCACTCAAAACACCAAACAACCTTAATGAAAGTTCTAAAGCATGAAAATATAGGCCTTTTTCATGTTATACACAAAAGCTAAAGCAGCAAGCAAGATACGTAAAAAACTATTGCAAGTTTGGGGAATATAAAGCAAGATGCTCACCCTTGAAGAACCCTTGAAGAATAAATGGTCTAGCCCTCTTCTTTTGATCAAAACCAGTCCAAAAACTCAAGAATCAACCCCCCAAGTTCCTCAATCTCGGAGTAAGGTGTAATAGTGTGTGTAATGGTGCAAAAGTAAGGTAAAAACCACATTTAGGCCAAGGAAACACACACAAAGGAGGGGGGAGAGGGAGATATAGAGATAGAGTGTATCTATACCTCAAAACTCTGGTTTTTGGTTCCAAAATTCTAACCTAGAATAAAGAGGAAGACCCTCTCTCTTATAAGACTCCCTCTTGCAAAGCTTATACAACAAGCTTGCCTAGAGGGAGATCCCTCCATACACGTGTATGGAGGGAGGCAGAGTTGGTGCCAGCTATCACAGCTGGCACAAAATATCTCCATAAAGTGGATGAACAGTGGTCGGCTGCCCAAAAAAGTTGTTTCGACAAAAAAAAGTGCCGACCGGCAACAAACTATGCCGACCGGCAATAAAATGTGCCGACCGGCAACAAAATGTGCCGATGGAAGCAAAAGACCAGCCGGTGGCCTCTAGCCACTGCCGGTGGTGCGTGGGGATGCCTTACAAGGCCTTCCTTGCCCTTCCAAGGCAAAACACAAGTGTTCGGTGTGAAACCAGACACTAAACGGTCAAGTTCGGAGATCCTGAGGCAGGGCGCGAGAGCCGAAACCTCCGGGAACTCTAAACGAACACATACATGGATAATCACCGAGTGTTCCAAGCGGTGACGTCCAAGTCTCAAGGACGGTCAAAAATGGGGTGTCTACAGGCTTCCTAGAACACACCGGGGCAATGATGTCATCTGGGTAATTGTTGATCGGTTGACCAAGTCCACACATTTGATTCCAATGCCTACTAGCGACTCAGTTGAGCACTTGGCAGAGTTGTATGTTAGAGAAATAGTTCGGCTTCATGGGGTTCCGGTAACCATTGTATCGGATAGGGATCTTCATTTCACCGCTCGGTTGTGGCAAAGCCTTCAAGAGGCATTGGGAACCAAGTTGACTTTTAGCACCGCTTATCACCCTCAAACCGATGGGCAATCGGAACTTACTATAAAAATTTTGGAGGACATGCTTAGAGCTTGTGTCCTAGATTTCAAGGGGTCTTGGGAGAGGCACTTACCGTTAATTGAATTCGCCTACAACAATAGTTATCAGGTTAGTATCGAGATGGCACCGTTTAAGGCCTTGTATGGCTGACCTTGTAGGTCACCAGTTTATTGGGCCAAAGTAGGGGATGCACCGTTGTTGAATTCAGAGATCGTTAGAGAGACAATTGAGAAAGTTGCTCTCATTCAGAAGAGATTAGCCACGGCTCAAAGCCGACAGAAAAGTTGTGCCGATAAGAGAAGACGACCCTTATCCTTTGAAGTAGGTGACCATGTGTTCCTTAAAATCTCACCTAGACAAGGTTTGAAGAGATTCGGTAAGAGTGGTAAGCTATCTCTGAGGTTCATTGGGCCTTTTGAGATATTTGAGAGGATTGGGGAAGTGGCATACCGGTTAGCCTTACCGCCACAACTTTCGGGAGTTCATGATGTGTTTCATGTGTCTATGCTTAGGAAGTACGAACCTGTCCCTCCTCACGTGTTGGATTGGGTTGATTTCGAGGTAGACGAGGATGCCTCCTATGAAGAGTGACTGGTTCAGATCCTGGATACCCGGGAACAAGTGTTACGGGGAAAGACCATACCGTTAGTGAAGGTGTTGTGGAGACACCATGGATTGAGGAAGCGACTTAGGAACGGGAAGCGGAAGTTTGCTTCAAGTATCAGATTTATTTGAGCATGTTTAGTTGTTTTGTTTTAAATTTGTAATGTTCCTTAGGGTTGAGGGAAAAAGCATTAAATTGTGGGTCACATGTTGTTATGTGTATTGTTAATTTGAGCATGAGATTGTAAAGGCATGATGTTTTGCTATAGATGCTTTATTCCATATGTCTTGTATAAACAAATGTCGTTTTGATGAAATGATGATGAGAGGAATGGTAAATGTTGGTTGAACATAAATGTTGTGACTTGAGAATGTTGTTAAAATGATTTTTGTTGCTAGAACACTTTGGTTTGGTAGTTTGTTTAAATTTTGGGGAAAATTTCCTATGGTGGGGAGGTTGTGACGACCGGATCTTGTTTTCTTTTCTTTTCTTCCGTCCTCACTCCGTTCTCTTCTTGCTCTTAGCGGGTTTGAGATATCCGAAATACCCCTTATGATTTGGTTCTTATTCTTGTCTTGTTTGTTGCGGCATTTCACCTATTCTGGAGGGTGCACGGTTGGGTTTAGAGTGCCCGAGAGTCAAATCAGGAAATTCTAGGCTGCTGGGCAAGGGGCTCACGTGCGGGGTTGGGCCGCACGTGCAGAAAGGGGGGAGTCTGAGTGTGTTGCATTCTGCTTAAATTGTAGGTGCGAGAAGGGAAGTGCAAGACCAGCCGCATGTGCAGAAGAGGGCAGTCACACGTGCGGGGTGGGATCAGTCTGAAAACTTTGTTTTTTGTTACCCTTTTTGCCGAATTTGTGGCCTATTTGGGGCCTCTCCTTCTCATTCTAAAATTCATATTTTCTTCTCCTTCTCTCTAAAAACCCTCATCTAGCACTCCAAACCCTTGATTTCTTGTGATTCTTGGGCCAAAGATCCTCATCAACCTCCACTCTTGAAGCTCAAGGACTAAGGCTCCTCTTGGTGTGGTGTTGAGTGAAGGATCAACCATCTAAACGAGGGTTTCTCTTCTCCATCTTCTTCAAGACCTTGAGGTAGGGATTCTTGAGTTATATATACTAGTTTTGCTATTTTGATGATGATTTAAGAGTCTTCTACTAGTTTTGATGATTTCAACTTTGTGATTTCAAAAATGTAGAGATTTTCTTCAAAGGAGGGTTTTTCTTTAAACTTTCAAAATTTTGGTCAATCTTTGAGGGTTTCATCTTGTTGATCTAAGAAAAATGTTTTGATAAGGGTTGTCAAAAACAAAAAAGGGAAGTGATTGTCTTGAGGAAAAACCCTAGAAATTGAGGATTTTGAGAAAGCATGAAAATACTTGTGAAATCCTTTGTTATTTTGTGTCATGAAGATGAATGAGATGTTATTGTAGCATAATTGTTAAAAATGTTTGAACATATATTGTTGAAAAGTGGTGAATGACTATGTATCATGGATATGAAAATTGTAAGATCTTGGAATTATGTTGAAAACATCATATTGCCTTGAAGAGGCTAATTTGTTGTGGTTTGTTGTTGTGAGAAATGGATGACACATGGATGTTTTGAGAAATGGCTTTGAAAAGAAGAAAAGAGGAATGGGATTGATTGATATTGTTGTAGAGATGTCTTGAGAATAGAAAAATTTTATGACATAGTGATTATTGCATCATGTTTCAATTGAGTTATTATTATTATTATTATTATTGTGCATCTTGGCATGTGTTGAAAAAACATTTATATTGAGAAAGAATACATATTGCAATGAGAACTATGAGATTGTACATGGGGTAAATACGTGGTAAGTTCGGATAGAGGATGTAGTTGAACTTGATAAGTTGGCCTGAGTGTCCATGGTGATAGACTAGAAAACCGCACGGATAGGTGTCGAGCCTTCCGGTTAATTCCGATAAAAATGACAGTTTGGTAGTACTCATAGTGTCTACTTGCAGACACCAGCCTAGGGAATACTAGTGTTGTATTTGCCGCCCTTGTTAATTTAAATATTGGAAATTATGAAATTGATGAGATTGGAAAATATTATGATGAACATGATGATTTCTAAATAGTGCATTGAAATAAAATGTTCTCTCATTATTGGCACTTGCATGGCTTCACATTTGCATTTTTTTTTTTTAAATGTTGAGAGAATTGGCATAACTGTATATACTTTGTGAGAATTCTCTACTGGGCTTTACCACCAAGCTAAGGGCGTGGATATGTTTTGGTGAAGAGTAGTCTTCCACTTATTCTGTTGTGATTTTTTTTTTTTTTTGTAAGCCAAGGGCTAACGTGTTTGGGTCCGAGAGACCATTTTGTGTAACCGGGCTATTGCCTTGGAAGATGTAAGCTCTTAAGGGCATTTTATTTTTTTTGATACTAGATCATTTACATGCTATAAATTCATGTGCCCCTTTATCATTGAATGTATATCTGCATGTGAAACTTTTGTGTAGACTCATTTATTATTTATGCTAGATGGAAGGATTACTGTAATTAATGTGGGCAATTCATGTTGAATTATTTTGGGGCGTTACAACATCATGTCCTAATTTTGGAAGGTACTATAGCTCATTATATGCACAAGGTTGGCTCTACTCTAGGGATCGAAGTCAATGTGACATTACCAAAGAGTCCTTTGGGTCATAACCAATGAAGATCTTAGGAAATCAGAAGAGTCAATATTAGCCTCTCTTCAAAGTCTAAGAACTTTCAGATCTTAAAAGATTATAACACAAGGCCTCCAAAGTAATGTAGAGATAGGTGTAGTGTCACAAAAAGTGTGTCTGTGCTCCCACTAGTATCTGGGCAATGCAAGGACTTTAAGTGCACCAATGCATGCAATGCAATAAACATATAATTGAAAATAAAAGTCATATCATGGAGTTAGAGTCAAGGTTTCATAAAATCCCCAGCAGAGTCACTAGAACCTGTAACATGCCTAACGGGGTACCCGTGCATGTTAAACAGTTTGGACCCTCAATCTCTTTGATCTAGTCTCACTAGTGAAATGTGAAACATAGATGAGAGTCCAGATCTGGAAACTTTATAGAAAATCCCTTTTATTACAAAATTATTGCTACAAATAGACTGCGTCATCAGATCTCAGAGTCGCCACCTAATATTTTGGAAAATTAGGAAACCCATGACTCGTGTCAAAGGCCACTGTTCGTCATAACCAAAGTTCTCTCGGTTCGGAACCTTAGATATGAAAGGGGAAGGTCGTTAATTGAGCACCCCTGCTCACCCGATCAATAGATCGGCCTTTCTAACCATGATATGAATTTTATTTTCTTTGTATGTTCATATTTTGATTATTTAATAAATCCTAAAAATTACTATGTGAAGCATACAAGTATAGACTATGTCATTTATTTTGGAATAATTTGATTTCATGTAGTTTTGAAAGAGTTTTGGAGATGTACAACCCAAATAAATTGAGTTTATAACATGAAAATCAACACTATTCCAAATTAAACAACACAGCCTCCATCCACTAGCATTTATACAGCTATATCAAGTAAGCAAGTAGCCACATTGTAGCACTTGTGCTCTTTTAAAACTTCTGGGAAGTGTATTTGAACCCTTTATTCTATTTTGGGAATCTTTGGTGTTTTTATGTGTTGGTTTGGAGGAGTACAATCCGATTTAAACTTGTTGGGTTTGGTTGTTCGCACTTATTTTTGTCAAAAGTTCCTTGGAGACTTAGAAATTCCATTCTATGGTCGACACCAGCCTTCCTAGGGTCGACCCTTACATGTTGGTGAAGTTCTGAAAGTGTTGCTGGAAGATAGGGTAGACACCAGACTGGGAGAGGGTCAATCCTCTTATGTCTGTGTGTTAGTTTCTAGAAGATAGGGTAGACACCAGACTGGGAGTGGGTCGACCCTCTTATGTCTGTGTGTTGGTTGTTGGAAGATAGGGTCGACCCTCTCCTGTCTGAGGGTCGACACCTGCGACTTTTTCCAGATTTTTTTTTTGTCGGTTTGGGCCTATTTTTTGGGGATATTTTGACTTGATATTTTGGGTTGACTTTGGGGCTTATTTCTACATTGACCTAGTACTACAAATAGGCTTTCACTTAACCCTTTTCTTTATTTCTTCTTCTCTTTTCTCCCTCAAAACTGTGAGACACTCTCTTTTCTTCTCAAAAGAAGCACTTTTCACTCATAGATCCTTAGATCTACTTCCTTGAAGGCCTCTCCTCATCTTACTCCTTTCATATACATTGTAGAGCTTGTCGAGGGCTTCATTTAGATCAGAGCAAAATGTGGTTTCTCCTCCGTCGACTTTTGGGGTTTTTCTTCCTTCTTTCTCTTCTAATCTTGAGGTAGGGATTTCTTTGCTCCTTTCGAATACTTCATCTATGGATAGACATGTGGTAGTTTTTATTGCATAAAAACCATATTCATTATGGATTTTCTTGAAAGCCATGAAAGGGGATTTAGGTTTTGATATTTATTATTGGTGTTGTTAAGTTGTTTGTTGTTGAGTTATTTGGGAAATGATTTACTATGTTTGTGAAGAAAAGGAGGAAAGCCCTGATTTGATAATATTGGTATAATGGATTTAAAAGAAAGGGAGTTGAATAATCTTTATATTTTGCTAATATGGGTTAGATAATTGTGTTTATATCAAAAGAAAATAAAAAGAGAAGTAATCACAGTGTTGGTATTGTTTTAGACTAATCACGTGATGTTGAGTTGAATTATGGTTTTGGTACCAATGGAATTGGTTTTGTAAAATAAAGGTGATGGATTTGGTTTTGGTTTTGTAAAATGATGAGAATGGATTCTTAGACAATGCTTGGAGTTGTGTGGATTGGAAAGGAAACAAAAGTGGTCATTTTGAAAGAAAACGAAATCATCGCCCTTTGTAAAATTGATAATGAACTTGAGGTCAGATTTTTGGAATCCTTTGTATCTTATCTTCTGTTATTGGACTGAAAGTCTTATGAGAATTGGGTTTTGTTTTCCTTTCGTATGAAATGCAGAAATGGATAGACATGAATTTAAATGGTGGGGTTGGATGTTTGAGATCTCTCACCTATGAAAATATGAATAGTTTATCTATTTGGAGATTGTATATATGTTTAGAAATATATGTTTTGAGCTATCGAGGGAGGATAGCTATGACTGTGTTAGAAACTGCATGTGGACTAGGTGAATTGAAATTGATCACTTGTGCTTGTCATTGAATATGACTATAACTACATACATTGGATATGTATGGCAATTTGGGAGTGGAAAGGGGATGTACTCTATATGTGATTATGTGTTCTTATACATTGTGTATGTATTATACTTAGGTTGTTATGCATTCTAGTATGTTGAAATATTTGGGAATGTGCTTGCGCTTCGAATGAGAGATACCATTAGCTTCTAGCTAGCACTTGGAGAATTGGCCACGCTTCGAATGAGAGGTGCCAGTACCTTCCAGCTAGCACCTGGAGAACTTGGAAGATGTACCATTACCTTCCAGCCGATGTCTGATAAATTGGCATTTTGTTATGAAAAGGTGTATCCTTGGCTTACCGTGCTTAAGGCTGGTAGAGTAGAATTCATTTATCATTATTGTCTCAGTATATCTAGGTATGGGTTATGATGGTATTATTCTAGAGGGTCGTGTTGCCTCAATTGTTGAAGCAGATAATTATTGATTGCTTGTTGTTTTCTTTTGTATTAAAGGCATACTTGTATAGTCATGAATGTGTTGGAAACAAACGTAAGTATTGTGTTGAGATGGTGGAAAAATGTGAAAGACTTTGAATACTTGTGAACATGTTTTGAAAAGGCAGATAGGTACAAGTTTGGAAAGTGAAAGATAACGTAGTGGGCTTGGTGAAACTATTTTCCTCGGAAACTTGTTATAGTCACATGAATTTTGAAAAAGATAACAAGAAGAATGAAAAGTGAATTGTTTATGTCATTGAATGAAATGAATGACTTTGAGGAAAGTTCTTATATACATATATTTCTGTATAAACCATCACATTATTTATACAATATGAGACTAAGCATTCATGATCATAGCTATCTGTAAGTTGCTATTGTTTAGGATCATGTTAAGATCCTTACTAGACTTTATGTTCATCCCACATTGTTGATTCTTTTTCAGGTGAACATCGAAAAGTGTTTCAAGGTCATGGATCTTCTTTACCTGTTGGCTACGGAGCCTTTTATTTGTGGGCAGAATGCCATTGATGTGAAAGGGTTAAACCCTTTCTTTTACTTTTAAAGATGTAAGCATACGGGCAATTTATTTGGTTATGCCCATGTTGTAATTAATTTGCATTCGGATGAGAGAATTTTTATTTATTCTTACTCGTTGATGTAAAGAATTTTCCGCATGTTATCTCTGAAACTGAATTAAATTAATGAATCTGGTAATGGTGAGTAAAATAAAAGTGGGGCGTGACACACATGGTAGGATGCTTAAACATAATAAGAAAAACACACACAAACGGGATGCTAAAGCATAAAAAACTTACAGATTTACTGACGTCCCTCGAACAACTACAAAACAAAGTTAGCAAAACATGCATGATCTTATATACAAAATCTTAATGCAATTCACTCATAAGATGCAACTAAAGATTCGACTTCTAAGATACGACATGTGAATCATCTCAAAAACATGAGGTAGCGCACATAATCACATAGGAATTGATTAAATCCACAAATACAAACTTAGTCGAATCAAGATGCGTGAAACATAGATGCAAAGCTTGGATATAACAACAAAAAATAAAATGAAATAAACATGATGCATATTTACAAATAAGGAAAGCAAAGAAAAGAACGGGGTAGACAGAAGTGAGGCGGGAAATTATTACAACACTTTGAATAAATTATTACAAAAAAAATTAGGAGGGGGCTGAGGAGAATATTACAACAAAATAAAAATCTCACAATACACTCAAAATAAAATAAACAAAACAAAAAAAAAAAGTTTCATGTGCCTTGGAAACCACCGGAAGTTGGTTAACATCGGAAGACAATGCCGTCTTGTCCAAAAGAAGCTAACCGGCCGGCCAACTAAGCCTAGCAAAACTTGTCTTATTGCGAAACCAAGAAACGGAACAAACAAGAAATATGTAGGTGGCTCAACTAACTACTACCGGTTAGATTAAAAACAAGAAAACAAATATAAAATTAAAAAAAAAAGTGCAAACTTACAAAAAAACTAACATAAACCTAAAACAAGAAAACAAATATAAGGTAGAACATGCAAGATTACAACAAAACTAATATGAAACTAATACAAGAAAAATATAAGCTAGGAAGTGCAAGATTACAACATAATTACTATGAAACTAAAACAAGAAAACAAATATGAGGTAGAACATGCAAAATTACAACAAAACTAATATTAGACGAAGACACGAAAAGTATAAGCTAGGAAATGCAAGATTACAACATAATTACTATGAAACTAAAACAAGAAAAGCAAATATGAGGTAGAACATGCAAGATTACAACAAAACTAATATGAAACTAAGACAAGAAAAATATAAACTAGGAAGTGCAAGATTACGACATAATTACTATGAAACTAAAACAATAAAATAAATATAAGATAGAACATGCAAGATTACAAAAAAACTAACATGAACCTAAAATAATAAATAATAAATAAATAAGTAAGCAAATATGAGGTAGAACATGCAAGATAATAACAAAACTAATATGAAATTAAAACAAGTGAATAAAAATAAATAAATAAATAAATATGAGCTAAATAAACCACTTAGATTACAATAGCATACTGTGAAATATAAAGTAAGAAAATAAATATGAGATAGAAAATATAAGAAAATGAAAGACTAGAAATTCACCTTCCAAAGACAGATTGAACTTCTTGATTTCCAAACTTCCTCTTGATCACCCTCAAGTTGTGGAGTATGTTGTTGAAATCTCAGCAAGAAAGTTCAAGTTTTAGCTTTGGTGAAGTTTTGGGTGGTAACAAAATAAACTCTTTCTTTGATCCAAGTTTAGACCTCTCTCTAAAAATATTTTCACTCAATTGGAACAAAATAAACTCTTTCTTTGATCAAAATTAGACCTCTCTCTCATCAAAAAGTTTCGCCACCTCTCATAGCACTAACGGTCTTCTATATATATAGGCCAAAAACCAAGACCCTTTCATGTTTTGAAGGGCCAATTTTGAAGAGCCAACACCTATTCATGTTTTGAAAGGCCAATTGTGAATAGTCAAAACCCATCCATTTGTTTGAAAGGCGAATTGTGAATAGTCAAAACCCATTCATTTGTTTGAAAGGCTAATTGTGAATCATTTAGTTTTTCGAAAGGCCAATTGTGAATAGTCAAAACCCATTTAGTTTTTTTTTTTTTTTTGAAAGGCCAATTGTGAATAGTCAAAACCCTTTTATTTGTTTGAGAGGCCAATTGTTTCAAGCTGCTAAATTTGGTCTGAACTAATTTGGCCGAAACGGGTATAAAGTTGGGATTAAAGCTTAAATCTAATTTTTTTGCCAAGAAATTCATAACATAGCACATTATAATTTTCATCATTGGGTGTTCAAAAGAAAGCATCCAAGTCTTAGGGCCGGTCAAAATGGGGTGTCTACAAAATCCTTCAGCAATTTTCATAAAATTTTGTTATTTTTGGCAGTCTGCGTTTTCACAAATCTTGAACAGTGAAGGCACTACAGTTCCACAACCTCCAAGAGTCTAAATAATTAGTTTACTAAACAAAATGATTCCTCTTGTTGCTTCAACAATAGGAATTCATAAATAAGTAAACCTAAACTCCATCATAAATTATATCCAATATCAGTTCTAAGTATTGCAAATATCATCAAAGCACAAAATAAAAGGGGAAATAAGTTCAAAAAATAATTTCAAATACTTGAGAAAGTTTGTAAAATTATCTTTTAATGTTGTAGCATTTAACATTAATACATAAATATATATTTTTTAATTTGCACTGAAATGAAATTCCCCCAAAATGAAAAGCATGACAACTTAGGTTCAAACTTGAACCTTCACCAAAATTGTCCTCTTTTCACACTCTTCTAGTCCGTCCCTCTCTCTCTCTCTCTCTCTCTCTCTCTCTCTCTACAAACACATATATGACAAATAGCAAGAACAAAATTCCCTAAGAATTGGACAATTTACAGAACAAGCAAAATTTGAATTGTAACAAGAGCCAAAAAAATCCAAAAATTGATAAACCAAACATCAAACTATTGTTCTAATTTGACAAATCACATCATATTGCAATAACAAAACAATCAAATTTAAACAATATGAACCAAGTGAAGAGCCTTACCATGAATTGATCAAGGTCCTTACCTCAATGTTTGGATGTGATATGTTTTGAAGAAGTTTTACTTCTTCCTCATGCTCTCTAATGTGAGCCTATTAAGCAAATTAAAAACAAAAAACAAAAATGGAAATGCAATTTAGTCAAACAAATAAAATAGTTTTGCCAAGCAACCAATCCAAATATATAGATAGTTATATAGTACACCACAAAGGCAAACCTTCAAATACAAATTGTAAGAATCCATAACAAAAATACAATAAAGCAATTAAACCTGTGTTTTCTTTTTTTGAAGCACGATGCTATCAAAAAGAAATTAAACCTGTGTTTTCTCTTTATTAAACCTATGTAATAAAGCAATTGTAACCTCCATTCAGACATATACCAATGACAACAAAACAAATGCTACCAAAACTAATAATAATAACAAAATTACTAACTTGCTTGATGACTGGAAGCTCTCGATTTGCAAATGTTGGAGCCGATGGGTGTTATTCTAATAACAACAAGAATAAAAATTAGAATTTAGGAATAATTATTGAAAATTGCTTATAGAGATGTAGAGATAGAATAAGAAAGAGACCATAGATTGTGATGGAGGATAGCCATTGAATCATGGCCTTGAAATCGATATATAATTAAAACTCAAAGCACTTATAATACCTAAAAAGAAATCAATGCCATCAATGGACACAATAGCTCTAGGAAAAAAACTTCAAATATTGTAGACCTCAAGTACCATCAACAACAATCTTCAAAGAGTGAAAGAGAAAAAAAAAAAAAAAAAGGAAAAGGACTTAGTAACCAAAATAACCCTACATAGCTAGGTGAATGGAAGCATAAACATGGGAGAAACAAAATTCCTCCACCCCTTTATGGTTAGATGTACTCATTACACAATACAAAAATAAAAAATACAAAAAATTACACTTTGCACCCCTGCACTTTACATCAAATCCCACTTTGGCCCCTACACATCAAAGTGTGACACTTAACCCCCTGCACTTTTGGTCAAGTGTCACTTTGGCCCTTCTTTTAACCTCATTGTTAACAGAGGTTAGTCACATGAAAAACATGTGAGAATAAATAACACTTTGCACCCCTGCACTTTACACAAAATCTCACTTTAGTCCCTACACATCAAAACTGTGACACTTAGCTCCCTAAAGAATAACTTCTGTTAGCCTCACTATTAACAGAAGGGCCAATGTGACACTTGACCAAAAATGCAGGGGGTTAAGTGTCACAATTTGATGTGTAGGGACTAAAATGAGATTTTGTGTAAAGTGCAAGGATGCAAAGTGTAATTTACCCCATAAAAAAAAAAAAAACAAAGTATTAAATAACATATGGTTCTTTGATTTGATAACATGCCTCTGAATAGTGGGTTTGTCAGCTTTTGATGATTTGATGATTAGAACTCTATATATAATTGTTACTAGTGCTTTGATTTAATTTTTGTCCATTTTTATATCTGCTTCAAACAGGTAATTGCATGTATACGCTAACTCAAACTATTGAGTTGGATGGATTTAAAACACAGTTTAGTTTGGTTTGATTTTTTTTTTTAAAAAAAAAAAAACAATTATCAATATTTCGGTACTATTACAAATCTATAAAACTATTATCACTCATGCATAACACTATAATAAAAACTTCCTACCATTCAAATCTATAAAACTATTATCAGCACTATTATCATGCATATAACTATAATAAAATCATCCTACCATTCAAATCTATAAAACTATTATCAGCACTATTATCATCCATATCACTATAATAAAATCATCATACCATTTCAAAATAATAAGAAGTGAAGATAGCCAACATGTAAAATGAAGCCTAGCTAATAAAAATTTAAGATTCTTAATTTTCACAACATGTAAAATGAAGCCAAGTTAAAGGGAGCTATTAAGATGTGCACCTCAATAAGATGTGCACATCATATACACATCTATTTTAAACCATTAGATTTTTATAAATTAATCTCAGCCACTGAATTATTTAATTAGGAATATTCACAACCTCTTCAACCGGTGACCTTTTTTCAAATTTCTTCAGTTTTTTTTCCCCAAAGCCCCTGTTACGCAGACGTATTTCAACCCAATCGATTTTGCAATCAATTACGATTTTCCATTCACTCCAATATGCTATACCAATTGATTACACAATCAATTGGTTTAGTGTGGCTTATGAAAACTAATTGATTACTGAATCAATTAGGTTCATTATATCAAGGATCCCTACAATCAATTGTACAATCAATTGTCATATTTCAATCTCCCTTATATTCTAATGGATTGTACAATCAATTGTGAAAGTTCAAAACACTAGCCACTAATCGATTGTATAATCAATTGTGGTCTTTCAATCCAATCGATTTTGCAATCAATTACGATTTTCCATTCACTCCAATATGCTATACCAATTGATTACACAATCAATTGTGTTTGAAAATTTAAAAGTTATGATGTTTTGTTAATGTTGTTATGATTTTTGGGACAAAATTATAATCAACATGCCATGTTATGATTCATTGATAAAAGTTATGATAGTTTGTTAATGTGGTTATGATTGTGGGAAAAAAAGTTATACTCAATGTGTTATGGTTATGAATCGTCACTAAAAGTTATGATTTGTACCACCAAAAGTTACGATTCAAATGTTACGATTCAAATGTTATGATAATTAATTACAAATAACTATATTTGTTATGAGTTCTTATCATATTGTTATGATTTATAGTGTCTTTGTTATGACACTTTGGTGAACATTATGAAATTGTTATGATTCATTGTAATATTGTTATGATATTACAATGAATGTTATGATTCTTTCTGTAACCTGTTACATGACCGGTTTAGCAGGTCATTGTTTATGATGTGGCACGATATGGGCCATAGAATAAGTGCATATCATATGCCCTTTTATAAGGTGCACATTGTAGACTTTTCCCAAGTTAAATAATAGATAAGCAACAAAATATTGACAAATCTATCAATGGAAGGCTGACCAATTACCTAATCAACCATTGCAGCAAACAAAGCCATAACAACTTCTTATGAGCTAGTCAAACACTCCTTCATGCCAAGCCATATGTACCTGAAGCAAAAGGAAGGATAGAAAATATAAGCAAGTAAGCTCCATTATCCATTATCCAAAATCAACTTCCTAGAAAAATAAGATCCAACTCCCACTAATAAAAATTTACCAAATATCCAAGGCATGTATCATTCACTATTTGGGGGAAATGTAGAATAAACTATGATGGATGTACTCATTTACTTGGTCGGATAGATAAACTCACTACTTGAACAACAAAAAATTATAATTATATAAGAAAATAAACTATTTTAAGTGAGGC
This sequence comes from Camellia sinensis, assembly GCF_055761805.1. Classification (NCBI taxonomy): domain Eukaryota; kingdom Viridiplantae; phylum Streptophyta; class Magnoliopsida; order Ericales; family Theaceae; genus Camellia; species Camellia sinensis. The sequence goes on from NC_138973.1 coordinate 134,886,138, forward strand.
ATTTTACAGAACATACAAAAATTGACCATTAAAAACTACCACCACAACTTTCTAGCAAAATTTGCAATAAGTTATCGGACCAAAGGTAATGATGAAGAATATAACCAACAATTCTATAGCAAAATTGAATGCTTATGTGTCATGAAAATTTTATAGATGTTAGAAAAGTGAATCTGAAAGGACCTATTTGTTGAAATAGAAAAATGAAATGTGGTTTAGATTTAACTGAGACAAAATGTTAAAAAAAGGAGGGAAAAAAAAAACATATAATATAGTTGATTTCTTGCTCCCCCTACCCTACCCACCCCATAATGGTAATTGTAAGAATTTAAAAATAATAATAAAAAAAAAACAGACTTATAAATTTCCTACACAACAACTAAAGAAATAATCACAAAATAACAATGATTCAGACATAATGTTTCAATGTAAACATCAATAAACATGTTGTCGATATTATTGAAACAAAAGATTATTGAAACATTATAGAAATTAAAGATTATTGAAACACGCTGGAAATTAAAGATTATTGAAACAAAAGATATCAAAAAATTAGAGTAAAGATTATTGAAACATTGTTTAAGATGGGTTTGCTCACCTAAAAAATCAAAGCCCAAATTAATGTATAGATATCAATCCCATTCCCAATTCAAAAACACCCGTGAAATATTTTCTCAAGTTTGGGATCAAAATGTTAGGATCCATCCCTATACATCCATGGAAATCATATATATTTTGCCCACTTCAATCTTCGTTGTAATTTGTATGCGATCAAAAACACCTAATTCAAAAACACTCGTGCCTATATATATTGGGATCAAAATGCACATATATCCAAATCCTCTCTCTCTCTCTCTCTCTCTCTCTCTCTCTCTCTGTATACTTGCTTGAAAATTTTAAAAACTATTAGCAACAGAACTTTACATACATACATACATGCATACATATATACATATATCATTTGTGAATTTTGTTCTATGCAGTTTTGATGAATGGAAAAACCCATCTAAGGAAGCCCAAGTCGGAGGCAGAGGATTGTATGTTTCTTTTCTTCTTCCAATTTTCCATTTTTTTAAAAAAAAAACGCCCTCTCTTTGGTTGTCGAGAAAGTTGAACCTTACATTTCAATTGATTTGTTATGTAAAATTAGAATTCTCTACTCAGAAAGACCCACTTCATTCTTCGTTCTAATGATTTTCTCACATTTTCTCAAGTTTCTAATTGAAATATTAGAGTTAAAGTCTTTGAATTAATTATGGTTAATTTTCTCTCAATTGGCATAGGTTTTGCTTTGTGCCTCTAGCAAGAGCTTTCTTAGACATGGCCTCTCAATTGGTAAGATGAATTTTCTATTATTTTGACATATTAGAGTCATATATATACATATATACATACTGGAATCATATATATACATCTATATAACAATGGAAGGGTTAATTTGAAAATGTCTTTCAAATTAATGGTTCAGATCTGTCTAGATTTAAAAACAATGGCTCAGATTTACTTTCACAAATATCTCTCTCACAAAATATCTTCAATGGTCTAGATTTGTCTAGAAATAAAATTCCATGGTCCAGATATCTTTACTTATCAACTCTTACTAACCCACCTACTGCACTTTACCTATCACTGTGAAAGAAGCTTACAATCGAAGGAGAGGAAGTGAATCACCATCGAAGAAAGAACAAAGCTCCAAAAAGCTCTTTGCATTCCTGAAGGAAGAACAAAGCTCCACAAAACTCTTCGCCACTACAACAAAATTGATTTTTTACGACACCACATCAACGGCATACAATAAATGCACGTCGTAGTTTCTCACTTTTACTACTTACTTTTTTTGCATGTCGTAAATACTCTTCCAACCACGGCGTGTCTATTGTGTAGGTCGTGGATGGCAATAGCGATGATTTTTGTACAGCTTGCAATGCATGTCGTAAATAATAATACTTTCTACGACGTGCATATGGCATGCCGTTAATACATCAATTATACACGATGTACATACGCCAGCCGTGAAAAGAAAATACTTTTCATGGCATACACAACGTCCGCCATTAAAAGTATTACATTTTTTACGATGCACACATCGTCTGCTGTTAAAAGTATTGGCTTTTTACGACGCATGTCGTGAATTGTATGATAAATTTAATTATCTGTTTAGAAATAACTGTTTTGGGCTGTTGGTGGAAGATAGCCATGATTGTTGTAGAACTGCATGATGATTAGGTAAACTGAAACTAATCAATTGAACTTTGTCATTGAATATGACGGTTGGATTAATACATTGAATATGTGCTTTAAGTGATCATTGTATATGATAAAGTGTATATATACATTGCATATGTATTTTGTTTGGGAGGAGAAAGGGGATGTACTCCATGGTTTGGGAGGAGATAGGAGATGTACTCCACGATTTGGGAGGAGATAGGGGATGGACTCCATTGATAACTAAGTTGGCCAGAGTGTCTAGGGTGAAAGTCTTGAAATCTTAAATACGTTTGAATAATGTTGATGATTTAAGTGTTGATATTATGAGTTGTAGTCTCATTTTAAATTGTTGATGATTGAAGTGTTGATATTATGAGTTGTAGTCTCATTTTAAATTGTTGATGATTAAAGTGTTGATAATATGAGTTAAAGTCTCATTGTGATTTGTTGAGATAAATAATGATATACGTTAATGAATTTATTTGGATAAAAAAATGGAAATGGATTGGAATATGGTTGTAAATGTTGGTTGGTTATAGAAAGGATGTACGTTGGTTTACATGTGTTAAACATTTATCGGATGTTAATGTTTTAGTTATTTCTCATATTTGGTTTAGCATATCTCTACTGGGCTTAGGCTCACCCTTCTTGGGACACCATTTTCAGGTACAAGGGCCATGCCACCTCCAAGGTCTTAGCTTGGGAGGTCTAGGAGTTGAAGGTTCCGTCTTTTGTTATTCTGTTTTGTCGTGTAAATGTAAATTCAGGCCGAGGGCTTTATGTGTAAAGAGTTAGAACTCTTCTTTTGTTATACCCAAGTTATACTTGGAAAGATGTAAGCCCGTAGGACATTCTTTTGTTATTACCATGTGTTATCATTTGGAAGAAGACTCTGATGAATGAAAATGTGTTATTTCTTTATGATTATGAATCTTATGTATGATTACCTTTATGTCAATTTTGAGGGCGTTACAAGTATAGACTAAATAAGAACGACTTTTACAATCAAAATTAAAGGATTTCTTCACACTTGAGGTGCTTAGAGCAGCCATCATCCCTTGCTGTCAAATTCCTATTTCCAGAGGACAAACTGCCTGCAAATGTTCCCAGCGGCAAAGGATATCCAACAAACATTTTTTGTAACCCTTCTTTCCAGCAACAGACTTGAAACAAACAAGCAACCTAATACATGAATTCCTATCACAGCGAAGAGCCAATGCGCTACCGTCGGCAAGAAAAAGCATTACATACGAAACACAAGTAGCCCACATTATATGAACTCCCATCACTCAACCCACAATATGAGACCTCACTACACTCAAGAGATGTTGACAGCAAACAACCTGTAAAATAGAACAACAATTCATAAAAGTGTAAACAAGTTAGCAACAAAACTCTCTCAATATGGGTAGTGAAAGGTATATGATTTAATGTCCTCCCCACACTCAACCCTCTATGATATGATTTAGCTCCCAGAACAACACCTTTCAACCTGCACATTAAAAAAACAATTAGATAACACTCTATTTATACTCCCATTCACTTAACCCACTTGAAGTGATCTCACATCCCTCAAAACTCTTCTAACCAAATCCAGAGGAGTAATACTAGTCTTCAAAATTGAATCTGGAAGCCTCTATGCCTCAAGAAACCACCTATCACTTTGATTACTTTTCAGGTTAGTAACAGAAAGCATCCAAAATCGAACCATATCAATAATTTTCTTAATTACCACCTCCTCGGGGAGGAACTCACCATTAAAAAATTTGTTATTTCTGGCCATCCACAATTGGTAAACTGTGCAATTAAAAACTAATCTGGAAATGACTGACCCAAGGGATTTACCCCTAATTTGTTGAGACAGAAACTGAACTAGGTCAAACCATGGCAAAGCTAGCCAAGAAATATTTAAATTTATTTTCATGACATTCCACACTCTATCTGAGAAAGGGAAGTAACTTGACTACAAAAGGAGATGAGGCTGACAGAATTGACTACAGAAGGGATAGAATTTAAAGCTATGCAAGCTGAAGCTGAAACTGTATGATTGCCATTTCTCTATCAATTTTTTATTGAATTATTTGCATTTCGGTAATTCATAGTGCCTCGTGAGATATAAAATGAAAAGGGAAGTAACTTGTTCTGCCTTAGTTTCATGTAATTGTGAAACTGATAAGTTGACTCCTTTACATTGGTTCTATTGGGTCTAAATTTAATCCACGTACCATACCAGCTTGGGTTACTAAGGGCTATTCAGAGAAGAGGAGATTGATGAATCAATCCCATTTGGCAATCCTCAAACGCATAGACATTACAGAGAAAGTAGTAGCCAGAATGGTTGGTTGCACCTCTATAGCTCACCAAATTAGGCTTTCCAACAGCTCAAACATTACCCAATTGACTAAAAATTGGCTTTGAGGAAACAAACTTAGCTATCACTCTCAGGAGCTCTAGAGTACACAAGGCAAAGATATTTTTGATGAGTTAAAAAAATGATCTTTTTCTGTTTTTTTTTTTTTTTTTTGTTCTTCTCAATATATAGAAATTTGTTTTTTAAACCACAAGCAAATTAAAGGCTGGGAACCACAGATGTGAGTAAAATTATTTTGGTACATAAAATTATTTTAATTTTCTTGTTCTTCTTTAATGGAAATTCAACCAGTTACATAGAATATTTGTGGGTATTATATGATTAAGGACTGAATATTTATTTGGATTGTTTTCTGTCCTGATATTCTGCACACATGGGTGTGTTCTTGTTGTCATTTCTCAATTTAGTAAATTTACTTAATTTGCACTGAAGTTCTAATATAAATTCCTTGTATGCTAGCTTATGTCTTCTCTTTCATACAATGACTGTTTATTTTTGTGTGTGTGTGTGTGTGGAACCAAAAGAAAAAAAATCCAGGTATTTGTTATTTGAAATTGTCACCCTTCTCTAGACATAGTTTTTAATTTTCACATGTTTGATAGTGACAATGTAAGGAATTCAGATGAAGGTGCATAGCTGTGGATGTTTTTGGGGATAAAACAAGGATTCAGGGTCAAGATTTTTAAGCATTTTGAAACAAAGTAGTGCTGGTCATATTTATATAAATGTAATTTTGGTCAATATAAATGAAACAAAATATTTTTGTTAATTCTTTGTGATCAAATAGTTAACTTGTAGATTATAATCCTTATAATTTTCCTTTGGTTTTGTTGCTGAAATACTAAAAAACAATGGACTGGCTGTTGAAAAGAGTAAGATTCTTGATTTTATAGCGATACCAGTTTTCCCCATCATATATTATGTTTCGGACTTAGGTTCTGAGGTTGTTTGTTATTGCCTAATTCTTGTTTCCATCCTTAAATTCTTTGTATTTGAGTTACGGGATGTGTCGGTTAGATTTGGGGCAGGTTGGTTGTGAGTTAAAACAAAGGGTTGCTATCCAGATTTTGGCTTCTTCACTCGAGTGAGGCTTTTGTCGCTCGAGCGAGCCTTGGGTCTTAGCTGGTTTGCTCGAGCCAAGTTTCCTTCACTCGAGCGAGCTTTGTGTGGTGTGTCTTTTCGCGCGAGTGAGAACTCCTACGCTCGAGTGTGTGTCTGCGTCTTTGAAAAACCTGAAGGTTGGTATTCTTCACTCGAGTGAGGCTTTTGTCGCTCGAGCGAGGACTCTTGCGCTCGAGCGTGCGTCTGGGTTGCAGACCTGAAGCTTCTCATTCTTCGCTCGAGCGACGCTTCTTGCACTCGAGCGAGGCCCTTTTGTGTTTGGTCACTCGAGCAACCACTTCTTCACTCAAGTGAGCCCTATATATATCAGTTCGCAGCAGCGGGTTTATACATCACTTTTTCATCCACTTCCCATCTCAAACCCTAGATTCGACCCTCTCTCTCTCTCTCTACATACTCCTTCTCTCTACAAATACACTTTGTTTTAGACGTTCTCTATCGTAGTCCCTTTGTATAAAATGTAGAGTTTTGTGTGAGCTTCACTTTGATCCGAAAAAGCTTGCGTTTGGAGCACTTTCAAGTTTCTTCATCTTCTCCTTTGGGCTTCTAACTTTGAGGTAGGGACAAACTTATAGCGATCCCGGTTGTCCCTTACTGTTCAGTTGTATTCCGGACTCGGTTCCGTGGAGTTGATAGTTGTATCTATCTTGTTGTCATCCTTTAAATCCTTCTGTTTGAGTTTTTAGGATGTGTTGGGCTTGGTTGTTACAGGTTGGTAGAGCTTTGGCTCCCATTGTTGTTGCTCAGTTTTTGAGTGGTCCGCTCGAGGAGGTCATATTGCGCTCGAGCGGGGTTTACACCCTTCCAGCATTTCGTGTCCCTGCAAAACTTCTGCAGGTGTGTTTTCTATGCTCGAGCAGGTTTCTTGCGCTCGAGCGGGCTTGTTGGCGCTCGAGCGGGTAGTACCTCATTGGTGAAAGTTCTGGGAGATGAAAATCTACGCTCGAGCGGACTGGTTTTCGCACTCGAGCGGATGTACTTTATTCTTGTGTCTTGGCGCTCGAGCGGGACTTATTGCGCTCGAGCGGGCCTAGTTTTTGTTCTTGACGCTTGAGCGTTGTGTTTTCCGCTCGAGCGGAAATGTCATATATCAGAAGGCAGTTGGGCATTTTTGAATCACTTTTTCACATCCATTTCTCTCTCTTACTTTTCCAAAACCCCATTGTTAAGCCTCTCTCTTTAGAACTTTTCCTTCTCTCTAGGTATTGATCTAGTAAGAGTTGTTTTCTCACCTTGGGCCTTTACAAAAAAGTTGTTGATCGTCGAGGGCTACATTTTGATCCGAGAAACTTGTGATTTGGAGCAACTTCATTTTCATCATCTCCTTCGTTGGGTGTCATCTTTTGAGGTAGGGATTCCTACTCACAACTATGGGTTTTGACCTAGATTTTTGAGTATTTTGTTAAATGGTTGATTTTGGGAAGTTAGGGTTTGAAAATGTTTAAAGGGGGTTTGTTATTTTGATTCAAAAATATGTATTTTGGGTTTCAAAATAATGATTTTGTTATTGGTTATTGTTATATAGGCCATTAGGTCAATATTGGGAAATGGGGTAGAAAATCCTAATTTGTGGTATAAATTAATTGGTATAATTAATTTGGAAAAATTGTGGACTTATGGAATTGAGTTGGAAATAATGAAATTGGCTCATTATATAGTAGAATAGTGGAGTTGGATTTGTTAACCACTCACTTTTGAAAACATTGATATTTTATCTGTTGGAGCTTCTATTATCTATTTAGAAATAATTGCTTGGGCTACCGGTGGAGGGTAGTTTTGATTGTTGTAGACAATGCATGATGATTAGGCAAACGAAAACTAATCAATTGGTTATGTCATAGAGTATGACGGTTGATAGAATACATTAACGTTATGTATTGAATGATTGTGTATATGACCTATGTGTGTATACGTTGTATGTGTGTGGGAGGAGATAGGGGATGTACTCCACGATTTAGGGGAAGATAGGGGATGGACCTCTAAACCGGATGTTGTTTGGGAGGAGATAGGGGATGGACTCCACTGATACAGCTCATATGCTTGTCAGTTAATGTGTTGATACAGCTCATATGCTTATCTATGGAAGTATTGATATAGCTCATATGCTTATCTTTGGAAGTGTTGATATAGCTAATATGCTTATCTGTTGAAATGTGGATATAGCTTGTATGCTTATCTGTCGAGATGTTGATATGGCTAATATGCTTATCTGTTGAAATGTGGATACAGCTTGTATGCTTATCTGTTGAGATGTTGATATAACTAGTATGTTTATCTATTGTAAAATGGGAAATGTTTAATATGAGTTACTATCTCATAAGTGGTTGGCCAGGTTCTGAGCCATTGATGTAAATTGTGAAATTGATAAGAAATGGAAAATAAAACGGAACATGGACATAGTGGTCATGAAATGGAAATGGGTTATGAATCGATTTATAGAAATTGAACATTTATCAATTGCTACTGTCTTAGTTATTGCTCATACTGTGTTTAGCATATCTCTACTGGGCGTTGGCTCACCCTATATGGGACATTATTTTCAGGTACAGGTAGCATGCCACCTCCAAGGACATAGCTTGGATGATGATGAGAGTTGAAGACTCTTTTTGATTATTTTGTTTATATTACATGTATATCAAGCCAAGGGCTTATTTTGTATAGAGTTAGCACTCTTCTTTTGTGTAACCAAGTGTTGACTTGGAAAGCTGTAAGCCCGTAGGGCATTTGTATTTGTTGTTAACATGTAATACTGTTGTAAGAACTACTCTGATGGAATTAAATGGTTGGTTTCTTTTACATCAATGAATGTCTATAGTGATGGGTTTTATGTATTATTTTGAGGGCATTACAAAACTACTCACTTCTGAGTTTTAATATAAATTTTAGTCATTTTGTATAAATGGTGAACTTTGGTAATTTTGGGAAGTTAGGGTTTGAAATTTGAAATATTTAAAAGAGGGGTTTTCTACTTTTGGGCTCCATTGTGTATGTGAGGTCTTAAAAAGGGATTATATGTATGTAAATGATGAGATTGGCCCTTAGGTTCAATATTTGAGAAAGGGGGATTAATGCCCTAATTTAAGTTGAATAAATCATTTGTATAATTAATGAAATAAATTATGGAAATATGAAATTGATTTGGTAATCTCGAAATTGGATGGAATTGTGATTAGATGGTGTGGTTGGATTGAATAACCACCCACTTATGGAAATGTTGATAAATTATCTATTTGATAAATTTAATTATCTGTTTAGAAATAACTGTTTTGGGCTATTGGTGGAGGATAGTCTTGATTGTTGTAGACACTTCATGATGATTAGGTAAATTGAAACTAATCAATTGGTTTAAGACATTGAATATGATGGTTGGATTGAAACGTCGAATATGTGAATCGTTGGGTCATTGTGTATGCCAACATGCTTAATACATTATATATGTATATTGTGTGGGAGGAGATAGGGGATGTATTCCATTGTTTGGGAGGAGATAGGGAATGGACTCTAATGATAACTAAGTTGGCTGGAGTGAAAGTCCCGAAACCATTTATATATATTTGGGTGCCGGTTCCCTCGGACGTAGTTCTGTAAAATGGCAAGATATTGGAAGTGAATTAAGGTGTTGATAATATGAGTTGTAGTCTCATTTTGATGTAATCAAGTGTCTACTTGGAAAGATGTAAGCCCTTAGGACATTTATTTTGTTGGATAACAAGTAGCATCTTTTGTAAAGAACACTCTGATGAATGTAGATATGATGTCTCTTTTATTATTTTTGGATCTATTCGTGATTGTTTTAAGTCTTATTTTCAAGGCGTTACAACTTGCTATCAGAGCGTACCGGGTTTGAATACTTTGAGTACGTTGGGCGTGGTTAGTACCACAATGGGTTTGTCTCATTTGTTAGAGACTTGTGTATGATGTTATGTGCTTATATGATAACGTGTTTATGTGACTATATGGGTATGGAATTTGGTTTCTAGGATGTTGATCGGGTCTATGGGTTTCTGGGAGTCCTGTTGGTAAGGCATTTGATCACTGCCATTTCTAACTGGAACTCTAGCAACGCCACGGGACGATCATTATCCGGAAATGAAATTCGTAAGTGCTTATGTGGAGTGAATTACAGTTGTCCATCGTATTAGGACGCGAGTGAAATAGCTTCTGCACATTTGTTAATGTGCTAATCCTTTTGTTACCTTTATTAGGATGTCAAGACGAGGTCATGGTGGTAAGCGTGGTAGGCCTAGGAGGCACTAGATGCCCATACCGGATGATATTCCGATGCTGGAGGAGGGAGTTGGTCAGCCCATTGTGGCCGAGCCGGTTGGTCAGCTGGCCATGGGCGCCTTAGCCCGCGAAATGGCAGGAGCATTGAGGGAATCTATGGGCATTCTCAGAGCTGAGAATCAAGCCCAGGCCCATGTAGCCGAAGTAGGGCCTTCTTTTATGAAGAGGGAGTTCTTCTGGTCTAATCTGGACAAGTTTTTTGGGTGATCCTAAAGAGCCACTAAAGGCTGATGAATGACTTAAGCGGATGACGAAGACGTTTGAGATGCTACGCATCAAAGACGGAGGCTTAAGGGTGACCTTGGCGTCCTTCCAGTTGAAGGGAGACGCGGGTCAGTGGTGGAAGTTTGTATGAGGGTGTATTGGAAGGACTTGGGAGACTTTCGTTGATGCCTTTCAGGAGAAGTTTCTACCTCCCACAATTAAAGAGAAGTTGACAGACCAGTTCTGTCAACTCAAGCAGCTGAATACACCAGTGGCCGAGTTTGAGGCCGCATTTACTAGCTTATCGAGGTTTACAGCAGAGTTGGTGGCGACCGAGGAGCGCAAGTGCTTGGAGTTTGAAAAGAAATTGAGGATCGGACTCATGTTCCGAGTGGCCGGGTCCATGACTAGGGAGTATGGGCGCTAGGGCAGGCTACAGCCCATCTTGAGACCGTTATGCATGCGGAGGAGGAGAGGATGAGGGGCTCCAGGACGAGTCAGAATGGTCAGGGGGACAACAAGAGGCAGAGGGGTTCTAACCCTCAGCAGTCCCAGGGAGCGCTTTCGAGATCGACCTTTCCAGTGCCGAGTTCGGGTTCTAGGAGAGGCGGCCAAGGAGACATTACTTGTTTCAGATGTGGTCAGCTGGGCCACAAGTCTCTAGCTTGCCCACAGTGGGAAGGAGGGCGACGAGCAGCTTCATCTTCGGCCCGTTCTCAGGGCTAGAGTCAGGGCAGAAGGCAACCGCTCACTTGTTATCAGTGTGGGCAAGTGGGGCACCTGAAGAGGTTTTGTCCATAGTTAGGTAGCACACCTGGTGCATCTGGTTCGAGGCAAATGCAGAGTTATTAGCTAGCGCAATCAGTTTAGGTCTTGAGGGCCACTCATGGAGCCTTTTCGGCTCAGTCTGTGCAGCAGTCTTATGCTCTGAGGGGTGAGCGGGTAGATCAGAGGCCTACAGGGTGCGGGTATGCTGTTACAGCACAGGATTTTGTACCGGCTCCATCTGTTGTGAGAGGTACCTTTTTGTTTTGCAACTAGGTTGCTAATGTGTTAATTGATACGGGTGCATCCCATTCCTTTATATCTGCTGCATTTGCATCTATTTTGGGGTTGAAGTTGGCACAGTTAGCTTCTCCTATTTATGTGGTATCACCTATTGGGGGTGAGTTGATTTTGAAACAGGGGTGTCGGGGCTGGGATATAGAGGTCGCCGATTGCCGGCTACCATTTTCTTTTGTAGTAATGGTTATGTCTGGATTTGATGTGATTTTGAATATGGACTGGTTATTGTCATACCGGGCTATTATAGATTGTTATCGCCAGAGGGTTACTGTATGTACCTTGAGCGGGGATTGTTTTCATTTCTTGAGGGATCGGGTTGGTAGTGCCTTACCACCGGTGTATGATCTGCGAGGGCGGAGTGAGCTTTGTTGTCTTCTCGCTAGCATTATGAGTAGTGAGTGTAATGAGACCCAGACTGAGTTACCAAGAGTGGTCTCTGAGTACTCGGAAATCCTTCCCGAGGATCTTATTAGTTTACCACCCCGTCGAGAGATCGAGTTCTCTATTGAATTAGTGCTTGGCAGGGTACCGATTTCAATGGCACCGTATCGTTTTGCCCCAGCGGAGTTAAGTGAGTTGAAGATTCAACTCCAGGAGTTGCTAGATAAGGACTTTATTCACCCTAGTACTCCACCTTGGGGAGCACCGGCCCTCTTTGCTAAGAAGAAAGATGGGGCTTTGAGACTTTGCCTTGACTACCGAAAGTTGAATCGGGCTACAGTTAAGAACAAGTATCCTATGCCCCGTATAGATGATCTATTTGACCAGTTGAAAGGATCCCGTTGTTCCTCTAAAATAGACTTGAGATCAGGTTACCATCAGTTGAGGGTCAAGGAGGAAGATATCCCGAAGATAGCATTCCGTATGCGGTATGGCCACTATGAGTTTCTAGTGATGCCTTTTGGGCTCACCAATGCACCGGCTGTGTTTATGGACTTGATGAACCAGACCTTCCGAGAGTTCTTAGATAGCTTTGTGGTCATTTTCGTAGACAACATTCTGATTTATTCACCTTCTAAGGAGAAGCACGAGGAACACTTGCGAGTGGTGCTTGAGTTGCTTAGAGCCCATAAGTTGTATGCTAAGTTTGGGAAGTGTGAGCACTAGTTGAAAAAGGTTAAGTTCTTAGGCCATGTGGTATCCGAGAAAGGGGTCACCATAGATTCATCCAAGATAGAGGCAATGCGAGATTGGGCACAACATAAGAATGCCTTTGAGATCCATAGTTTTCTAGGATTGGTCGGGTATTACCATCGGTTTATGAAAGATTTCTCCAGACTAGCTTCGCCTTTGACTAGATTGACGCAGAAAGGGGTCAAATTTGTATGGAGTGAGACTTGTGAAAAATAGTTCCAAGAGCTTAAAATTAGACTTACCACCGTTCCAGTCTTGATTATTCCGGAGAGGGGTTTGGGTTATGCAGTTTATTATGATGCCTCACGAGAGGGTTTGGGTTGTGTATTGATGCAAGAGGGGAAAGTAGTAGCCTATGGCTCGCGGCAGTTGAAAACACATGAGGGAAATTACCCTACTCACGATTTGGAGTTGTCGGCTGTGATATTTGCCTTGAAGATTTTGAGGCACTATCTTTACGGTGAGAGATTCGAGGTGTTCTCGGATCATAAGAGTCTGAAATATCTGTTTACAAAGAAGGACTTGAATTTGAAGCAGAGGAGATAAATGGAGTTCATAGAAGATTATGACTTCGAGCTGCATTGTCATCCAGGAAAGGCCAATGTTTTGGCCAATGCCCTAAGTAGGAAGTCCATTGGTGATGTAGCTTGTATTGCTATCCAAGAATGGGAGATGTTGGGTGCTCTTAGCGAGTTTGACTTGCATCTAGGCAAGCCCGTTGAATCTGCGGCTTTGGTTTCTGTAATTGCACAACCTACACTTATGAACCGAGTGTTAGAGGCACAGAGGGGTGACTTTGAGGTAGAATCCCTCCGGGAGAAGATCTCTAGTGGGAAGGTTGAGAAGGGTTTGACTGTATCCCGACCTGAGTGTGAGGTACCAGGACTGCTTATTTGTGCCGCAGTCTTGTCGGGAGGAAGTACTCCGAGAGTTTCACCATTCACGCCTTACGGTGCATCCAGGAGGCACAAAGATGTATCATGATCTGAGTCTTCAGTTTTGGTGGAGGGGTATGAAGAAGGATGTGGCAGTTTTTGTATCTAAGTGTCTCACTTGCCACCAGGTGAAGGCCGAGCACCAAAGGCAAACGGGTTTGTTGCAACCCTTGCCTATAGCATAATGGAAATAAGAGCATGTCACGATGGATGTTGTTGTGGGCCTTCCGAGGACTCAACGGGGTAGTGATGCTATTTCGGTGGTAGTTGACCAGTTGACTAAGTCAGCGCACATTATTCCTATACGCGTAAGAGATTCGGTAGATCACCTTGCCGACTTGCATATTCGAGACATAGTGAGGTTGCACAGGGTCCCAGTGTTGATCGTCTTAGATAGAGATCCGCATTTAACTGCTAGGTTATGGTAGAGTTTGCAAAGTGCCTTGGGCACTAGATTGACTTTTAGTACAGCTTACCATCCTCAGACTGACAGGCATTCCAAGCGTACTATTCAGATCCTTGAGGATATGCTTCGAGGCTGTGTCCTTAACTTTAAAGGGTCGTGGGAGAGACACCTACTCTTAGTGGAGTTTTCCTACAATAACAGTTTCCAATCGAGTATTGGCATGGCACTGTTTGAGGCCTTATATGGCCGACCGTGTAGGTCTCTGATGTGTTGGGCCGAGATGGGTGATGCACCTTTGTTGGGCCCGAAGTTGGTGCGATAAACGACGAAGAAAGTAGCACTTATCCGTAAGAGGCCAGTTACAGCCCAGAGTCAAAAAAAGAGTTATGCTGACCGTAGGAGGCCTTTGTCATTTGAGGTGGGTGATCATGTCTTATTGAAAATATCACCTAGGCGGGGTTTGATGATGTTTGGGAAGAATGGGAAGTTGTCCCCTCGATTTATTGGCCCTTTTGAGATCCTTGAGCGGATTGGGAAGGTTGCCTACCATTTAGCATTACCGCCGCAGTTGTCCGGAGTGCATGACGTGTTTCATGTTAGTATGCTTCGGAAATATGAGTCGGATCCGTCACATGTATTGGATTGGACCGACTTAGAGGTAGATGAAGATGCTTCGTATAAGGAGAGACCTGTGAAGGTCTGGGATAGACGGGACCAAGTCTTGCGAGGCAAGACGATTCCCTTGGTCAAGGTCTTATGGAAACGTCACGGGGTTGAGGAAGCCACTTGGGAACGTGAATTGGAGGTCCAAGAGAAATATCCGGACATGTTTGTTAATATTTGAGCATGTGTTGGGATTTTGTTTTGTTGATAAACCCTAAGAACATTGTATATGTTTTGGATTATGCAAATATTGAAATTGCTGAATATATTTCGGGACTGTGAGTCTAATTTAACATTGTATATGTTGAATGTGTTGTAGAAATGCAAATATATCATTAACATTGAATATGTTATGGAATTGTGGAATATGTGTGTTTGGATTTGTTAAAATTCAAAGGAATGCATGTTGATAATGCATGTTGAGCTATATTTGTAATGTTGTTCTCTTGAGAAGAGATGAAATGATCGGTAATGGATCATGTTGGTAAACGTTATATGTAATCATGTTAAGAATTGAATAGATCTCAATTTTGAAACTTATATATGTAAATTCGGGGGCGAAATTCTTTAAGCGGGGAAGGTTATAGCGATCCTGGTTTTTCCCATCATATATTATGTTCTCAACTTAGGTTCTGAGGTTGTTTATTGTTGCCTAATTCTTTTTTCCATCCTTAAATTCTTTGTATTTGAGTTGTGGGATGTGTTGGTTAGATTTGGGGCAGGTTGGTTATGAGTTGAAACAAATGGTTACTGTCCAGATTTTGGCTTCTTCGCTCTAGCGAGGCTTTTGTCGCTCAAGCGAGCCTTGGGTCTTAGCTTCTTCGCTCGAGCTAGGTTTCCTTCACTCGAGCGAGCTTTGTGTGGTGTGTCTCTTCGCTCGAGCGAGAACTCTTGCGCTAGAGCATGCGTCTGCGTCTTTGAAAAACCTAAAGGTTGGTATTCTTCTTTCGAGCAAGGCTTTTGTCGCTCGAGCGAGCGAGCTATATGTTTTGTGTTCCTTCGCTCGAGCGAGGACTCTTGCGCTTGTGCGTGCGTCTGGGTTGCAGACCTGAAGCTTCTCATTTTTCGCTCAAGCGACGGTTCTTGCGCTCGAACGAGGCCCTTTTGTGTCTGGTCGCTCGAGCAACCAATTCTTCACTCGTGCGAGCCCTATATATATCAGTTCACAACAGCGGGTTTATACATCACTTTTTCATCCTCTTCCCATCTCAAGCCCTAGATCCGACCCTCTCTCTCTACGTACTCCTTCTCTCTACAAATACACTTTGTTTTAGAGGTTCTCTACCCTAGTCCCTTTGTATAAAAGGTAGAGTTTTGTGTGGGCTTCACTTTGATCCGAAAAAGCTTGAGTGTGGAGCACTTTCAAATTTCTTCATCTTCTCCTTTGGGCTCCTAACTTTGAGGTAGGGATAAACTACTCACTTCTATAAGTTTTAATACAAATTTTAGTCATTTTGTATAAATGGTGAACTTTGGTAATTTTGGGAAGTTAGGATTTGAAATTTGAAATATTTAAAAGACGGGTATTCTACTTTTGGGCTACATTGTGTATGTGAGGTCTTAAAAAGGGATTATGTGTATGTAAATGATGAGATTGGGCCTTGGGTTCAAAACTTGAGAAAGGGGGATTAATGCCCTAATTTAAGTTGAATAAATCATTTGTATAATTAATGAAATAAATTGTGGAAATATGAAATTGATTTGGTAATCTTGAAATTGGATGGAATTATGATTAGATGGTGTGGTTGGATTGAATAACCACCCACTTATTGAAATGTTGAAAAATAATCTGTTTGATAAATTTAATTATCTGTTTAGAAATAACTGTTTTCGGCTATTGGTGGAGGATAGTCTTGATTGTTGTAGACACTGCATGATGATTAGGTAAATTGAAATTAATCAATTGGTTTAAGTCATTGAATATGACGGTTGGATTAAAACGTCGAATGTGTGAATCGTTGGGTCATTGTATATACTAACATGCTTAATACATTGTATACATATATTGTGTGGGAGGAGATAGGGGATGTACTCCATTGTTTGGGAGGAGATAGGGGACGAACACCAATGATAACTAAGTTGGCCGGAGTGAAAGTCCCTAAATCATTTATATATATTTGGGTGCCGGTTCCCTCGAACGTAGTTCCGTAAAATGGCAAAATATCGGAAGTGAATTGAAGTGTTGATAATATGAGTTGTAGTCTCATTTTGGATTAATTGAATAATAATGAATTATGCCATGCATTGACTCGGATAAATAAAGGGAAAAGGAATAAGACATGGTTATATATGTTGATTGGTTATGGAAGGAATATGAGTTGGTTTACACGTGTGAAACATTTATCAAATGCTAATGTTTTAGTTAATTCTCATATTCTATTTAGCTTATCTCTACTGGGCTTGGACTCACCCTACTTGGGACACCATTTTCAAGTACAGGTGACATGCCGCCTCCAAGGTCATAGCTTGGGAGGTCTCGGGGCTGAAGTCCCTGTTTTGGTTATTTTGTTTTGTGTTATATGTTTTAATTTCTAAGCCGAGGGTTTTAATTGTAAAGGGCTTCTGACCCTCTTTTGATGTAACCAAGTGTCTACTTTGAAAGATGTAAACCCTTAGAGCATTTATTTTGTTGGATAGCATGTAGCATCTTTTGTAAAGAACACTCTGATGAATGTAGATATGATGTTTCTTTTATTATTTTTGGATCTATGCATGATTGTTTTAAGTCTTATTTTGAGAATTTTGTTGTTTATGATGAAAGAAAATATGTTTCTTCATATTTCATCTCGTAAGCAAAATGTCGAACTCTTGATTTCTGTCAAATTAAATGGTTATCATTTTGCAAAGATTATGACTTCAACTGTCGATATGAAGGATAAGTCAAGAGGGCGACCTATCCAAAAAGCTAAAGTAAGTATGGAATCAAATGGAGTTTTATGATTTTGGTCATCTGTACATGATTTACACTGAAAAAAATAAAATAAAAATGGAGCCCCTCCTGTATTTCTTGCATCTAATGGATTTTTCATCCTTTTTTATTAGTCTTATGCATCTAGTTTCTCTGGACTTTTTTTTTTTTCTAGCTTGTCAGTAGATAGGTTTCAGTGTGGATTTTTAACTTCTTTGTGGTTCACTTGTAAAATCATAAAAATTAAGCTATTGTTATAATCTAGCCTTGACCTGTTGATAATATCTGTGTCTTTGGGTTCACAAATTGAGATATTGCTGGGGAAGACTGAGAAGTTTGATGAATTGATGGCAGCTACTACTACAGAAAGAGAACTTAGAGAAGGTGAAGAGCAGAGTTGAAGTGGTACTATTTTAATTTCTAGGATGTTGGTCTTAATGTAGTACGAGTGAATGCAATTTTAACCAGTTTCTTTAATTATAGTAGTTTTAGATAATCTCTTAATATTTGTCGATATGTTTAGAAAGTTAGATATGCATAATTTTGGATGGTTTAAATTTTTTGCATAGTTTAGAATTTAAGGATATGGTTTTCGAATATTTGGGATGTATAGATAATTGTTGAATGTTTATAATTTATAGATATAGTTTCTTTTTGATGTTTCAAACAATATTTTGGTGATTGATTGATGTTTTGTGATGTTTGTTTGTAATATTTGTTAGATTGTACAAAATTGGTCAAATAGAACTTGTTGAATTTTTTTTTTTTTAAAAAAAAAAAACTGCATATTCTATGGCAAGCATAATAAGTCATTGTATTGCATATTTTACGACGCGCAATCAGTATCGTTATTTATCGCACCAATTAACGGCGTGCAAAAGTAGTCATAGAAAAAGTAACAATGACGCACAAAATCTGCCGTTAAATAATTTTTAACGGCATACTATAGCATGTCGTAGAAAAAGTAACAAAGACGTACAAAATCTATCGTTAAATAATTTTTAACGGCATACTATAGCATGTCGTAGAAAAAGTAATAACAACGCACAAAATCTACCGTTAAATCATTTTTAATGGCGTACGAAGCATGTTGTTGAAAGTGAATGACTTTCCATGACTGGTCATAATATGACGCGCGCTGCACGTCGTAGAAGGGTTTTTACGGCGTGTATTGTGTGCTGTAAAAACCCTTTTTTGTTGTAGTGTGCATTTCTTTTCATTTTTTCTCCACCATCACCAGGTAAGGCACTCTTATCTCCTCACTTTCTTTTTGTTGTTCCATTCATTTATTTTAACCCTTCTATTTTTTTTTTTTTTGTTTTTTCAGTTCATAGCTCTGTTTTTTTACCTATGTTTCTAGACATGGGTTCATAGCTTTTTTTTTTTTTTTTCCTAGCTCATAGCTCTGTTTTTTTCCTCTTTTTCAGTTCATAGCTCTGGGTTTCATATCCCAGACATGCATCATGTTAAAGAAGTGATGAATATCAAAAATGAAAGAATGAATGAATTTTCCATATAGGATTTTCCTCAAAAACATCAGTTAACAAATCCATACAGAGCTAATGTTAACATTAAGAATATGAAGCCAAATAATAATAATAATAATAATAATAATAATAATAATAATAATAATAATAATAATAATAATAATAATAATAATGTGTTGTGTTTTGTTCTTTGTTCTTAGTTCTTAGTTCTTTTTTTGGTTTTATTTTTTCAATTAAATGAGTGCATCATATAATATGCCAAACAGTAAAGAGGTGGACTATTGAGAGCTAATGTCAAAGAAGTGATATTGGGACGAATTGGACTATAAAGAAATGAAGTAATGAATATCAAAAATGAAAGAATGACTGAATTTCCCATGTAGGATTTTCCTCAAAAACATCAATGTTAACATTAAGAATCTGAAGCAAAAAATAAAAAATAAAAAATGATGTGTTGTGTTTTGTTCTTTGTTTTTTTTTTTTTTTTTTTTGGTTTTATTTTTTCAATTAAATGAGTTAATGTTAACATTAATTCGGTTGAGATTTTCTTTCTTAATTGGGATGGGACATGTATCCAAGCTGGCATACTTAGATAAAGGGCTGATAAATATTGTACTAGAAATCAATAGTTGAGATCACACCTACCTTTTCTTTGGTTTCTTCTTTTATTTTTATTTTTTTTTAATTTTATATTTTGTATCATTCTCTATTATGTCTCACCCTTCTCTTCTCAGATTTCAAATTTCAAACACCCAGCCCCCCATCCACATCTCTTTTGACATCTTTCTCACAAACCATTGCTCCCTCCGTGTCTCCACCATGGGTTTGTGAGCAAAGAGCCCCTCCAGTCGAATTCGTCCAAGAATATCCTACCAAAGCTCAAGTTTGTTTCTATTCTATCTAAATCTCTCTTTGATTTGAAAAACTTAAATCTAAACTTCATTTATAGTTGGGTTTCGATTATGTCTCCAATATATATTCCTATTCTATCTAAATCTCATTTATAGACATTGTCTATAAACTTCATTTACAGACATTATTCCTATTCTGTCTAAATCTCTCTTTGATTTGAAGGCCTTTGATTTTGTGAACAGCAGTAAGGTTTTGATGGTGATTTCTCTCTCAATCTGTCTAAGTCTTATTAGTGGTTGGAGCACAATGTCTTCTCTCTCAATCTCCCTTTCTCTCTATTACATATGGAGCACGTTATTTACTTATTATTTATTTTTTTCTTATTGTTCAGATTCATTCTTAGCTTTTAGTCAGCAGAACTCTTTAATTTTTTTTCAATATTTGATTACTTTGATCATTCATTCAAATTGAATATAGATTCTTTGGTTGAGCTGAATTTGAACTATGGTAGGAATTTATATTGTGAAGATGTTAATCTGTTGCATTTTCTACAATTGTTCATTTTTGGTCCTCTCTCTCTTTTGAACATGTATGTGTGTTTTACACAATTTATTTGTTCAATTTATTTACTAGAAGAAATTAGGTTTTAATGTTTAGCTAATATTTGTTTGGGTCAAGAAATTTTCTTTGGTTTGTGATATGGTGACTAGCCCATGTATAATGAAATGCCTCCCCTAAAATGGTGATTTTTTGAGAAAATTTTGTGATTTTTTTTTTTCTTTCTATATTCTATTGTTGGTTAGAAGGGTGGGAGGGTCCTTCAATTATAACATTTTTTCATATATAGCATGTCATTTCATGGTGCACAGTCTTTCACTCTATTTTTATTTTTTTGTGTAGTTTTAGAGGATTTGACGAGTGAAGGAATTGAATTTGCCTGGAATCATTCCAGCAAAGACCTGACAATCTAGAGGTTGTGTTGTGAAATTCATGTATTCAGGACAATAGAACACAATAAGATATGGTTGGCATTGGATTTGCTCTGTTCATTAAAATATGAATTTGCTCTTAATCTGTTCACCATTTAAAAAATCATCTTCCTTTTTATTTTTTGATTCAAAATCAGCTTTTGTTTTTCTGTTAAATTTTAGTACTTTGATTATTCTAGCTTTTCTCTTTAGTACTTTGATTATTCTATTGATTAAAATATGAAATAAGCTTTGTCAATGAGGGACACAATAGTCTAGATTCAAAATATGAAATGTGCTTTATCATTTTCCCTACCCTTCTTTCTTGCTACTGTTTGTAGTTTAAACAACTGTTTGTAGTTAATGTTTGGAGTCAAATTCTTTGAAGCAAAGCACTAAGTGACTGATGTGTCTTGTTGATAGTTTCACTTGGAAACACAACTCATTTTGATAAATTGTTTAATTTTAGTAAATTTGGTGGCAGAAAATGATTGGTGGGTTATTCGTTTGGCATCTGCATGTCTGTGTGATTTTTTATTAATTCCTTAAATGTGATATTTTACTCATGGTATATGTATAGCAATCCCGATTTTCCTCCATGATTTATTGTATTCCAGACTCGATTCCATCATGGTTATTGTTGTCTATATCTTGTTTTCGTCCTTTAAATTCTTTGTATTTGAGTTTTGGGACGTGTTGGGTGAGTTTGGTACAGGTTGGTTGTGAGTTGGAACAAATGGTTACTATCCAGAATTTGGCATCTTCGCTCGAGTGAGGCTTTTTGCGCTCGAGCGAGCCTTGGGTTTTCGCTTCTTCACTCGAGCGAAGGTTCTTGCGCTCGAGCAAGCTTTCTGTGATGTGTCTCTTGGCTCGAGCGAAGGTTCTTTGTATTTGAGCTTTTTGTGCTCGAGCGAGCCTTGGGTTTTTGCTTTCGAACGAGCCTTGGGTTTTTGCTTCTTCGCTCGAGCAAAGGTTCTTGCGCTCGAGCAAGCTTTCTATGATGTGTCTCTTGGCTCAAGTGAGAACTCTTGCGCTCGAGCATGCGTCTGCATCTAGATTGGACCTGAAGGTTGGTATTCTTCGCTCGAGCGAGGCTTTTGTTGCTCGAGCGAGCAAGCTCTATGTTTTGTGTTTCTTCGCTCGAGCAAGAACTCTTGCGCTTGAGCGTGCTTCTGGGTTGCAGACATGAAGCTTTGCATTGTTCGCTCGAGCAAGCCTCGAATATATCAGTTGGCAGCAACGTGTTATACATCACTTTTTCATCATCTCTTTCATCCAAACCCTAGATCTGACTCTCTCTCTCTCTCTCTCTCTCTCTATACACTCCTTCTCTCTACAAATACACTTGATTTAGAGTGTCTCTACCCTACTCCCTTTGTTAAAAAGCTTGAGCTTTGCGTGGGCTACGTTTTGATCCGAAAAAGTGTTGATTTGGAGCATCTTGATTTTCATCCTTCTTCTCCTTTGAGATCCTAACTTCGAGGTAAGGATAATCTTATCATGACCCGAACCTGCCCCCATGGGTTAAGGAAATAACCGACCAGTCATCACGAGATTACCTACAGCCTTAAACCAAATTAGATATATTTTAACAGAGTTAAAGGGCTAAATGGAAGCAATTTCAAACTTTTGTCCATAAAGCTATGCTTACATGGAACGTCATAACATTTTACAAACATACATTAATAACTCACATTAGGGAAAGTTAACATATAAGCTTTACACAACAGGATCATTCAAGTCATGGTCAGCCAATCAAACTATATACAACCATAATCCAAAGTTCTCGCCAACATGACAAAATATAACAAAATAGCAAAAGGGCGAACACAAGCCTCGTGCGTGAGACGTATGGGCTAACTCTTCAAAACCTTGACTGTTTCACACAAACTTCACTGAGGCTGGGTTTGGACTTCCCTTGGCTCACCTACGGACACATGAATGAGCATGAGTGAAAGCCCAGTGAACAATATCAAATAAAGAAGATACACGAATGGTATTTAGAACAACATACATCAGACGGCCTTGGGCCCAATTCATATTTCTATCTAGTATATATACATACACATATAGGTCAAGTGACTACAGTTCCAAACACATCAAACGGCCTCGGGCCCAATTCATTCATATCCGACGGCCTTTGGCCCAGTCGTTCCTGTCCGACGGCCTTCGGCCCAATCATTCGCGTCAAACGGCCTGTGGCCCATTCATTCATGTCAAACGGCCTTTGGCCCATTCATTTTTGTCAAACAGCCTTTGGCCCATTCATTCGTATCGAACGGCCTTCGGTCCACTCATTCGTTCATTCATGTCAAACGGCCTTCGGCCCATTTATTCGTTCATTCATGTCAAATGGCCTTCGGCCCATTTATTCATTCATTCATGTCAAACGGCCTCCGGCCCAACCATATGGCATTGCGAACATTTATCCACAATTCAAATTAACAAACTTATAAGACTTACAGGGAAATAAGCAATTGGACAAATAACATACTTCAAAATATCTTTATTAAGATATTACTCACAGTGTTTTGCCGGTGGATTCACCCTTGAGCTCGACCCTACACATTACACAACACATATGGGTCACAAACGATTCTATCCGTTCTTAATTCATACATCCCTCTTAGGCTTCTTTCTTATCCTTTTAACTCATTGATAATGTTCAATGCATGCCTAAGAGTGGTTAGAAGTGAAAGAGGACGAAAAATGAAACACATAACACTTTTACAAAATTTCAAAAACGGGGTTCCCTACTCGAGCGTGGATTTCCCCCCTCGAGAGGACCCCTATGGTCTGCAAAAATACTGGTTGCCTTATTTTTACACTCGAACGTGAATTCAGACGCTCAAGCTGAAAGTCACTCCACATAGCTCCCCGCTCGAACGTGAATCTCCCCGCTTGAGCGGACATCAATGTCTGCAAAATATTCTGGGAGCTCGCATTTCACGCTCGAGCGGCATTACCCCGCTCGAGTAGACATGTCGGATTCTAGAAATTCCAGAACTGTTCTTGAAGCTCAAACTCGACCTCTAAAGGTCCAAAACTCATGATTTTGGTTCAAAACATGCAAATACATTACACCACATGAGAATATAAGTGTATGGGACCGAATTGTTCAAAATCACAATCTAATTCTCAAATAAATCCTCATTTCTTTTGTATGATCAAACCTATGCATTCAAACTTCATATAAGCTCCATATCTTCAATAATCAAACATGCATGTCAATTTTTAGCTTCATTTCTATTTCAAATCTTACAAATGACACTTATTATTATGAAACCCATGAAAATTATGCATGCATGTGAAGATTGGTGCCCAATTCTCCATGTTCAACCTTATTCATGCTAGCTTATGCAATTTCATGGTAATTCTTGGTGATTCATAGTAATTTCATGCATGCATATGCATTCTAACTTCATATTCAACTCAATCTTTGCCATGAGCTACCATACCACTTGAATTCACAAAATTACATACTCAACTCATAAATTAAGAGTTGATTACTCATCCAAGAGCTTCAATTCTCACAACTGTAGTTGAATCTTGAGTCCAACCTTCCAATTTCACAAGCTTTGAGCCAAACACACAATTCTCCTTCTTTCTCTCTCTCTAGAGCTGGCCCTTCACTCTCACTAGAGTGTAATTCATATTTTGAGTTCAAGCAAAAGTGAACATAAGTGTAATGGGACCTATTTATAGGCTCTCTCAATCACAATCCATTAACACTAATTAATTGAATACTTGTTTTATCAATTTAATCTATTTAATTTGGTCCGAATCAATTTTCAGATAAATTCCACCGTAGACTCTAAAAATTACGCTAATCACAATGGCGTAATCAATTTTGGTTTCTGTGGCCGATAGGGCCTTCAATTTAAATTCTGAAGCAAATAATCAAACAGATTTTCCTACGGTGAACAGATAGAAATTCAAAACCACATATATCCATATAAATGGCACTCAAAATCATATCAAACACATAATCATATTCATAATAAAGATCAGTTAGCATAATACGAAACAGGGTTATCACAAATCTACTCCTTATTATGAGTTTTGACATAAATGTTGGTTCTTTTGTATAGATGATGGTGTTTGGGAGTTTTGAAATTGTAAAAGAGGGGTTTCCATGTCCTTGGGCTCCATTGTGTATGAGAGGTCTTGAGGTTGGGTTCATTTGTGTATGATTAATGAAATAGAGCATTTGGGGCTTGATTCTTGAAAAGGGGGAGTTTTACCCTAAGTGGAAATTAAATGAATTATTTGGTATAAATATGAAATTGGGTTGGTAATTATGAAATTGGGAAGGTTAGTGATGTAATGGTGTAGTCGGATTGGTAAATCACTCACCTATGGAAAAGTTGATAAATTATCTATTGATAGATTTATTTATCTATTTAGAAATAACTGTTTTGGGCTATCGGTGGAGGATAGCCATGATTGTTGTAGAACTTGCATGACGATTAGGCGAATTGAAACTAATCAATTAGAATATGTCATTGAATATGACGGTTGAATATAAACATTGAATATGTGATTGAATTGTTTATTAAATAAAACAACGTGTTTAAATACATTGTATATGTATATTGTTTGGGAGGAGACAGGGGATGTACTCCATTGTTCGGGAGGAGATAGGGAATGTACTCTATACGTGATAATGTGCTTTAATACATTGTAGATACACCCCATATGTGATTATATGCTTTAATACATTGTATATGTATCTTGCTTGGGAGAAGATAGGGGATGTACTCCATTGTTTGGGAGGAGATAGGGGATGGACTCCATCGATAATTAAGTTGCCCGGAGTGTCCTGGGTGAAAGTCCCGAAACCTTATAAATGGAAGTGTATGAATGAAGTTGATAATTGAAGTGTTAATAACATGAGTTGTAGTCTCATTTTGAATTGTTGATAATTGAAGTGTTAATAACATGAGTTGTAGTCTCATTTAGTATTGTGGATAACAAAAGTGTTAATAAGATGAGTTGCAGTCTCATTTAAGCCCTGTTTGGTAGAGCTGTGGGAAAGTACTTATAGCTTATACCTTAACAGCTTATAGTTTATAACTATGAACATAAGCTGATTTCTGACTTATAAATTAAGCTTCTCCTGCCTCACTCAAAGAATAAGTTGATTTCTGACTTACAAAAAGCTATAAGCTGTATTGTTAAGCTAAATCAAACACATCAAAATAGCTTAAATTAAGCTGAAAGCTGAAATAAGCTGAAATTAAGCTGTACCAAACAGGGCCTTAAATTGTTTGGTTAGATAATGAACCACGTCTATGAATTGGATTGGATAAATAAAGGGAAGTGGATTGAAACATGGATGTAATTGTTGTTGGGCTATGGAAAGGTTGTGAGTTGGTTTACATGTGTTAACCATTTGTCGAATGCTAATGTTTTAGTTATTTCTCATGTTCGGTTCAACATATCTCTACTGGGCTTTTGCTCACCCTACTTTGGACACCATTTTCAGGCACAGGTGATATTCTGCCTCCAATATCTTTGCTTGGGAGGCTTACTAGTTGAAGACTCTGCTTTGTTATTTGTTTTGTTGATTACATGTAAACTTAAGCCGAGGGCTTTACTTGTAAAAGAGTTAGAACCATTCTTTTGTGTAACCAAGTAACAACTTGGAAAGATGTAAGCTCGCAGGGCATTCTATTATTTTTCTAAACATTTGTAACTTATATGAAATACACTTTTGTAACATTAACTCTGATGTATGTATGGAAATGTGATTTATCTATCATGTATATAGAACTGTTAGATGTTGGGATTATGTATTATTTTGAGGGCGTTACAATATGAATTAGTTTTATAACTTTTGCAATTCCATTTAAACCTCTTTTAGGTCAATTAAATTCAAGAAAACTTAAGTCATCGATATGCTTGATTCCATTTAAGTATCTATTGATTGCTTCGTTTGGTTTCACTCGGTGAATTAAAATAGGCTATGTATTGCTACCTTCCATGAACAAAAATAACTTTTGTATTGCTTAGATTAATAGGTATTTAGTGAAATTAACTTTCAAAAAAAATTACAGGTTTTAGCAATACTAAGCTGCAACGACCTCTAAAATTATGGATAATGTAAGTTGTCTTTTTCAAAAAAATTGTTTCATAATAACCCTTATTATTATTTTAATTTTACATCTAATATATAATTTTCTTATTATAAATTTTTTTTTCTCATTTTTAACAGCTAGATGGAGACTTACAGCAAACTATAATATTGGTTCCCTTTACTCATCTTCTTATAAATTTTTTAATATATAAATTGCATTTTTGTACATATCAGCTACTCATTTGCTTTTGTATGTATAGGTTCAGTTTCTTCAAGAAAGAAATGTCAATGTTGTGACGAACGAGATCTGAAAATCTCTGGAGCTGAAAAGGATTAGTATAGCTAGATTTCTTCGATGGCAATGTGCTAAGGTAATTTATGTCTCAAAGTATTCTGATATGTAAATTTCATACTATTATACTACTTTTATCATTTTCATAAATTACAAGTTGATATGAAGACTTTTTGGAGGTGTTCGTAAGAATTGTGGGAAAGAATAAATTTGTAGAGCCTTTTATTCTTGAGACTTTTTGTAAAGCTTTCCACCGATATAGACTTTGTTGCATTTCTAATATTTTTGTAGAGCCTTTTATTCTTGAGAACTATATAGCTAAGTTTGGCATAAGTGTATTTAATAATGTTGTAGACACACCATTTTTGACCATCCTCAAGACTTGGACGTCACCGTTTGAACACTCGATGATCATCCATGGTTGTGTTCGTCCTGAGTTCTCGGAGGTCTTGGCCACGCGCCTTGCCTCAAGACCTCTCGACTTGCCTGTTTTGTGTTTGGTTTTGCACCAAACACTTGTTGTTTTGCTTTTGAGTGCAGGGAATGGCTTGTTGGCCATCCCCACACCTCACCGGCCATGGCTTGAGGCCACCGGCCATTGTTTTGTTGCCATCGCCCAAATGTTTGGCCGGTCGGCACTATTTCTGGTCGACCGACCATTGTTTTGGTCAAATTGTCATTTTTGGCTGGCCGATCACTGTGCATCTACTTTTGGCAGATATTTTGTGCCAGCTATGATAGCTGGTCCATACACGTGTATGGAGGGATTTCACTCCTGCTTAGCATGTTTTGTAAGCTTTACAAGAGTGAATCTCTATAAAGGGAGGCCTTCTCCTCCCTCCTCAAGGGTTCCAAAAAAATTCCAGAGAACTCTGAGATTAGGGTTAGGTCTTGTGTATCTATCTATCTCTATATCTCCCTCTATTTCACTCGTGTGTGTATAAGGTGTATTTGTTCTTAGTTTTGCACTAGAACACCTAGTATCACACCTTACCTTGGTTGCTGAGGTGCCACAGGGTTGTTGCTAAGGTTTTTGAGTGGATTTAAGCTTGGAAAAGCTGCTGGAGCTCCATTCTTGAAGAGGTCAACAAGGGTGAGATTTTTCCCCCTTTATTCCCCATTTTTGAATAGGCTTTTATCCATCCTTGCATCTGTTTTTAAGCTTAACTTATAACATATAAAAGTTCTAATTTTAAGTGCTTAAAATAGTTATTTAAGGTTGTTTTGGTGTTTGGGGTTGTTTGACCCCTCTTAGGCCTTGTTTGGCCTCATTTTTGTGCATTTTTGGTGAGCTTTGAGACCACCTTGTCTTGGCCTCCTCACCACTGAAATCCCTCTGGATTTCAGTGGCGGGGATGGTGCTTTAAGGTCCTAAGAAGGAGAGGGTCATCCCCTCTCCTTGTTGCCTTCAATATTGGCCATTTTAGCCTCATGTGGGAGCATCTTGCTTAAGTTCATGTTGGCCATGTCTTAAGTAGTATTTGTGCTTATTTTGTCATGATATAGCACTCTTTTTAATTAGTTTAGACACACCATTCATGCTTAGCATACTTGTCTTGTAATGCCATGAAATTGCCTTAACATGCTTTGTGCTTTGAGCCTTGTTTCTAGCATGATTTCGACCTAGCTTTGTGAAGCTTTTATGCATGTTTTGGTGTGCTTGAGGTCTGTTTTTGGTTGCTCGGGTCATCCATTCTTTGCTTTGTATAGCTACCATACAATCTCCCTTGTAGGCCTTGAGTGTTGACCCTTCTAGCATGCTTTACTTGCTTTGTTTCAATGGTTTGGAACCACTTATCATGTCATTTCAGACCTTGTGGCATGCTCATATGTTTGCATTTGATGCTTCTTTAATACTTTAAAAGGTCGATGCCTTATGCTTCATGCCTCATGCTTGGGTCATTTTGCATGTCTTTGGGTCTAGGCCATTTAGAGGCCATCTAGGTGGGTTATGGGCTCATTTTAGCATGTCATATCCCTGCTTTGGTTGTTTAATTCATACCATGTTTGGTTGCATTAAGTGTGGTGTAATGCCTCTCTAATGGCCTTGCATGCCTCATGCATTTGCCCCTTTTGTTTTTAGCTTGTTGGCTTTGGTCATCGCATGTGTTAAGCTTACTTTGCCATGCTTTAGGACTATCTTGGGTCACATTTGCCATATGCCCCCTGTTTTGCATGGTTTTGGTTCAAGCCCCCTTGCTATTTTTGGGCTTTAAGCTCTATTGCATGCCATGCTTGGTTTGTTTATGTGATATGGCATCACTCTTAGAACCATTTCAGAGCCTGCAACATTGTCACATTTGCATGCTTTTCATCCTCTTTTTAAGTGTGCTTAAAAGTTGTTCTTTGATGCATAAGTGTTGGACCTTGCGTGCATGAATGTTTGTGTGTACATTCGCCTTGCATGTTGTCACACACTTGACCCCTTTGTATGTTGTTGCATGCTTAGGTGGTAGTGCATTTGGCATGCATTTCTTTTGCTTTGGTTGCTTAACATGTCACATGTCTTGCATGTTTGTTTGTTGGCATTACATTTTGCATGCTTGTTGGCTTGCATACTTGTTACCTATTTGCATACTTGCCTCCATGTTCATGTTGCATACTAGCCTATATGCTTAGGTTGCATTTGGTATGCATGTCTTGCCTCTTGAATCAATTATGATAGAGGTTGGGTCCATTTGTTTCTTTGGTTTACATTACTTTTGACATCAAAATGCATACTTGGCTTCTTGGACCATCACGCATTGAAATGCGTAATTTGTGGTCCGAGGGTCGAGGGCCATCCTCCTTTGAGTCATGAACATGATAAGGAGGATGTTGGTGCACACATTTGCTTGAAATGTATTGTCGTGCCATATTTGTCCTCTACTGCTGTCAAAACAGGATTGTACAGGCATACATGGTCAGCCGACCATCTCTATTGCCGACCGACCAAACATTTGAGGCCGAGAGCCATATCAATGGTCGATGACCAATTCTTTATAGCCGGTGGTGTTCCCCCTTGGCCGGTGACATCTCACAACCTTCAGGGAGTGATGTTGAAGCATCCTTGGGATTTGTGCAAGTCTGAGAGATGTAGAGCAGTGTAAACAGAGGCAGCTTGTGCATGGCGACAGATTTCCGAGCGAACCCGAGCACGCATGCATTGGACCTTCTTCCCGAGGCTATTTTATTGCTTTCTTAGCTTAGTTAATTTGCTTAACTAGTTAAGTGGTCTGTAATATTTAATTAGCTAGAATAGTTGATTATTTATTCGGGTTTGTATTATTTATTCGGTCTCTCCGAGAGAGAGCATAATTGTGTAATAAGTGTGGGTGCGTGTGTGCATGTCTTCCAACCCCACGTCTTTCTCCCTTTTATTTAACCACTAACAATGGTTAGTTTTAGGGCATGTTTCAATTAGCATACTTATGATAGCATGTTTGCATTCATTCATCTGTCTTGCATGCAGCGGGCTCGGCGCATCACACTAACTACATAAGTATTTCAAACCCAAACTTGAATACATGCTATTAGTTGCACTTCACATGCCATCCCTAGATTAGCCGAGCCTATTCTAGTTGCATTTTGTATGCGATGCATTAGTCATTTAACATGGACTTGGATCATACATTTGATTGCCAACAAGTTCCTTGTTTTGGCTTGGAGTACGATGTAAGTATTTATGCTTTAGCATCTCGCATGAGTGTGAATGATGACATGACAGCATGCTTACCATGTGGCTATGTGCTTATGTGATATATCTGCCAGAATGCCTGTGGGTGAAGGTTGGATTGTTTGAGTTGGAACAACTCCTTGAAATTCGTGTTTTAGCCTACTTGTGAGTAACAAAATTTTAAACTGATTTCCAAACAAACGGATATGCGATGCTTTGTTCCAAATTAGGCGATCTAGTCTATACTTTTGTGTTGTCCGCATCACATAGTAAGATTAGCTAATTAACCGGAATAAGAGCATATAACATTTTCAAAACTAGATATCATGGTTAGTAGAGGCCGATCTTCAGATCGGGCGAGCGGGGGTGCTCATAGCTGACCTTCCCCAATCATACCTAAGTTCTCGAGCTGAGGCAACTTTGGTGATGACGGACACGTGGCCTTAGGGAAACGAGTAAGGGTTTCCTAAATCCCCCCATAAAAAATATTTAGGTGGCGACTCTGTATCTGGCAAAGCAGTCCATGTTTGGCACTTCTTTCTAAAAAATCTATTTTCCAAAAATAATTTGCCGGATTTGGACTCTTTGGTGATTTATCAGTCTTCCATTGCACTTTGCAAGATCAGATTAAGAACCGTGACAATTTGAGTCTGAACTGTAGTGAGCCCCAATGAACAAAACGGGATTTCCTTCCCGGGGCGTTCGGGCGCGTCTACAGTTTCTGGCGACTCTGCTGGGGAGTTCGAGAGCTTGACTCGAACCCGTGATATCTTGTTTTGATTTCACTTATGTGTTTCTTTGCATTGCATGTGCATTGGTGAGCCTAGGACACCGTGTTTGCCGTCTGCTATTCCTGGACGGTTTGCCAGAGGCTCACTTTGAGAAGCGTGCCATAAGGCTGACCGGTTACGGGCTCTGCCACGATGGGAACACAAACCCCGGTTGTTACCGGGGCACCCTTTCGACCATTACATCTAGTGCATATTCGGAATCCATAGTGACCATTCCAAACTAGGACAAGTTGCTACCCGATTATAGGTTGTTTGAAACCGCTGCGTGCGTAGTGAAACCCTAGCTCCTGACAAAATAGGACAGGGAAACCCTACCCCAACATAGGGGTGTTTTGGCTCTCATTTACTTGCTATGTGCTTTTAGAGTGTATCTCTACAAGAAATGCGCATGTCAGTTTGCAAGTTCGAATACCCGGCCAGAGGGCATCAGTATCAGTGTCTTTAAGAATCAGTTATATCTGCGGGTATCCGATTCAATTTTGGGGCAGTGATTTTGGGGAACAGTGATCAGTAGTAAAGTACAGTTATTCAGCTATGCTTGTGTCTGTTCTGATTGGGCTGAAACGCTGTATGTTTTCTCTTTCAATTCAGAGAGTTAGTTCAGAATAGCATGTGTTCTTCTTTGCTAAGGCAAGATAGATATCTGATCCGTCAATCACCGTTCAAGTTCAGCGGACTTATGATGCCCCAAAGTTCAGAGGAAATCGTGGTTTTGACAGCCGCATTAGACCAAGGAATCACCCTGCAAAGTGAGACCAATGTTGAAGTACCACATCCACCCAGGTCGCCTGCCGCGTGCCCGATCTAGGAACCCCAGTGTTTTCAAGCTCGTGAACCCACAACATTTGAGTTGATGGGAATGATTGGAGACCTTCAGAGGTTTGTGGCTGATCTCGCTTGTGGAATGTCAGCTCCGCCACCAAATGCACCATATGCCGAGAATTTTGAATCGCAGGAGTCCCCGCTATTGAGGCGAATTGTGATCGAACTCAGCCAACCTGAGGTTGTCTCAAGCTATAGCAATGACGAGTCAACAATAATCGGGTTTCGCTCTGATGTAGCAACCCAAACCCTCGATCAAACTGAGGCTAGAGGTAAGAACAAAGTGGGAACAGATGCTGATCCCGTTGAACAACTGATGTGGGCAGTCGAGGCTTTGAAGGCCGGGGGGTTCAATAAACAACAAGTATTCGTAGCCGTGGCTAAGACTGTGGATGACGCTTTCCCCACTCCAACCGAGGGCAGTTCAGGCCAGGTAGAAAATCAAGATAGGCCCCGTCATGCCAGAATAGTTCCTTCTAATTCTAATCCTACACCTGGAAGAGATCAGAAAACCAAGGCAGTGCCTGCCGACCCTTTCGCTAGTGCATCTAGCAAGAATCCTCAGACTTCAAAGTACCTGCCCCGAGGGCGTAGAGTCTTTCATGCCCTCTACATGCCTTTGTCTAAGGCGCTTCAGATCCTGGCTGAAAAGGGACATCTTAAACCCCTCGAGCCCCAGCCTCTCCCGAAGAATCTCCCTCTCACACATGATGCTGCCTTGTACTGCGCGTATCATCAGTAAACCGGTCACAGCACCGACAACTACTTTCGCCTTCACCACGAAGTGCAAGATTTGATTGACAATGAGGTCATCCTCCCACCCACCTTAGCGAATTCTGTCACTGCCGGGTTATTGGATTTTGAGGATAGCACGAGTATGTGATCAGGGGTTGGACCACTTGCGGGCGGCACTCATTTCATTTCAGATGTGGCGTCTGGCACGCACTGTTTTGAGCATTTGCGAATGCAGTTTTGTAATTTCTGGCTTGGGTGCCAAGTCAGTTCTTTGTTTTTGTTTTGAGTCTGTCTCTTTGTCTTGAGTCAGTCTTTTTGCTTAAGGATCTGTCTTGTTGTATCGAGTCAGTCCCATTGTATAGAAATCTGGTGATTCCAGGGTTGTTGCCTCGGATATCATTATTTTGTTTTGTAATTATCCTTTTGCTTTCTTTTGAGTTTGTCTCTGCTGTGGAGCCAGTTGCAACCAGGAAATCTGAATGAAACAGCTGCGGCCATCATGCTTCCGTGCTTTTTGCTACTTTGACCTAGTTGTACCAGAGGATTTGAATGAAATGGCGGAGCATCTCGCTTACTTTTCTGCACCTCGAACTCATTACATTTGACCTAAGTTTTTCAAAAAAAATTTTAACACTGTCGTGATGAAAACAAAGAGGAAGGAATTCCTCGGGATTTGCAAAACTTTAATCAATTAAGAGAAAGAGAGGCATGCTAAGCCATTAATGAATAAAATCATGCTTGTTAGTGTGAGTACTGAGAAAGACCCTGGCTCGATCCAGACTGGTTCTACACTGTCTTCAGCGCGAGCAATTAGTCGCTTTCTTAAAAAAATTTCAAAAAATGTGTTTTGCGTAGTTCTGCGAAGACCTGTGTGGAATCGCTCTTGAGATTGTGCAACCTAGGATCGCTCTCAGCCTCAAGATTCAACCCATTTGCTTTCAAACCTTGAACGTGCATTCAGAATGTTCAATAGCCAAACCGTAATGTGAGGCCCGTGTGGCCAAATTCGAAGCAGCCCTCGAACAAGAGGCACCAAAGTCAAATCAAGAAGATCAAATGTTAAAGGCACTCGAAGAGTCCACGATGAAGATCGGCAAGAATGCCAAATCCCAAAAGGGAGAAAAGAAGACAGTTCCTGTTGAAAAATAACTGAGTTCCTATCCACAACATTTGGATGGACTTCTACAAGCATCAATGAACAGCAGCCATTCTCCTGGAGTCAGATGGCTTCAAAATCCTAAAACCATTTGGCATGGACAAAACTACACTTTTACCCTTGAGAGGCTCGCTGGGCCGAAAACCCGAAAGGGCGACCCAGGCAAAAGTTAGAGCAAAGAAAAAGCAAAAAAAGAGAAAAAAAAAATAAAAGAATACAAAAAAGAAAGAAAGAAAAATGCAAAAGAAAAGAAAATAAAAAACAGAATTGAAAAGAAAAGAAAAACAAAGCTCGCAAGGTTGAAAACTCGGAAGGGCAGCCTTGGCAAAAGTTAGAGCGTAGAAGGTGAGAATTAATACACGAGTGAACCCGCCCCGGAACTACGTAAGGCTTGATTCCCATGTTTGGGATATGTAGGCAACTTCATCTTGAAGTCCAGCCACCAACACTTTCAAAGTGACTGTGTCCATATATTGGTTTTGACCATCTTTGTCTTCTCTGTATCTGAGAGTTCGGTTGTGATCATCACTAATGAGGACTGTTTACAGCATGCCGCGATGTTATCCAGACAAGGGGCAACTTTTCATTGCTGTGAGTCGCCATTCAAACAAGGGGCAACTTTCCGTTGCCATGCAGCTCTCTTCAGGCAAGGGGCAATTTCCCTTCGGATCCGAGGTTGTGCATCTCAAGAGTAAGTTTCATGCTTGTTGAGCACTGGCTATTTGCCAAAATGGTTTTTGGGAATTTTTACTGAGGTTGACTATTTTCTCGAAAATTATTCCATCTTTTCCAAAACTGGACCATTTTCTTGGACCCAAAAAGGAAAATTTTCAGTGCTCACAGCCTGACTTGCATGATTTTCAAAATCAAAAAGTTGAACAAGTATGTTAATCTAACTCTCATTTTGGTCAAAATTGTTTTAGTAGAAAACCAAAGTAAAAATGGTCAAAATGATGAACTAGGGGCACAGTGGAGTCAGGCTTCCTGTCTTTCCCCCATCGCCAGCATACTTGCCAGAAAGGGCACAACTGGAGCTGTCTGTAAAGGGCTGAAAACTCTCTCACCCTCCGAGTAACGACGTATCAAGCCAAGTGCGAAACACGAATCGGAATGGATCAAGACACTCCATTCCCTCATCCAGGGCATTGACTAGACGTCACCAGAAGAAATAGCCGCGAGCTGATAATGTTGGGCATGAACCCACAACTTTTTATTTATCCATCAATCACCCTGGGAAGGGAGGAAAAAATGAGAGAGTGAAGAATAGAGAGATGTGCGTTGAGAGAAAAAGTGAGAAGAGGGCTTTTTCAGAAAAATAGAGCCTGAGGGCCGAGTGATGTGAGAATCACAAATAAGAAAGGATGGGAAATAATACCCGGAGAAACTGGCTCCTCGCGAACTGAGAGGTCTCTTATCTTTGTAACACGTCTGTGTGTTGCGTCTTTGTTTTTGTTTGTCTCGATTCTTGTCTTGAGTCGTCTCAAGTGTTTCTTAATGTGTCTGGTTTTTTTTCACCTTTTGTTTTTCGTTGTTGAGTCTTTTTTCCGCTGTGTTCAGTCGTAGGCTCAATACCCGGTCGAGAACTCCTATTCTCAATTTCAAATAAAATCGTTTTTTGCTCAGAGTGCTGTGTCATTCTCCGCATTTGTGCAAAGCAAGATTGGTTCTTTCAACAACCGCAGGGTTTGACCCAGGTCACGTGAGAACAGCAAACATATGGACTCCGGATTGTGGAGCAAAAGAATAGAGGAAAAATTTGGAGCATCTGAGTGTGTTTCAACTTCTGCAAGTTCAGTCATTACACCTCATACACTCAGAATGAGCCGTGTATTCAAAATGAGCAACATGCTGTTGTGGGCTGTGTGTTCAGAATAAGCAGTGCGTTGTATGAGCTGTGTGTATGGGCTGTGTGCCGAGTAAACCAAGCGCTATGTTATGGGCTGAGTGTTTAGAATGAGCAGTGGGTTGTATGAGTTATTTGTCGTTGGCCGGTTCATTATCTGGTTATTACAATGCAAGTGTTTCAATTTTCAGACAAAAGGTCAATCTCATTTACATGGTTATGTAATGCGATGCGATGTATGAAATGTACGAATGCAACACTTTTTCAGACAAAAAGCTTGTTTCATTTCATTATCTTTTCAAGTACATAGCTTTGAAGAAAACAAAACCTGCCTGCGGCAGTACAATGTGCTCAAGCTACCAGCAAAAAGTCTGAACAAGAAAAGCAAAAAAAAAAGAGCAGTAAAAGTCTAGATCAATGCCAAGTGGTCTCAAGCACGAGGGACTGTCCTCGTCCTCTTCCTGGATGAAGGTCCAGGAACATCACCATCGGCTCCGCCATTTGAGCCTGAGTCCGAGTCTTCGCCAGTCTCCTCCTCAGATGACTCTGCCTCCGCCTCTGTCTCAGACTCATCATCTTCTGGGATCGGTGCTCGAGAGCTACTCCCAACATGAGTACGCCCCGCTTTGGTGCGGGGATATACTCTGCCATCTCGCCCTCCTCCTCGGGCAGGCACAGAAGGTCCAGCTGGAACACCTCCTACAACAAGAATCTGGAATGGGGGCTGAAAAGCACAAATGGCAAACGCATCAGTATGCTACGCAAAACAGAGTATGAATACTGTGAGCAGTGTATCAGTACAGAATGCAGTGTATGAGTACAGTGTATGAATGCCGCGAGCAGCGTATAAATACAGAATGTGATGACTGAGTGCAGTGTATGAATGCCGTGAGTAATGCTGTGAATAGTCTATGGGTTACAATGTATCAAATGCCGTGAGGGCCATGTATCAAGTGTTGTGTTGATAGTGCGATGCATCAGATTATGTGAAACAGTTTATGTAGAGTTTGAGACTGTGGTCAGAAAAGCATACCGGGATACTGTAAATGGCCAACAGGTCGAGGCTCCGCTGGAACATCCCCATCACAGAGGCGGTCAACTCTAGGGACTGGCAAGTGTACTCGAAGGAAGCCTGTAAAAGTGTTAGAAACATCAGTATTCTGCGGAATATTAAACGAAATGAAATGAAATGACGGTACAGAATACAAAATGTAGTAGTACATACCAGAGGCAAGTCGTAGAACCCGACTAACTCATGATCAGCCGAAGGGGGAACGATGGGGATCTGGTAAGTCTCCCCACCCTGTCCTCTGCATGTCATCGTCGTGGGCAGTGCTGGCCAACTAGCCCTCCGTCCTCTCCGGGACCCACTCCTACCACAGGCCCGAGCCATCCTCGGTTCTCCTGCTCCTGCTCCTGCTCTAGCTGCCGGCACTGCTGGCCTCTCCCTCTCAGCTCGACTGCCACTACTCAGAGGCCGCATGATATAGGTCCGGACGTGCTCTGCATAGTCGTCTGCGCCTCTGAAGCCCTCTGAATCCCAGCCGATCGTGTAATCATCCATCTGCTCAAGAGAGAACCTCTCAGTGTCCCTCATGTGGGTAGGAGGCGGACCTGGAACTATCTGCTCTGGTAAACCTAAGTTCTGGCGCAGGAAGCGCTCGCCTAGGTACCAAGCCCGATAGACCAGGCCCTCTAACAGAATCCTAAATCGAGCAATCTCCTCAGCACAAGCATACTGCTCCCGAACTGCGGCTGGCAATGGAGCCCAAGGCTTCTAGGTAATCTGCAAATGATACACAGTTGGTTATCTACTGTTATCGAAAGAATAATGTAAAGCAAAGCTTAAATGAACTGCAAATTCTAAAATACCTCTACGGCGGTAATGGTATCAAAGTAGTGACGGAAGAATATGAATGACTCTCGTGGTCTCCTCACACATCTCACATCGAAGCGTCGAGAGAATGGAACGTCAAGGGGGGTCTCCTCATCTGGCACTGGGGCAAGCCTCGGGAAGTAGGCATAGACCCACATCTGCAGAGCAAATATCCGTATGCTTATCAGATAAAGCAGAATGCAGAATAAAGCAGAAATCACAGAACCGTATATTGTGCAGTGCATCGTGCAGAGTGTACAGTACGTGCAGTATACAGTCAATAGATTGTATGTTTGCAATGTGTGCAGTGTATAGTCAGTTGGCAGTAGCTTGTGCAGTATATGAAGTGTATTGTGCAATGTGTGCAGTTTGTAAAGCAGATTATATGTGCCGTGTGTGCAGTATATGACCAGCGTGAGGTAGACCGCAGTGTGTGCAGTGTACAGAGTACAGAAAATGTAAAGCAGAAATGTAAAAAAGGAAAGAAGATGTACCTCCCAAGCTCGCCAGTAGCCTCCGAGCAACTGCCCGCTGCAACGGGAGGATGAGCTCATGTATCCATACAGTGTGGCCAAGCCTGCACCACCCCAGTCGTACAGGCGGATCTTGGTCACGTTAACCAGTGCACTTCGCAGACAAAGGGACACAGTGTTCGCCCAGTCGGTGAAGAGAGTAGTCCCCAGCAAGAACATGAGGAAGCCACGTGTATACTGCTCCACCTCCTCCTGAACCATCGGTGCCTCCAAAGCCAAGGAAGGCTGAATCCTGAAGTGGTCCTCAAACCACGAGTATCATACAAATCCTAGACGAGCAAGAGGTGGTAGGTCGCCTACCAGGTACATCCGAGCGGCCCCCCACTCATCTATATCTGTATCAAAGGGGATCGGATCACCCCCTACCCCGATGCCGATGAGCATCGAGAAGTCGAAGGGAGTCATCGTCATGTCTCCCGTGGCAGAGAAGTAGAAGGAATCAGTGGTGTCCCACCACCTCTCCACCAGAGCAGCAAGGAGAGGCCTGCTCGCAGTAAGGCGCGAGAGTCCCCTGCAGAAAATGCTGAAGCCAGCCTGGTCGACGATGTGGCGGACTGCGTCAGGCAGCTCCAAGTACCATCCACGGGCGACAACATTCCCATACCCCCGAAAGGCATGGGAATCCCCCTGTATTCAAAAGCAAACAGTTGCGAAGCAATGTTAAATATACAGTTTTGAAGAACATTCAAAATTGACAAAAATACAGTGTGTGTGCACGTGTTCAGATTCAAACAAACATCGGGTACCGGTGTGCTCACAGTGAACGACAGCATATGATTTATCAGTATGTTCGTGTGGTTCAGTGAAAATACAGCGTGTGTGCACGTGTTCAGATTCAAGCAGATATTGAGTGCCGATGCGCTCGCAGTGAACTACAGCATATGATGTATCAGTATGTTCATATGGTTCAGTGAAATACAGCGTGTGTGCACGTGTTCAGATTCAAACAGATATCAGGTGCGAGTGTGTTCACAGTGGACTACAGCATGTGGTATATCAGTGTATCCGGGTCAAAAAGTTAAAGAATAGAATCGACTATTGCAGTTATGTGTTCTACTTTGCAGAAAATAAAATGGGAAAGAATGTACCTCAGAAGCGCCGAAAGACAGATGTGACTCTGGCTCACGCAGAAGAAGCTCCGGTGGCATGGCCCTATCAAAACTCCTAAACTGGCGAAGTCCGTCCGGAGGCAACACATGTATCATCGGCCTGTAAGCCGCCGGATCGAACGGCCGGATGTGAAGAGGTAAGAGCTCGGCCTCGGGGTCCACATCCATCTCCGGAGGAGCCCCACCGCCTGGAATATCGTCTGCCATCTCAAGGGTAGCGCGAAAATGGCCAGAAGTGCGAAAACCGGGCGAAAATATGAAAAGTCAACTAAAAAGCCAACCCCGAGAGGGCGGAAAATGGCCAGAAACGCCGGGGTGCAGAAAAGGCACAGAGATCGAGGTAAACTCGAGGGAAACAAACCCCGAGTGGAGAAAATTGAGAAAAAGATACCGAAACAAAGATTTGTTCGGTTCAAAATGTTCGAAACAGTGACGGTTTCGCGAATCAAACGTTGAAACGGGCCCGAAAACCAAGGAAAGACGGGGATAGAAGATTGGGAAATAGCCTAGAGAGAGAGGGGCCTGTTTTTCAACCAAGAGGAAAGTGAAAATATAGGGCTAGAAGCCCTATATTTAAAGACCCGTGCCGAATTGACCAAACTGCCCCGATACAGGCATTTTTGGCCGGTTGGCCAAATATTTGGCCGATAGCCTTGATTTGTGGCCAGTGGATGGCCGGTGACCTCCACCGATGGCCGGTGAATCTCCTACACCCTTGTTTGGGTCAGATATGTGGTTTAGGGCCTCCATTGCTCAAGATAGTGCAAGGAACTGCATTTTGGAGCTTAACCGGTCTCTATGCCATGTCTTCTGTGCGTAGCGCTCGAATACGTGTAAGGTGTATCCTTTTTGTATCCTTTTGTATCTTGCAAAGGCTTGGAAACTACTTCATCATCCCTTGCATTGATATGCACTGTTCACTTGCATTGTCATGCATTTCGAAAGAGACGTGCGTTGTTGCGCATTTGAGTTCATCTGCATTGTCATGCATTTCAAAAAAAAAAAAAAAAAGAACGCTGTCGCGCATTTTTGTCTCATTTGCATCGTCATGCATTTCAAAAAATAAAATACAAAAAAACAAACATGCATTGTCATGCATCATTGTAAAAATCGCATTTACATGCATCACTATAAATATTGCATTTACATACATACATTACATGCATATTGTATATATTACATTTTAGCTTGCACGCATTTACTGCATCACTTCCATCTATCACTTGCGCCTTTCCATGTTGAGCTTGGTCTGGTATGTGCTCATACTTTTCGCATTGAAGCACAGTTATGATATTATGTGTACGCACCTAGTGTTGTGGGTGATGGCACCGTTTCTGTGTTAAGCGTGGTTTGTATGTGTCCATGCCTTTCCTAGGCAAGATACGGTTCGGCTGCATGCCATATCCATTGCATCCACTGCATTCATTATAAATGTTGCATTGTACATAGTTTTGCATTGTCATGCGATCATATTGCATTGTACATAGTTTGCATTGTCATGCATCTTTCCTTACATGCATTGTAATGCATTCTTCCTTACATTGCATTGTTATGCATTTCCCTACTGCATCATCTAGTATGTAGGTTGCATTGTCTTGCATCCTCCCGACCACCCGCGTTGTTTCGCATTCTTAGGTTGCATTGTCTTGCATCCTCCCGTCCACCCGCGTTGTTTCACATTCTTAGGTTGCATTGTCTTGCATCCTTCCGTACACACATTGCATGCGTTGTCGCGTATTGCTTTACTTATATGTGTTCAAGTTTCTATACACATTGCATGTGTTGTCGTGTATTGCTTTACTTATATGTGTTCAAGTTCCTATACACATTGCATGCGTTGTCGCGTATTGCTTTACTTATATGTGTTCAAGTTCCTATACACATTGCATGTGTTGTCGCG
This sequence comes from Camellia sinensis, assembly GCF_055761805.1. Taxonomy (NCBI): domain Eukaryota; kingdom Viridiplantae; phylum Streptophyta; class Magnoliopsida; order Ericales; family Theaceae; genus Camellia; species Camellia sinensis. The sequence goes on from NC_138973.1 coordinate 134,927,539, forward strand.
TTATGCTTTACTTATATGTGTTCAAGTTCCTATACACATTGCATGCGTTGTCGTGTATTGCTTTACTTATATGTGTTCAAGCTCCTATACACATTGCATGCGTTGTCGCGTCATGCTTTACATATATGTGTTCGAGTTCCTTTATCTCCACACATTGTACATGTTGTCGCATGTGCTTTACTTATATGTGTATACTCTTCCTCACCTCCACACATTGCACACGTTGTCACGTGTACTTCACTTATATGTGTTTGTGCCTTCATAGCATTGTTATGCTTGTTTCAAATCGCATTATTATGCACACTTGGGTTGCGTTGTTATGCACCCCTTCCACCTGCATTGTCGTGCACCCTCTCACTTGCGTTGTCACGCATCTTTCAATTGCATTGCTATACATGTATCCAACGATGCTGTACCTATTATGTTCTCTTTCTTTTTCAGGCACGATATTGTATGTACAGTTCATTTGACGCTGGCACGACCAGACGAACCGCACAGGTATTATATTCTCCGCATCAAACGTAGCGAGAATTACATAATTCTCTTACATCCTTTCTGCATTGTAATGTAGTTTGGTTTTCGGCTTGCTTAAAACTGTTGTATTTATTGTATGTATTTGCTTCGTTACAGCTTTCTTCGTATGATCATAAGTTATGCTCAGCTTTGTGCATTGTCTTGCATTTTGCCCCTGCCTTCGGGCGCATACCTTTGTTTGTAGCTTGTATGCTTGTCTAAGTCTTCGGCTTTGTCAAAAATAGGTCGTCTCTGGGCTTTGACATCCACTCCCGTCATTGTTATGACTTTCGAGTTCTTACAAAGAGGGGCAACTTTAGACACCCCATTTTTTACCGTCCTCAAGACTTGGACGTCACCGTTTGAACACTCGGTGATCATCCATGGTTGTGTTCGTCCTGAGTTCTCGGAAGTCTTGGCCACACGCCTTGCCTCAAGACCTCTCAACTTGCCTGTTTTGTGTTTGGTTTTGCACCAAACACTTGTTGTTTTGCTTCTGAGGGCAGGGAATGGCTTGTTGGCCATCCCCACACCTCACCGGCCATGGCTTGAGGCCACCGACCATTGTTTTGTTACTATCGGCCAAATTTTAGGCCGGTCGGCACTATTTCTGGTCGACCGACCATTATTTTGGTCAAATTGTCATTTTTGGCTAACCGATCACTGTGCATCTGCTTTTGGCAGATATTTTGTGCCAGCTGTGATAGCTGGCACCCACTTTGCCCCCCTCCATATGGAGGGATTTCACTCTTGCTTAGCTTGTTTTGTAAGCTTTGCAAGAGTGAATCTCTATAAAGGGAGGCCTTCTCCTCCCTCCTCAAGGGTTCCAAAAAAATTCCAGAGAGCTCAGAGATTAGGGTTAGGTCTTGTGTATCTATCTATCTCTATATCTCACTCTATTTCACTCTTGTGTGTGTATAAGGAGTATTTGTTCTTAGTTTTGCACTAGAACACCTAGTATCACACCTTACCTTGGTTGTTGAGGTGCCAGAGGGTTGTTGCTAAGGTTTTTGAGTGGATTTAAGCTTGGAAGGCTGCTGGAGCTCCATTCTTGAAGAGGTCTACAAGGGTGAGATTTTTTCACCTTTATTCCCCATTTTTGCATAGGCTTTTAGCCATCCTTGAATCTGTTTTTAAGCTTAACTTATAACATATAAAAGTTCTGATTTTAAGTGCTTAAAATAGTTGTTTAAGGTTGTTTTGGTGTTTGGGGTTGTTTGACCCCTCTTAGGCCTTGTTTGGCCTCATTTTTGTGCATTTTTGGTGAGCTCCGGGACCACCTTGTCTTGGCCTCCTCTTTGGATTTCAGTGGTGAGGATGGTGCTCTAAGGTCCTAAGAAGGAAAGGGCCATCCCCTCTCCTTGTTGCCTTTAATATTGGCCATTTTAGCCTCATGTGGGAGCATCTTGCTTAAGTTCATGTTGGCCATGTCTTAAGTAGTATTTGTGCTTATTTTGTCATGATATAGCTTTGTTTTTAATTGGTTTAGACACACCATGCATGCTTAGCATACTTGTCTTGTAATGCCATGAAATTGCCTTAACATGCTTTGGGCTTTGAGCCTTGTTTCTAGCATGATTTTGGCCTAGCTTTGTGAAGCTTTTATGCATGTTTTGGTGTGCTTGAGGTCTATTTTTGGTTGCTCGGGTCATCCATGCTTTGCTTTGTATAGCTACCATACAATCTCCCTTGTAGGCCTTGAGTGTTAACCCCTCTAGCATGCTTTACTTGCTTTGTTTCAGTGGTTTGGAACTACTTATCATGTCATTTCAGACCTTGTGGCATGCTCGTATGTTTGCATTTGATGCTCCTTTAATACCTCAAAAGGTTGATGCCTTATGCCTCATGCCTTATGCTTGGGTCATTTTGCATGTCTTTAGGTCTAGGCCATTTAGATGCCATCTAGGTGGGTTTTGGGGCTCGTTTTAGCATGTCATATCCCTGTTTTGGTTGTTTAATTCATGCCATGTTTGGTTGCATTAAGTGTGGTGTAATGCCTCTCTAATGGCCTTGCATGCCTCATGCATTTGCCCCTTTTGTTTTTAGTTTGTTGGCTTTGGTCATCGTATGTGTTAAATTTACTTTGCCATGCTTTAGGACTGTCTTGGGTCACATTTTCCATATGCCCTCTGTTTTGCATGGTTTTGGTTCAAGCCCTCTTGCTATTTTTGGGCTTTAAGCTCTATTGCATGCCATGCTTGGTTTGTTTATGTGATTTGGCATCACTCTTAGCACTATTTTAGAGCTTGCAACATTGTCACATTTGCATGCTTTTCATCCTCTTTTTAAGTGTGCTTAAAAGTTGTTCTTTGATGCATAAGTGTTGGACCTTGCGTGCATGAATGTTTGTGTGTACATTCGCCTTGCATGTTGTCACACACTTGACCCCTTTGTATGTTGTTGCATGCTTAGGTGGTAGTGCATTTGGCATGCATTTCTTTTGCTTTGGTTGCTTAACATGTCACATGTCTTGCATGTTTGTTTGTTGGCATTACATTTTGCATGCTTGTTAGCTTGCATACTTGTTACCTGTTTGCATACTTGCCTCCATGTTCATGTTGCATACTAGCCTATATGCTTAGGTTGCATTTGGCATGCATGCCTTGCCTCTTGAATCGATTATGATAGAGGTTGGGTCCATTTGTTTCTTTGGTTTGCATTACTTTTGACATCAAAATGTATACTTGGCTTCTTGGACCATCACGCATTGAAATGTGCGATTTGTGGTCCGAGGGTCGAGGACCATCCTCCTTTGAGTCATGAACATGATAAGGAGGATGTTGGTGCAGTGTATTGCCATGCCATGTTTGTCCTCTGCTGCTGTCAAAATAGGATTTTGCAGGCATACATGGTTGGCCGACCATCTCTTTTGCCGACCGACCAAACATTTGAGGCCGAGAGCCATATCAATGGTCGATGACCAATTCTTTATAGCCGGTGGTGTTCCCCCTTGGCCAGTGACATCCCACAACCTTCAGGGAGTGATGCTAAAGCATCCTTGGGATTTGTGCAAGTCTCAGAGATGCAGAGCAGTGTAAAGAAAGGCAGCTTGTGCATGGCGGCGGATTTCCGAGCGAACCCGAGCACGCATGCATTGGACCCTCTTCCCGAGGCTGTTTTATTGTTTTCTTAGCTTAGTTAATTTGCTTAACTAGTTAAGTGGTCTGTAATATTTAATTAGGTAGAATAGTTGATTATTTATTCGGGTTTGTATTATTTATTCGGTCTCTCCGAGAGAGAGCATAATTGTGTAATAAGTGTGGGTGTGTGTGTGCATGTCTTCCAACCCCACGTCTTTCTCCCTTTTATTTAACCGCTTACAATAGTTAGTTTTAGGGCATGTTTCAATTAGCATACTTATGATAGCATGTTTGCATTCATTCATCTGTCTTGCATGCACCGGGCTCGGCGCATCATACTAACTGCGTAAGTATTTCAAACCCAAACTTGAATACATGCTATTAGTTGCATTTCACATGCCATCCCTAGATTAGCCGAGCCTATTCTAGTTGCATTTTGTATGCGATGCATTAGTCATTTAACATGGACTTGGATCATACATTTAATTAAGTTCAGCTCAGTCCTAGAGGATCAATGTACGTTCAAAAATTCAAACAAGAGAATTCACAACTTGTGCATAAGAGGGGTTATATTAAACAAAGAGGATGGTTACAAAGGTGTTACACAAGGGCCTCTAGCCCATTACAGTTGTTGGTATTTTAGAAAAGACTTCACTATATACAAGCCCTAACTATCATCCTATATGCCAATGCTATAGTTATAAAGTACCCATTTCCCTCTGAAAGAAAAATGAAGGAAATGCATGCCCTAAGAACAAGTTAAGTCGTTGGAGCAAGGCGGTAATGCTTCAAGAGGTATTTGAAACCCCCTAGTGTATCATCATCACCACTAAAGCCACTCCAACTATCGGGGCTCTCCCCAGAATCAAAAATCACCTTCGGGGTATCCCCTCATCACTGCTCACCAATAGGAGATCCAGAGTGGGAGATCATAATAGCTCTACATCCTCATCCTAAAACAAATAGAAGTTGTGATTCAGAAAGTGGAAAACCGTGTTAGGCTAGAAATAGAGCAAGAGTTGACAATTTAGAGAAATAACCTCAAGGAAGTCTGGGAAATGAGGTGAAAAGGGACCTGGAGGTAGAGGGCCTTGTCCATGCCCATACCTATGTCCTCTACCTCCCCTCAATGCTTGACCGAGTTCAGAATAGTAGCCCTGAGCATGAGCATAGCCTGCCAGTTGTCCATGGTTTTCACTACGACCTCTATCTCTTCTCGTAGTACTGCTACTGGCTTCCCCTGGGACTGTCCACTGTTCATCTCTATTCCTGTGACCAAGCCTCTGCCTACTGCTATAGCTCTTGGAATGAGTCATTGCATAAGCTAACTCCAAATCCAAGTCTGGAACCACAACATCACCCAAGACATTATCTGAGGAATCACTGTTATCTGGGTAATAAGGAAAATCAAACCTGGGTGGAGAATTGGAAGTAAATGGGAGAAGTGCATTTTTCATCCATGAGGGTGGATCAAAAGTGATAAAGATAGCAATAGTAAGGTTTTCGAGTGGCTATAAGATGTCTTCAAATGGTTTTGCTCCTTTTCGTAACTATTAGAAGTTGAAAAGTCATATCTACCCCTACATAGCCTGACTAATCCAGCTAGTTGTTTGACCGGCTAAACGAATTTGTGTTCAGTAGAATGGGAACACCTAGGAGGTCCTTCATATGGCTAAGTGCACTTGATGTATAAATGGGTCTTGCCTCGGTTAAAAAAGGGAGAATAATGTGTTTGATGGCATTTGTGTTCAAATTTGGAGCAAGACAAGAATTGAGGATCATCCATAAGCAAAAAGTAGTTTTATATATATAAGCCAAAACAACAAATTGATTATAGCCGGACTACTACAAAAGTATTATTTTCACAGTACAGTAGCGGTTACATCACAACCTAACAGCTATACAAGGGCCAAGAAGCATAAAGGAAAAAAAAAAAAAAGTGTGACTAATCAAGGGCATAAACTAAGCAGAGGTTGCAGCCATTCCGAGGAACAATGAATCACCAGCCCCACTAGGCTCGTCATCATCATCGCTAGGATCACTACTACTACAATAAGGATCATTGAAGTAGCCATCAAACTCATCACTCTCCTCGTCATCATCATCACTACTGATGACAATCACCTTGGAAGGTGGAACAACCTCATCATCCTGCAAGAAGAAGAAGAAATGTGAACCGTTAATGGAAAATCAATAGTGAAAGCAATTTGAAAAAGGATCAGCTTCGGGTGTTTAAGGGAATGAACCTCATCTAGTAAGTTCAAAAATTTCAAATGAATGGGACCTCACCCATGGCCTCGTCCCTGACCCCAACCCTTGCCAGGACCTTGGCTAGGCCTATAGTATCATCCTGGGCATGAGCGTGGCCCGGTGCTCAACCCTAAGCCCAACCGCGGCCCCTAGCATGCACTGTGGTCTATGCCAGCTCCAAATCTATACTCTGGTTAATGGCAAGGACAAATACTTCCACAACATTGTCCTCGGAGGAGTCATTATGCTCTAGAGTGTCCGGTTCATCGAAACCAATGGGAGAATCTGGAGGAAATGGAAGAAAGTCATCATTGTCCATAGGTGATGATCATAAATGAGTTTAAAGAGCTTGAAGAGTGTTTTCGGACAAAAATGAGTGTAAGACGGATGGTCGCGCCTTTTTGTAAACTTTCAAAGATGCAAAAGGTCAATTTTATCCTTAGAATTACCCAATTAGGCCGACCGATTGCTTTTCCATTCGACCGAACACAGTATGATCCGGCCAAAAGGTCATAAGTAAAGTGTTGAAGCAAAAAAATTCAGAAGTGTGTGGTTATTGTTCTTGTCATTTTCTAAGGAATGGTCATTCATACAAGTTCTTATAAAGGATGAGGTGTAATTTTATTATGTTGTGTTTTTCTTGCATTTGTTTCATTACATGTTGCACTTACCCTACCGTGTTCGTTCTTTGTCATGCTTGTCTTGGGCACGTGTTGTATGCTTACCTTTGTCTTTGTTCCTCCTCTCACGTTGCGCCGTGTCTGGAGTTTGCTCCCCCCTCTCACGTTGCGGCATGTGTGGGGTTTGTTCCGAGGCTCACATTTGTTGATTGGTAGTCAAGATTGGAGTTCCCTATCACTATAACTACCGGTCATGTACGAGTTTGGCTTCGGCCACCCTACTCCCCTCTCATGTCGCGGCATGTTTGGGGTTTGTTCTGAGGTTCACATTTGTTGACTACCGATCAGGATTGGAGTTCCCCATCGCTATGACTGGCTGTCATGTGCGAGTTTGGATTTAGTTATCATTTCCCCCTCTCGCGTTACGACGTGTTTAGGGTTTGTTTCGGGGTTCACCTTTGTTGATTGCTGGTTAGGATTGGAGCTCCTTATCGCTGTAACTGCTGGTCATGTAAGAGTTTGGCATCGGTCACCCTTCCCCTCTCTCATATCACGGCGTGTTTGGAGTTTGTTCTGGGGTTCAACTTTGTGGACAACATGTCAGGATTGGAGTTCCCTATCACTGTGACTGCCAATCACGTGCGAGTTTGGCTTTAGCCACCTGTAGACTGCCCGGAACTCCACTCCGTGCGTGAGGGCGTGAATCGTGGTTCATAGATGCTACAGTTCGGACTCAATGTTACGGTTCTTAATCTAATCTTGCAAAGTGCAATGCGAGATTGATAAATCACCAAAGAGTCCAAATCTGGCAAATCGTTTTGAAAAATTGATTTTTAGAAAGAAGTGCCAAACATGGACTGCTTTGCCAGATACAGAGTTGCCACCTAAATATTTTATTTTTGGGAAATTTAGGAAACCCTGACTCATACCTAAGGCCACATGTCCGTCATCACCAAAGTTGTCACGGCTCGGGAACTTCGGTACGAGAGGGGAAGGTCATGCAATGAGCACCCCCACTCGCCCGATCAAAGATCGGCCTTTACTAACATGATATCTTGTTATTGAAAACACATGTGCTCTTATTCCGGTTATTAACCTAGAATTACTGTGTGATGCGCACAGCATACAAGTATAGACTGAATCGCCTAAGTTGGAACAAAACATCTCATGTTTGTTTTTGAAAGCGGTTTGCTACTCGCAAGTAGACTAAAATGCGGATTTTGCTACCCTCAAGTGGGCTTAGAAAACATGGTGATTTGCCACTCTCAAGTGGGCTTAAAACTCGCAATCAATGAATTGTTCCAATTCAAGTAATCCAACCTTCACCCACAGGCATTCAGGCAGTTATATCACATAAGCAGTTAGCCTCATGGCAAGCATGCTATCATGGCAGTCACTCACACACATGCAAGGATGCTAAAGCATAAACACTTACCGAGTACTCCGAGCCAAAACAAAAGCTATGTTAGAAATCAATGCATGATCCTAGCTATGTCAAGAATGCCTAATGCAACACATACAAAATGCAACTAAGATAGGCTCGGCTATTCTAAAATGTCATGTGAAATACAATTTGGTACATGTCTTCAAATAGGAATTGAAATACAATGTAATTAGCATGATGTGCTGAGCCCGGTGCATGCAAGACAGATGAATGGATGCAAACGTGCGAGCATAAGGATGCTAATTGAAACATGCCCTAAAACTAACCATCGTAAGCTGGTAAATAAAAAGGAGAAAGAAATGGGGGTTGGAAGACATGCATCACACACACGCACACTTATTTACAACAGTTGTGCCCTCTCGACGGAGGGTCCGAATGAATAATACAGAACCAACTAGCTAATCTGAGCTAATCTAGTTAAATTAGTTATTACACAACAGAATGAATAACAAGCTACAGCTAATTATTACACAACTCTAACTAATTAACAAATTAACTAAGTTAGCAATTGAATAAGCATGTAAACTATATGAAATAGGCTGCATCAACTCTGCCTTGGATGACGAAGGATGCGTGCCCGGTCACCTCGTACGAAAATCCATCGCGATGCCCCGATTTGCCTCTATTTGCAACTGGTCTCAGAACACTGCAAAAAATGCTCCAGAAGGCTGAAACTGATTGGATTTTAGTACAGAAAATATTAGGTTTCAGTGTAATTTGATTACAAAAAAAAAATATAGAGAAAAATATAATAAAAATATCATACGGCTTAGAAATTAATATTGAGTAATAGTATAAAGTCAAAAATATTTTATTTTATTTTATTTTGAATAAATTTTTAGTATAAAAATATACAGAATATTAAATTCAAAATATTGTGAATAATTATTTAGAAAATTAAAAGTATATATATTATTTTTATTATATAAAAATACGAGGTTTCACAGTCTCTTCTTTCATCATTGGGGGATGAAGAAAAGGTGCCCAAATCTTAGGGCTGGTCAAAATGAGATATCTACACAAGCCAATAACGATTAGATCGCACATAGATCAAATGCTCAATATTCCCAAAAATAAAATTAAATAAAACAAACAAAGGCTAACATATATGTAACCATACCAACAGTGACTTGATCGCATAAGGGTCATATGCCTGATGCAACTAATAAAATTGACTAACACATATGTAACCAAGCCAACAGTGGCTTGATCACATATGGGTCTGTAGACACATCATTTTTGACCGTCCTCAAGACTTGGATATGCTTGCAGGTACATCCAATGACAAGTTTGATTGCTCGTCAAATACTCAAATTTCGCGCCGGAACGTCACAGGTTTGAGCTTTCCAAACCCTGTGTCCTTTTTGCTCCATTTTTGGACCATGTGTTGGTCTTTTCAACATGATTCTTGTGGTGCACTGCCGGCCTTTTTTTGGCATTGCCGGCCATCAATTTAGCCCTGCCGAGCATCAATGAGGCACTGTCGGCCACCATGTTTCAACAGATATTATTTTAGATCTTTTGAGCCAGCTGTGGCTCACTGAGCCATCCTCCATATGGAGGCAAGTTTAAGCTTGTCAAGTAAACTTTTGCTTGCATTGCTTATATAAGGGGAGGCCCCTCTCCCTATCCCGAGGTTCAGAAAATTTAGAGGCAAAATCTCTCTCTCTCTAGAATTCTTATTCTCTCTCTATATTGTGCTCAATAGTGCCTTAAAGTGTGTTTTCTTCACAATTTTGCAAAGGAACACCTAGTCAAACACCACTACCTTGGAGCTGACGTGTTTGAAGGTTTGTTTGGAATTCAAAAGGCTAGTTTTGGCTCAGAGGAAGACCTGTCTTGCTGCTGTGCTTCAAGGGTGAGCATGTTTCCCTTTTAAGCTTATTTTTGTATACCATGTTAGCCACCTTTGCATGTGGTTTTAGGATTGGTTGTAAACTACAAAAAGCTCTGATTTTAAGTGTTAAAAATGTTGGTTTGAGTCCTTGTTGGAGTTAAAGGTGGTCTACCCCCTTTCTTTGCTTATTTGTTAAGCTTTTAAGCCATCCTTTGAAGCTTTTTTAATAGCCTTTGCATGGCCTTTCTACCACTAAAACTCAAAGGAATTTCAGTGGTGGAAAGGTGGTTTTGAGGTCCTAAATGGGAGGGGGTGGTCCCCTCTCCTCTTGTCTTGCTTGCTTGTGTTGTTGACCTATCAAATGAGCATGTGTTTCTATCCTCTTGAGGCTTAGTTTGAGCATGTTTTTGTGACTTTTTGGACCTCCTTTAACTCTGTTTTTGGGTGTGTGGGTCACCTCTTGCTTGCTTTTGGTACTTGTAGTGCAATCATTTTTGTTGGCCTAACATGCTTCATTCTTTAGTTCATCATTCTAACATGTGTTAGCTTTGCTCCAGCACATTTTTTCCACTGATTTAACATGCTTGAGGTCTATTTTAAGTGGTCTTGGTCATATATGCTTAGCTCTGTATAGCTATAGTGTAGTTGGGCTTCACTAGCTTTGCGTTTGAGGTCCCTAACATGCTTTGAATGTGATGATTGCATGCCTTAACCCCATTTCTCACATGACTTCAGTGTGTATAGTGTAGTCACACTCTCACATGTTCTACTCTTTCAATGCTTTTGAGAGATGTGCCTTATGCCTTGTTTGTGAGCCAATACATATGCATGCTTGTCTAAGCTTTTGGGTTATCATTTCAGCATGTTTTAGCGTTTGATTTGGCATGGTTGAGCTATGTCTAGAGCTGGTTTGGTTGTTTGGGCTATGTATTGCATACTTCTTATGTAGTGCCCTTTACTAGCCTTGTGCTTTAAGTCTTCTAGGATGCCTTATTTGTGATGTTTATGTGATATGGCATCATTTAACACATAATTTCAGAGCATATAGCCTTGTTGTACTCTCATGTTTATCACTCTTTCAATGCTCTTGAGAGTTGAGCATTATGCCTTGTTTGTGGGCCAATGCATGAACATCATTCTCTTTCCTTTCATGCTATTATTTCAGATCATTTTGGCCATTGTTTTGGCATGCATAAGGTCTGTTTGGGGTTGGTTCAGTCCATTGAACATCATATTGCATGGTCCTAGTGTTGTACCCTTCACTAATTTTAATGCTTAAGTCTCTTAACATGTTGTGCTTGCGTTGTTTGCATGTTAGAGTCTTGCATTTCATGCCAAGATGAACATGTGTTGCATTTGCATTGCACTGTGTTCAATCGGACATCATATTGAACACAAGGTGAATCGGTCCATTTCATATTCAAAGTGATGAAAATGGACCAATTCCCTTTGTCTTCATTGCCTTTGATCACCCTTGATAAGGTAGTGGTCTTAGTGTCTTGTTTGTTTTGCATTCATTAAATTTGTGCAAGTTGGACCCTTGGCCATCATGCATTGAGATGCTTGATTGATGGTTTTGGATCCAATAATGCCTCTCCCTCAATGTTTTGAAATGATATGGAGTGGCACAGTACACACATGCCCTAGGGAGACCCTCCATGTCCTTTGTTTTGTGCTCTGTTACAGTTTGGTATCACAGCACACTAGTGGCCGGCACCCTTGCATTATTGGCCGGAAGAGGCCCATCTTTGGCTGGCAGGTGGCCGGCAGCAGCTCCTCATGACCGGCAGGCCACTAGTGCACTCCCCAGCTTTGTTTTGGTAGGATTCAGCAGCAAGTTCTTAAGGACACCCTGTAGACAGAGCCTCTAAAGAGCAAACTGGAAGGCTTTTTCGGGGCGAGAAACCGAATGCGAGCATGCATGTTCAACATCTTCAAACAAAGCTGAGGTAGTAGTGTAATTTAGAGCTTTACCTGTTAGTTAACATCTGAATTTGTAATTTAATTAGCTAATTTGTTAATTAGTTAGATTGTTGTAATAATTAGTAATAAGTTTGCTAGTTATTCAATTTGGTTTGTAATAATTAGTCTAATTAGCTTAAATTAGATTAGTTGCTTAGCTTAGCTTAGACTAGCTTAGCTAATTCATTCGGACCCTCCATCGAGAGGGCAAATGTTGTAATAAGGGTGCGTGTGTGTGTGCATGTCTTCCAACCCCCACTTCTTTCTCCCTTTTACTTATCAGCTTTTGATAGTTAGTTTAGGGCATATTTTGATTAGCATATCTTATGCTATGCATGTTTGCATCATTCATTTGTATTGCATGCACCGAGCTCGGCGCATTATTCAAACTGCATTATATTTCAATACCTATTTGAATACATGTATCAAATGTCGCATTCATATGTCATGATTAGGTAGCCGAGCCTACTTAGTTGCATTTTGCATGTGTTGTAGTAGGCATCTTAACATAGCTAGGATCATGCATTGATTTCTAAGTAGTTTTCTGTTTTGGCTCGGAGTGCACTGTAAGTGTTTTCGCTTTAGCATCCTTGCATGTGTGTAAGTGACTACCATGATAGAATGCTTGCCATGAGGCTATTTGCTTAATTGATAAATTTCATGAATGCCTGTGGATGAAGGCTTCATTGCTTGAATTGGGACAATTCATTAATTGTGAGTTTTAAGCCCACTTTGCGGAGTGGCAAATCATGTTTTCTTAAGCCCACTTGAGGGTGGCAAATCCGCGCTTTAGCCTACTTGCGAGTAGTACTTTTCAAACAATCTTCAAACAAACAAACATGAATTGTTTTGTTCCAATTTTCGCGATTTGGTCTATACTTGTATACTGTGCGCATTATGTAGTAAAGATAGCTAATAATCAAACAAGAACACATGTGTTTTCAAAAATAACATATCATGTTTAGTAGAGGCCGATCTTTTGATCGGGCGAGAAGGGGTGCTCATTTTAGGACCTTCCCCTCTCGTACCCAAGTTCCCGAGCCGAGGCAACTTTGGTGATGACGGACACGTGGTCTTAGGCATGAGTCAGGGTTTCCTAAATTTCCCAAAACAAAATATTTAAGTGGCGACTCTGAAATTTGGCAAAGCAGTCCATGTTTGGCGCTTTTTGATTAAAATCGATTTTCCAAAACGATTTGTCAAATTTAGACTCTTTGGTGATTTATCAATCTTACATTGCACTTTGTGAGATTAGATTCAGAACCATGACAAGAGTCCAAACTGTAGTAGCTAGAACCCAAATTCGCGTCCTCTCCGAAAGGGGGGCGCGCGGAGGAAGTTCGGGCAGTCTACAGTTTCTGGCGACTCTGCTGGGGACTTAGAGAACTTGACTCGAATATCATGATATGTTGTTTTATCTACACTTATGTGTTTCTTTGCATTGCATTTGCATTGGTGCGCTTAGGACACCGTGTTTGCCATCTGTTATTCCTGAACGGTTTGCCGGGGGCTTGCTTGGAAAAGCTTGCCATAAGGCTGACCGGTTACGAGCTCTGCCCCGATCGAAACACAAACCTCAGTTTTACCGAGGCACCCTTTTCGACCATTCGACCTAGTTGCATATCGGAAGCCTTAAGAGACTGTTTCAAACTATGACAAGTTGCTTACCCGAATGTAGGTTGTTTGAAACCGCTGCGTGCGTAGTGAAGCCCTAGCTCCTGACAAGATAGGACAGGGAAACCCTACCCCTCCATAGGGGTGTTTTGGATCTCATTTGCTTGCTATGTGCTTTTAGAGTGTGTCTCTACAGGAATGCATGTATCAGTTTGCAAGTCTGGGTATCAGTCTGAGGACATCAGTATTTGGGGGTATCAGATTTGAGGCAGTGATTTGGGGGCAGAGATCAGTGTTTGAGAACAGTTTGTTCAGCTTATGATTATCAACTGTGTGTTGTCTTTATCTAAGCTGAAATGCTGTCCGTTTTTCTGCTTTTTGTCTCCTTATTTTTCTTTATTTATCTTTTTGCAAGGTAGTATTGCATCATTACTTCCGAAAAAGAAGATACCCCTCGAGCACTCTGGACCAGAGTTGGGAGAGTTCATTGATCTGAGGATCTAGTTGACGGACAACCAGTGCTGGTTTCATTACCCCTGGTTACTAGACGGAGGTCAATTAGGCACAGGTCATCAGTACGGCGGTTACCAGATCAGTGGTCATTATCTACCTCACCTGTGCGCGGTTGGGCTGAGATACCCGCTTCTACCTCGGAGAGGGAATACACACTAGTTCAGTCAGATTCACACTTTACAGTCAGTATGGAAGACATAATGCGCCAACTCCAAGAGACCATACAGGCCACGCAGCAGGATGTTGCTCGTCAGGCGGAGGTTACTGCATGTCAGGTAGAAGTTGTAGCTCAATAGGCAGAACTAATTGCCAGGCTCCAACAACAGTAGCAACCACAACAAGCCGGAACATCTGCTTCACATCCACCTCCACCCCCACCTGGGGTCCTGACACCCGGGGAAACTGCAAACGTCCAAGAGAATACAGACGTTCCAACGGGGCCAGTTCCACCCCCAATCCTACCTCAACTATCTAAAGCACTGGCTAATCCAGTGGATACACCGTTTGAATTTGAGGTGGATCCAACCGTGCTGAAAGTTAATAAGCTTGAAAAGCTGTTTAAACAGGCTCAGTGAGTCAACTCCATCCTGGACATAGAAGATGGATACACCGATTCAGCAGTTACATTGCAAGATAGGTTCAAAATGCCTCACATAGATTGTTTTGATGGCTCAGGCAATCCTATGGTTCATTTGAGGCTGTTTTCTGATATTCTCCGCCCGATGGGCTTAATGAGACTCCAGAAAGGTATTGCGGCCATTTGGTATGCCAAACTGGAGGACTCAATGAAGAGAAGTTGGGAGGAGATGGCCGAGGCCTTCGTCACACAATATTCATACAACACCCAGATCGAGGTCACGACCCGTGATCTTGAGGCGACCAGGCAAGAGCCAAGGGAAGGCTTTTTTGACTTTGTCACTCGATGGAGGGCTAAGGCCTCCATGATGACAACTCGGCTACTCAAGAAGGATTAGATAAGGATGGTTGTGCGCAACCTACAGCCGAAGCTGATGCAGAAAATGATCGTCTTACCCCTCCCCACCTTTGCTGACTTGCACGCGATTGGGGTACAGATTGAAGATGCTATGAAGCAAGGTCTGATCGACCAGGAAAGGGAGCAGCCTGAAAGGGCCTTCACCCGTGGTACGAATACAGCTGCGAGTAGCAGTGTAGCCGCAAGAACTTCGGATGTTGGCATGATCACCACCACGACCAAAACAGCCGCACCCTTCACTGGTACATCCACTCCAAACCCCCAAACTTCGAACTATCCACCCCGAGGCAAGAGGGTTTTTACCCCACTTTATATGCCTTTGTCTAAAGCTCTAGGGGTCCTACTCATGAAAGGACATACGAAACCGTTAGAACAACGGCCTCTACCCGATCCTCTCCCTCCAAAGCATAACCCAACTAAATACTGTGCATTCCATCAGCAGCAAGGTCACGACACCGACTTCTGCTTTAGACTACGTCATGAGATCCAAGATCTCATTGACAACAAGGTGATTGCGCCTCCCGACAAGCCAAATGTCACTACCAACCCACTCCCACCACATAACCGAGCTCCACCACCCAAGCAAATCAACATGATCCAAACCATGGCCGTTCTGTACGACCCCACCATATACATCACTCCCTCCCACCTGCCTAAGCCTGAGGTGTTCATCCCAGATAGCACAGACTTGTGCATGATGAGCACTTCCCTAACCCTACCCAAGCCAGTGGTGGTGACTGTTGAAGATAGAACTGGGGTGACCTTAGAGGAAAATGGAAATGTTGGTTTGGAACCTGACGGATCTGGGAGCATTAATGAGGAAGCATACAACCCGTGCGATTATATTATGTCAACAGATCAAGCCAAGCCAATGGTAGAGTTGCCAACTGGGGAAGAGGTACATGTTATCCGGGAGGACAGGCCGAGTCATGGGTTGGATGATCTAGCAGAACTTGAAGAAGACATTGCTAATCTGCAGTTCTTTGACAAGCAGGATCCGGGAGATGTGAGCGTTAACTGGTTTGACCTAAATGGAGCAACAGATGCTACAAGGTGGCTCAGTGATGAGCCAGATGTTGTTGAGGAGTCTCAGCCGAGGCAAGGGCAGTCAGAAACTGGAACATCCACAATGGTCGAGAACAAGGAAGGATCGCCAGAGAGCACCGGTGCGAAGAATTTTGCTCGGGACTTGGGCAGTTTGTGTACAACAGACATTGAATAGGAAGCCGCATTGAGGCAGTTTGAGCAAGAGAAGATCGAGAATGAAGATAGGGCTAGAAAGGCCAAGGCCCCTGTGAGGACAGAATGTGATATGTGCACAGAAGCAACTATAGCAAAGCCAGATAGTTTTCTATCGGTTTCTGAGGGCATGTGGTGGAAAGACGACGATTTGCGTCTGGCCCATACAGATGAAGACTGGGGGCAGAACCTCCCGGATGACACCTGGTACATTGAGGAGATCGACCACATGACTCAAAGTGGGCGGTACTTCAAGCCCCCACACTTGGACCAGCCGGAGGCGTCCCGGAAGGACAAAGAAGCTGAGAGGCAAAAAGAAAAACTGCTAGAGGAGGAAGCGGTGCTGAAACAGCTAAAGAAAATTGAAGCAGGCATCTCCATCTGGGGACTGCTTATGGCCTCGAGGGTCCACAGACAAGCCATCCTTATAGCCATGGACAAGGCCAAGCTTTCAATAAATACCACACCTGAGCAGTTGGTGGGGTTGGTTTTCTCGGGCGAAGCTTCACCAACCCTAACCTTCACAGACAAAGAACTACCGCCCAAGGGCTTTGATCACAACAAGCTGCTCTATATCTCTATGGAATGCAAGGAGAAATGGATATCGGTGGTCCTGGTTGACACGGGATCTGCAATCAATGTATGTCCGTCGCGGACAACGTATGCTATCGGGTTGAAGCTCGCAGATTTCGTGCCTACAACCCAGGTAATACAGGCCTATGACAACACCAGTCGGGAGGTGATGGGGATGGTACAGATCAAAACTCAGGTTGGACCGGGACAGCAGGACATTGAGTTCCATGTCTTGGATGTTCCAGCCACCTTCAATCTACTCCTTAGGTGGCCATGGCTGCACCAAGTGAAGGTTGTCTCTTCCACCTTACACCAAATGTTGAAGTACCCCCATGGGAAGGGGGTGGCAATTGATTTTGGGAATTCTTCAATACATCCGCTGCCAGAGGTTTCTACACCAGTTCTAGAGATTGAGCACGGCGTGTAGGATGTATTTTTGTCGGGATTCACCTTGGCTGAGGCTCGGGTTGTACAGGATATGCTGGCCGTTGATGAGGGGCTATACGTCAGTGCACAATCTATCTTCCTCATGAACAAGCTTCAACACATGCCCAGAATGGGATTGGGCACGAAGTGGCCGGAAGGGCATCGCAGCATTGACTAAAGTACCACATAACCCATATACCTCTGGTTTAGGCTACTCGCCTACCAAAGAGGATTGGGCCGAGAAGGGAAGAGAGATGGCTGGAAGAGCCAGAGCTAAACAAGCTGGGAAGCACTATGAGTTAGTGCACAGACCTATTCAGGGGACCCTGAACAGACACTTTGTCCGAGAGGGGGAAGATTTCCCGTTCTGCGGCTTTCCAAAGCCATGGTTGAATTTAGAGAGGCGGCACTCACCGGGTTTTGAGATATTCTTTGATTTGCAATTGTCGGGAGATGAAGTTGCCAAAGAGCTGACTAACCCAATAGTTGTGGCTGAGCAGTGCAATGTGGATGAGTCCAGTGGCACAGATTTTGAAATGGGGGTAGCACTAGCTTGTCTCCTCTCAGATCCTCAGATCTTACCAGAGTGCTCTGGGGATGATTGCTCAATATCCATGATTGGAGATAGCTCAGCTGTGTGCCCATCTTCCGGCATTCTGGATACATCCATCGCACCTTCCCTCGTTTGGAAATACGAGGAAGGCTTTTTATCGAGTAGTTCTAGATCAGGTAGTGAACCAAAATCTGATTCCACAGAGTCTGTGGAGTCGGAATCAGATTCTAGTTCATCTGAGTCAGAGTCCGGTATTCCTGGGGGTGATAACCCAGATGCCACTATCCTGTCCAAGTCATCTTTTTCTTTTTCCTTTGAGTCTGTTGTAACCGAAGGATCAGACGGACTGGATGTTATTAATGAGAATCGTACAGCTGTGCCTTCTGAGTACTTTTCTGTGCCTTTAGTTTATTACATTAATTAGGATTTTCAAAACTTTGATGAAAACAACGAGGAAGAAACTCCTCCGGTTTTGAAACATTTGCTTGATCAAGAGCAGAAAAGGTTTGTAAAACCTTTGGTTGATGAAATCACTTCGATTAACGTTGGTACTGAGAAGGATCCGCGGCTGGTCCAGATCGGGTCCACGTTGTCTTCTGAGGAATGCGAGCGCTTAGTCGCTTTATTAAAAGATTTCAAAGATGTTTTCACGTGGTCCTACGAAGACATGCCTGGAATCGATCCTGAGATTGTACAGCACTGGATCCCTCTTAACCCAAAGGCCCGACCTGTTAAGCAAAAGCTCCGAAGGATCCGCCCGGACTGGGCTCTGAAAATCAAAGAAGAGGTCACTAGCAGATTGATGCAGGGTTCCTGTTAGTATTTGAGTACCCAACTTGGTTGGCTAATATAGTTTCGGTGCCAAAGAATGATGGCAGAATTCGGGTATGTGTGGACTTTAGAGATCTGAACAAAGCCAATCCGAAGGACGACTTTCCTCTGTCGCATATCGACGAATTAGTGGACTTCACTACTGGGCATGCACTGCTCTCGTTTATGGATGGATTTTTAGGCTACAACCAGATTTTGATGGCACCCAAAGATAGGGAGAAAACTACTTTCACTACCCCGTGGGGAACTTACTGCTATAGGGTGATGCCGTTTGGTTTGAAGAATGCTGGGGCTACATATCAATAGGCTGTAACCACGATTTTGCACGATATGATCCACAAAGTGGTTGAGGTGTACGTGGACAACATCATTGTCAAGTCCAAGGAAAGAGAGGGCCACTACACTGCCTTGCAGAAATTTTTCCAACGGATCAGAGAATACCGGTTGCGGCTAAATCCTTAGAAATGTACTTTCGGTGTTACAGTAGGGAAAATGTTGGGGTTCTTGATCATGCAAAGGGGTATCGAGGTCGATCCTTCCAAAATCAAGGCCATCTTAGAAATGCCACCACCAAGGACTGAAGAGGAGGTGCGACGCTTTTTGGGTAAAGTGCAATTCATAAGACGGTTTATTACAAAATTAACCTTGACTTGTGAACCACTGTTTGGTCTCCTGAAGAAAGGAAAGAAGTTCCAGTGGGATGACCGATGCCAAGTAGCTTTCGAGCAGATCAAGCAATATTTATAGAACCTACCTGTGTTGTCCCCGCCAGAGCTGGGGAAAACGTTGATGTTGTACCTATCAATAACCGAAACGACAATGGGCTGCATGCTTGCGCAAGAATCTGAGGATAAAGTGGAGAAGGCTATCTACTACCTGAGCAAGAAAATGCTGGAATATGAGACCCGCTACACTTCGCTGGAGAAGGCTTGTCTGGCCTTGGTATGGGCTACCAGGAAGTTGAGGCACTACCTGTTAGCTCACTCTGTAATACTGGTTTCGAGATTAGATCCTATCAAATATCTCTTCGAGAAACCAGCACTTACTGGTAGGCTAGCCCATTGGATGCTTCTGCTTTCCGAATTTGATCTGAAGTACATGACTCGCAAGTCAACGAAGGGGAGAGCAGTAGCGGAGTTCCTAGCCGATCACCCAATGGAAGGGGACGAAGCAGTAGAGTATCTGTTCCCAGACGAGGCTATTCTGCATGTTAAAGAAGAAACTTGGACTATGTACTTTGATAGAGCGTCAAATCAGTACAGGTATGGGATAGGGGTGTTGCTGATAGCACCCGACAATTCCCACATACCCTTAGCTTTCAAGCTCCGGTTCAAGGTATCGAATAATGAAGCAGAATATGAGGCATGTATTGCTGGACTAGAAATCACCCTGGAACTAGGGGCAAAACGGTTAGATGTCATCGGGGACTCGAACCTTGTTGTATCTCAAGCTAAAGGAGATTGGAAAGTCAAAGAAGAAAAGATGATGATCTATCAGCAGACCTTGGACGTTCTAATTCCTCGGTGTGAAAAATTGAACTTCGTCCATCTGTTAAGAGAGAACAACAGGTTTACTGATTCATTAGCAACCCTATCTTCTATGATAGACATCCCTTTTAGAGTCTGAATGCGTCCGATCATCATCGAATAGAAATTCGTGCCGACCTTCGAGCTGATTGCTGCCATAAATGAGGTACAAGATCAAAACCCCTGGTATTATGACATTTGGAACTTCTTGGAAAATGAGGCATATCCACCAGGGGCAAACGCCAAAGACAAAAGGGCGATACGAAGAATGGCTGCTCAGTTCATCATATGCGGGGGTAAACTGTACAAATGGGGTCATCTTGGGATGCATAAATTGTGTGTTGATGCTGAAGAATCCAAGCGCCTGATGGAGGCCATCCACGGAGGAGAGTGCGGAGCGCACATGAGCGAGGTGATGCGAACCCGGAAGATCCTTAGACAGGGTTATTACTAGTCAACCATGGAGGAGGATTGTATTGGATTTGTTCGGCGATGCCACAAATGCCAGATCCATGCAAACCGCATGAACATTCCGCCATCGAAGCTATACAACATGACTTCGCCATGGCTGTTTTCAGTCTGGAGGATTGATGTAATTGGGGCAATCACTCCGAAGGGGTCGAACAGGCGTGAGTACATACTGGTAGTGATAGATTACTTCACGAAGTGGGTTGAGGCCCAATCCTATGCAGTGTTGAAGGCATCGCATGTTGCTAAGTTCATCAGGAACAACATCATCTGTCGCTATAGAGTCCTGAATGTGATTATTTCGGATAATGGTTCCCACTTCAAGAAGGAGGTGATTGACTTGTTGGAGAAATACAACGTGGCTTTCCATAAGTCATCTACATACCAGCCGTAAACCAACGGGGCTGTTGAGGCCGCCAACAAGAACATCAAGCACATTCTGTAGAAGATGGTGGAAACCTACGGGGAATGGCCAGATAAGCTGTCATTTGCTCTTTGGGGCTACCGAACTTCAATTCGAACTTCTACTGGGGCAACTCCGCATTCCTTGGTCTATGGGATGGAGGCTGTTCTGCTTATCGAAGTTGAGGTTCCGTCATTACGGGTTATGGCTAAGTGCCAGATAGCTGAGGCAGATTGACAGCAGAAAAGGTTCGAAGAACTCATGCTATTTGACGAAAGAAGGCTGAAAACACTGTATCACGTCCAGGGTTATCAACGAAGAATTGCCAGGGCTTTCAACAAGAAAGTTAAGTCCAGGAATTTGAAAGAAGGGAACTTGGTGCTGAAAGACAACCAAGCTCCCATCCACGACCCTAGGGGCAAGTTCAGACCCAATTGCACTGGCCCTTACATCATCAAGTCTATCTAGTCGGGTGGAGCTGTCATTCTAATGGATTTAGATGGCCTTGAGTTCTCCCAGCCGATCAACATGGACAAGTTGAAGAAATATTATCCTTGAGAGGCTCGCTAGGCCGAAAACCCGAAAAGGCGACCTAGGCAAAAGTTAGAGCATGAAAATTTTGAAATAATAAAAACTGAGCTCGCAAGGTTGAAAATCCAGAAATGGCGGCCTTGGCAAAAGTTAGAGTGCAAAAGGAGAGTATTAATACACGAGTGAACCTGAACCGAACTACGTAAGGCTTGATTCCCATCTTTGGGATACGTAGGCAACTTCATTCTGAAGTCCAACCACAAACACTTCCAAATCAACTTTGTCCATGTGATCATGATGGTCATCTCTGTCTTCTCTGTATTCAAGAGCTCGGTTGTGATCTCCAGTGCAGTGCTATTCAGACTAGGGGCAACTTTCCAGTTATTGGGATTCGGGGTTGTACATCTCAGTGATAGATCTCAGGTGTGTCCAGTTGTGATCCATATCAAAAATGGTTTTCAAAAGTTTTAATAAAAGTTGATTTTGCTCAAATTAATCTTTTTACAACTTAGACCATTTTTGGACCATAACGGAAAATTTTCAGTACCCACAACCTTTAATTACATTGATTTTAGTATAGAGTTCTCATACTCTTGAATACAAATTGAAGTTTCTTTTTATTACATTCATAAAGAAAACTTGAAAGTACTGATAAAGCAAATAAACTTGGGGCATGGATAAGTCAGGTGTTCCTGCGCCCCCTCCCAGAGCTTGTGCAAGCCTCTGATGCCAAAGTAGGCCCGGCCTGTGCCTCTTCATTGAGCCAAGCTATGCACTTGTCAGAAAGGGTGCAACTGAAAGTGGGAGCGGGGGCCAGAAGCTCTCTCATCCTCCATGCTATGGCATATCGAGCTAGCGTGCGCCTCGGACTGGAAATGCAGCAGGGTACTCTATCTCCTCTTTCGGGCAAGTCTGATCATGCCCAAATTGGCGCCGGATTCAAAATGGGAAGTAAAAGACACAGTGTGTCAGGCCAATCAGCTGAATGCCCGGCTGGCGAGACATGCTGTAGCTTATCACTGGCAGATTAAGCCAGGGGCAGCGCCAAGTAATGTTGATGGCAGATAGGCTGCACATCCATCCGCACCACCATCCCTCATCTGGGGCATCAACTAGTCGTTGTCGGAAGAAATAACCGCGTGCTGAATATGCTGGGCATGAGTCCACTATTTTCAACTTATCCATCAACCATATTTGGGGAGGGATGAAAAATGAGAGATTAAAGAATAGAGAGGTTTACGTGGAGAGAAAATTGAGAAAGAGATTTTAAGAGAAAAATAGAGCTTGAGGGCCTAGTGATGTGAGAAACACACATGTGAGAAGGGTGGGAAACATTACTTGTAAGAGTAGTGGACTCCCTGTAAATCTGGTTGTCTCCCTGTGATGAAAGGCATCCAAACCCATTAGAGTCTCAGCTAGTGTCATGGTAATGTAGCTCTTACCCTCTTTTAAGCCTTGGGCAACCTCAATCAAATGGACGCTAGACCCTCCGAAGCCTAGGGCAAGAAAGAAGTGAGACAACATGCATAAACAGAGGGCGTGTCGTCAAAAACTCTGCCAAAGATGGTTGTCACGGTCACCGGCATCAGAAAACTGATGAATCAAGCTCGGGATGTCCAATTCTCCGTCACAAATCAAAGACCGAGCGTCATGCAAAGTAAGCCTGCACATCCGTCCTAAGGCTTGGATGTGGCCAAAGCAGAACTGGGGCAAGATCTCTTCATCGCACTGAGATTCCATCAAAGCTTGGAAATCTTCAAAAGTGGGGCACATCTCTTGACCCCTAAAGCTAAAAACATGAGTTACCAAATTCCAACACCTAACCGCGGCATAGAGGAACAAAAAACGCAGCGGGATGCGCATCAGTGTGAATAGTGCATTTATTCCGAAACCTCAGAAATTCAACTTTTTCGAGCCATCCAAAGCTGCAAGCCAATCAGAGATTTTTTGGGCAAGAAATGCTTCCATTTGGGGCAAAAATGGAGTTAGAATGAAGAACCCACGAAGTTGGAACCTTTATAGAAGATAAGGCAGTGAGTGGAGGACAGGTATTGACGTTTCAGAGAGTCTGCCATCGATGGCCGACACTTGCACATTGATGGCTGGAAGTGGCTCATCAGTGGCCGGTGTTGGCACACTGATGGCCTGTAGGCCATTCCCCATGGCCGGCAGCCTCCCTTCATGGTCAGTGATCTCCTGTGTGAAGATCCAGTTGCTTTCTAGCAGTCGTATTCTGTTATCAGCACCTTTCGGGGTCTTATTTTGGTTCTTTTTGGGCTTGAGCATGCCTGTTTAAATTGTAATCATTCAGTTTTGTTTGTTAAGTCACATGTGTGTTGCTTATCGAGTTGTATGTTTGTTGTTTATGGAGTTGTTGCAAATTGCTTATCGAGTTGTATTTAATTTGTTTGGCCTGCGAGGCCTTGTTTTGTTTATCAAGTTGTTTTGTCTTTTCAGTTGTTAGTTGGTTCACTACCTGATTAAGAACAATGCAATTTGACTGTGCAGTTTTCAAAAGTTCAATCTCATTTTCATGATGTGCGATGTTATGCGATGCTTAGAATGTAAAATGTAACACCTTTTGAATCAAAAAGCTATTTTCATTCCAATCATGGTTCCCCATTTACAAAAAGTACGAATTTTGAAGAAAAGAAAACTGCCTAAGGTTGTACAATGTGCAAAAACTACAAGCAAAAAGAAAAAAAAAAAACAAAAGCATCTGAGTTGCGGCTGACTATCTTAGGACACAGAAGCCCTCTTCGCCCTCTTCCTCAGCGAAGCAGACTCTGGAGCGCTATCGCCACCGGCGCCACCGCTGTATGAAGCTGGATTAGAGCCTGAACTGGAATCCTCCTCAGCCTCTCCAGCCTTTCTACCAGCAAAATCTGAGCTAGCGTCATCATCTCCACCCTCAGATGACTCGGACTGCAAACTCGCTGCCTCAGCCTCCTCGCTCGTCTCATCGTCATCATCGCCCAAAATGGGCTCTGAAGGGCCACTCTCGCTGCGAGTGCCTCTGGCCCTAAGCCTATCTCCCTCTCATCTCTGCTATTGGGGGAGGAATAGAAGGTCCTGGCTCTGCTCCTGCTGGGGCATATGGCAGGGCTGGCATCTCGAAAGGAATCTGAAAAGGGCAATTTATGAGAATGCATTAGTCTGTGTGCATGGGATGCAAAAGATGATGTGCCGTGAGCACTAAATGAGTGCAAATGATGTGCTATGAACATTGGATGATTGTAGTGTATTTGCTGTGAACAGTGGATTTGCAGTGTATGTATGCCGTGGACAGTGTGCGGAAACAGTGTATCGATGCAGTGTTTTAGTGTAGTGTATCAGATCAGTGAAGCTTGGAGCAGCTGCAGTGCTAATGTGTTAGCAGAAAGACTTTGTAGCTTGAAATGCAAATTGAAAATTACAGGGATCCGGTAGAGGCTGAATAGATCTAAGCTCATCTGCACCATGTCTATCAAGGAAGCCATGAGCTCAAGGGCTTACCCTGTGTACTCAATGGGTGCTTGCAAGTGCACTGAAGGGATCAATGTTCCATAAAGCATAGTTGAAAGGAAGTAAATATGCAAAATGTAAAGTTCAATGCATACCGGAGTCGGGCCTCGAATCCCGACAAGAGCGCGACCAGCTAGTGCAGGCTCAATGGGGATCTGGCAAGTCTCTCCAGAACGTCTCCGGTAACTCACTGTAGTCAGTAGCTCTGGCCATCCAGTCTCCTGCCGCGCCTCAGGATCTCTCCTCCTACGAGATCTGGTCGCTTAGCCTCTCTCTCTCGCAGTTGGAGCTCTAGCTCCCTCACCTCCGCGAACGCCGGTCAGAGGCGGCATCAGATGCGTCTGAATAAAGGTCGCGTAGTCGGCCTCCATGCGAAAAAGGTCTACATCTAGTCCTACCATGAACTCGATCACCTTCTCCTCAGAAAGCCTATGTGTCTCTCTTATAGACGCGGGAGGTGCCATCGGTATAAACGGGGCAAGCAAGCTCAAGGTCTAGCGCACAAAGCACTCGCTCAAGAACCAAGCACGACAAATCGGTCCCTCCAGGAGGATACAGTAGTGAGCCACAACCCTAGCGGTCTCATATGCGAATCTGGCCCCTGATGGTATCACGTCCCACGGCTGCCATGCGATCTGAAGATAAGAAAATGAACAGATGATTAGTCGTTATCAATTGACTACTGTGTGTATCAAATTAATTGAAAAGCAACATGACTGTGTTTTGGGTTACCTTGCGTGCCGTAACTATGTCAAAATACTGTCGGAAGAACATAAAGCTCTCCCAAGTCCTTCGATGGAGCAGGCCGTCATACACTCGAGAGAACAGGACTATCGCAGGGGTCTCCACTATGGGCTCTGGGGCAAGAGTCGGAAAGTATGCGTACACCCATAGCTGCAAGGAAAATGTGATCAATACAGTGTATGAACAGTGTACAAAAAATGCAAAGTAGAAAGCATACAGTGTATGAGCAAGGCACAGAAAAATGCAGAATAGAGAGTACATGTATTGCACAAATGTAAAGCAGGAAATGCTAAGCGAAAATGTAAAGTGAAGAGGGGGGAACTAGCTGCGTACCTCCCAAGCTCGCCAGTAGCCGCCAATCAAGGTCTCGCACATCCGGGAGGTCGAGCTCATGTATCCGTAGAGAGTGGTGAGACCAGCTCCGCCCCAGTCGTAGAACGGGACTCGCTGCAGCACCACCAATGCGCTCAGAAAATATAAACCGACGGTATTCCACCTGTTCGAGAACAAGGTGGAACCAAAGAGGAACATGAGAAAGCCTCTGGCATACTGCTTGGTCTGCTCTATGGTCTCGAGCTTGACTCCTCTGAATTGCTCCTCAAACCAGCTGTATCGGACCATACCTGCCTGAAATGTCGGTGGCTGTGCCCCGAGAAGTGCAGTCCATGCAGCCTCCCACTCTCCCATGTCAGGATCGAGGGGAATTGGATCACCTCCTACGCTTAAGCTAGTGATCATGGCAAAGTCGTAAGGAGTCATCGTCATCTCCCCCGCGAAGGAGAAGTGGAAGGAATTGGTGGTATCCCACCACCTCTCCACAAGAGCCCCTAAGAGGGGGCAGCTCGCTGTGACTCGTGTCAAGCTGGAGCAAAATAAACCGAAGCCGGTCCCGTCGATGATGTCACGAACCCCAGCTAGAAGCTCCTCATACCAATCTCGAGCAGTCGTGGTACCCTAGCCTTAGAAGGAGCGGGATCCATCCTGTGTTAATGCATATGATGCAATTTGATCAAGCAATGAAAGCACAATTGAAGTACAGTTGAATGCAAAGCAGTGATGTATGAAATACAGTTGAATGTGAAGCAGCAGTGTATGAAATACAGTCAGATCAAGGCATGCGATACGATCAAATCAAAGTAGTGTAAGAAGTGCAACAGTTAAAGATGGTATTGCAGAAAAGTGAAGTTTGTACCTCTATGGCTATGGCCAACAAGTGAGACATAGGCTCTCTCAGTAAGAGGTCGTCTAGCACGTCCTTGGCGAAATCAATGAAGGCCTTGATGACTCTCGCAACAAGTATAATGTGCGTCTCGTGGTGGTACCTCGTCGGATCGAATGGGCGAATGCTCGGCGATAATAGCACGGGCTCAACGGCAGGCTTGGCCTCGTAGTCCGCTGCAAACTCTGGTGGAGGTAGTGCGGGGAAGCCCCCGTCTTGTGGGACATTGTCTGCCATCTGAAATGGATGCAAAATGAGCAAAAATGCGGAAAATGGTGAACTTTGAATAAAGTAAACCCTAGGAGAGAGAAAAAATCAAAGAAAGTTGAAAACAAGGGAAAAGTGTACTAACCTTGGGAGAAACTCGAGGGAAATCAACCTTGAATGGTGGAAATGACGGAAGAGTCGTCGAAATCAAATTTTGATCGGTTCAAATCGAAGAGAACGAAAGGGTTTTCGCGAAAAAAATGTTTCTAGGGTGTTGGGAAACGCATAGAATGCGCAGATCTAGAGAGAAGGCACACCTAGAGAGCAAGGAAGATGATTTTAGTGCAAGGGTTTGTGAAGAAATAAAGTGATTTTGTGTGTACTTAAAGAGCCACGGGTCAAAGGACGATTCTGCCCCAATCGGCCATCGATGGCCGGCAGTGACACATTGATGGCCGGCAGTGTACAACTGATGGCCAGCAGTGGCCACCGATGGCCGGCAGGATCCCCTGATGGCCGGCAGGCCTCCACCAGCTTCCCCCGTCTCTTTTACCTTGATATGTGTCCTTGGGTTACAAGAAATGCAAGGTATGTTCAAATTTTGATTGAGAATGCATCCACAGAAGCCCAGAATCACATTCGCAGTGTGCGAAGGTCATCGCCTTTCAACCCACACAAAGTGTATCCTTTTAAGCATGGTGCAACTCTCTGAGAGGTAAATCGGGAGTTGCCTTTGAATTGTTTCTATTATATGCTTTTGTTGTGGCATAGAAAGAACATTGCTTTTTTTGATGCATGGAGTATGTATTTTGAATAGTTGCATTGAACATGCATTACCATTTTGCATTGAATATGCATCGTTGATTATCTTGCATTGAATATGCATCGTTGATTATTTTGCATGGATTATGCATCGTTGATTATCTTGCATTGAATATGCATTGTCGTTTATCTTGCATTGAATATGCATCGTTGATTATCTCTCATAGAACATGCTTCGGTTCCATTTCTTGCATGTTGAGCATTGAGCATGCCTTGGCATCGTGTTGCGATCATTCGTCTTGCGTAAGACATGCATTGTATTGCATTATACCTATCAAGTTTCTTTCTCATTCATGCACGATATTGTATGTACGGTTCATTTGACGCTGGCACAACCAAGCGATATTGGATGTGCAGTTCATTCAGGGAAGTTCCGTTTAAGATCGTTCGCTTTGTGTATCTATCACACATGCTCACTTTGTGTATCTATCACACGTTCGCTTTGTGTATCTATCACACATGCTCACTTTGTGTACCTATCACACATTCACTTTGTGTATCTATCACACGTTCGCTTTGTGCATCCATCGCACGCCTTTACTCTGTGTATCTATCGCATAGTGTGCCCAACGGTCGCTTTTAGTCTTTCCTACGTGGTGCGTGGTTAAGATTGTATAATTTTCTTACATGCTTTCTATTGAAATGTGTGAGAGTTCTGCAACTTGTCGGTTTGCTTAAATTGTTGCATTTATTTTGCATAAATGCTTCATTATAGCTTTCTTTGCATAATCATAAGTTATGCTCTTGCATCATGCATGTCATTTGCATTTTGCCATAGTCTGTGGGCTCATCTCTGTATGGTTATATTGAATGTTTTCCTGAGTCTTTGGCCTTGTCAAAAATGGGTCGTCTCTAGGCTTTGACATTCACTCCCGTCACTTTGTAACTTTCGAATTCTGTCAAAGAGGGGCAATTGTAGACACCCCATTTTTGACCGTCCTCAAGACTTGGATATACTTGCAGGTACATCCGATGACAAGTTTGATTGCTCGTCGAATACTCAAATTTCGTGGCGGAACGTCACAGGTTTGAGCGTTCCAAACACTATGTCCTTTCTGCTTCATTTTTGGACCATGTGTTGGTCCTTTCAGCCTGATTCTTGTGGTGCACTGCCGGCCTTTTTTTGGCATTGTCGACCATCAATTTAGCCCTGCCGGCCACTATGTTTCAACAGATATTATTTTACATCTTTTGAGCCAGCGGTGGCTCACTGGGCCATCCTTCATACACGTGTATGAAGGGATGGAGGCAAGTTTAAGCTTGTCAAGCAAGCTTTTGCTTGCATTGCTTATATAAGGGAAGGCCCCTCTCCCTATCCTGAGGTTCAGAAAATTTAGAGGCAAAATCTCTCTCTCTCTCTCTCTCTCTCTCTCTAGAATTCTTACTCTCTCTATATATATTGTGCTCAATAGTGCCTTAAAGTGTGTTTTTTTCACAATTTTGCAAAGGAACACCTAGTCAAACACCACTACCTTGAAGCTGAGGTGTTTGAAGGTTTGTTTGGAATTCAAAAGGCTGGTTTTGGCTTAGAGGAAGACCGGCCTTGCTGCTGTGCTTCAAGGGTGAGCATGTTTCCCTTTTAAGCTTATTTTTGTATACCATGTTAGCCACCTTTGCATGCTGTTTTAGGCTTGGTTGTTAACTATAAAAAGCTCTGATTTTAAGTGTTAAAAATGTTGGTCTGAGTCCTTGTTGGAGTTAAGGGTGGTCTACCCTCTTTCTTTGCTTATTTGTTAAGCTTTTAAGCCATCCTTTGAAGCTTTTGTAATAGCCTTTGCATGGCCTTTCTACCACTGAAACTCCGAGGAATTTCAGTGCTGGAAAGGTGGTTTTGAGGTCCTAAATAGGAGGGGGTGGTCCCCTCTCCTCTTGTCTTACTTGCTTGTGTTGTTGGCCTATCAAATGAGCACGTGTTTCTATCCTCTTGAGGCTTAGTTTGAGCATGTTTTTGTGACTTCTTAGACCTCCTTTAACTCTGTTTTTGGGTGTTTGGGTCACCTCTTGCTTGCTTTTGGTACTTGTAATGCAATCATTTTTGTTGGCCTAACATGTTTCATGCTTTAGTTCATCATTCTAGCATGTGTTAGCTTTGCTCCAGCACATTTTTATCACTAATTTAACATGCTTGAGGTCTGTTTTAAGTGGTCTTGGTCATATATGCTTAGCTTTGTATAGCTATAGTGTAGTTGGGCTTCACTAGCTTTGTGTTTGAGGTCCCTAGCATGCTTTGAATGTGATGATTGCATGCCTTAACCTCATTTCTCATATGACTTCAGTGTGTATAGTGTAGTCACACTCTCACATGTTCTACTCTTTCAATGCTTTTGAGAGATGTGCCTTATGCCTTGTTTGTGAGCCAGTACATATGCATGCTTGTCTAAGCTTTTAGGCTATCATTTCAGCATGTTTTAGCCTTTGATTTGGCATGGTTGAGCTCTGTCTAGAGCTGGTTTGGTTGTTTGGCCTATGTATTGCATACTTCTTGTGTAGTGCCCTTTACTAGCCTTGTGCTTTAGGTCTTCTAGGATGCCTTATTTGTAATGTTTATGTGATATGGCATCATTTAACACATAATTTCGGAGCATATAG